>NC_083536.1:625000-1250000 GCF_032362555.1 Amyelois transitella
AGGAAGTCTAATTGAAGAAGGTCTAATTAAAGGGCCAATCGGCACACCTATTGCACAGAAAACCAGTCTTGGATGGATTTTACTGGGAGATAACGATAAGAAATCTCAAAGAACAACGTTCTTAGTAACGCATCAACAGGTTGATGTTGAAGATATGCTGAAAGTTTTATGGGAAATAGACACTGAAAAAGAAAGAAAATTAACAAAAGAAGAATCACTTTGTGAAGAGATTTATGAGAAAACAACTACCAGAAACGAAGAAGGTAGATATATTGTGAAGCTACCATTTAAAACAGACAATCCTAAATCTCCAGAAGGGAAAACCAGGGATGTTGCTGTCCAGAGATTAAAATACTTAGAAAGAAAATTTAAGAGATCCCCAGACTTGAAAAGAGAATACACAAAGGTTATTAATGAATACATAGATAAATGATACATGGAGATGATACCTGAGAAACAAAAAAGAGTGTCTACTTACCACATCACGCTGTTGTTCGTCAGGATAAAGAATCTTTTCGCACACGAATAGTGTTTGATGCATCTTGTAAAGGAGTAAATAACATTTCCTTAAATGATGAACTCCATGTAGGACCTCAACTGCAAGAAGACCGAAGAATTCTTTTGATGCGATGGCGAATGAAACCTGTGTGCTTTGTTGCAGATATACAAAAAATGTATTTTCAAGTGTTTGTGACCAAGGGTGACTCTGATTACCAACGAGTCCTTTGGAGAACAAATGATACTGATGAATTTGAAGAGTATCGGCTACTCAGAGTCAGTTTTGGAACAGCATCAGCACCTTATTTGGCGGTGAAGACACTTCAGAGAGTGGCAAATGATGAAGGAAATGATAAAGCACTTGCAATTAAAACCATACACGAAGATTTATACATGGATGACATGCTTTCAGGAGCAGATACGGTTGAAGAGGCAATAACATTAGCCAGAGATGTCACAGAGATATTACAAAGAGGTGGATTTGTTTTAACCAAATGGTCATCCAATGATGTACAGTTTATGAAGTGTATTGATGAAAGCAAGAGATCAGCAAGTGCACAGGTAGACTTAAATCTAAATGATACTATAAAAACACTGGACATCATATGGAATCTAAGAACTGATACTTTTCAATACAAGTTTACATTACCAGAAAACACCAAATCTATAACTAATCGTGGAATTTTATCAGATTTGCAAAAGCTTTTTGACCCTCTTGGTTGGGTTGCCCCTAGTATTGTAAACGCAAAAATATGAGTACAAAAGCTATGGTTAGAAAAGGTAAATTGGGATGATGAAATAAGTAAGCCTTTAGCAGAAGAATGGAGAGAAATTAGATCAGATTTTATTAACATAAACCAAATAAAAATCGAGAGATGGTTTGGCACAACTAGTGCTGACAAAGATACAATACAGATTCATGGTTTTAGTGATGCTTCAATGCGTGCTTATGGGGCTGTTGTTTATTTGAGAATTGTATGTAACGATGGTAAAGGAAAAACAAAACTTATAGCCGCTAGAACCAAAGTAGCACCATCGAAAACAATTTCATTGCCAAGGTCAGAGCTTTGTGGTGCTCTTCTTTTGTCCAGACTCATGAAACAAATCGGAGAAGCTATGAGAATACCTAAATCGCAGATGTACGCTTGGACCGATGCTCAAATTGTTTTAGCATGGTTATGTGGAGAACCTAACCGTTGGAAACCTTTCGTGGCAAATAGAGTTGTTGAAATCTTGGACAATTTGAACAATGAACACTGGAATCACGTACAATCACATGAAAATCCTGCCGACTTAGTATCTCGAGGAGTCTTGCTCTTGGAACTAAAGGATTGTGAATTGTGGTGGTCAGGACCCAAATGGTTATCTGAAACAGAAATAAATATAAGAGAAAAGAACATAATTACAACAGATATTGATATGAAAACAAAGCAAGTTAATACTTACCTTAATACAGAAGATTTGCAAGAAAAGAAAGATAGCATAATTTTACAATTTGAACAATTTGATGAATTAACTGAATAAATAAAGGGGATAACGTACTGTAAAAGGTTTCTAAATTAAAAGAAAAATTTGAGAGATTTACAACAGAATGAATTTACTACCCTAGAACTGGAACAATCATTGAACATTTGCATAAAAGCACAGATAATGGGAGACTTACCTGAACAAAGAGTAACTCCGACTAGACCTTTCTTGCACAGCGGGGTAGACTTTGCAGGTCCATTTACGATTTTGATGTCGAAAGGTAGAGGAAACAGAACTACGAAAGCTTATGTTGCGATATTTGTATGCATGTCTACTAAGGCGATTCACATAGAATAAGTAAGTGACCTTTCTTCGGAAGCATTTTTGGGGGCTTTTCGTCGTTTTGTTGCTCGAAGAGGAAAATGTAGTCACATCTGGAGCGATCAAGGACGCAATTTTGTTGGTGCTAGTAAGGAGCTTATAGATGCTTGGAACAAAACACTTATACAGTCCACTCGAGAAATCGCAAATACTCGTATTTTACTTACCGAAGGCACCCAATGGCATTTCATTCCTGCATATAGCCCAACATTCGGCGGCCTGTGGGAGTCCGGTGTAAAGTCCATAAAGTATCACCTGCAAAGAATACTAATTACCAACCTTACCTATGAGGAGATGACTACAATCTTGTGCCAGGTGGAGGCCTGTTTGAACTCACGTCCACTATGTCCTGTAGATAGCGCTGATCCAGATAATTTAGATAGACTTACACCAGGACATTTCTTGATTGGAGAATCACCCATCGTTGTACCTTCTCCTGACTTAAAAAATGTAAAAATACATACCTTGTCACGTTGGCAGCATACTCAAAAGCTCATGAACGATTTCTGGCGCCGCTGGCAGGATGAATATTTGAATCGATTACAACAACGCCCGAAATGGCATAAAATAGAAGAAGAATTTAAAGTAGGAGACATTGTTCTCATAAAAACTGATAATTTACCGCCTGGGAAGTGGTCATTAGGAAGAATTGTTGATGCATCCGGGAGATGACGGTTATACAAGAGTTTACTCTGTAAAGAGTGGTGACACTATTACTAAAAGAACTGTTACTAAACTGTGTGCCTTACCTATTGATTCTTCTTAATTTGTTTACAGTCTTAGTCTTGCTAGCCCACAAAGTTATTTTGATTTAAATTTTTTTATGTTTGCATCTTTACAACAACTATTTTATTTTGCGTTTGTATAAGTAATACTTGCTATTGAATTATAAAAGGACCTGAAGTCCTTTTGGTGGGCGGCATGTTGTCTATTAAACTTACCTTTTTTTATAAAACGTCAACGTCAAACGTAATGATGTTGTCAAAGTAGTTTTCGTAAAGATTGAATTAGTCACAATACATTTTTGCACCTTTCCACAATTTGTTTGACTCAATATTCCTAGCAACTACCCAAGAAACCTCATCATCTTTCCACGCATTTTAGTAATCTGATTTTTTATTAAAATCCTTTAAAAATTGATCTTCTTTTGTTATAGAAAATGTTACAAGTGAAATATTTTTGTTAAAGATGATTAAGTAGAAATTACGAGATGAATTGAAAGTATTATAAAATTACAACATTTTAGTATTTGTAGTTCATATAATGATAATTATAATGCTATCTAAAAAAAGATAATACAATATACTTTTAACTTTTGTACGGCTCTAAGTCGAATAATATGTGTTTATTAAGATATTACATAAATAAATATATGGGCTTTACTAAAAACTGTATGTTCAGTAACGCCCATGACAGGCTATTCAGAAAGTCTATGTTTTCATAATCTTATATGACTGATAGCACATATGTGTTAATTTTTTGTATTTTTTTTTTTGACAGTAAAACTATTTTTCTAAACAGTTTTTTAATTCAATCATTTTATTCAATAATATATTGAATTGAAATTAAGTGGGCGTTATGATACCTTACAGGAACAGTATATATGTAAAGAAAATCACCTATAGGCACTTTTCTTATTTCAAATTCTCCCGCGAATGAACAAACGTCAATGTCACCGAGCCGCGTCATTTGATTTGTCTATTTGAAGAAAATACATTCATAACCGACTCGATATTTTGCACTTTTAAATAATTTGGAAAAACAGAAACTGACCAACACCGTATTATAAACATTAAATGTCGTTTCTTTAATTTCAGGTATGTAAGGAATAATTTAAATATGATATTCAATGTGAATACGTAGTATTTAGTTTACAATGTAAAATAAACAACTTCTTCAATTTCAGAGAAACTCAATTGTGTTTTATTGACGGTGTTATTGAATAACCTTATAAAACGACATTTATTGTCACAAAATGGAAAAAATAAGGTTTACATTCCAAGTAAAACCAACAGTGGATGGAAAGTCAAACTTTATTGCCATAACCTCAATCGCCACGCAAGATAACAAAGTATTTCTCATTTCTGAAGAGCATCAACATATATCATTTCACAAACAGATTCTATGTACAAAAAACTATGCTACAGTCAAAAGTACATTGAAAAAAAGGAATCAAACAAGAAATGTGTGGATAAAAGCGACACAGGATATATTAGAAACATATGTTGATGAGGATAGTAACATGATTTTTTCGGATCAATTTCTAGAGGAAACTACACAAGAAATGTCTTCGGAAGATCCTATTGTAAAAATTTTGGAAAAATTAGTAGAAAATAAACAAAATGTAGAAAAAAAAAATATGAAAAAGTTAGCCAAGAGATTTGTCATTGAAAAATATAATGGAAAAATACAAGTGCATATCAGTGGATGGAAATATTGGAAAAAGAATATGCAAGGTTCAGTATTTCTAAAGATGAAGAAAAAATAGAAATTTTCAGATTATTTTTAGAAAAATCATGCATTGAGTGGTATTCATCTATGATGATAAGATATGGTTTGGATTCAGAGTGGTCAGAATTGAAATCAAGTTTTCTGCAAACCTATACCAATAAAGGTTGGACTTCCAGCAAATATGCTTTAACTTTCAAGTATCAATTAGGGTCTTTGTTAGATTATGTAATAAAAAAAGAGAGACTATTACTAGAAGAAAGAAAAACAATTGATGAAGGGACTCTGATCGATATAATTGCAGCGGGCCGGATTAACAAAAAAGAAATTTCTCATGTTAGAGACTAATTTAATGAACTAGGCAAATTAGAACATTTGGTACAAAGAAAAAAATACATAAAAAAGAAAGAAGACACAAAGCCAAATAAAGAAAAATGTACAATTTGCGAAAAATTTAATAAAGGTGCACGATATCATCCAGAAGATTCCTGTTGGTTAAAGCAAAGAATAAATACTGAAAAAGCTAAGAAGCATATAAAAAATTGTCAACAATTCTGAACTAGAATGTGAATTGCAGTGTGAAAACCAAAAAAACGAATAGTGCCGCCATTGATTAAGCTTAAATTAGTACTTAATAAAAATGTTGAAGTATTTGGGATCTATGACTCAGGGTCTAATGTATCATTGATCAATTCAAAATTGCTAAAGATAAAAACAATGAAAGGCATATGTTACAATAATACTAATTTAAAAACAATTAATGGCGTTAAAAAAGCAAAAGGAATGGTTTTTACCATAGCTATTTGATATGGAAAAAAAATTAAGGTTTTTGTAATAGATGAGGAAAATTTCGATTTCGACTTCCTAGTGGGACTAGACTTTATTAAAGAATTCTCCCTAGTTCAAGATGAAAAGTTAAACATTTGTCAAAAAACACCTCAACAAGAATGTGAAATAGTTTCTAAGGAAACAAGAAAAACAGATATTGATAATAAGGAAACAAAATCTGAAAATTCTGTAAACTATAATGAAGATATCAGAGGAGAAAAATTTGCAATTTGCATTAACCATCTAGATTATACTAAACAAGCAGTGATTGAAGATTTAATATCATGTAACAAATCTGTGTTTGCAAAGGATAAATATGATATAGGAAAGGTCAGTGACTATGAAGCACACATTGATCTTCAAATAGAAAAATATTGCAGTAAAAGACCATATCGTTGCACTATGGAAGACAAGAACGAAATTGAGAACCAGGTTGCGAAATTACTAGAAAAAAAATATAATAGAAGAATCTTACAGCCTATTTGCAGCACCAGTTGCATTGGCTTATAAAAGAGATGAAAATAAAAAATCAAGGTTATGCAAAGATTTCAGAGACTTGAATAGAATAGTTGTGCCTCAGTCACAGCCATTCCCCCTTATTGAAGATCTCATATTAAAAACAAGAGATTGCAAGTTTTTCTCAACACTAAATCTAAATTCAGCGTTCTGGTCTATACCTTTACGTGTTACAGATAAATAAAAGACTGCATTTGTGACTCAGGAAGACCATTACCAATGGACTTGTTTGCCTTTCGGTTAGAAGACATCTCCAGCCATATTCCAAAGGATAATGTGTAATATTATACGGAAGCACAAGCTCAGTGAGTTCACAGTTGGTTTCATCGATGATATTTTATTATATTCAAAAACATTCACAGAACATATCGAACAACTGAGACAACTATTTCAAGCAATTAAAAGTGAGGGCATGAAACTCAAATTCTCTAAATGCACATTTGCAAAAGACTCAGTCAAATATTTGAGTCATTTAATACAGAATAATTCAGTCAGACCGCTGAAAGATAACTTGATATCAATAAAAAATTTCCCCACACCTAAAACTCAGAAAAATGTGAGACAGTTTTTGGGAAAAATAAAGTTTTATCATAAATATGTGCCAAATATAGCAATAAAATTAGAACCATTATATAGCCTATTGAGAAAAGAGCAAATATTTAACTGGACTGAAGCATGTCAAGAATCATTTGAAGAAATGAAACAAATATTATGCTCTCAGCCAATATTAACAATCTATGATCCAAATTTATTTTATTTTATTTATTTATTCTTTATTGTAACAATTACAATTTGTAAAGTACAATAGGCGGACTTAATGCTAATAGCATTATCTAACAGTCTACCATTGGGTTAAGCAGAGAACCTTTGTGTGGGTGATAATAAAAATTTATAATAAACATACTTACTATACCATTTATACTATAAACCTATACTTAATATATACATATATATACCCATAAACTACACATACATACCTATATAAATATATATATACATATATATATTTGCAGCAGATTACATACAGAGATTATTTACTCTCTCATGACTGAGCCAGAAACAACTGGACCACGTGCGACTTAAAACTGGCGCGGCTCAGAGAAGCTTGAACGGAATCGGGAAGTGCATTCCAAAGTCTGACAGCTGTAGCAGCGAAAGAATTTGAATAGAAACCTGTACGGTGAAAAGGTGTTGCAAGGGTCAACCTGTTAGAGGAACGTAGGATTCTTTCATGGGTGGAACTTAAAAGTTGAAATTCGGATCTAAGATAATCTGGAGCTAGGGGATTATTAAGAATATTATAAAGTTGACAAAGAATATGAAGATTCCTACGTTGTCGGATGGGCAGCCACTTAAGCTGAGAACGGAATTCAGAGACATGGTCATACTTACGAAGACAGAAAATAAATCTGATGCAGTTATTGAGAAGACGTTCAAGCTTATTAAGTTGTTCTTCAGTTAGATCCAAACAACACACATCAGCATAATCAATAATGGGTATAACAAGTGTTTGCGCCAGCATTACCTTAGTTTTGACGGGAAGAAAATGTTTAAGACGTTGCAGGTAATGTAGGGACCCGTAGACCTTTCGACTGAGCTCAACGACATATGGGTTCCAGCAAAGGTTTGAATCAATAAGAAGACCGAGGTCTTTGACAGTCGGACTAAAAGGTATCGGAGTGCTGTCGAACATCAGAGGCGGCGTACTATTGAGGTCTAAATTATTTATTTGATAGGCACTTCCCACTACAACCGCCTGACACTTTTTTACATTAACGTGAATCCCAAAGTTTTTAGACCACCCTAGTATAGTGTTTAAATTGTGATTTAATATGGAAATTGAACTATCTATGTCGTCTATATTAGTATGTGTATAAAGCTGCAAGTCATCTGCATAAAAATGATAAGAGCATGTTATATGAGACGAGAGAAGATTAATAAAAATAGAAAAAAGGATAGGAGATAAAATGCCGCCTTGCGGTACGCCGGCTTTCAGATCACACCAGTCGGATGTCTCCGCACCGTTGCGAACCTGCTGCCGACGACCGCGAAGATAACTCGAGAACCAATCAATCACCGAAGGGGATACGTTGCAACGGGTTAGAATAGTTAATAAAATATCAATATCGACAGTATTAAACGCGTTACTAAAATCAATTAACACCAATATGGTAACTTTTTGGTTTTCCATCCCCTTTCTTATGTCATCAGTAACACGAAGCAGGGCAGTAGTTGTACTGTGTCCGGGCCTAAAACCAGACTGATATCGATTGAGAAGATTGTTGTCAATCAAGTGTTTTAAAAACTGATTAAAGACAGATGCTTCGAGGATTTTAGACAGAAAGGGAAGGATGGAAATGGGACGCACATCATTTAAACGGATAGGATCAGGAATCTTGGGGAGAGGACGAACAAAAGCATTAAGCCATGAGGTAGGAAAACGATGTTCTATGAAGCTGGTATTTATAATGTGCGTGATGACAGGGAGAATAAAGCTGAGAATTGGGATCAACATCACGCGACTAATTTCATCTGGCCCAACAGCATTAGAAGTTATGGATCGGATGGTTTTTGAGACATCGTCCTCGGTGACTGTGGAAAATTCGAATAAACTACCATCAGGAACAGGCAAATCTAAAATATAAGAAATAGTACAGTTTTTAACTGTGCGATCCAAGAGTGGGACAGTTGTAAAATGATTGTTGAGAGCATTCAAGGAAAAAGGTATTTTTGAAGATTCATTTTTTATTTTGCCTATGCCCTGAGAATTGAGAAATTTCCAGAGATTAGCAGAAGAAACATTTTCGATGTGTTCAGTGAAATAGCGGCGTTTAGCGTTTCTACAAAATTGGTTGCACCGATTCCTTGCAGCTTTATACAATAACCAATTTTCACTACTGCGTTCCCGTTTAAATCTACGAAAAGCATTGTTCCGTCGTCTCATGGCTATACGAACTGCATTAGTTATCCACGGTGCGGGAGGACGCTTTATTTTGACTGCTCTCACTGGAGCATGCTCATCATACAGAGCCAAGATTTTATTATTAAACAGAGAAATTTTCTCGTCGACTGTATTCGCTGCAGTCACCGGAGACCAGTCAATTTTAGAGGCGTCAGTTATTAAGGCCCTGTGGTCTATTTTTGAGAAGCAACGCAGTTGGAGGATTTTAGGCTTTATTTTGGGAACTCTAAGCTTGTAAGAGACATAAATTAAGTCATGATGAGAAAATCCCGGGGCCGCTATTTGACCATGACTGGCGACAAGCTTTTCTGAGGAAGTTATTATCAAGTCAAGCAAGGTAGGTCCATGTTCTGTGAAGTGTGTTGGCCCAGATGGGAGAATAGAAAAATTAACCGACTTGACAATATTTAGTAATTTAGAAGTTCTAGAATTTCCCTTCAAAAGGCACGTGTTAAAATCCCCAAGGATCAGATGATGTGCATAGTCTGAACAAACCGATTCCAGAAGCGACTCAAAGGTAGAAAAATAATCTATCTTTAAAGAAGGGGAATAAAAGATGCCAAGAATAGATTTACAACCCTTAACTGTGACCTCTAACAAGATATACTCCATTGAAGCTGAATATTCAGAAGGTGACATGGAGATAACGCGGTAAGGAATGTCACTACGCAAATATATAGCAACACCTCCCGACCCCTTATCAACACGATCATTTCGTATCAGTACGAATCCAGGCAGCGAGTAGCTAGTAGAAGGTAGACTAGGCTTAAACCAGGTTTCTGAGACAAGTACTGCACTCAGTTCATCAAAAGAAAAAGCTTCAACGAGGTCAGAGTAATGAGCGGGAATGCTCTGTGCATTTATGTGGCACACATTGAAATTTTGAGAAAAGCGGTGGAAGGCGTCCCTGACAAATTCTCCCAGTGTCCCTGAAGAGCCATGAGAGGCAAAACTGGAGGAACCAGAGTCCTCTGCAGTGCATAAGGAGTCATTATTGTTAATTGAATGTTGCTGTCGCTGCATAATAAATAAACACAATATATATATATGGTTCTTACAAACTAACTATTAATATAAGGGTGTATTTAGTTTGACTAACTAAAGCAAAAGTTCTCGCCAAACCCGCCAGCCGGACTTAACAAACAAAGGAAATAAAAAAAAATAAAAACACAAATTATCATAAACCGAAGCAAGAACACCATGGCTGTATGTAAGAAACAACCAAGCATACAATTAAATGAAGTTGACAGTTACAAAAACAAAACAAAAAAAAAAAAAAAGTTGACATTGACATCACGAAATGAACGGCGAACGGCAATAGAAAAGAAGGATAAAAACAAAGCAAAATATTTAAATAACGCCTGTGAAGTGCCATTTACGAAACAAATAACTATAAATTTTAAAACTGTCTACCCGTTTTTGAATAATATAAAACTATGTATTAAAAGGTTCTGAGTTTGTAAGCTAGCTACCTACTTTTTACAATTGAAATAGCCTACAGGCAAAAGTACACAAACCAAACAGTACAATAAGGAGACGTTACACCCTTTACTTGGACTTGCCTGCCTGCATCTGACGACGAGTCATGTTTTTAGCAACAATGGTGGCAGTTTTTTTGGAAGGCTGCGTCTGCAACAAGGAGCTCCGCGGTTGATCGGTTCGCTGCTTGTTTTCCACTGGCGACACTCGCTTGTTATCAGCATCTACAGCAGGAAACCTCTTCGTCAAAACGGCCAACTCAGCAGCTGTGGTGAACTTCACGCGGTCACCCGCCGGAGTCCTGACACAAATTACGCCATCCATAGTCCAACACCGCCTCATACCAAAGTGCAATCGAGTAGCCATGAACACCTCCTGCCTGGCACGAGTGAGGAACTCTGAGACACTTATTGGAGATCCTTTTAAAACAGTTTTTTTGTTCCACACAGTTGTTCTGGCATCTGTCGAATTGAATCGGACAAGAACAGGTCTTGCACGATCCGGTTTAGTAGCTCCTAAGCGGTGACATACTTTGATGTGACTACTACCATCAGTGAAACCAAATTGGTCAGCAAGAATGCTGCATATTGTATGAGAGATATTTTCATCGGAGTCCTCCTGTATGCCATTAAACAGCAAGACTTTCCTACGAGTCCTCATCTCAATGGAGTCAATTTTGCTGCTCAAATTATGGATTTGTTGTTTCAACAGAAGGAAGATTGAGTGCACAATATTCTTAAAATCTGAGTACTCTTCCCGCAACTGACTAACCTCTGCAGCAGGAGTGATGGTGAGCCGCTTCTCAAAATTGGCCATGCGATCAGCCAGTGACTTCTCCAGTTGCCTTTGTGTCATCTGTACTTGCTCTAATTCAGAATGGTTTGATGTCTCCATTGTGATAAACTGTGTCGTGATGTGGGAGTCCAGAAAGGCAGGCTAGCGCAGAATTTATTATATGCACATAAACCTAAAGTTATTGTTTATATATATATGTCAAAAATTTAGATTATTACTATTGTATATTATTTTTAATCTTTTTAATAAAAGGATCAGCTGATTTTAGGTCTATTATTTGCAAATTTACCTATCCACATATATACAGATGCTAGTATATTAGGAGTAGGGGCAGTTTTGAAACAACCACAACAAAACAATGAAGAAAAGCCAGTGGCATACTTCTCAAAAAAATTAAATGAACTACAAAAAAGGAAGAAAGCAATATATTTGGAATGTCTTGCAATCAAAGAATGTATACAGTATTGGCAGCATTTGTTAATAGGTAAAAAATTCATTGTATTTTCAGACCATAAGCCACTGGAGAATATGAACATAAAATCTAGAACTGATGAAGAATTAGGTGATCTTACACATTACTTATCACAATATGATTTCCAAGTAAAATATTGTCCAGGTAAATTTAACATTGAAGCCGATTGCCTAAGCAGGAATCTAGTCCTTGAACCAGAAGACAATATAGAGGAACAGTTAAAAGTAGTAAACACAATAACACTAGAAGATATCCTACAAGATCAAGTGGAAAATGAATATATATAAGATGGGTTTTTCTCCTTTAAAGCATAACGCCATGTGATTCATCTAAAAACAGAGTTTATTCATTAAAAACAGATAAACTTAACATTACTTACTAGTATTATAAGTACAAACTAATGAAATACTAACCTAAAAACAGAGAATCGACAATTAAATGTTCATGCTTTACTATTTTTATTATTACACTTGAATTGTCTTTACACTGAAAGTAAATTCACATGCACACATTTGGGATTCACTGAATTATTGTATCGTTTATTATTCAAAATAATTAATCGGTAGACCGTATTTAATTGTGTTTATTTGACACTCTTTTTTGACGTTCTCTTCGTTAGAGATTCCCGCTTTAGGCTAAACTATCAAATACTGAAATGTCACTGTCAAGTGACAACACAAAGCTTACATCTCCCCCCTTGGAAATGCAAATTTTTCTCTTATATGTTGAGTAAAATTTTGCAGTCAAACTAACAGTCTTTAAGCATTGGGATGAGCTTTGTGACATGATATAATCCAATTGATCTTGTTCCACGACCGGTATTTATTTTAAAAATTGAATCCGATATTTTTTCTTCTATTTCAAAGGGCCCAATTCTAATTTCATCCATCTTTTTTTTGTTTAATTTGTTTCCATAATCAACATATACCTTATCTCCTTTTTTAAAATCATATTGTAGTCTATTCTTCTCAAATAAAGTTTTGTTATATTCGTGCGATTTTACAGACCTTTGGAATGCTATTTCTCTATCATCTTTCAAATTTTTTGTTAATAAATGTTTTTCTTTCAACTCGTGTGGTAACAAGTCTATAGACTCTCCAGATAGCAAATATTTAGGAGAAAATCGTGTTACAGAATGGTTTGTCTCGTTGTATCTATTTCTACATTCCTCTGCTATTTTCGACCAATTACATTTTTCTTCTGATTCATTCATTCTGCATCTTATTTTGTTTACAAGAGTCTGGTTTAGTCTTTCGTTGATACCATTTGAGAACGGTGCATCTACCGCTGTAAGTATTAATTGAATGTTCCGGTTTTTAAGATAATTTTTAAAGTCAATCGAATTTAAAGCTGGATATTGGTCTGAAAGTAAGATATCTATTGTTTCTTCTTCAGGAATTTTTTTTATAAGTTTGATGAAGTCTCGGGCCTGTTGATTCTTGGAACATAGGATATAGGTATATCTAGTGAAGTGGTCCACTAGTAGATGCAAATATCGTTTTGTTGATCTTTGACCTCCAAATCCTCCTATTGTGTCCAGTGACATTATTTGAAAGGGCCTATTAGCTGGTCCCAACTGCGACATAAATCCATATTTTCTATTCAATCTTGTTTTATTTTTTATACATATTTCACAGTTCTTGCATATTTTTTTTATATTTTCTGATAGATTTGGTGCAGTATAAAAGGGTTTTATTTTGGATTCAGTTTGATTAATTCCAGTGTGGCAGTATTTTTCATGGGTTTTTTTTATTATAATTTTACTGTAGTCTTCACTTAGAACTATTTTTTTCTTCTTTTTTCCACTTTTTTTATAATAAATTCCATCTTCTAAAACGATATTTTGTTCATGTCTTTTTATTTGCAAATTCTGTGCCTGATCATATTTTATATCTTGAATATTAATAATATTTACCATTCTTAAGTTATCTTCATTGTTTTCATCTATGTCTAACACTGGGTTTCTGCTGAGACAATCTGCTTCTGCATTATTTTTTCCTGGAAAATATTTTATATCACAATTAAATTGTGATAGATAATGTGACATATCACCTAATTCATCGTCAGGTCTGTTTCTAATATTCAACTTCTCTAAAGGCTTATGATCTGTATAGACAGTAAAATAGTTTCCAATCAACCAGTGTTGCCAAAATTTTAAGCTCTCTTTTATGGCTAAACATTCCAAAAATATAGCTTTTTTATTTTTTTGTGATTCATTTAATTTCTTAGAAAAATACGCTACAGGTTTTTCTTCGCCATTATGTTGAATTTGTTTCATAATTGCTCCTATTCCTACAGTACTGGCATCTGTATAAATAAATATTGGTGCTTGTGGATCATATATGGCCAGTATTGGTTTAGAACAAAGATAATCTTTAATTTTCTGAAATGCATCCTCACACTGTTTGGTCCAAGTAAATATTTGATCTTTCCTTAGCAATCTATGCAAAGGGTCAAGGACTATTGAGACATTAGGAATGTATTTCCCATAAAAATTAATTTTTCCCAAAAATTGTCGTATTTGTTTTCTATTTTGAGGAGCAGGAAAATCTTTTATTGATTTCAAATTGTCTTTTAGAGGTGTGTATTTTCTCGTAATATATGTCCTAAATATTTGACAGAATCAGATGCAAACTTACATTTTGTGACTTTCAGCCTGAAACCTTCTTCTCGAATAGCCTCCAACAATTTTTTTAAATGTGTGATATGTTCATCAAATGTTCTAGAAAAAATCAATATATCATCAATAAAATTCACAGCAAATCCTGTCATGCCTTTTTTCCTTATAATATTAGCTAAAATCCGTTGAAATATGGCTGGTGATGTTTTAAGACCGAAGGGTAAGCATGTCCATTGGTAATGACCTTCTTGCGTTACAAAACCAGTTTTGTGTCGGTCTGAAATTCTTAGTGGGATAGACCAAAAGGCTGAATTTATGTCTAAAGTCGTAAAGTACTTACAATTTATTGTTTTAGTTATTAAGTCTTCTATAAGAGGAAATGGTTGTGATTGAGGTACAATTATTTTATTTAGATCTCTGAAGTCTATGCATAATCTACTTTTTTTTCCTTCGTCCCTTTTAAAAGCTAAAGTAACAGGTGCTGCAAAGGGACTGTAAGACTCTTCAATCAATCCATATTTTAAAAGTTGTGCGATTTGATTTTCTATTTCTCTTTTGTCTTGAATTGAACATCTATATGGTCTTTTATAACAATATTTTTCAACTTGCAAATCTATACAAGCTTCATATTTCTTCACCTTCCCAGTGTCATATTTATTTTTAGCAAAAATTTCAGCATAACTATCTAATAGTATATTTATCTGCATTCTTTGATCAGTGTTTAAGTGTTCTGTATCTGTATTAAATTTGTTTGTATCTATACCTTCATTAAAGTTTACTGCATATTCTTTATCTTCTATATTTATTTCCATATTTTCAGTATTTTTTTGATCAAACATATTTTTGAAATTGTCTGTCTTTTTTATTCGGATATTTAAATTCTCATCATGAGTCAACCCAAATTTATATATTGAATCCAATCCTAGTATTAGATCATACTCACAATTTTCATTTTCAAAGATAAATGCATTAATTTTAATCTTCTTTTTTAATATCTCTGCATCCAATGTAATTAAACCTTTAGTTTTACCCCCTCCACTTATTGTCTTGATTGTGTTATAACAATAATTTGGCTTCACATTCTTCAGCTGAACTAATTTTGAATTAATTAATGTTATTCGTGAACCAGGGTCATACAGTCCTTTAACTTCTAATGTATTATTTAACATCACTGTAATCTCAATTAGTGGGGGGAATTCTAGTTTTTTGGATCTTCATTACTCAGTTCAACTTTTAATATCGAGTTAGATTTAAAGTTTTTATCATCTGTCGTTTTTTCATAGTTATACCAACAAACATTTTCTGGATGAAATCTATTTAATTTTCCTTTATTTTCACAGAGCCTGCACATTTTTTTTCCAGTTGCTTTTATTTCTTGTTTATTATATGCATTTCCAGTGCTTAAATTCTTTTTCATGTCGTTTTTTCTTATTAAACTTTCTAGTCCTCTCATGCAGTTGAATAAGTCATTTACTTCTTTTAGGCTTTCTCTGTCTATTCTATCCATTATAAAGTTTGGTAGACCAGTGGCGATCAAATAAATCAGGGTTGGTGTATCTATTGATTTGTTTATTTCTAGTAACATACATACATACATACATACATAAAATCACGCCTCTTTCCCGGAGGGGTAGGCAGAGACTACCTCTTTCCACTTGCCACGATCTCTGCATACTTCTTTCGCTTCGTCCACATTCATAACTCTCTTCATACAAGCTCGGCGGTTTCGGGTACTTTTGACCTGACCCTTTACCAGGACGTCCTTAATTTGATCAAGATACGTTCGTCTAGGCCTTCCCACTCCGACCTTTCCCTCCACACTCTCCTTGTATATCTGCTTAGTCAACCTGCTTTCATTCATCCTCTCCACATGACCGAACCATCTTAACATACCCTTTTCTATTCCTGTAACTACATCTTCTTTCACATCACAACATTCCCTTATCACGCTGTTCCTTATCCTGTCACTCAATTTCACACCCATCATACTCCTTAACGCTCTCATTTCCACTGCATTTATTCTGCTTTCATGCTTCTTTTGCCATACCCAACTTTCACTCCCATACATTAATGTCGGGACCAACACGCCCCTGTGCACAGCCAGTCGAGCCTTTTTGGATAGTTTCTGACTGCTCATAAAGGCATGCAAAGCTCCATTCACCATGTTCCCCGCGTTCACTCTCCTTTCAATATCACTATCATACTTGCCATCTGATGTAAACTTTGATCCTAGATATACAAACTCTTTCACTTGCTCCACTTTTTCTCCTCCAATCAAAATATTACATGCTGTCATTTCTTTCTCCATTTCAAAAACCAGTGTTTTAGTTTTACTTACGTTCACTTTCATTCCTTTCTCTCTTTTTTCTAGTAACAGTTCTTTTTTCTAGTAACAGTCTCTCTTTTTTAAGAGCATACTCTAACATTGATCCTTGTATGTATTTAAAACTCATAGCGTACCTGATTGATGACCAGCCTTTGTCGGCAAATGTTTCACTAAGACTTTTCTTCCATACAGACCAATCAGAATCTATGGTATGTTTGATTACCATTGAGCTGTACCAATCCATACAAGTATCTTCCAATAGTAATTTAAGAATTTCAATTTTTTGTATATCTGTGTCTATTTTTAACCGTGCACATTCACTTTCATAAGTATTTAACCATTGTTCGACATTTGTTGTATTTCTTGAAAATTTCTCTATTGCAAATTCTGCTGTTAATTTTATTTTATTTTCCTTTTTTTTAACGATGTTGGCTCTGTTGGTGAGGACTCATTATTTTGTTCTAATTTTTCAAGTATTTACTTGAAAAATTAGAACAAAATAAAACCCATCAAATTGTAAGTTCCCATCATCTAAATATGTTGACTTCATTTCCTTGGTTAATGTTATCCAAACCTGTCTCTTATCGTGTCTTTTCTGGAGAGATTTTTTTATTTTATCAAATATTTCATGTTTTATTATTTCTTTGTGTAGCTGTACCGGTTGATACTCTCTAGGCACAACAAAAGTTTGATTTTGTGTATCCATAATGGAGGTTATTACATAAATATTTGTCTTATTATCATCCGGCTTGGCTTTTACAACAAATTCAAATCTTAATTTCTCCATTTTGTAGGTAGGTATACAGGTTTTTTCTTTTTTTTGCATGTATAAGAATTGTCGATTTATAAGATGGGTTTTTCTCCTTTAAAGCATAACACCATGTGATTCATCTAAAAACAGAGTTTATTCATTAAAAACAGATAAACTTAACATTACTTACTAGTATTATAAGTACAAACTAATGAAATACTAACCTAAAAACAGAGAATCGACAATTAAATGTTCATGCTTTACTATTTTTATTATTACACTTGAATTGTCTTTACACTGAAAGTAAATTCACATGCACACATTTGGGATTCACTGAATTATTGTATCGTTTATTATTCAAAATAATTAATCGGTAGACCGTATTTAATTGTGTTTATTTGACACTCTTTTTTGACGTTCTCTTCGTTAGAGATTCCCGCGTTAGGCTGAACTATCAAATACTGAAATGTCACTGTCAAGTGACAACACAAAGCTTACATATATACAGTGTAGAAAAGACAAGTTACAAAAAACTCGAAAAACAATGTGTACTATAAGACAGTCAAGAAAAAAGACAAAATAATAACACCAGAGAAATTCAGCATACAACTAATACATAATGTAGGTACATATAGAACTGGGTCATATTGGAATTAAACAAATGCAGAGAATGATTAGCTCCATATATACAGGAGAAAACATGACAAATAATATAAAAAACATATGTGAAAATTGTATAGTATGCTTAAAGAACAAATCGAGAGGAAAAAATAAATATGGATTGATGTCTCTCTTAGGTCCTGCAACAAAACCTTTTCAAATATGCTCCATTGACACCATTGGAGGTTTCGGAAGATCCAGATCGACAAAGAGATACTTACATCTACTATCAGATCACTTTACTAGATATGCATATATATTGACATCCAGTACTCAAAACGCAAAATTAAATGATTTCATCAAACTCATAAAAAAATGTTCAGAAGCTGATGACATTGAAATGATACTATCAGATCAATACCCGGGAATCAATTCTAAGGAATTTAAAGATTTTTTAAAAGAAAAGAAAATTCCAATAATATTCACAGCAGTAAACTCGCCTTTTTCAAATGGCCTAAACGAGAGGCTAAACCAAACATTGGTAAACAAAATCAGATGTAACATAAATGATCAAGACAGGAAAGTAGCATGGTCAACTATAGCACAAAACTGTGTAAAGAAATACAATGAAACAGAGCACACAGTCACTGGATATGCCCCTAAGTACCTACTTCATGGCACAGATGTTACAATTCTGCCAAATGAATTGAAACAGAAGAAAACTAAATGTGATTTTAATTCAAGACAGGAAGAGAGCTCTGGAAAATACAATCCGATCACATAACTACAACAAGACAATTTATGACAAAAATCGAAGATATAAAGATTTCAAAGTTGGTGATATTATTTTTGTGGAAAATGGTAACAAACTAAATAGGAAAAAACTTGATGAATTGAAGATTGGACCCTAAAAGATCATAGAAAAAATATCAGACTCAATTTACAAGATAGATACTGACTATAAGAAATCTGAGTCAAACTTCCACATATCAAAGTTAACGCCAGCTCCTATGCATGCACGGACACCCGTTGTATTATCTTTTCTTGGAAGGAAGATGTAAAGAAAATCACCTGTAGGCACTTTTCTTATTTCAAATTCTCCCGCGAATGAACATACGTCAATGTCACCGAGCCGCGTCATTTGATTTGTTTATTTGAAGAAAATACATTCATAACCGACTCGATATTTTGCACGTTTAAATAATTTGGAAAAACAGAAACTGACACCGTATTATAAACATTAAATGTCGTTTCTTTAATTTCAGGTATGTAAGGAATAATTTAAATATGATATTCAATGTGAATACGTATTATTTAGTTTACAATGTAAAATAAACAACTTCTTTAATTTCAGAGAAACTCAATTGTGTTTTAGTGACGGCGGCGTATTAAATAATCTTATATATATATATATATGAATAAATATAAATACAGTAGTACAAGAGCAATATATAAATATATATTGTTCTTGTATTATTATTGCCTGCTCGCCACCATGCGCAGGATGCTGTTGTTGCTCTCCCGCACCCTGCGCACCAAGGACGCACATCTCTTCCTCATAATTGCGTAAAAGCAGTCTAGACGTGCATCTGCGAACATCCCTGATGCGCTACAGAAGCGAGGCAGCCCCATCAGCATCCTGAACGCATTGTTGTATTGAACACGAAGGGCGTTGTAAGATTTTTGAATATATCTTGCCCACAGTGCACACGTATAAAAAGAAGAGCAGTAAGCTTTAAACAGGGTAACTTTGACTTCCCTCGTGCAGCGCGCAAATCTGCGGGCAAGCATGTTCGCTCTGACTGACAACGCCCTCCGCTCCCTCTGAATGTCTTCATCATCCCTGAGGTCGGGAGTCAACATATGACCTAGATATTTGAATTTATAAACTCTCTGTAGTTCAGTGCTATTGAGAAGTACTGGTGGAATGTTGTCATATTGTTTTCTCCCGTCCCCAAAGACCATGACTTGACTCTTTTTAACATTGTATATCAAGCCATGTGAGAGGGCATACGCTTCGCAAGTTGCGACCAACTTTCGCAGCACACAGACAGACGCACTCAGCAGCGCCACGTCGTCCGCGTAACTGATGTTATTGACGCATACGTCATCTATGTGACAACCGACACTTGCACTGCTGAGCATGTCTATCATCTCGTTTATATACAGATTAAAGAGCGTGGGTGAGGTAAAGCCCCCCTGCCGCACCCCGCACTCCAACCTATACGATCGAGACAGAACCCCGTCCCATCGCACACCATTTTCCTGGTTTGAGTACCAATATTTGAAAATATTTATAAATTCAACAGGTAGGTTGTCATTTTTGAGTTTTTTCCATAAGATGTCGTAGGAAACCAGGTCAAAAGCGGTCGAAAGGTCAAGGAAACAGCAGAAAACTGGGGTTTTGCGCTCTGTGTAGTAAGAGACAGCGTGCTTAAAACACAGTACTGCACTTTCAGTGGATAAATTTTTGTTTCGACATTTTAAATTGAAAATATGTAAAAAATTACTTTAATAAATCGGTGAAAATAAATATGGCGGCGATGTCGATAAATAAGTTGACGCAAATTCGTAACAAAAAATATCAAATTATCTCGAAAAATACAATTGAACGAATAGTTGTTATGCGTAATATATATTCTATTGTGAATATATAAGATAATAAATTATTATATATAAGGGAACCATATGAGTTTATGAGTTTTTAAGCGTATGTAGTAATGAGATGCGTTGCGTGGTGCGTTGGAATTAAGTAAAATATACGATATTAATAGCGTGTGAGAAGTATTGCGTTGAAGAAGTGTAATGTGAGGATAGCAGATAGGGATACGGCTCGTGAGGAACACTTGGTCTCGCGAAAGGATATGGACAAGGAGTACCTTTGATCCGTAACTCGAGCTCTCGTCCAGCGCCGGTATCTTCCACGATCCAATAGGTAGTTTTTGGGAAACACAAATCACTGCACTTCACAGACCAACCCCGGGGTGCGTAGTTAATAAAGTTTTAGCGTCTTTGATGAATTTTGAGAATATTCACAACCGATGCAGAGCAGTTGCGCGCGGAGAGACGAACGGAACGTTTTTTTTTTAATTATTTTGACATTTGTGAAAGGAGTGAGAGTGGGACAGGAATAGGATTGAGTGCGTGCGTGAAAGAGTGCGTGTATGTAGTGTTGCGTTTATAAAAAATATATTAAAAAATAAATAATTGGCGAAGA
Source organism: Amyelois transitella (assembly GCF_032362555.1). Classification (NCBI taxonomy): domain Eukaryota; kingdom Metazoa; phylum Arthropoda; class Insecta; order Lepidoptera; family Pyralidae; genus Amyelois; species Amyelois transitella. Next base: position 646,361 of record NC_083536.1, read on the forward strand.
CATATGTTTTACTCTTATGGTGCAATAAAGAGTTTTATCTATCTATCTATCTAATCTAACGATACGCGAGTGCATTATTTTTTGGGAAAAGGCACGAATACCTACTAAATCATTGCCAAACTGTATAAAAAAACTTGTAAACTTATATTAAGTTTGGAGAGACTTGCAGAAAAATGCTAAGAAAAGTCAAGATGTGTTTAAACGGCGTCGTGAAGAGTTTGTTGCTAATTTGGACAATCTTTTTGATATTGCTCACGCTGGTGCGTTGACTATGATAAAAATAGATGAAGACAAGATCTTCCTGCAGCTCCAGAGAGAGCCTGGTCGGCCGGGCCATCTAACTGGAGTCGACAAAAAGTTAACGAAGAAAGAGGACAGAGCGCGCCTTAGATCTATTGAGGAAGAGAATCGCCGTGCTAAATATTTTGCTGCGTCGACTTCGTCGGCGATTATTGAACCTTTACCGATTAATTCGTCTTCAGATTCTAGCGACTGCGAGACCTTGCAAGAAAGTTCCAACAGCCCGCCCATTGAAAACCAAGTAATGGATATAGGCCAAGTTAATGGAGCGGTTGCATCTTCGCCCATAAGAACAACCGTACCCACAGAGATAGGGTGACTAGGAGTTGCCCATTTTTGTCTTATTTGCAGTGTGTGTAAGTACTCCAAATGCCATTTTTTCCAAAAAGATTGTATCATGCTATCTAGTAAGAATTTACGACGAACAACACTAATCTTTTCATTAGATAGATCTAGGGCAGGCAGATATTGCAATGGGGTGCTAAGTGCGGGAAACCTCCTCGAGTGCCCTGTCTCTTGAAGGTCTTGCTTCTGTTGCTTGATTCCAATGAATCCGGTGACAGCGGTGGGCTGACAAGGGACACGGGACGGTGCACCCCGGGCGACAGCAAATAACTCCCCGATTGACGGGGTCTTGTTTGTTGCTGGCCAATGTCCCGCAAAAGCGGGGTCCCCTGTGGGGCCTTCGCGAGTGTTTTGGTGGACGAGGTCTATAGACCCTCGCGTGTCGGGCGCCGCTCCCTCTTGTCTGCTTTCAGACGAGAGTGGATGTGGCGCAACTCTTCGCGCGGCGTTCCGGTTTCGGCCGGCGTCGGGCAACTCGTTACCCCAACTGATGGGGCCGAGGGTGCTGTGCTGTCATGGCCAGCGCCGCGAGGAAGAAAACCTCAATAAAAAATAACCCCAATCCCACGGTCGGGCGTGCCTAGGGGATGAATGGCGGGGGGGGAACCCCGTCCCGAGCGCCCAACATCACTTTCAGGGACCAAACCCTAGTAAAAAAGGACAAAAATGAAATGTCCTACACTACCCCAGGAGGGTACCGGCCGCTCCGCGGTCGGAGAATCCCTCCCCGCGTCCTCGGGCGCGGGCTGCCCCACCGTATCTGGGGGGGGCAAGAACCGACATAGGGACGTAAGTCCCTTAATTCTGACGCCGCAGCCAGAGGCTGGCTCACTTTCCGATGCGGAATGGGTGAGCGTAGAGAGTCTGTTCGAGGAGCAACCCCGGCAGCGGGCTCCAAAAAGGGGCCGTGAGGGGGATGATTGTGCCAGTGCAGAAATGCCGGCACCGAAAGCGCCCAAGGCGCCAACTATGAAGGCCGTGAAAGCGGCCAAAAAAGGTGGTCGGCCGAAGTCGACTTTGTCCGCTGACGCCCGTCGGGAGTTAGTGGCGGCAAAGCGCGACGAGGCCGAAAAGATCGTGGCCGAGATGGCCAAAAAGGCGGAGACGCTGCAGGCGACATCGCCCGCAGACAAGGGCACCCTTGGGGACCAGGCCGCAACGAATATAAAAATTATTCGGGAAATTGCGGCCCATTCAGGGAACCTCAAGGGTACGTTTCAAAAGGGCCTGAAGGACGCTGCAGCGTCCCTAGAGAAGGTCATGTCGGCTCTGAGCTCCGGGTCGACAGGTGAGGAGACTGAGCGCCTGCGCGAAATCTGCGAGCGCATGGAAAATAAGATCTCCTCACTTGAGAAGGAAATGGCGGAGCTCAGAGCCGCCGTAGAAAGGGAGCGTCGGGCGGAATTCCGGCAGGAGAAGACTGAGGTGCTGCAGCGCCTCATTCTCACCACAATGGGTCCTGTGCTGGACGCCCGTTTTGAGGGCCTCCAGGACCGTCTCCTGCCGGAGAAACGTATGCGGCCCGCACTGGCGGCCGATAAACGCCGTACGCCGGCAAACCAGACGACGGATGAGAGGTTGGCTGCCTCGGTGGCCGACATGATCTCGGAGTCAGACGCCGATGTGGAGGAGGTGCCGGTGCCGGCTCCGGCAAGCCGTACTGCCGTATGGCGGAAGGCGCCCCCCCTACCGACCCCTGAACCTAAGCCCAGAAAGGGCAAAGGCAAACGGGGTAGGAAGGGAAAGGGCAAGAAAGGGAACTCTGCCCCTACGGCGCCTGAGCCGGTACCGTTGGCGACTCCACCACTGTCGTCACCGAGGTCGGCCAACTCTCCATCCTACGCAGCCGTAACGGCTGCGCCGGCGTCACGGCCACCCGCTCCGCCACCGGCTTCTGGGCCATCAGAAGTACCTTGGAAGAAGGTGCCGGAGAAGGGCTCCAGGAGGAAGGCCGCCGCTGCCGCTGCCCCACCCCGGGGTAACCAGGCTGCAGCCAAAAAAGAGAAGGGTCCACAACCGCTCAAACTCCGCCCACCGCGGTCGGCTGCTGTTGTGATCAGGCTGCGGCCGGACGCGGAAAAGCGTGGAGCGACCTATGGTCAGGTCATGGATCTGGCCATGGGTAAAGTGGACCTCGGCGCCCTGGGTATACCCGGGGTCAAGTTTAAAAAGGCGGCAACCGGTGCCCGCATCTTAGAGATAGCGGGCACTGAAAAGGACGACAAGGCCAACCTCCTGGCGTCCAAATTGAAGGAGGTCCTGGATCCTCAGGTAGCAGAGGTATCCAGGCCTCTAAAGAGTGTGGATGTGCGCGTGCTGGAGCTGTGCGACTCCGCCACACCAGCCTTGGTGTGTAGCGCAATCGCTCGTGCGGGTCAATGCCCCGAATCGGAAATCCGAGTCGGGGACATTCGGGAGGACCGCTCGGGCGTTCGCACGGCCTGGGTAAGGTGTCCCATCGCAGCGGCCAAACGGCTGACCGCCAACGGCACCAGACTCCTAGTCGGATGGGTTTCGGCGCAGGTAAAACTGCTGCCGGCTAGGCCCATGCAGTGCTTCCGCTGCCTAGAGACGGGTCATGTCTCGCAGCGGTGCACTGCCGAGTCCGACAGGAGCCTGCTGTGCTACAGGTGCGGCGAGCCGGGTCACAAGGCCGCGGCGTGCAACGCCGCCCCCAAGTGCATCTTGTGCGCGGGGGCAGGCAAGCCGACGGGGCACCGCGTGGGGAGCAAGGCGTGCTCCAGCACGCGCCAAAATAAAAAAAGGAGAGGTGGGAAGCGGGGTGCGTCCGCGGCTACGGCCCAGACGCAGCCTGCTCGTGCGGCTCAGAGCGCCGAGGCGATGGAAACGGGGGCCTCTGAATAATTATGGCCCTCAAAGTTCTCCAGGCGAATATCAACCACTGCACTAGTGCACAGGACCTGTTGTGTCAGAGCATGGCGCAGTGGTTGATAGACGTGGCGGTGGTCTCTGAGCCGTACTTTGTCCCGCCCCGGGAAAACTGGGTGCGGGACGAAGACAGTGCGGTGGCGATCGTGTCATCGGCGAGCTCTTCGCCTCCTACATGTGTCGTGCGAGGTCATGGAGTGGTCTCGGCTCGTCTGGGTGACTTGGTTGTGGTTGGAGTTTATTTCTCGCCCAACCGTCCGCTCAACGAGTTCGAGTCATTCCTGACCCAGGTCGAGGCGCTGGTCCTGAGGAGTCACCCTCTCCCCGTGCTGGTTGCTGGAGATCTCAATGCCAAATCAACGGCATGGGGATCCCCCGCAACAGATGCGCGGGGTGCACTTATCGAGGAGTGGCTCATCACTAACGGGCTAGCGGTAGTGAATCGGGGGACGGCACCCACGTGCGTGCGATGGAACGGTAGCTCGCGACCGGACGTTACGTTCGCGAGCCCAGACCTAGCGCGCCGTGTCGAGGGCTGGAGCGTGTTGGAGGACGTGGAGACGCTCTCTGATCACCGTTACATACGGTTTGATCTCTCCGCGTCCTCGGTCGCTCCGAGCGGCCCAAGCCGAACTCCGAACGAGGCTGGCCCGAGGTGGCAGCTGAAGCGCCTCGACAAGGAGTTTCTCCGCGAGGCGGCCATTGTAAAAGGTTGGTCCCGTGCGCCGGTGAATGTGGTGGTAGAGGACGAGACCGAGTGGTTCCGGGGCGCGTTAGCAGAAATCTGCGACGCCTCGATGCCCCGGGCCAGTACTCGTCCTCCCAGAAGGTGGGTGTACTGGTGGTCGCCCGAGCTCTCGCGTCTGCGAGAAGCCTGTTTCAGGGCTAGACGCCAGTACGCCCGATACCGGAGGAGAAGGCGCAGGGACGAGTCCGAAGAGGCCGCCTTGTGCGCGACACTAGTGGAGGCGAAGAGATCGCTGAGGACCGCGATAGCATCCGCCAAGGAGGCAGCACGCGAGGAGCTGCTGGGTACCTTGGACCGCGATCCTTGGGGGCGCCCATATCGGCTGGTCCGGAATAAGCTCCGGCCGTATGCGGCCCCCCTGACGCGGACCTTGGATCCGCAGTTCCTCGGTGAGGTGGTGGCCGCTCTGTTCCCGCAGGGAGCGGCCTTTCAGCCCCCCAGTATGGCACCGCCACTGGCGGAAAGAAGCGAGGGCGTGGAGGCGATCCCGGAGGTGACCCGGGATGAGTTTGCTGCAGCCGTTACACGGCTGCGTGCGAAGAACGTCGCCCCGGGTCCTGATGGAGTTCCGGGTCGTGCCCTCGTCCTCGCTCTGGACGTTCTGGGGGAACGGCTGAGGGGGCTGTTCACAGCCTGTTTCGAGCAGGGAAGGTTTCCCGCGGCGTGGAAAGTGGGCCGACTAGTCCTACTGCAGAAGGAGGGACGTCCGGCGGATTCTCCGACCGGGTTCCGTCCCCTCGTCGTGCTCGATGAGGCCGGCAAATTGCTGGAAAGGGTCGTTGCTGACCGCCTCGTCGAGCACCTGGAGAGAGTCGGGCCGGACCTGGCGGATCGCCAATACGGGTTCCGCCGGAGGCGGTCGACGATTCACGCCGTGCTGAGGGTGAAGTCCTTGGCGCAGGATGCGGTTGCCCAGGGTGAGGTGGTCGTGGCGGTGTCTTTGGACATCGCCAACGCCTTTAACTCCCTCCCCTGGTCTTGCATTGTGGAGGCACTCCGATACCATGGGGTGCCGACCTACCTGCGTCGGGTCATCCAGGACTACCTCTCAGAGAGATGGATAATCTTCCCTGACCGAAACGGTTGGACGAAGAGTTCAATGACGCGCGGTGTTCCACAGGGTTCTGTCTTAGGACCGCTCCTGTGGAACATCGGTTACGATTGGGTGCTGCGGACGGTCACTCTGCCCTGGGTGGAGGTCGTCTGCTACGCGGACGACACACTCGTGACCGCCCGCGGCGCTACATATTACGTTGCTCGCCACTGCGGGAGTCGCTGAAGTGGTGCGCCGGATCCGTCGACTGGGTCTGGAGGTGGCTCTCCACAAATCCGAGGCGCTGTGCTTCCATGGCCCTCGGAGGAAGCCGCCTGCAGACGCCAGTCTGACGGTTGGAGGTGTTTCAATTGCCATCAAGCAATCGATGCGCTACCTGGGCATCGTTCTTGATGGCAGATGGAACTTCGGCGCCCACTTCGCGGAATTAGCGCCGCGCGTGACGACGGCGGCCGGAGCGCTGACTCGGCTCATGCCGAATCTGGGAGGTCCAGAAGCGTCCTGCAGGCGCTTGTACATGGGGGTCGTGCGATCAATAGCCCTTTACGGGGCCCCCGTATGGGCGGATGCGCTCTCTCGCCAAAACCTCGCCTCCCTGCGGAGGCCACAGAGGCTGATGGCGACGAGAGCCGCAAGGGGATATCGCACGATCTCCTTTGAGGCAGCGTCTGTGCTGGCCGGTTCCATTCCCTGGGACCTAGAGGCGAAAACCCTCGCGTCGCTGTTCTTCTGGCGCGAGGAGGCCGTGGCCCAGGGTCACCGGTTGGCACCGAGGGAGATCGCAGGACGCCGCAATGAGCTGTGTCAGCGCTCCATTGAAGAGTGGTCCCAAAGGCTGGAGCAGCCGACTGCTGGGCGTAGAACCGTCGAGGCGGTCCGTCCGGTGTTGGGACAGTGGTTGGCGAGGCAGCACGGTAGCCTGACTTACCGTCTGACCCAGATGCTCTCCGGACATGGTTGTTTCGGAGGGTATCTGTGTCTGATCGGTCGGGAGCCGTCTGCTATCTGCCACCACTGTGACGGATGTGCTGACGAGGACGCCCAGCACACCTTGGAGGTTTGCCCAGCCTGGGACCAAGACCGCGCGGAGCTTCGCGCGGTCGTGGGGGACGACCTTTCCCTGCCGGCTGTCGTGAGACAGATGGTCGACAGCGAGAGGTCGTGGACAGCAGTGCAGACCTTTGCGGAGAGCGTCATGCTCCGCAAAGAGGCGGCGGAAAGGGTGAGAGAGGACACGTCCGACCTCCCCATACGCCGCCGGCGCACTGGGCGCAGGAGGCGGGCATACGCCCTGCACCTGCTGCCCCCACAATAAGGGCCGGTCGGGCGGCGGAAACGGGATTCCGCTGCCTGGCGAAACGGCCCTGGGTCGAAGGCGCGCTTGTGCCAGGCGCGCCTTCCCCTAGCGGGTAGAATTGAAGGCCGACGGGTCACCCCGCTGGCCGCTCCGTGGAGAGCGGCCGAGCCGAGGCCGCCGTGGAAGCGGCCGCCGCGTCAGGAGTATGAGCGAGGGCAGCTCACACTCCTGGCAACGAAGCGGTAGGCGATGGCACCGTGTGGTTTTAGTGGGTTCAAGCCCCACATAACCCGTCCGACTTCCCGTAGCCGGCCGGGTAGACGAAGGTCTTTCCACACGTTAAAAAAAAAAAAAAAAAAAAAAAAAAAAAGGCAGATATTGCAATGGAGTTGACATTAAGAAATGAGCTGGAGTAACCACCTCAGGATATGGATCAGAAGACACAACGTTCAGTGGTCTAGAATTCATAATACACTCAATCTGAACTAATACTGTCTGCAATTCTTCATAAGTGAGTAATTGAGTACCTATCACTCTATATAAATGAGTTTTCAAGCTTTTTATGTTACTTTCCCATATTCCTCCATGATGGGGGCTTTTAGGTGCTAACATTTTCCACTCAATACGACGGGTGGAGAGCTCTGCCTTTAATGCATTCTGGAAATTAGAATTTAATAAAAAAGTGTATAAATTGTCCAATTGAGCTTTTGCTCCAATAAAGTTAGTGCCATTGTCTGAGTATAGACAGGACACTGGACCGCGACGGGAAATAAAACGCTTGAAAGCGGATAAAAATGATTCTGACGTCAAATCAGAGACGAGTTCGATATGAACTGCATTCACAACAAGACAAACGAAAAGACATACGGTAAAACCCCCAATCATCGACACATTAACGCACGAACTCTAGTATTTTTACAATATTTGTTTTATTTTTCTTATTTTATCATATTTTGAAGTTTTGAGTAAAATTTTAGGGTATTTTGCATGATATATTAAAGTAGAAATGAATGTGATATAAAAATTTACAAGATATACCAATATAGATTTATGGTATTTTTGGCCTAATATTCGACTGCAGAAATCCATTTACCGACAACCGGTTTTCGACATGTTCCAATAATCGAGATCTAGTAATCGACATGTTCTATTTATGGACACCCAATATTTAACGGTCCTGTAGAGGAGCTAAGATTATGTACTATGTAACCTATTTATAAGACGAGGCTATTGAATAAATGTCAGTATTAACTCAACACTCGTTGTATCACTTAGCCACCCTACACCCGAACCTCACATGGCGACCGTGACAGTGTTTACATTCCTTTAACCATATAGGGACTGGAAGTGAACATTACATTCAAAATGTGTATTCGTGGACTTTGCCTATCCCCGTGCGGTGTTCTCATTGTGCCGAATTATTCACTTATTTTTATTAATTAACCTCATCATGGGCTCTACAAACACTAAGGAAGAGGTCATCCTTGCCCAAAACGCAGCAGCAGGTGCAAACAATGCAGATATTCGGCAATTGGCATTTCATATGAGCGCAACGAATATTATACTGCTCATTTTGTTGTCTCTAGCTGCCCTGACTTTTATTTACTGCATTTTCAAAATATATCGGAGATACCACAAGAGATTAATTCTCAATGAGTTAAATCGAGATGCTGTGAGGAGATCATTATTCCGGCAGAGGACGAGACTGGCTGATAGACGTAGCCTAGCGGGAAAGAAAGAAGAAGACGAGATGGTATAAAAGTGGTAAAACAGTGAATAAAGTGCGCGTATTCGTGTTTTGCGTGTGTAATGTATCTACTCGTATATCAAAAATAATATATAATCGCGGTATAGTTATATAAGCAGTTAAGGGTATGTATTGTAATATTTTTAAATATTTTTTATGGCAGAATTAGACAATTTAAGATTATTGTATTCTAGCCTTCAACAAATAAGAAAATATCTTATTAAAATAGGCCCAAGTCGTAGAAAAGGCCATATCATTGTGTCAAAGATAAAAGAGGCAGACGAATTAGTAGAAGAGTACAATACATTTTTAAATAAATATTCTGAGTTAAAAAGCACACTTGAGAGTAGTGTATGTACCCAAATAGAGGAACTTTGTTGTGAATTTAATAATTTATATGATCAAATACTAGACTTGTGTTTTGAAAAAGATTGTGAAATACCTGAAGTCTCAAATATGGCAACCTCTAAATTCGATTTAAAAACGGCTTTACATTTATTACCAGTTTCTTCTGACGATGAATCCAGTATAAGACAGTTGATAGATGGGATAGAATATTATAGGTCAGAATTGGAGGAGTCTTCCCACATTAAATTGATGAATTTTGTATTAAAAAACAGGCTTTCTCAAGCATCTAAACTAAAACTATCCAAAACATATAGCAGTTTTGATGATTTTATTGCTGATTTAAAATTGCATTTATTACCGAAAAAATCGGCCTCCGCTATTCAGCGCAAGTTACAAACTTTTAAACAAAATAACTTATCAGTTGACGATTTCGGGAAGGAAATCACTGAAATGTTTGTCCAGCTGACGATTGCGCAATCCGAAGGCAATGATTCAAAATTTGAAGTTTTAAAGCCACTCAATGAAAAGCAGGCAGTTAAATGTTTTTCCGACGGATTACGGAATCGCAGGCTCAGCACCATCATTACAGCGAGAAATTATTCATCCCTTAAGGAAGCTGTTCAGGCGGCAGTCGACGAGGAGGTTGCATCATCTCCACCGTCAAATGATATTTTAACTATGAATTTTAGAGGCAGACCCTTTCGCCGCGTTGCAGGAAGAGGTCGGTACTTGACAGGCAGGTCATGGGGCTCCCAACCGGGGCGACAACCCCAACGTGATAGACAGTACTCGAGAGGTGCCCAGCATGTCAGGTCAACACCCAGGTCATTTCACAGAGGTAGAGGTAGGTACAACAATAACAATTTTTCGTACAGGAAGCAGTACCCAAATAACCAGCGCATACATATTTTGTCAGATTCGCAACCTAGCCAGGAATCAGAAATAGTTAATGATTCTTCTTTAAACTTTTTTCGTGACTAAAAATTATATTTTGTCTTTTAATAATAAAAATGTATGTACATACATACATACATAAACTCACGCCTCTTTCCCGGAGGGGTAGGCAGAGACTACCTCTTTCCACTTGCCACGATCCCTGCATACTTCCTTTGCTTCATCCACATTCATAACTCTCTTCATGCAAGCTCGGCGGTTTCGGGCACTTTTGACCTGACCCTTCACCAGGACGTCCTTAATTTGATCAAGATATGTTCGTCTAGGTCTTCCCACCCCGACCTTTCCCTCCACACTCTCCTTGTATATCTGCTTAGTCAACCTGTTTTCATTCATCCTCTCCACATGACCGAACCATCTCAACATACCCTTTTCTATTCCTGTAACTACATCTTCTTTCACATCACAACATTCCCTTATCACGCTGTTCCTTATCCGGTCACTCAATTTCACACCCAACATACTCCTTAACGCTCTCATTTCCACTGCATTTATTCTGCTTTCGTGCTTCTTTTGCCATACCCAACTTTCACTCCCATACATTAATGTCGGGACCAACACGCCCCTGTGCACAGCCAGTCGAGCCTTTTTGGATAGTTTCTGACTGCTCATAAAGGCATGCAAAGCTCCATTCACCATGTTCCCCGCGTTCACTCTCCTTTCAATATCACTATCACACTTGCCATCTGATGTAAACTTTGATCCTAGATATACAAACTCTTTCACTTGCTCAACTTTTTCTCCTCCAATCAAAATATTACATGCTGTCATTTCTTTCTCCATTTCAAAAACCAGTGTTTTAGTTTTACTTACGTTCACTTTCATTCCTTTCTCTTTTAAAGCTTCATGCATACAGTTTACCATCTCCTGTAACTCCTCCGCTGATGACGCCAGTATAACCTGATCGTCGGCATAGAGCAGACATTTGACGAGTAATTCATTCATCCTTAATCCACTTTCAGACTCTTTCAAATCTGTCAAACAACTATCCATAAATAGGTTGAACAGCCACGGTGACGCAACACATCCCTGCCTAACACCTTTCTCAATCTTAAACCACTCAGTGTGCGCTCCGTTTATCCTGACACAAGCACTCGAATCCTCATATAAGGATTTCAGTGCTCGTATCAAGAGACTGCTCACCCCATGCATAGAAAGTGCTGACCACAATTCATTCCTCTCAACTCTGTCATAGGCCTTTTCCAAATCCACGAATGTGCAATAGACTTTTTGACTCTTGGCCAAAAACTTTTCGGCTATGCACCGCAAAGAAAAGACCTGATCAGTACATCCCATTCCCTTTCGAAATCCCGCTTGAGCATCCCATATTTTGTCATCAGTTTCATTCCTGACTCTATTAATCAATACCTTAGCATACAATTTGCCGACGACGCTAAGCAGGCTTATACCACGATAATTTTTGCAGTCCAGTTGTGACCCTTTTCCTTTGTAAAGTGGCACAATAACAGCCTTACACCAATCTTTTGGTACTCGGCCGCTTCTCCAACACAAATTGAAAAGGCAGTACAACTGTCTAGCTACGACGCCTTTTCCTGCTTTAAGCATCTCGACCGACACTCTATCATACCCGGCAGCCTTACCCGCTTTCATACTCTTAAGTGCTTCCACAATTTCAAACATTTCAATTTCGCCTTCCATCTCATTCTCTTTTTCTTCGCTATAGCAGAACTCTTTCTTATTTTCTTCCTTTTTTTTCAAATAAACTCTCAAAATAGTCCTTCCATATCTTTAGCACACATTCTTCTCCTTTCACAACGCTACCATCCTGGCATCTGATCCTAGTCAGCTCTCTGGTTATAGTTTTTCCTCGGGCTGACCTTACGGATTTCCAGAATACTTTCAGATTTGACTGAAAGTCTTCTGATAGCCTTTTATCAAAATCCTCTTTATACTCTTCTTTCTTTCTAATCACAGCTTTCTTAACCAAATCTTTCATTTTTTTATATTCCTTACGTGCTTCATTCACAACCTCATCTATAACCTCTTGCATTCTTAAGTTAGCTTTTGCTGCTAACAAATCCAGCCATGCTTTCTTCTTTAATCGCACAAGTTCTTGCACATCTTTACTCATCCACGCATTTTTGTGATTTTTCCCTTTCCTTCTTCTACTTACACCACACACTTCAACAGCTACTTTCACAATTCTTTCCTTAAATTCCTTCCATCCATCTTCAATATTGCTCCTCTCATCTAAATCTTCAATTTCATCCTTCAGTCTATTAATATACTTCTTACCTACATCCATATCTTGCAAATTTTCTACTTTCACTCTTTCCAAAGCGCTGGTTTGCTCCCTTACCCTGTGCCGCCAGCGATTGAAGATACCCCTTATCCGGGATATCACCAGTATGGTCCGAGTCAATGCCAGCACCGCGATATGCACGGGTATCCAGCACTTTGTTCTTCAATCTTTCATCTACAATCACAAAGTCTATCATACTTTTTAAAATACCTTCCACTCTTGTATAGGTGTGGATCTCTTTATGTTGAAACATTGAGTTCGACACAAAAAGATCCCACTCTAGACAAATTTCTAATACACTTCTTCCATTATCATTCACCTTTTCGTCACCAAACGCACCAAGCACCTTTTCATATCCATCACGCTTTACACCCACCCATCCATTAAAATCACCTAACATAATAATCTTCTCATTTGGCTTGGTAACTTTCAATACTTCTCTTACACTATTCCAGAACTCCTCGTTTTCGCTTTTTGCTGATGTTGTACCCCTCGAACCCACATCCCACGGTGCATAAACACCTAAAACGAAGATCCGAGTGATTCCAACTTTCAGCCTAATCCATAGAAGACGAGGGCTGACACACTCATACTCATTCACACACTCAGCCATTCGTGCAGAAAGGATTAGACCGACCCCTTGACAGCCTCGGCTGGTACTGGTAATTCCAGATCAATACGCCGTGTAATGGCCGTGCTGCGTCGCGTCGCATCCTTTCCGCTTCGTTTCATTCACGCACAACACATCCAACCGTCTTTCACCCATCATCTGACATACTTCCTCAATTTTATCCTTCATTCCTCCTCTTACATTCATCGTCGCAAAGCGGCTTTCAGCAGACCGCATACCGCTCCCGCCGGGAACGAGACGTGATGGGGTGCGGACACCATCGCCGCCATTTAGGTGCTCTTTCAAAAAATTTGCATCCATGCGATTCCCACGAGACGCAAGGGAACAATTTTGTCCGCCCCAGCAGAGCCCCGCATGCCAGGGTAAGGCTAGCCATTACCTGGGGGTCGCCCAACCCCATGGCGGAAGTGGCACGCTCGAGACTAGGCTCGCCCCTAGCCATGCATCCATCGGCGCGGCAGACCTTAGATTGGCAAGGCAAAAATGTATGTTATGTTAATATTCAGTCACGAACTTCTTATCCATATCTTTTATTACTTGATACCGGAGCTTCCATTTCTGCAATCAAACAGAAACATTAAGAAACAGCTGATCCTATATTTTAATTATTTAATATTTTATTTTTAATACTTTTAATTAGTTTTATACAACAACTAATACTACAAATCATTAAGTTAATGATATAATAAAAGGAATACCTGCCTGCCTTGTGGATAAATTTCTTTTATTACACAAACGAAATGGACACACAGCGAAATTTACAACTGGAGCAAGTCCAACAGACGCAGAGGCAACTGGAATCTTCATTATCTTGTCGCATGGCAGAGTTTGAGAAGAGGCTTGCTGCAGCACCATCAGCAGATATAGGTCAGTTGCAACGGGAGTTCCGGGACTTCAAGGAGTGTGTTTATTCCATTTTTCAAAATTTGCAACAGCAAATAAAGGATTTAGGCTGCAGAGTGGACTCCTTGGAGATGAGAGGCCGACGGAAAGTGTTGGTGCTAAATGGTGTCACAGAAGATCCCAATGAAAATATCAAGGTAATAGTGAGTGATCTTCTTGCTGATAAATTTAAGTTAACAGATTCAAGCGCACAAATAAAGATCTGTCACCGCATTGGAACTAGAAGGCCAGACCGAGCTCGTCCAGTATTAGTGAGTCTCTGCTCTCAGAAGATAAAATCTGATATATGGAACCAGAAAACAGCACTAAAGGGTACCAAAATTAGTATTGCCGAATTTCTCACACACACAAGGCAAAGCGTGTTCTTAGCGGCTCGACGACATTTCGGTATGAGGCACTGTTGGACTCTCGATGGAGTTATCAATATTAAGATCCCAACTGGTGAGCGTGTTAAGATCACAACCGAAGGTGAGCTAAATACTTTAATCAAGCGATTTCCAGGAGAGGAGATATGCAGTGACCAGGGCTCGTCGACGGCAGTAGACAAGCGTCCACCCCCAAAAAGAACGACCGCGGCTGTAGTCGATAAAAGGAATGTGACCCGACGGCAGACACAGGCGGTCAAATCTAAGTTGCCACCACCTCCGCATACAAATTGAGTCTGTTGGCCTCTTTCACTTCCATCTTCCTGTGTATGCTTTCACGCGGTGCTTATTAATTCTGTATTTCGTTGGTTGGTCCACTATATTTTGTTAAATGCGAGTGGGTAAATTCCTAGTTTTCTCTTAGTTACTGATGACTGATGTAGGTAGTTTTGTTTGTTTTTCTTTTTCATCTGACAGCCGTCGTTTTCCTGTCTTAATGACAGGCGTCAGTTGTCAAATGTCAATTTTCTTTTTAAAGTAACCGTCATATACTTTGGAATGAATACAATCGCTATAAAGCCCGCCATACACTCGAGACTTGTCTTTTGGTGTGTACATAATATTTTTTGTTTCATGTTTGAGTTTCTTTATTTTTCTTTGTCTGCTTGTGTCATAGACCTTATAATAAAATTTGTATCTGTATCAGTTATCAGGTCCGGCCGGTAGGTTGTGCAGGAACAGACTTAAAACTACACCCTACATACATAATATATTAATATTTATATTTTTATAATTTGATTATTTATTATATTTAAATTAACCTATTTATATATATACAATGCAGCAATGTGATAATATTTTTTTATCCGAAACCTTCTGCTCTGCTGAGGGATCTGGTGACTCAAGTTTTGTTTCCTGTGATTCTACAATGACCTTGGGGGCTTTTGTTGATAATACATTCCACAATTTTCCATATAATTTTAATGTGTGTCATATCAATGCACAAAGCATTCCTGCGCATTACACAGACTTCATTGAAACGTTTTCTTCCGTGCACCTTGGCGCAATTCTTGTGTCCGAAACCTGGTTAAAACCAAATTTACCTTCGACTAGCTATTCGCTACCTGGCTTTATCTTAATACGAAACGATCGTGTCGGATCCCGGGGAGGCGGTGTTGCCATTTATTTAAGAAGTGATATACATTACCGTGTGCTCGCTATGTCACCTTCTGAATACACCGCCAGCAGCGAATATATATTTCTTGAGGTCTCGTTTAAGGGAGTCGGAGCCGCTTTGGGAGTATTCTATTGCCCCTCTTCACATATTAATTATTTCAGTGCTTTTGAATCTCTCCTTGAGTCGGTTTCTCCAGATTACACACACCATCTGATCCTGGGAGATTTCAATACGTGTCTGATGAAGGATGACTCCAGGGCCAAAAAGCTGCGGGGTATTGTCAAGTCGGTCAATTTCTCAATCTTACCATCCGGTTCAACACACTTCACAGAACATGGTCCCTCTTTGCTTGACTTGATCATTACCTCTTCAGCTGGTCTTGTTGCCAATCATGGTCAAGCGCCCGCTCCTGAATTCTCTCATCACGATCTTATTTACGTTTCCTATAAAATTAAAGTTCCAAGACCAAAACAAACCATAATGAAACTCCGTTGCCTTTCCAAAATAAATAATGATGCTCTTACATCTGATGCAGCTAGGATAGATTGGTCTCCGGTTTTGTCGGCTAATACAGTGGAAGAAAAAATTGCTAGTTTTAATAATGAAGTATTAACACTGTACGATAAACATGCACCCGTACGTGCCATCAAAATAAAGCGCCCTCCTGCACCATGGATCACGGAGGCGGTACGTATCGCCATGAGAAAATGAAATCGTGTTTTTAGAAAGTTTAAACGGGATCGTACTAACGAAAATTGGTGCTTATATAAGGCTGCAAGGAATCTCTGCAATAGATTTTGTAGAAATGCAAAACGCCAATATTTCTCCGACAACATAGAAAATGTTTCTCCAGCTAATATGTGGAAATTTCTTAATTCTCAGGGTATAGGTAAAGTACAGAAATCATGTTCAAAATTCCCTTTCACTTTGAATGAGCTTAACAATCATTTTACCTCAGTTCCTCTTTTAGATGAAAATACAAAATTAGCTTCGATCTCTTCCATTCTTGCTTTGCCTTCTCCCGACGGTAGGCCATTTGAATTCTCAGCTGTCACTGAAGACGACGTATACAAAATCATTAATTCCATCTCCTCTAATGCTGTTGGTCCAGATCAAATAAGTCATGTGATGTTAATTCCAATCCTCTCTTATATCCTCCCTATCATCACCCATATTATTAATAACAGTTTCTCAGAAAATAGCTTTCCTCTATCATGGCTTATGGCCTATGTACGCCCTCTCCCAAAAATCCCAGATCCAACTCATTTGAATGCCGTACGTCCTATCTCCATACTTTCATTCTTATCGAAGGTTCTAGAAGCATCTGCCTTTAACCAGTTATCAAAACATCTACTCGATAACCACCTTTTAAACAAATATCAATCTGGTTTTAGGCCGGCGCATAGTACCTCCACTGCACTTCTTCGAGTTACAGAAGACATTAGAACGGGCATGGAACATAAACAAGTCACAATTTTAGTATTAATAGACTTTAGTAACGCATTTAATACTGTTGACATTGATATCCTTTTAGCCACCCTTTCCCGTTGCAACGTCTCTTCTTCAGTGATTTCTTGGTTCTCCAGTTATCTTCATGATCATACATCCCTTCTAATGTTCTTCGCTTCTCTCAAATAGCTGACTCTTCTCGGGAAGCTGAATATTTGTTTGTTGAAATCACCCTTTCACATACTCCTGTCCTTCTCGGTGTCTTTTATAGCTCTTCTTCTAATATTAATTACTTTTCCACATTTGAACTTCTGTTAGAAGATCTTATGCCTTCCTATAAGCATACTATTATTATGGGCGATTTCAACACTTGTTTGATTAAAAGTGATAGTCGTGCAAATGCATTAACTTCAATTGCTGATTCTTGCAATTTATCCATTCTCCCACTCCTCACCACGCACCACTTTCCTGGTTGCGTTCCTTCTCTTCTAGATCTAATTTTTGTTTCCTCCCCAGAACTGGTAGTCAAACATGGTCAGTGTAATGCTGACATATTCTCTTACCATGACCTCTTATACCTTTCTTTCAAAATTAAACCTCCTAAACCCAAATCCAAAATACTTTTGCTGCGTGATTTTGGTGGCATTAATTTTGACCTACTGCGACGGGATGCTTTTGAAACTAATTGGGAATCTGTGTTTGATTCTCACTCTGTTGACGACCAGATTAAAACATTTAATGCCCTACTTACCGAGATTTATGACAAACACGCTCCTATTCGTCCTGTTAGGTTAAAACATTTGCCCGCTCCATGGCTGACCGATGATATTAAAGCATGTATTACCAAAAAACACTTTGCTAAAACTAAGTTTAAGATTGACCCAGTGAAATATCGTGACAAGTATATTGAAGCCCGCAATGCTTGCAACAAGATGTGTAGGGAGGCCCAACGCCGTCATATTCACAAATCTGTTGAAAATGGTGATCCAGGCAAGGTCTGGAAATTTTTAAAGTCATTGGGAGTTGGAAAGAAAAATCATACTGTTTCCAAATCTCTGGATATTAATGGTCTTAACAGACATTTCTCTTCTTCTAGTGACTTCGGTGGCAATGATAAAAATTCCATATTAAACCACCTTAACTCTCTTTCTCCTCCCGACTACTCTCCTTTTTCGTTTAGCCTAATTACTGAGTGTGATGTTCGGAGGTGCATTCTTGCTGTAACATCGAACGCTATAGGAACTGATGACGTCAGCCGGAAAATGATTCTGCCAATTTTAGACATTATTATTCCTACCATGACTCAAATTTTCAACAACTCCCTTTCTACCGGCTGCTTTCCCTCTATTTGGAAAAATGCTTTCGTTACACCTTTACCCAAAAAATCTAACCCTACTTCCTTTTCTGATTACCGTCCTATTTCCATCCTCCCATTTTTGTCTAAAATTCTTGAACGCTTGGTTCAGTTACAGTTAAACGGGTTCCTTCGGCTGAATCATATTCTTAATACCTATCAGTCAGGATTCCGTGCAGGACACAGTACTACGTCGGCCCTTATCACTATCAGTGAAGACATCCGTCTTGCTATGGATAATTCACAGTTGACAATTCTCACATTACTTGATTTTACGAATGCCTTCAACACGGTCGACCATGACGTTCTTTTGAGCTTGATGCGCACTCTGAACATATCTCCTTCGGTTATTATGTGGTTCAGTTCGTACCTCAGTGGCCGTCAGCAGTGTATCCGTATTGACGATAACCTATCGTCGTGGTGTCACATCTCGGCTGGGGTACCTCAAGGCGGTGTTCTCTCTCCTTTATTGTTCGCGCTTTTTATTAACCGTATCTCTGATAACCTTCGGTCTTCCTACCACCTTTATGCGGATGATCTTCAAATTTATTGTCATTCCTCCGCTGATGGTTTGCGCTCTGCAATTGCGACTATTAACAACGATTTGATGAGCATATCAGACTGGAGCAGATCTTTTGGCATAAAAGTTAATCCTTCCAAAACGCAAGCAATTATAATCGGCAGCCCTTATTTTGTTTCCCGTATAGACTGGAATTCTGTACCGTCCCTTATATTCAACAATGTGGTTATTCCTTTCAGTGATAAGGTGAAAAATTTGGGTCTGATATTTGACAAAACTTTGTCTTGGACGCCTCACATTAATGATGTGAGCAGGAAAGTTTTTGTTGCTTTCAGCTCACTCAGAAGGCTCCGTAATTTTCTGCCTTATGACACCAAAATTGCGCTGTCACAATCCCTTCTGCTCCCTCTTCTTGATTACGCTGATACTTGTTATCTGGATGTCACTGAAGAACAATTAAACAAATTAGAGCGTCTTCAAAATCTATCCATTCGATTCATATTTGGGCTTCGTAAATACGATCATGTTTCTTCATTTCGATCGCAACTGAAGTGGCTCCCGATCCGACTTCGTCGCAACTTGCACATTGTGACAATGCTCTATTCGGTCTTATTTGATCCGTTTTCTCCATCTTATTTAAAGGAGCGCTTCAATTTTTATAGCGATGCCCAAGGCGCCACACGCAGTCTGCGTAGCACGTTTACTCTACGACTAAGAGTACCGACATCCAACACCAATTTTTACTCCCACTCTTTTACTGTACAAGCTGTCCGTCTATGGAATGCTCTCCCTGTCGATATCAGGAAAGCCCAGACTATTGATAGTTTCAAAAATCTCGTTAGGTCTCATTATCTTTCTACTCTTTCCTAAGTATATGTTATTTTTATGTATTTATCTGTATTTATGCGTATTTGTATGTATTATATATAGATATATATTATGTATGTATTTTATTATGTTCAAACATTTATTTTTCT
Organism: Amyelois transitella; assembly: GCF_032362555.1. Lineage (NCBI taxonomy): Eukaryota > Metazoa > Arthropoda > Insecta > Lepidoptera > Pyralidae > Amyelois > Amyelois transitella. Next base: position 665,682 of record NC_083536.1, read on the forward strand.
TGCTCTGCGCCAACGCCAATCTCCTGTTTGATTTCCTTCCACCCAAAGGTTGACTGGAAGAGATTGCTTTAGCGATAAGTCCGCCTTTGTACCATATATGTCTGCTTTGTGTTGTTTTGTATGTTTTACTCTTATGGTGCAATAAAGAGTTTTATCTATCTATCTTCATGGACGCCGGCAACAGGTTCGTAACAGTACGGATGAATCAGACTGGTGCGAATTGAAAGCTGGCGTCCCACAAGGCGGTATTTTGTCTCCTATTTTGTTCTCAGTTTTCATAAACTTGCTTTCATTATATATTAACTGTTTCTATCATTTTTATGCTGACGACTTGCAGCTTTATGTACAGACGAATATTGATAACATGGAACAGGCCATTAATTTGCTGAATCATAACTTAAATGGAGTTCTAGACTGGTCTAATCGATTTGGCATTTCTGTTAATGTTAAAAAGTGTCAGGCTATAGTAGTTGGCAGTTTCTATCAGATTAATAATATTGACATTAACACTTTGCCACCGCTGATCTTTGACGGAACTATTATTGAATTTAGTACGACGGTTAAAAACCTTGGCCTACATATTGATACCAACTTACATTGGGATTCACACGTTGTTGCAACCAGTCGGAAAGTTTACAGTGTTCTGCATTATCTGCAACGCTTAAAACATTTTCTTCCAACAAAGACGAAGATTATGCTTACCCAAGCACTTCTTCTGCCTATAATTGATTATGCTGATGTGTGTTATCTGGATTTAACTGAAGAGCATCTCAACAAATTAGAACGTCTTCTAAACAATTGTATCAGGTTTATATTCTGCCTTCGGAAGTACGATCATATTTCTGAATACCGTTCTCAGCTAAATTGGCTCCCCATCCGTAACCGTAGAAATCTTTACATTTTATGTCAGCTCTATACCATTCTCAATAATCAGCTTGCCCCAGACTATCTTAAAAAAGACTTCCAACTATTAAGTTCTACTCACGAAAAAATCCTTCGTTCTTCAAATAAGTTAACTCTTGCTATCCCTTTTCACCGTACAGGTATTGTCTCCAATTCTTTCGCCGTTATGGCTGTTAGGCTCTGGAATTCACTTCCAGAGTCCATCAGGACATCCCCAAGTCGTTCTAGTTTCAAATCGCGGGTAAACGGGTTTTTCTTGAGTCGCGAGGGTATTTAAGCCTTTTCACTCATTTCGGTAATCGCTGCACCTATTTATTTATGTATATTGTTTATCTATTGTATTTTTTATGTATGTATATTATAATTATTTTATTTTATATTTTGTGTAGTTTATACAATTACTTACATGTATTTACACAATTTTTGAAAATGGTCTAGTAACAATTTGAGAAGAAGTAATCTCAGACTACAATGATGAATTCTGACCTCAAAGATCAAAGCTGTCCAAAATGACAGTCTATATTAGATATAAGCAAGCACATTAACTCGGTACTCACTCGGTGTTCGCTCTATTACTTATATATATAACTTTCCCAGACTGAAAGTACGAGTATTTTTAAACAGTTAAATAGTTATTAAAAAAGTAAAAGTTAAAATAACTGTAATAAACTAATGCAAAGGTCATGACAGTGTTTACATATTTTAGGTTTATTTTCAGTTATTAATTATGTTTGATCGTTGTCCCAATTATTGCAAAAAAGTAGTTGGACTTAATATTTCGATAATTCTATTAAATTCTTAAACATAATTGGTGCCATAACCACCTGGTTATAGTCGGTTGAAATATAGGACGATTTTCTGAAAACAAGGAAGAAGTTTATTCTAAATATCAAGAAATTTATTTATTTTTATACAGCAGCCTATTTACTTTTAGTTGCAACAGATGAGAGAAAATAAGGTCATGTCATAACTATATCTTTAAATCAAATTTTAAATTGTCAATTTATTCATAGGCATATTGACGAAAGAATCTTATTATTTTGTAGTTAAATTTATTTAGTTTTATTTGGATTATGAAGAGTATGAGTTGAAGTGTTAACCTCGCTTTTTTGTTTACCTCTGTCGGTTAGTTACAAAAATAAGATCGTATTTAATGTGAGAATTTAATATAAATAAATAATTTTAAACGACAAATTAGGTAGGTATAAATGTTGCTTTCTGTAACACTATTTATTATTTATTATAAGGGATAGGCTTACAAACTTGGGATTCTTTTTTAGGCGACAGGCTAGCAACCTGTCACTATTTGAATCTCAATTCTATCATTAAGCCAAATAGCTGAACGTGGCCTTTCAGTCTTTTCAAGACTATTGGCTCTGTCTACCCCGTAAGGGATATAGACGTGATGATATGTATGTATGTATGTATGTTTGTGTAGGTATAAATATATTTATTTAGTTTAACCCCACATGAAGTTCTCTGTTCGACCCAATGGTTGACTGGTAGATAATGCTTCTAGCATTAAGTCCGCCAATTGTGCTATACATTTGTATCTTGTGCAATGAAGTTTAAATAAATAAACATGTTTTGGAACAAAATATTCCAATCCATAACGAGAATATCTTAGTCAACGGAATTGGAGGCAAGATTCAATCAATTGGATACGCATTCTTGCAGTTGCAAATTGGAAACCAAACACTGACACACAAGTTCTATGTTTTTGATAACTTGCCATTTACAGCGCATGGAATTCTAGGACAAGACTTTTTAAGCAAGTATAAATCGGTATTGAATTTCGGTAATCGTACCTTACTATTGTGGAATAACAACATTAATTTATCATTACCTATAATTATGTACAACACAAATATTTCTGTTCCTTCAAGATCTGAGTCTATACATTTTATCGATACGTGTGAAACTGAGGAATGTGTGGTTAGTGCGACAGAACTGCAAGATGGGATCTTTATTGCGAGTTCTTTAGTAAAACCTACTAATGGAAAAATACCTATTCGCATTTTAAACACTACTGAATCGGAATTAAATTTAAAAGAAGTATTTCCCACCTTACTTAAAGCCAGTGATTACGAGATGTGTATATTTCAGGAAACTAGTACTAAAGCGGAACGTGTTAAAAAATTATTAAACGCGATAAATCTTAATAACTTGAATAAAGAAGAGCGCAACTCAATTGAATCAATTTGTGCTAAATATTCCGATATTTCAGGCGATAAATTGACTACGACTAAATTATACGAACATTAAATAACTTTAAAACCCGGTGTTACTCCAGTGTATACAAAGCCTTATAGACTTCCGCATGCACAAAAAAATGAATTAAAAAAACAAGTTAACGATTTATTGGAGCAAGGCATTATAGAACCTTGTAGTAGCGAGTGGTCCAGTCCAGTTTTGCTGGTCCCTAAAAAATCTGACTCAAGTGGGAAAAAGAAGTGGCGCTTGGTCATAGACTATCGGAAATTGAACAACTGTATCCAAGATGATAAATTTCCACTTCCAAATATAACGGAAATATTAGATTCGCTTAACGGCTGTATATATTTCAGTCATTTAGACTTAAATCAAGGATTTTTTAATGTGGGTCTTGAGAAAGACAGTAGAAAATTTACATCTTTTTGCGCAGGCTCTCAGTTTCAAATGCGGAGAATGCCCATGGGATTGAAAACCAGTCCCAGTTCATTTTCTCGTATGATGACCATGGCAATGGCAGGTTTATCTTACGAAAAATGTTTAGTATACCTTGACGATTTGATAATAATGGGAAAAAATTTAATTGATCATAATAAAAATCTTTTACTTGTTTTCGATAGACTGAGGCACGCAAACTTAAAATTAATTCCCGCTAAATGTAATTTTCTAAAAAAAGAATTATTGTATCTAGGACATATCGTATCGAGTGACGGTGTATTGCCAGACCCAGAAAAAATTAAAATTATTAAAAGTTATCCCGTACCAAAAAATGCCGATGAAACAAGACGATTCGTCGCATTCGCTAACTACTATAGAAAATTTATTGATAAATTTGCACAAATATCTTATCCTTTAAATCTGTTATGTAGGAAAAATACAAAATTTGTTTGGGATAGTGAGCGCCAGAAAGCTTTTGAAACTTTGAAAAACTGTATGACGACAATCCCCATACTTCAATATCCCGATTTTTCGGAAAATAACGAGTTCATATTACAGACGGATGCCTCAAGATATGCTTTAGGCGCTGTTTTCCGGTATATTTGGAAGTGGAAATTTATCATCTTGGATACAGTTGTTCAATTTCCGATAGTCTATGACCAAGCGCCACTTCTTTTCCCCACTTGAGTCAGATTTTTTAGGGACCAGCAAAACTGGACTGGACCACTCGCTACTACAAGGTTCTATAATGCCTTGCTCCAATAAATCATTAACTTGTTTTTTTAATTCATTTTTTGTGCATGCGGAAGTCTATAAGGCTTTGTATACACTGGAGTAACACCGGGTTTTAAAGTTATTTTATGTTCGTATAATTTAGTCGTAGTCAATTTATCGCCTGAAAGATAGAAAATATCGGAATATTTAGCACAAATTGATTCAATTGAGTTGCGCTCTTCTTTATTCAAGTTATTATGATTTATCGCGTTTAATAATTTTTTAACACGTTCCGCTTTAGTACGATGCATGTATGATGTCATCGCAATGTAATGCACTTTGACCTACATTTATCTTATCAAATAGTGAAATCTTTTAGACTAGAACTTTCTATGTTAAATTGTATCGCATTATTTGGTGTGTTTAATAAACAATAAACAAATATTATTCTGTTATAAAAAAATATGTTGTACTTAACTGTTATGTATATCAAATAATAACCATATATAATTTTACATGAATTTAATCTTTATGTAACTTTAAAATTAAAATAAATCTTATTGTGATATACGTAGTAAAACAACGGCGGTTGGAACGAGACTATTTATTATTAAGTTACCCTCACGTTAATACATTACATTTTTCCCCTCCGATAAATGAATAATTCAATGCTTTAAGTCTTCTTGAGACTGTAAGCTCTGTCTACTCCTATGGTATAAGAATGTGATTGTATGAATGAATATTTCAATTGTTATTTTCAGGTATCTCAAACTGTTAGTTCTATCGAGGCAGATTCTCTACCTGCAGATGTAGAAATTACTACTGCATCATCAGATCCTTCACAAAGCCACGCAGCAGCTGTCTCTGATGAGGCTGTCGGCGTCGAAGTACCTAGTGTGGTATAGGCTGAAGCCCCGCCACAACCTAGGCGACGGTGCGGACGTGCTCATTTAACAGCTGCAGAAGCAAGGGTGCAAATAGTTGAAGCTGCACGACAGAGGGCTGCTACTGAAGCTGCAAATAGTTTAATACTTCAAGAAGCTATTTGTCTCTTCCGTGAATTAGTGGCTATAATTAGAAGAAGGTGAGCAATAATTAATTTATTCAATGTGCCAAATTCATCAAAATTGGTCCAGTAAACCATTTCAAAATGTCAATTATTTCTCTTAATAATATTAGTATAGCTAATCCATTAATAACTTGAAGTTTTCTTTGCGATATTCACTTTTCTGCAAATTTACAGAATGTTTTGTATATATCCTACTACTATTATAAAGGCGAAAGTTTGTATGGATGCTTGTTACTCTTTCACGCAAAAACTACTGAACCGATTACCATGAAATTGGGTATGTAGGTAGCTGAAGACCCAGAATAACACATAGGCTACTTTTTATCCCAGAGTTCCCGCGGGATTGATAGGGTTTCCATGCGGACGAAGTCGCGGGCGGCCTCTAGTTTAAAATAAAAAAATGTTTTAGTTAATTTTTATTATAATTATTAAGTTATTTTAAAAAATGTCATTTAGGAATGAGCAAAATTAAAACTAGAACTACTTTTAAAAAAGGAAAAAGAAAGATGATTACTAAGCAAAATTAAATTTACAAATTAAATTATTCATGTAAAATTCTTTTACTTAACATAACATAACATTTACATTTACTTTATATATATATATATTATTATATATATATAAGATGGGTTTTTCTCCTTTAAAGCATAACACCATGTGATTCATCTAAAAACAGAGTTTATTAATTAAAAACAAATAAATTTAACATTACTTACTAGTATTATAAGTACAAACTAATGAAATACTAACCTAAAAACAGAGAATCGACAATTAAATGTTTATGCTTCACTATTTTTATTATTACACTTGAATTGTCTTTACACTGAAAGTAAATTCACATGCACACATTTAGGATTCACTGAATTATTGTATCGTTTATTATTCAAAATGATTAATCGGTAGACCGTATTTAATTGTGTTTATTTGACACTCATTTTTGACGTTTTCTTCTTTAGAGATTCCCGCTTTAGGCTGAACTATCAAATACTGAAATGTCACTGTCAAGTGACAACACAAAGCTTACATCTCCCCCCTTGGAAATGCAAATTTTTCTCTTATATGTTGAGTAAAATTTTGCAGTCAAACTAACAGTCTTTAAGCATTGGGATGAGCTTTGTGACATGATATAATCCAATTGATCTTGTTCCACGACCGGTATTTATTTTAAAAATTGAATCCGATATTTTTTCTTCTATTTCAAAGGGTCCAATTCTAATTTCATCCATCTTTTTTTTGTTTAATTTGTTTCCATAATCAACATATACCTTATCTCCTTTTTTAAAATCATATTGTAGTCTATTCTTCTCAAATAAAGTTTTGTTATATTCGTGCGATTTTACAGACCTTTGGAATGCTATTTCTCTATCATCTTTCAAATTTTTTGTTAATAAATGTTTTTCTTTCAACTCGTGTGGTAACAAGTCTGTAGACTCTCCAGATAGCAAATATTTAGGAGAAAATCCTGTTACAGAATGGTTTGTCTCGTTGTATCTATTTCTACATTCCTCTGCTATTTTCGACCAATTAGATTTTTCTTCTGATTCGTTCATTCTGCATCTTATTTTGTTTACAAGAGTTTGGTTTAGTCTTTCGTTGATACCATTTGAGAACGGTGCATCTACCGCTGTAAGTATTAATTGAATGTTCCGGTTTTTAAGGTAATTTTTAAATTCAATCGAATTTAAAGCTGGATATTGGTCTGAAAGTAAGATATCTATTGTTTCTTCTTCAGGAATTTTTTTTATAAGTTTGATGAAGTCTCGGGCCTGTTGATTCTTGGAACATAGGATATAGGTATATCTAGTGAAGTGGTCCACTAGTAGATGCAAATATCGTTTTGTTGATCTTTGACCTCCAAATCCTCCTATTGTGTCCAGTGACATTATTTGAAAGGGCCTATTAGCTGGTCCCAACTGCGACATAAATCCATATTTTCTATTCAATCTTGTTTTATTTTTTATACATATCTCACAGTTCTTGCATATTTTTTTTATATTTTCTGATAGATTTGGTGCAGTATAAAAGGGTTTTATTTTGGATTCAGTTTGATTAATTCCAGTATGGCAGTATTTTTCATGGGTTTTTTTTATTATAATTTTACTGTAGTCTTCACTTAGAACTATTTTTTTCTTCTTTTTTCCACTTTTTTTATAATAAATTCCATCTTCTAAAACAATATTTTGTTCATGTCTTTTTATTTGCAAATTCTGTGCCTGATCATATTTTATATCTTGAATATTAATAATATTTACCATTCTTAAGTTATCTTCATTGTTTTCATCTATGTCTAACACTGGGTTTCTGCTGAGACAATCTGCTTCTGCATTATTTTTTCCTGGAAAATATTTTATATCACAATTAAATTGTGATAGATAATGTGACATATCACCTAATTCATCGTCAGGTCTGTTTCTAATATTCAACTTCTCTAAAGGCTTATGATCTGTATAGACAGTAAAATAGTTTCCAATCAACCAGTGTTGCCAAAATTTTAAGCTCTCTTTTATGGCTAAACATTCCAAAAATATAGCTTTTTTATTTTTTTGTGATTCATTTAATTTCTTAGAAAAATACGCTACAGGTTTTTCTTCGCCATTATGTTGAATTTGTTTCATAACTGCTCCTATTCCTACAGTACTGGCATCTGTATAAATAAATATTGGTGCTTGTGGATCATATATGGCCAGTATTGGTTTAGAACAAAGATAATCTTTAATTTTCTGAAATGCATCCTCACACTGTTTGGTCCAAGTAAATATTTGATCTTTCCTTAGCAATCTATGCAAAGGGTCAAGGACTATTGAGACATTAGGAATGTATTTCCCATAAAAATTAATTTTTCCCAAAAATTGTCGTATTTGTTTTCTATTTTGAGGAGCAGGAAAATCTTTTATTGATTTCAAATTGTCTTTTAGAGGTGTGATTGTATTTTCTCGTAATATATGTCCCAAATATTTGACAGAATCAGATGCAAACTTACATTTTGTGACTTTCAGCCTGAAACCTTCTTCTCGAATAGCCTCCAACAATTTTTTTAAATGTGTGATATGTTCATCAAATGTTCTAGAAAAAATCAATATATCATCAATAAAATTCACAGCAAATCCTGTCATGCCTTTTTTCCTTATAATATTAGCTAAAATCCGTTGAAATATGGCTGGTGATGTTTTAAGACCGAAGGGTAAGCATGTCCATTGGTAATGACCTTCTTGCGTTACAAAACCAGTTTTGTGTCGGTCTGAAATTCTTAGTGGGATAGACCAAAAGGCTGAATTTATGTCTAAAGTCGTAAAGTACTTACAATTTATTGTTTTAGTTATTAAGTCTTCTATAAGAGGAAATGGTTGTGATTGAGGTACAATTATTTTATTTAGATCTCTGAAGTCTATGCATAATCTACTTTTTTTTCCTTCGTCCCTTTTAAAAGCTAAAGTAACAGGTGCTGCAAAGGGACTGTAAGACTCTTCAATCAATCCATATTTTAAAAGTTGTGCAATTTGATTTTCTATTTCTCTTTTGTCTTGAATTGAACATCTATATGGTCTTTTATAACAATATTTTTCAACTTGCAAATCTATACAAGCTTCATATTTCTTCACCTTCCCAGTGTCATATTTATTTTTTGCAAAAATTTCAGCATAACTATCTAACAGTATATTTATCTGCTTTCTTTGATCAGTGTTTAAGTGTTCTGTATCTGTATTAAATTTGTTTGTATCTATACCTTCATTAAAGTTTACTGCATATTCTCTATCTTCTATATTTATTTCCATATTTTCAGTATTTTTATGATCAAACATATTTTTGAAATTGTCGGTCTTTTTTATTTGGATATTTAAATTCTCATCATGAGTCAACCCAAATTTATATATTGAATCTAATCCTAGTATTAGATCATACTCAAAATTTTCATTTTCAAAGATAAATGCATTAATTTTAATCTTCTTTTTTAATATCTCTGCATCCAATGCAATTAAACCTTTAGTTTTACCCCCTCCACTTATTGTCTTGATTGTGTTATAACAATAATTTGGCTTCACATTCTTCAGCTGAACTAATTTTGAATTAATTAATGTTATTCGTGAACCAGGGTCATACAGTCCTTTAACTTCTAATGTATTATTTAACATCACTGTAATCTCAATTAGTGGGGGGAATTCTAGTTTTTTGGATCTTCATTACTCAGTTCAACTTTTAATATAGAATTAGATTTAAAGTTTTTATCATCTCTCGTTTTTTCATAGTTATACCAACAAACATTTTCTGGATGAAATCTATTTAATTTTCCTTTATTTTCACAGAGCCTGCACATTTTTTTTCCAGTTGCTTTTATTTCTTGTTTATTATATTTATTTCCAGTGCTTAAATTCTTTTTCATGTCGTTTTTTCTTATTAAACTTTCTAGTCCTCTTATGCAGTTGAATAAGTCATTTACTTCTTTTAGGCTTTCTCTGTCTATTCTATCCATTATAAAGTTTGGTAGACCAGTGGCGATCAAATAAATCAGGGTTGGTGTATCTATTGATTTGTTTATTTCTAGTAACAGTCTCTCTTTTTTAAGAGCATACTCTAACATTGATCCTTGTATGTATTTAAAACTCATAGCGTACCTGATTGATGACCAGCCTTTGTCGGCAAATGTTTCACTAAGACTTTTCTTCCATACAGACCAATCAGAATCTATGGTATGTTTGATTACCATTGAGCTGTACCAATCCATACAAGTATCTTCCAATAGTAATTTAAGAATTTCAATTTTTTGTATATCTGTGTCTATTTTTAACCGTGCACATTCACTTTCATAAGTATTTAACCATTGTTCGACATTTGTTGTATTTCTTGAAAATTTCTCTATTGCAAATTCTGCTGTTAATTTTATTTTATTTTCCTTTTTTTTTAACGACGTTGGCTCTGTTGGTGAGGACTCATTATTTTGTTCTAATTTTTCAAGTAAATACCCATCAAATTGTAAGTTCCCATCATCTAAATATGTTGACTTCATTTCCTTGGTTAATGTTATCCAAACCTGTCTCTTATCGTGTCTTTTCTGGAGAGATTTTTTTATTTTATCAAATATTTCATGTTTTATTATTTCTTTGTGTAGCTGTACCGGTTGATACTCTCTAGGCACTACAAAAGTTTGATTTTGTGTATCCATAATGGAGGTTATTACATAAATATTTGTCTTATTATCATCCGGCTTTGCTTTTACAACAAATTCAAATCTTAATTTTTCCATTTTGTAGGTAGGTATACAGGTTTTTTCTTTTTTTTGCATGTATAATAATTGTCGATTTATAAGATGGGTTTTTCTCCTTTAAAGCATAACACCATGTGATTCATCTAAAAACAGAGTTTATTAATTAAAAACAAATAAATTTAACATTACTTACTAGTATTATAAGTACAAACTAATGAAATACTAACCTAAAAACAGAGAATCGACAATTAAATGTTTATGCTTCACTATTTTTATTATTACACTTGAATTGTCTTTACACTGAAAGTAAATTCACATGCACACATTTAGGATTCACTGAATTATTGTATCGTTTATTATTCAAAATGATTAATCGGTAGACCGTATTTAATTGTGTTTATTTGACACTCATTTTTGACGTTTTCTTCTTTAGAGATTCCCGCTTTAGGCTGAACTATCAAATACTGAAATGTCACTGTCAAGTGACAACACAAAGCTTACATATATATATATATATATATATAAATTTACTAATTGAATAAGTACTTTTATACTTTTACATAATAAAATATTGGTATTCAATTTAATTTAATAACAATAAAAAAACTATATTACTTTGATGAATATTAAATGAAAAAGATTATTGTTCATAAACTACCTGCATAGCTACTTATAACTTACTCTTAAAAACGAAATATTATTGAATAAAAATCTGCAATAAAATTCTATTTTTTGATTTTCAGGTACGGCGAAGAGCCCAGAGACGTGCCACAAGATCCCGCCGTGTAGATATACCACGTTGAAGCTCAATGTTGTGTTGCCCAGCTGGTTCATGAAGAGCTTCCACTGGTGGTTGTTGTGCAACTTCCCTTGCTTGCTCTTCTTCTGTCAACCTTACTTCAGGCAAGTTGTTTTCATTACAAATATTGTGCAATATTACACAAGCATTTGTAATGAAGCCAGCAACCTGTGGTTGATAAATTTAATGCAACACCCTGTGGCACAAGAGTCACCGGAAACGTGCTTTGAGAAGACCTATAGTTCTTTCTATCACATTCCTAGCCTTTACATGCTTTTGTGTATAATATGCTTCCGGTGTGTCTGGTTCTGCATCCAAAATAGGTGTCATCATCGTTCTTCGTTGTGAGTACCCAGAGTCACCTGGAAATAAACATTATAACTCTGTTATTTTTTTATTTTATTTGAACATTCATATTTTATATAAATTTAATGATTTAATGATTAATGATACATTTTTATTTTATAATTGTATTGATATATTAAAAATATATACATACATACATACATAAAGTCACGCCTCTTTCCCGGAGGGGTAGGCAGAGACTACCTCTTTCCACTTGCCACGATCCCTGCATACTTCCTTTGCTTCATCCACATTCATAACTCTCTTCATGCAAGCTCGGCGGTTTCGGGCACTTTTGACCTGACCCTTCACCAGGACGTCCTTAATTTGATCAAGATATGTTCGTCTAGGTCTTCCCACCCCGACCTTTCCCTCCACACTCTCCTTGTATATCTGCTTAGTCAACCTGTTTTCATTCATCCTCTCCACATGACCGAACCATCTCAACATACCCTTTTCTATTCCTGTAACTACATCTTCTTTCACATCACAACATTCCCTTATCACGCTGTTCCTTATCCGGTCACTCAATTTCACACCCAACATACTCCTTAACGCTCTCATTTCCACTGCATTTAATCTGCTTTCGTGCTTCTTTTGCCATACCCAACTTTCACTCCCATACATTAATGTCGGGACCAACACGCCCCTGTGCACAGCCAGTCGAGCCTTTTTGGATAGTTTCTGACTGCTCATAAAGGCATGCAAAGCTCCATTCACCATGTTCCCCGCGTTCACTCTCCTTTCAATATCACTATCACACTTGCCATCTGATGTAAACTTTGATCCTAGATATACAAACTCTTTCACTTGCTCAACTTTTTCTCCTCCAATCAAAATATTACATGCTGTCATTTCTTTCTCCATTTCAAAAACCAGTGTTTTAGTTTTACTTACGTTCACTTTCATTCCTTTCTCTTTTAAAGCTTCATGCATACAGTTTACCATCTCCTGTAACTCCTCCGCTGATGACGCCAGTATAACCTGATCGTCGGCATAGAGCAGACATTTGACGAGTAATTCATTCATCCTTAATCCACTTTCAGACTCTTTCAAATCTGTCAAACAACTATCCATAAATAGGTTGAACAGCCACGGTGACGCAACACATCCCTGCCTAACACCTTTCTCAATCTTAAACCACTCAGTGTGCGCTCCGTTTATCCTGACACAAGCACTCGAATCCTCATATAAGGATTTCAGTGCTCGTATCAAGAGACTGCTCACCCCATGCATAGAAAGTGCTGACCACAATTCATTCCTCTCAACTCTGTCATAGGCCTTTTCCAAATCCACGAAAGTGCAATAGACTTTTTGACTCTTGGCCAAAAACTTTTCGGCTATGCACCGCAAAGAAAAGACCTGATCAGTACATCCCATTCCCTTTCGAAATCCCGCTTGAGCATCCCATATTTTGTCATCAGTTTCATTCCTGACTCTATTAATCAATACCTTAGCATACAATTTGCCGACGACGCTAAGCAGGCTTATACCACGATAATTTTTGCAGTCCAGTTGTGACCCTTTTCCTTTGTAAAGTGGCACAATAACAGCCTTACACCAATCTTTTGGTACTCGGCCGCTTCTCCAACACAAATTGAAAAGGCAGTACAACTGTCTAGCTACGACGCCTTTTCCTGCTTTAAGCATCTCGACCGACACTCTATCATACCCGGCAGCCTTACCCGCTTTCATACTCTTAAGTGCTTCCACAATTTCAAACATTTCAATTTCGCCTTCCATCTCATTCTCTTTTTCTTCGCTATAGCAGAACTCTTTCTTATTTTCTTCCTTTTTTTCAAATAAACTCTCAAAATAGTCCTTCCATATCTTTAGCACACATTCTTCTCCTTTCACAACGCTACCATCCTGGCATCTGATCCTAGTCAGCTCTCTGGTTATAGTTTTTCCTCGGGCTGACCTTACGGATTTCCAGAATACTTTCAGATTTGACTGAAAGTCTTCTGATAGCCTTTTATCAAAATCCTCTTTATACTCTTCTTTCTTTCTAATCACAGCTTTCTTAACCAAATCTTTCATTTTTTTATATTCCTTACGTACTTCATTCACATCCTCATCTATAACCTCTTGCATTCTTAAGTTAGCTTTTGCTGCTAACAAATCCAGCCATGCTTTCTTCTTTAATCGCACAAGTTCTTGCACATCTTTACTCATCCACGCATTTTTGTGATTTTTCCCTTTCCTTCTTCTACTTACACCACACACTTCAACAGCTACTTTCACAATTCTTTCTTTAAATTCCTTCCATCCATCTTCAATATTGCTCCTCTCATCTAAATCTTCAATTTCATCCTTCAGTCTATTAATATACTTCTTACCTACATCCATATCTTGCAAATTTTCTACTTTCACTCTTTCCAAAGCGCTGGTTTGCTCCCTTACCCTGTGCCGCCAGCGATTGAAGATACCCCTTATCCGGGATATCACCAGTAAATGGTCCGAGTCAATGCCAGCACCGCGATATGCACGGGTATCCAGCACTTTGTTCTTCAATCTTTCATCTACAATCACAAAGTCTATCATACTTTTTAAAATACCTTCCACTCTTGTATAGGTGTGGATCTCTTTATGTTGAAACATTGAGTTCGACACAAAAAGATCCCACTCTAGACAAATTTCTAATACACTTCTTCCATTATCATTCACCTTTTCGTCACCAAACGCACCAAGCACCTTTTCATATCCATCACGCTTTACACCCACCCATCCATTAAAATCACCTAACATAATAATCTTCTCATTTGGCTTGGTAACTTTCAATACTTCTCTTACACTATTCCAGAACTCCTCGTTTTCGCTTTTTGCTGATGTTGTACCCCTCGAACCCACATCCCACGGTGCATAAACACCTAAAACGAAGATCCGAGTGATTCCAACTTTCAGCCTAATCCATAGAAGACGAGGGCTGACACACTCATACTCATTCACACACTCAGCCATTCGTGCAGAAAGGATTAGACCGACCCCTTGACAGCCTCGGCTGGTACTGGAAATTCCAGACCAATACGCCGTGTAAGGGCCGTGCTGCGTCGCGTCGCATCCTTTCCGCTTCGTTTCATTCACGCACAACACATCCAAACGTCTTTCATCCATCATCTGGCATACTTCCTCAATCTTTTCCTTCATTCCTCCTCTTACATTCATCGTCGCAAAACGGCTTTCAGCAGACCGCATACCGCTCCCGCCGGGAACGAGACGTGATGGGGTGCGGACACCATCGCCGCCATTTAGGTGCTTTTTACGGATCATCATGCGATTCCCACGAGACGCAAGGGAACAATTTTGTCCGCCCCAGCAGAGCCCCGCATGCCAGGGTAAGGCTAGCCATTACCTGGGGGTCGCCCAACCCCATGGCGGAAGTGGCACGCTCGAGACTAGGCTCGCCCCTAGCCATGCATCCATCGGCGCGGCAGACCTTAGATTGGCAAAATTGCCACTCGACATTTGAAAAAATTCCAGCCACTTCGAGTGGGCGTCAATAATTAAAAATAAATATTTGCCACCAAGCTGCAAAAAATCTATGTGTAACGTTACCCAAGGTTCGGTCGGCCACGAATATGGTACAGGCGCGGAGTGCGGCGGCGAGTCGCGCTGCTCGCACACGCGGCACAGCTGCGCGCGCGCTCCTCTATGTCGGCGTCCAGGCGCGGCCACCACACGTAATTGCGAGCTACCTGTTTCATGCGCACCACTCCCATGTGACCTGTATGAATTTCCTCCAGCACTTGAGACCGAAGCGAGGACGGTATGACCACCCTGTAACCCCATAATACACAGCCATGTTCTATATATAAATTCTCGCGACGATAAAAATATGGTTTTTCTTGCTCCTCCGTAATCTCCATAGGCCACCCACTCATTATGTAGCCATAAATTTTACAAAGAATTTTGTCTCGCCTTAGTTCATGAGCTACATCTTTATAGCATAGTGGGAAACTGTCTTCTACAAAATGTAGAAACGAAGCTTCTCCAATATTCGGTTCCGCCTTACCTTTTAATAGCGGTAGTCTTGATAACCCGTCTGCGTTGCCGTTTTTGTGCGTAGAAACATATTCGATATCAAAATCGTACGCCGCCAGCCGCACTGCATAACGCTGTAAACGGCTAGCCGCCGTTTGCGGAATACCCTTTTTAGGACCGAATATGTAACTAAGGGCTTTATGATCACTTCGTAAAGTGAATTTGCGACCGAATAAGTACTGGTGATGACGTGTGACGCCGTACACGATCGCGAGCGCCTCCTTGTCGATCTGGCTGTAGCCGCGCTCGCCCTGGCTGAGCGTGCGCGAGGCGCAGCACACCAGCCGCTCGCCGCCGCCCGGGTGCCGCTGCGACAGGACCGCGCCCAGCCCGTACGCGCTGCTGTCCACCGCCAGTACTAATGGTAGCGCACTGTCATAATGAGCTAGCACGGGATCACTCATTAATTTCATTTTAATTTTATTGAATGCATCACTACAGGCGTCTGACCACACCCATTTTGTGCCCGTTTTTAAAAGTGTATATCATGGCTGTAAAATACTACTTATGTTTGGTATAAACCGAGCATAATAGTTAATGAAACCCAAAGCAGCTCTCAACTGTGCAACATTTTCAGGTGCAGGCATGTCCCTAATAGCGTCCACTTTACTGCTATCAGTATGTAACCCATGTTTGTTAATTCTATATCCTAAATAACATACTTCTTTTTGAAAAAAATCACATTTCTCAAATTTTACAGTTAACCCTGCTTCTTTCAAACGTGACAAGACTGCCCTTAGGTTTTGTAAATGCTCACTTTTATTTTTACCAGTGACGCAAATATCATCAATAAAACAGCAACAATTAAGGCCAACTAGCGTCTCTTCAATTAATTTTTGAAAGATTTCAGGTAAGCATTTCAAACCGAAGGGCGCCCTTCGATAAACAAACGTTCCAACATGTGTTGTTATAGCAATAAGTGGTTGTGAATCGTCAGATAATAAAAGTTGTAAATAAGCAGTTTTTAAATCTAATTTACTATATACTTCTCCCCCGCTTAACGCTGCAAACAATTGTTCAATACGTGGTAAGGGGTAATGAACATCTTTTAATAATTTATTGACTGTTATTTTATAGTCGCCGCACAGCCGTATTGACCCATCTGGTTTGATCACGGGTACAATCGGCGTGCCATAGTCCGAGCGATCTACCTTGTAAATAACTTGCTCACTTTGTAAACGTTCTAACTCACGCTCGACCGGAGTTCGCAGCGTTAAGGGAAGTGGTCGGGCTTTATAAAATATAGGCGTATTATCTTTTACGTGCAATTTAATTTTATGTTTAAATGTGCCTAATTTCTCCGAAAATACCTCGGGAAATTCGTTTCTTAATTGCAACACTACCGGGTCTATGTCATCATTGATGTGAAATAAATTAATTGATTGCAATTTAAGTTCTCGTAACCAACGACGGCCTAGTAATGGCGGCCCGCCTCGTTCTATCACAAATAACGGTAACAAGGCGTCAGCTGACGGCCGGCCTGTGTTGTCATCGCCGACACAGCGCACGCACACATCGATGCGTCCCAGCGGCACTATTGCATCTCCCGTGTATGATTGCAATTTCATTTTATCAATAATAATAGGTATGCTAGAAAAGAAGCGATCGTAAAATGACTTGGATATCGCCGATATTCTACTCCCTGTGTCTATTTCAAATAGTACTTTCTTATTGTTTACCAACAGTTCACAAAAATAGGGCCCATCATTCAAGTTCTTAACTGAGATACCATTGACATTATATAACCCCTCGAACCCCTCACGTTCCGAGTCCGAGACACTTTCAATAAAATAATTTTGGTACCTGGATTGTCCTGCTTCCTTCGGGTTTCTGGTACACGCGACACTCAAATGCCCTTTCACTTTACACTTATCACACACATAAACTTTATATCTACACTTGTTGGGCGTGTGTCCCTCCTTGGAGCACCGCCAGCAGGCGACCCTCGTCCTCGGGCGCTCGCCGCGCGCAGCCGCGTGGCGGAACAGCCCGGAGTCCGCAGTGGCGTCGCCCGCGCCGAGTCTCGCCGAGCCGGCCGCCGGCCACAGCGCGGCGCGCGAGCCGCCCGCGGCCTCCGCCGCGTGCCGCTCGGCCGCCTCCAGCGCCAGCGCCAGCTCCACAGCCTTCTTGTAGTCGAGCCAGGCTTCCGCGAATAATCTGGATCGCATCTCCTCACTCCGTAACCCTGATACGAACTGATCGCGTATGTTTTCTGCGAGGCTCGCACCGAAATTGCAGTGGGTTGCTAGATGCTTTAGACTTTGCAAAAACACACCGATCGATTCGCCCTCACCTTGCCTCCTCTGCCTAAAAGTATGACGCTCAGCAATTTCGGAGCGTTTAGGCTCCAGGTGGTTTTTCACTAAAGTCACGATTTCGTCGAACTTTTTGCTTTCCGGATGATCGGGAGCACACAAGTCGCACATGAGCGCATAGGTTGCCGCCCCGACATGAGTAAGCAACGTGGCCACACGTAATTCATTATTGATATCGTTGAGTTTAATGAATTGTTCCACGAGACGAACGTACGCTGGCCAATTCCCAGGCCCGTCCAAATTAAATTCGTGCACTTTCCCGATCGGCATGGTGATTTCATCTTTGAAAAACCTCGTCGCCATGTGATATACGTAGTAAAACAACGGCGGTTGGAACGAGACTATTTGTAGTATTGGCTGTGGGTAGTTGCAAATAATAGACCTAAAATGAGCTGATCCTTTTATTTAAAAGATTAAAAATAATAAACAATAGTAACAATATATAATTTTGTCATATACATATAAACAATAACTTTAGGTTTATGTACATATAATAAATTCTGCGCTAGC
This sequence comes from Amyelois transitella, assembly GCF_032362555.1. NCBI lineage: Eukaryota > Metazoa > Arthropoda > Insecta > Lepidoptera > Pyralidae > Amyelois > Amyelois transitella. The sequence goes on from NC_083536.1 coordinate 684,227, forward strand.
CTGCCTTTCTGGACTTCCACATCACAACACAATTTATCGCAATGGAGACATCAAACCACTCTGAATTAGAGCAAATACAGATGACACAGAAGCAACTGGAGAAGTCACTGGCTGATCGCATGGCCAATTTTGAGAAGCGGCTCACCATCACTCCTGCTGCAGAGGTTAGTCAGTTGCGGGAAGAGTACTCAGACTTTAAGAATGTTGTGCACTCAATCTTCCTTCTGTTGAAACAACAGATCCATAATTTGAGCAGCAAAATTGACTCCATTGAGATGAGGACTCGTAGGAAAGTTTTGCTGTTTAATGGCATACAGGAGGACTCCAATGAAAATATCTCAAATACAATATGCAGCATTCTTACTGATCAATTTGGTTTCACCGATGTTAGTAGTCACATCAAAGTATGTCACCGCTTAGGAGCTACTAAACCGGATCGTGCAAGACCTGTTCTTGTCCGTTTCAATTCGACAGATGCCAGAACAACTGTGTGGAACAATAAAAACTGCTTTGAAAGGATCTCCAATAAGTATCTCAGAGTTCCTCACTCGTGCCAGGCAGGAGGTGTTCATGGCTACTCGATTGCACTTTGGTATGAGGCGGTGTTGGACTATGGATGGCGTAATTTGTGTCAGGACTCCGGCGGGTGACCGCGTGAAGTTCACCACAGCTGCTGAGTTGGCTGTTTTGACGAAGAGGTTTCCTGCTGTAGATGCTGATAACAAGCGAGTGTCGCCAGAGGAAAACAAGCAGCGAACCGATCAACCGCGGAGCTCCTTGTTGCAGACGCAGCCTTCCAAAAAAACTGCCACCATTGCTGCTAAAAACATGACTCGTCGTCAGATGCAGGCAGGCAAGTCCAAGTAAAAGGTGTAACGTCTCATTATTGTACTGTTTAGTTTGTGTACTTTCGCCCGTAGGCTATTTTTATTGTAAAACGTAGGTAGCTAGCGTACAAACTCAGAACTTTTTAATACATAGTTTTATTTTATTTACTAACGGGAAGACAGTTTTAAAATTTAGTTATTTGTTTTGTAAAATGGCACTTCACAGGCGTTATTTAAATATTTTGCTTAGTTAACTTTGTTTTTCTTTCTTTTCTATTGTCGTTCGCCGTTCATTTCGTGAATGTCGATGTCAACTTAACTGTCAACTTCATTTAATTGTATGCTTGGTTGTTTCTTACATACAGCCATGGTGTTCTTGCTTCGGTTTGTGATAAATTGTTTTTACTTTTTTATTTTCTTTGTTTGTAAGGTCCGGCTGGCGGGTTTGGCGAGAACTTTTACTTTAGTTCGTCAAACTAAATACACCCTTATATTAATAGTTAGTTTGTAAGAACCATATATATATTTATTGTGTTTATTAATTATGCAGCAACAGCAACTTTCATTTAACAATAATGATTCCTTATGCACTGCAGAGGACTCTGGTTCCTCCAGTTTTGCCTCTCATGGCTCTTCAGGGACACTGGGAGAATTTGTCAGGGATGCCTTCCACCGCTTTCCTCAAAATTTCAATGTATGCCACATAAATGCACAGAGCATTCCCGCTCATTACTCTGATCTCGTTGAAGCTTTTTCTTCTGATGAACTGAGTGCAGTACTTATCTCAGAAACCTGGTTTAAGCCTAGTCTACCTTCTACTAGCTACTCGCTGCCTGGATTCGTACTGATACGAAATGATCGTGTTGATAAGGGGTCGGGAGGTACATACATACATACATAAAATCACGCCTCTTTCCCGGAGGGGTAGACAGAGACTACTTCTTTCCACTTGCCACGATCTCTGCATACTTCTTTCGCTTCGTCCACATTCATAACTCTCTTCATACAAGCTCGGCGGTTTCGGGTACTTTTGACCTGACCCTTTACCAGGACGTCCTTAATTTGATCAAGATACGTTCGTCTAGGTCTTCCCACTCCGACCTTTCCCTCCATACTCTCCTTGTATATCTGCTTAGTCAACCTGCTTTCATTCATCCTCTCCACATGACCGAACCATCTTAACATACCCTTTTCTATTCCTGTAACTACATCTTCTTTCACATCACAACATTCCCTTATCACGCTGTTCCTTATCCTGTCACTCAATTTCACACCCATCATACTCCTTAACGCTCTCATTTCCACTGCATTTATTCTGCTTTCATGCTTCTTTTGCCATACCCAACTTTCACTCCCATACATTAATGTCGGGACCAACACGCCCCTGTGCACAGCCAGTCGAGCCTTTTTGGATAGTTTCTGACTGCTCATAAAGGCATGCAAAGCTCCATTCACCATGTTCCCCGCGTTCACTCTCCTTTCAATATCACTATCATACTTGCCATCTGATGTAAACTTTGATCCTAGATATACAAACTCTTTCACTTGCTCCACTTTTTCTCCTCCAATCAAAATATTACATGCTGTCATTTCTTTCTCCATTTCAAAAACCAGTGTTTTAGTTTTACTTACGTTCACTTTCATTCCTTTCTCTTTTAAAGCTTCGTGCATACAGTTTACCATCTCCTGTAACTCCTCCGCTGATGACGCCAGTATAACCTGATCGTCGGCATAGAGCAGACATTTGACGAGTAACTCATTCATCCTTAATCCACTTTTAGACTCTTTCAAATCTGTCAAACAGCTATCCATAAATAGGTTGAACAGCCACGGTGACGCAACACATCCTTGCCTAACGCCTTTCTCAATCTTAAACCACTCAGTGTGCGCTCCGTTTATCCTGACACAAGCACTCGAATCCTCATATAAGGATTTCAGTGCTCGTATTAAGAGACTGCTCACCCCATGCATAGAAAGTGCTGACCACAATTCATTCCTCTCAACTCTGTCATAGGCCTTTTCCAGATCTACGAATGTGCAATAGACTTTTTGACTCTTGGCCAAAAACTTTTCGGCTATGCACCGCAAGGAAAAGACCTGATCAGTACATCCCATTCCCTTTCGAAATCCCGCTTGAGCATCCCATATTTTGTCATCAGTTTCATTCCTGACTCTATTAATCAATACCTTAGCATACAATTTGCCGATGACGCTAAGCAGGCTTATACCACGATAATTTTTGCAGTCCAGCTGTGACCCTTTTCCTTTGTAAAGTGGCACGATAACAGCCTTACACCAATCTTTTGGTACTCGGCCGCTTCTCCAACACAAATTGAAAAGGCAGTACAACTGACTAGCTACTACGCCTTTTCCTGCTTTAAGCATCTCGACCGACACTCTATCACACCCAGCAGCCTTTCCCGCTTTCATACTCTTAAGTGCTTCCACAATTTCGAACATTTCAATTTCGCCTTCCATCTCATTCTCTTTTTCTTCGCTATAGCAGAAATCTTTCTTATTTCCTTCCTTTTTTTCAAATAAACTTTCAAAATAGTCCTTCCATATCTTTAGTACACATTCTTCTCCTTTCACAACGCTACCATCCTGGCATCTGATCCTAGTCAGCTCTCTGGTTATAGTATTTCCTCGGGCTGACCTTACGGATTTCCAGAATACTTTCAGATTTGACTGAAAGTCTTCTGATAGCCTTTTATCAAAATCCTCTTTATACTCTTCTTTCTTTCTAATCACAGCTTTCTTAACCAAATCTTTCATTTTCTTATATTCCTTACGTGCTTCATTCACATCTTCATCTATAACCTCTTGCAATCTTAAGTTAGCTTTTGCTGCTAACAAATCCAGCCATGCTTTCTTCTTTAATCGCACAAGTTCTTGCACATCTTTACTCATCCACGCATTTTTGTGATTTTTTCCTTTCCTTCTTCTACTTACACCACACACTTCAACAGCTACTTTCACAATTCTTTCTTTAAGTTCCTTCCATCCATCTTCAATATCGCTCATTTCATCTAAATCTTCAAATTCATCCTTCAGTCTATTAATATACTTCTTACCTACATCCATATCTTGCAAATTTTCCACTTTTACTCTTTCCAAAGCGCTGGTTTGCTCCCTTACCCTGTGCCGCCAGCGATTGAAGATACCCCTTATCCGGGATATCACCAGTAAATGGTCCGAGTCAATGCCAGCACCGCGATATGCACGGGTATCCAGCACTTTGTTCTTCAATCTTTCATCTACAATCACAAAGTCTATCATACTTTTTAAAATACCTTCCACTCTTGTGTAGGTGTGGATCTCTTTATGTTGAAACATTGAGTTCGACACAAAAAGATCCCACTCTAGACAAATTTCTAATACACTTCTTCCATTATCATTCACCTTTTCGTCACCAAACGCACCAAGCACCTTTTCATATCCATCACGCTTTACACCCACCCATCCATTAAAATCACCTAACATAATAATCTTCTCATTTGGCTTGGTAACTTTCAATACTTCTCTTACACTATTCCAGAACTCCTCGTTTTCGCTTTTTGCTGATGTTGTACCCCTCGAACCCACATCCCAAGGTGCATAAACACCTAGAACGAAGATCCGAGTGATTCCAACTTTCAGCCTAATCCATAGAAGACGAGGGCTGACACACTCATACTCATTCACGCACTCAGCCATTCGTGCAGAAAGAATTAGACCGACCCCTTGACAGCCTCGGCTGGTACTGGAAATTCCAGACCAATACGCCGTGTAAGGGCCGTGCTGCGTCGCGTCGCATCCTTTCCGCTTCGTTTCATTCACGCACAACACATCCAAACGTCTTTCATCCATCATCTGGCATACTTCCTCAATCTTATCCTTCATTCCTCCTCTTACATTCATCGTCGCAAAGCGGCTTTCAGCAGACCGCATACCGCTCCCGCCGGGAACGAGACGTGATGGGGTGCGGACACCATCGCCGCCATTTCTATGCTTTTTAAGGTTCATAATGCGATTCCCACGAGACGCTAGGGAAAAATTTTGTCCGCCCCAGCAGAGCCCCGCATGCCAGGGTAAGGCTAGCCATTACCTGGGGGTCGCCCAACCCCATGGCGGAAGTGGCACGCTCGAGACTAGGCTCGCCCCTAGCCATGCATCCATCGGCGCGGCAGACCTTAGATTGGCAGGGATTTACATTAAAGAGGAATCCCAAGTCTATCCCTTAGTCGGCTCTTACGACATCCGTGGGAAAGAGATGGAGTGGTCCTATTCTTTTGTAATGGTGCCGGGAACCACACGGCACGGGGTCGGGAGGTGTTGCTATATATTTGCGTAGTGACATTCCTTACCGCGTAATCTCCATGTCACCTTCTGAATATTCAGCTTCAATGGAGTATATCTTGTTAGAGGTCACAGTTAAAGGTTGTAAATCTATTCTTGGCATCTTTTATTCCCCTTCTTTAAGAATAGATTATTTTTCTACCTTTGAGTCGCTTCTGGAATCGGTTTGTTCAGACTATGCTCATCATCTGATCCTTGGGGATTTTAACACGTGCCTTTTGAAGGGAAATTCTAGAACTTCTAAATTACTAAATATTGTCAAGTCGGTTAATTTTTCTATTCTCCCATCTGGGTCAACTCACTTCACAGAACATGGACCTACCTTGCTTGACTTGATAATCACTTCTTCAGAAAAGCTTGTCGCCAGTCATGGTCAAATACCGGCCTCGGGGTTTTCCCATCATGACTTAATCTATGTCTCTTACAAGCTCAGTGAGAGCAGTCAAAATAAGGCGTCCTCCCGCACCGTGGATAACTAATGCAGTTCGTATAGCCATGAGACGACGGAACAATGCTTTTCGTAGGTTTAAACGGGAGCGCAGTGATGAAAATTGGTCATTGTATAAAGCTGCAAGGAATCGATGCAACCAATTTTGTAGAAACGCTAAACGCCGCTATTTCACTGACACCGAGGACGACGTTTCAAAAACCATCCATAACTTCTAATGCTGTCGGGCCGGATGAAATTAGTCGCGGGATGCTGATCCCAATTCTCAGTTTTATTCTCCCTGTCATCACGCACATTATAAATACCAGTTTTATAGATCATCGTTTTCCTACCTCATGGCTTAATGCTTATGTTCGTCCTCTCCCCAAGATTCCTGATCCTATCCGTTTAAATGATGTGCGTCCCATTTCCATCCTTTCCTTCCTGTCTAAAATCCTCGAAGCCTCTGCCTTTAATCAGTTTTTAAAACACTTGATTGACAACAATCTTCTCAATCGATATCAGTCTGGTTTTAGGCCCGGACACAGCACAACTACTGCACTGCTTCGTGTTACTGATGACATAAGAAAGGGCATGGAAAACCAAAAAGTTACCATATTGGTGTTAATTGATTTTAGTAACGCGTTTAATACTGTCGATATCGATATTTTACTAACTATTCTAACCCGTTGCAACGTCTCCCCTTCGGTGATTGATTGGTTCTCGAGTTATCTTCGCGGTCGTCGGCAGCAGGTTCGCAACGGAGCGGAGACATCCGACTGGTGTGATCTGAAAGCCGGCGTACCGCAAGGCGGCATTTTATCTCCTATCCTTTTTTCTATTTTTATTAATCTTCTCTCGTCTCATATTACATGTTCTTATCACTTTTATGCAGACGACTTGCAGCTTTATACACATACTAGTTTAGACGACATAGATAAGTCAATATCCATAATAAATAACAATTTAAACATTATACTGGGGTGGTCTAAAAACTTTGGGATCCAGGTTAATGTAAAAAAGTGTCAGGCGGTTGTAGTTGGAAGTACCTATCAAATAAATAACATAGACATCAATAGTACGCTGCCTCTGATGTTCGACGGGACTCCAATACCTTTTAGTCCTACTGTCAAAGACCTCGGTCTTCTCATCGATTCAAACCTTTGCTGGAACCCATATGTCGTTGAGCTCAGTCGAAAGGTCTACGGGTCTCTACATTACCTGCAACGTCTGAAACATTTTCTTCCCATTAAAACCAAAGTAATGTTGGCTCAAGCACTTGTTATACCCATTATTGATTATGCTGATGTGTGTTGTCTGGATCTAACTGAAGAACAACTTAATAAGCTTGAACGTCTTCTCAATAATTGTATCAGATTTATTTTCTGTCTTCGTAAGTATGACCATGTCTCTGAATTCCGTTCTCAGCTTAAGTGGCTGCCCATCCGACAACGTAGGAATCTTCATATTCTTTGCCAACTTTATAATATACTTAATAATCCCCTAGCTCCAGATTATCTTAGATCCGAATTTCAACTTTTAAGTTCCACTCATGAAAGAATCCTACGTTCCTCTAACAGGTTGACCCTTGCAACACCTTTTCACCGTACAGGTTTTTATTCAAATTCTTTCGCTGCTACAGCTGTTAGACTTTGGAATGCACTTCCCGATTCCGTTCAAGCTACTCTGAGCCGCGCCAGTTTTAAGTCGCATGTGGTCCAGTTGTTTCTGACTCAGTCATGAGAGAGTAATCTCTGTATGTAATCTGCTGCAAATATATATATATATTTATGTATATGTATGTTTATTGTAGTATATAGGTATATATTATGTATAGGTTTTTAGTATATATCATATAGTAGGTAAGTATGTTTATTGTACATTATTATTATCACCCACACAAAGGTTCTCCGCTTAACCCAATGGTAGACTGTTAGATAATGCTATTAGCATTAAGTCCGCCTATTGTACTTTACAAATTGTTATTGTTACAATAAAGAATAAATAAATAAATAAATAAATAAATAAATAAATAAATTTATTATTAAGTTACCCTCACCTTAATACATTACACTTATTTTTTTATTTTAATTTCTCCTTGGGTAGGAGATGTAGAGGAGCTAAGATTATGTACTGTGTAACCTTTTTATAAGACGAGGCTATTGAATAAATGTCAGTATTAACTCAACACTCGTTGTATCACTTAGCCACCCTACACCCGAACCTCACAGTCCATAAATCGTGCACCCAGCCTAAAATTTTCAAATGGTAGGTAGCTTTAAACCGAAAAAAGTTTTGAGCAATAAACCTTACTCACCTCCTTAGTGATTTCACTAATAAAACTGGCTTGCCGTTAAAAACTTCTGCCGGTCGATATTTAAAGCTCCACCATTTTTTATCAAAATAACCGAATGTAGAAAGTGACACTTGCAATGAGAGCTGGATGAACCTTGTGTATAACCTATGCTTCGTTTACGTTCAAATACACATCATTAGTATATCCTTTTTTTATTTTACTTTTTATGTGTCGATCATTGGTGGTCTGTCGGACATTGGGTACTTTACGTTATATAAGCCTTCTGCGAATGTTGACCTCTACGACGTGTCAGAGTGATGCGGATAGGACCGGCATAGTCCACTCCGGTATGCACGAAAGCTTTCGCTTCAGTGATGCGAAAAGGCGGCAAATCTGCCATTTTAGGAGTTGGATGAATAGGATTCGACCTGAAACAGGTATTACATTCTCTAAGTCTAGATCTTACGACAGTTCTAGCGTCTAATATCCAAAACTTTTGTCGTAGAATAGAAATAAGTAAACCAGGACCAGTATGACAATTGGTCTGATGGTAGTGGGTGATAATAAGATCAACCACATGATCCTTTTTAGGCAAAAGCGCAGGATGCTTCACCTCAAAAGGCAGATCAGAATTCTTGAGTCTTCCTCCAATACGAAGGACATTTTCCTCGTCAAGAAAAACTGATAAGTTTTGTAATTTTTTGCAAGGAAGTTTATTAGATTTGATTAACTTTATATCCTCATGAAAATGAACACTTTGAACGGCACGTAATAAAAATGTTTCAGAAACTAAATATGCCTTAATATTTATAACTGGGATTTTCTTTATAAAACGCAATACATAAATCGTAGTACGCAAAAGTTTCTCCCAGGAAGAAAAACGTTTCGTCAACTCGTACAGTACGGGTGACTCAATTTGATAAGTTTTATTAGTTAAAACATTAACTTTGAGTTCAGGTAAAGAATCCATATTCATTAAAGAAAACGGTTTTATTGGCCAGGTAGTTGGTGGGTTGATTAACCATGGAGGGCCATTCCACCACAGGCTATTAGAAAGCAGTTGTGAAGGTAACATACCGAGTGACACACAGTCACTAGGATTCTCACTCCCACTGATATGATAGAAATGATGTGCTGGCAAATTCTCTTGGCACTGAGCGATACGATTACTGACAAAAACCGACCACCTGTGCGGTGAGGAATGTATCCAAGAAAGAGCAATAGTCGAATCTGAGAAAGCATAAATACCGTTGAGATGTATGCGAAGACTATAAGCATCGCGTACAATTTTTACCAGTTTAGACATCAAAACAGCAGCACATAATTCTAAACGAGCCAATGTAGTGACTTTGACAGGGGAGACCTTGGATTTCGCATATAGCTATCTAACCGTAATTAATTGATTTTAATCAGTGCAATGCAAATATATAATGCATCCATAACCATTCAGACTTGCATCGCAGAAAGCCACAAGATTGACATGACGTGGAATCTTCACGCCTCTCAATAAGGGAAGTTCCTGGGTAAACAAGGCAAAACGACGGATTATACTCTCAGGAGGAGTTTCATCCCAATGTACTTTACAGAGCCATAACTCTTTAATCAGTAATTTAGCATATAGTATGACTGGGGAAATTACACTCAGGACATCAAATAAGCGAGCTACAATAGAGAGGATGTTCTTCTTGGTACATTTATCATGTACATCGCAAATAGTAATAAACAACTTGTCATCAGTAGGCTCCCTGGCGAGACCTAACACCTTGGAAACATTACCTCCTTTGGAAATATCCACCGTGCTTCGGTGAGACTCGGGTAACTGTGACAACACCTCAGAATAATTGCTAGTCCACTTGACAAGATCGAGAGATCCCGCCTTAAACAGGGAAACCAATTGCTTGGACAAAGAAACTGCAATTTTCGCATTAGACACTGAATAAACTAAATCGTCCATATAAAGTCTACTCTTAGCGACAGCGGCTGCTTCAGGATGCTCATGAGACATATCCTCAGCCAACTGCTTAACAGTTCTCATAGCGAGATAAGGGCTTGACTTCAGTCCAAAAGGTAAACGACTGAAATGAAAGGTACGAATAGGTTCGTTCTCATTGAATCGAAACAAAATACGCAAATATTTCCGATCATCTTCATGAATACCAATTTGTAAATACATTTGTTTCACATCAGCCGTCATAGCTATTGGAAACAATCGAAAATCAATAAGTAGTAAAAATAAGTCCGCCTGTAAATTAGGGCCAACGTGAAGGATATCATTCAGAGAAAGACCAGTATGCGTTTTGACGGTTGGATCTAAAACTATACGAGACATAGGCTTATCTGCACGAATAACCGCGTGGTGAGGAATGTAATAGCCCTCAACATTTAAAGAAGATTGGGGAACTTCAGATGAATAATCATTATTGATGTAATCATGAATTACAGAATTGTAATTTTCCCTTAACCCGGGAGTATGTTTCAATTTTCGCTCTAAAGCCATAAATCGACGAAGAGCAAAAGCCCTTGAGTTACCTAATTCTGAAGGCGTGCGACAGAACGGCAGAGAAACGGAATAGCGACCAAACTCGTCACGTGACACTGAAGATGTGAATAAATTCTCACATTCTGTTTCTTCCGGACTTAAATATTTCATCTGCGGTATCTCCTCGAACTCCCAGAATTTCTGAAGGACATCGTTAAGAGCGAACCCAGTGAACGAAGGAACAGAGGATGTTTTGGGTACATCACCCATCAAAATATAACCAAATGTAGTCAATATAGAGGGTGGCGCGCTAGTACCTGATTCAACTCTGTCACCTAGATAAATATAAGGGAATAGCTGAGCGCCAAGGATTAAGTGTATATCCCCGGGAATATTCCAGGTAAGATCAGCCAAACAAGTATTTTCTAAATGCGTAAAATCTGATTTATCAATGAAACAGGATGGCAATTCATCCGTAAGATAATCAACCACTAATGCAGTAATTTGGTATGACTGTTTGCTGTTTACTCGAGACTCAATATTTAAAACAACATGCCCATGAATAGGACGTGTTGACATACCAATTCCCTTAACAAAAGAATTACTTAATGGAATTATTGGTAAGTTCAATAATTTGCAAGTGTCAGTTGTTATGAGGTTATTAATTGAAGCATCAATGAAACAACGAATCAACATCTTACTCGCATCCCTGCCCTTAGCGTAGACCTGTGCCGTAGCTAGCAAAATAGCGCTCGAATGCACTTTAGCATTAAAAGACATCGAGGCGGCATCGGCAAAAAAAATGACGTCACAGGGGCGGGTTGATACGGCGGGCTCTGCGCGCCAGCGGCGGAGTGAGTGTTCAAACTCAGGTTCGACACGTTTTCTACGACCTGACTAGCGGGCCGCTGACTAGTGCACGCGCACTCGACTCGAGTTAAAGAATCAGTTTTACCGACTTGCAAAGTTTGGAAATGAGTTTTGCTTTCAAAAGAATTTTGCTCAGAATTATGCACCTTATCGAAATGCAACAAAGCATGATGCCGCTTGTTACATAATCCGCAAACAGCTGACGAATTACAATTGGAAACAGTGTGGTTTAATCCACAACAGTTAACACAACCGTTCTTAGATTTAATAAAATCATATCTACTTTTAGGTGAATCTAAATTGCGGAAAAATGAACAGTGATACAACGCATGCCCATTGCCATGACAACAAGGGCATTTCTCAAGTGACATGGAACCAACAGTGTTATCACTATGAGACAACAACGTGTACGTATTCTTCTTACGCGAATTATTAGAAGACTGAGAAACAGGTTTATTGACGTTCGAATTTTTAGAGCTTAAATTAATTGAACGTTGTAATATTTTAACTTGATCATGAATAAGTTGTTGTGATCTTGAAGGCGTTGTGCGTTAATTTACCTATTAAATTTTGCACCCGTTGAGAATCAGACAATTGAGTATTATTGTGTATATTAGATTTAAATGACTCATAAAAATTTGGCCAGTTCTCAGTACGTCCATCGAAACTAGGGATCTCAACGGCAGGAAGTTTAATATGAGTTTTCTGATTACATTTTGATATCGTCGGCTCCTTGACCTTGACCTCGTCATTCACGTTATTACGAACACGTTTGATACGACAGTACAGATCGTCAAAGACGGCCAACTCTTGATAATTAGGAACAAATTTAGGGTTTTCTTCCAGCATTAGCAAATTGAGTTTATCGATTAGTTTTTCAAAATCATTACGCATATCGTCAACTGTCTCTGACGTGGCCATGAAACTTTCACAGGATTTTAATGTGTAACTAGTTACCTTCTTTGAAAGTTCAAATATATCACTAATACGGGAAAAAAGCATTTGTTTTTTAGAATTCAAAAGGGAAATTTCGGCGGTCATCTCCATTTCATCGGATGAAGCCATTATGTAGGTAGAAATTAAATAAATAAAGTCTTGTGGTATTTCACAAAACCAATAAATAATTATTTATGGTTAATTGAACTTACCTAAGTGAACTTCAACCAAAATTATACGAGTTGCTGCATCCGTAGAGATTTAATAAACTTTGTAGTCCGTTTCCTGTGGTACTGCATCATCACACGATATTTAGATTTTTAAAATAAAAAATAAATAAAAGTCCTTGTATTGACCACATGTTTCGGCCGATCTCCGGTAGGTGGCGCCGTCAGCTCTGCAATCATTTATTTTAGAGAGACTGTACGTACATATCTTATCATTCTGCAAATTAAAGGGGGTGAACTTAAAATAATCTCGGGTGGGATGGGAAGTTAAATCTCTACGGATGCAGCAACTCGTATAATTTTGGTTGAAGTTCACTTAGGTAAGTTCAATTAACCATAAATTATACTTCGTTGCTGCATCCTATGAGATTTAATAAACTTTGTAGATGTTTAGCGCCAAAAATGCAGAATGATAAAATTTATTCAAAAATAAAAAATGCCTTGAATAAATCAAACGAATATTTATTATTGATAATAACCTTATTAAAATTTCAAATCAGGAAACACTTATAGTATTTTTATATACTTATAAACTAAATTATTGCACTATCTAAATTAGTTAATATCAAAAACTGCTTCAGCGAAGGCTTTGTCTGGGCCAATATCTGACAACGGTAAGTTATAGAATTTAGCAAAACAGAGAGATGAGCCAGTCCAGCCAGCAGAACGCTTGATGACGTCGACGGAGACACCAGCCCGGCGGGCCGCTGACGTCGAGGCGTGTCGCGTGCTGTGAGCTGAGAAGACACTAACGTCTAAGCCGCTGTCTCTGAGCACGCTCTTTATCCAGCGGCTTATAGACTGAGAGCTGGCGTTATGGAAAGGTTTTTTAGTAGTTAAAATAAGCCTGTCTGTAGCTGGCTCACTTCGCAAACCACTCGTCATATCTAAACAGAGAGAGCCCTCGCTGGACAAATACAGGGCTTTTCTTGAAAAAAAATGGAATTTGCAATTTTGGGTTATTTTTATTAGGTGCAGATGTCTTAAGGATCTCATCTATACTTATATCAATGCGCGTTTCGCAAATGGAAATATTACACAATTTTATTAAGGATAACGTCTGAACGCGTTGTCCCGTAGACAAAGCGAGCAGAGTCACCAATTTTTTAGTAATCAATTCTAATGTTAATGATTCGTTAGGAAACTGATTAGAAAGATATGACAATACAGTGTTAGGGTCCCAACAATTTTGATATTTAGGAAAACTTGGCCTATTTTTAAAAACGCCCTTAAAGAATCTTATCCCATAATCATTGGTACAACTTTCTTTACCAGGAATTAATGATAGCGCTGATCTCATACAATTTAATAAACTATAGCTAGCTCCATTTTTAAACTGATGTGACAAAAATTTTAGTAAAATTGGGACAGGTACCTTAAAAAAATCCAAATTGTTATTTCTAGAGAAGGAAAACCATAACTTATACGTAGAGTTATATTGTTGCAACGTATTCTTGGCTAAAGATTACATTACATCTGGGCTAAACATTATACATACACTAAACATACACTAAACATTACATCTGGGCTGGGCCATAAAGGGTGAGGAGCCCTGGAAGGGGAAAGTAACATATTCCTATCGGGATACAAGTATAAAACATTAGAAACCGTCAGAGACGTAAAAAGTGGAAACCATGGTTGGCTCGGCCAGTATGGTACAACCAATAACCCGGCAGCTTCGTCATTGATGATTTTTCTAATACATTTTAATATGACTAAAAAGGGAGGAAAAGCATAAAAGAAAAATCAGCTCCAATTCAAAGTAAATGCATCAATTTCGAAAGCTTCTGGGTCTAGTTTCCAGGATACAAATTTTAAACATTTTCTGTTAATTCTGGAGGCAAACAGGTCGATATCAGGTTGGCCAAACTCTGTTACTAGGTCAAGAAAACAGGAGTCATGCAACTCCCACTCTGTGTCAATATTTGAAAATCTTGAGGCCCGATCGGCTTCGATATTATCACGAGACTTGATGTATGATGCAAAAATGAAAAGTCGTCTATCTTCGCACCATTGCCATATTTGGCTAGTTATATCATTAAGATGGGGGTATTGTACACCACCCATTCGATTAATGTAGGAAATGGCTGTAGTGTTGTCTATTCGTAAGAGAATTTCTGCTTTCTTCAATTTTTTACAAAAACATTTTAATCCCATAAAAGCGGCTAGCAATTCCAAATAATTAATATGATTTTCTTTTTTTTTTTTTTTTTTTTTTTTTTTTTTCATATGACCAAAACCCATTAACTGTCTGACCATTACAAAAAACTCCCCATCCTGAAAGTGAAGCATCTGAAAATATCTCATACATAAAATACCCGGTGCGAATAGGATTATCTACAATATTAATACTTTTTTCCCACCAAGAAAAATTATTCAACAACTCTTCCATTTTTGCATCATAATCTTGATAATTTAACAGAGCTAAATATTTTTCCTTCTCAAAGCGCTTTGTATACAGCCATAAAAGCCATAAGAAACGGCTGGGCAGGCTGCCGTCAAAATTCCGACAAACTTAGCGAAGTCTCGAATTTTTATTGACTTTTTACTGGAAATATTTCGGGTCATATCGTTTTCCCGTAGGCAATTCCAAAGTCATATTTTTTAAATTCAGTTGAATACCTAAAAAATTGCATTTTTGAGTAGGTAATAAACAACTTTTTTCATAGTTAATTACAAATCCTAACAATTCCAAAATATGGATAACTTCTGATACTGTATTGGTACACGAGTTATAGCTTTCAGCCATACACCAGATATTATCTAGGTATCCTACTATTCGATGTTGTGAACTGCGCAAATAGGTAAGTACCGGTTTTATCAACTTCGTAAAAACAAACGGCGCCGAATGGCAAGCAAGTTATTTATATAATACATTATCAAAACGAAAGCGTAGGTATTTTCTGTGAACCGCATGAATGGGAGCGACAAAGTACGCGTCCTTGAGATCAATGGTCGCCATGTAGGAATTATTAGATAACAATTTAGTGGCCTCCATTTTAAAATGTTGTTGTTGAATAAATTTATTAAGATTCTTTAAATTAAGAATAAATCTATTTGAACCATTACTTTTCGGTATTAAAAATATTGGGGATATAAATTGACCTTCACACGGTGAACATGACACAATCGAACCCATCTGTTTAAGTTTTTCAATCAAATTTAACATTTCATTTCTTGAATAAGGAGGATTACATGGTTCGACAACCTGTACAGGAGTTTGATTCAACTTGAGCTTGTATCCACTAACTATTTCTAGAATGTGGGTCCATTGTTATTTTTAACGAGTTACAAAGAAAATATTGAATACGGCCAGCAAAGGGTACCTTTTCTAGCGACGGCGGCTGCGAAAGTCCTGCGAGTGTCGCCGCGGGGGTGGCGGCGGAGGGCGACGCGCCGCCGTGGCCGGGGGCCTCCTGGCGGCCGGCGGCGGCGGCTCGGGGTAGTACCGCGAGGTCGATGGCTGAGCGCGCGATGTATGGGGCCCTGCATATTCGATTTTTCAATAGATTTAGATGTCTTGATGTTTTCGCCTAGATTGTCTCCAAAAAGAAATTGGTCGCGTTTCACATTCTGAATAAAATTAATAAACTTGTTGTCCAACATAGGTATGATCAATCGTCTACGACCCATGGTTTCTTCGAAATGGAGATCAAGTAATATTTGGTTCACCTCAGATATTCTTTTAATAATGAGCATTTTATCAATGTCCTTATTGATTAAATCTGTTGTAAGGTTAACCAATCCTGCGATACCAGATCCCAGCTGATTCTGCAACCTTTCGAGTCGCTTGTCCCGATTTTTTGCCGGATCGGTGAGTACTGACGCTACTTCGGGGTTTAATTTTAGTGCCTTTACAAGTTGAAAATTCTCTGGGATTATCAAAGTCTTAGTTAACAAAGTTTCCTTCTGTTCCTTTGCCAAACCCTCGATAAGGATTTTTCCCAACCGTTCAGAGACACCTTGCCTTTCCGAAGGTTTCTTCGGATTTCTTCGCTTCACCAAGTACTTCCATGATTTCATCAGGGACCGTAAATTCCTCCTCTGTTTGTGGCACCGCCGCGTCGGGAATAGGCACTGTCTTTGCATCATTCGAGTCATGAATATGCTGCGAGTCGTCGGCCATGTTTACCTCGGAATATGAATTGGTACTCAAAGCAGCGTTCGAAGTGAAAATTAGCCAGGTGACAACAAGCCCAGATATTCCCCTATTCAAAAAGTTTCGAGACAACTGGAAAAATGTCGATAGTACTAAATTCGAAAATTATCGAGAAATAATTGTTTCGTGCCTGACATTAAGCGAAATCCAGAATCTGATTTCGTTTTACCGATCTGAATTGACAAAAACAATTGTCAGAGACGACTATCGTGAGTTGATAGAGCTCTCAGTTATATTTTTAGGCGGAGATGAAGAAAAAAAGTTTAAAATCCGACCCCCAGGTGCTATGCACCAAGCTCGATGGATGGCTAGAGCTATCTACATATTCTTTAAAAATAGTGTTACTTAGCTCTCAATTTAAAATTAATAGTAAAGATAAGAACGCTCTTTTGGACGTCTGCCTGTTCATCGTTTCATCCTATGTCAAGCCATGGATGCAGTGTATTTCGGCAGTCAAAGCACCGTACCAAGATTTGTCATTTTTGAAAGCCATGAGAGCTTACGAAAATATTGATAAAAATATATCAAAAGCAGTATTGAAGAAGTTTACTCAGCATTTATGGTATTTGATCGAGGAAGTATCTATGTTATCGCTTTTTGACGACGAGGTGAGCCAAGAAAGTAAGGAAAACATTATATCAAACTTATCTAAAGATAGTATCTCGTCTCAAGAAAAACGCTATATACCATCAAAAGAAGATTTAAGCGGAATATTGTATGAGAAAAACATAGAAGATTTTATATCGTCTTCAAGTAAGTCTTTGTTCTCTCGTCTGAAAATTGATGATAGTTTTCTCCAAGAAAGTCCTGCTTCGTGGTCTAATAATTCTTCGTATCTTGAAGCAAAAGTGAAACTATCAACACTGAAAACAGTGAATGACACTGCTGAAAGGGCAGTTAAGTTGATGCAAGACTTTCACGGGCTAATCACGATTGAAGAGGAACAAAAGCAATTTTTGTTACGTTTTGTACAAGAACATCGTAAAATTTACCCTGATTGCAAAAAAAAAAAAACTTTAAAAAGAAAGTATATAGAAGATCCTTGATGTATATTAATGTCATTTAATACTATTTCTTTTAAATATTATTAGTTGTTTTCTTTCCAAAACCTAAATTAAGACTAAGTAACATAATTTTTCCATACAAATTTTTAATTTATAACTTTGAAGTCAAGTCGGCACATGATAACATTAAGTTATCACTATAATATTTTTTATTCAGGCTTTTGAGGTCAAACAGAATAAAATAAAAGGGTATGCGTATTAGATTAAAAAAAAAAAAAAATTCCCATATAGCTTGAGACACCCTAGTATATATATGTATACATACATACATACATATGGTCACGGCTATATCCCTTGCGGGGAAGACAGAGCCAATAGTCTTGAAAAGACTGAATGGCCACGTTCAGCTATTTGGCTTAATGATAGAATTGAGATTCATATAGTGACAGGTTGCTAGCCCATCGCCTAAAATATATATATGTATATGTATATATATATGCATATACAATGTCTATATGATCAGGATAGGGATAGGAATTAACATTTACTACTAAATTCAAAAGAGGCAACCAAGTAACTATTGTTATCTAATGTGTGTAAGGTCTATGTGGATATATAGTGTAGTTGATTTTTGGGAATTGTTTATGCAATTGTTTATTTATACGTATATTTATATTTAGATTAAACTTACGTATACAATTACGTGATTTATTAAAGTTTTAGTCTAGATCTACCGCAGTTTAGTGTGGGCCGTACGCGTGTGTGTTCTTTCCAGTTGGGTCGCTGTGCACCGCGATACGTAATAGGCCGGCACTACCCTACTCCGACCGCACCGCGCTCGCTATTACCAAGTTATTGTTGCGGTCTAGGCCTATTTCCGCTTAGGCCAATTTTATAAATATCTTAGATGCTATATACTTTACAATTTATATAGTTTGCAATAACAGAGATTTTTTAATGATCTTTCTATATTTGATAATTTTAAAACAGGTTAATGCGTACTTATTTCAGAAAAGATCGGCTTCTTCTTTATTTACAATTTTACCAACTACAATATCTACTGTTTTTCCAAAATAAAGGGAAGATTTGAGGGGTAGTTTACTTCTGACTATTTGGGGGGGATGGTAAATGGGATGTTGAACAATTCCCAATACTGAAGCTAGAGGTTTATTAGTTTGTGAACTTTTTTCTTTGTTTTGTAATTTATGAGTCTTAATTTAGGGGTTTCTAAGGGGTTTTGGGGTTTGAAAACAATTTGGAATGAAGTGTGTACTTAATATGTAAGTACTACTTATGTGTTATACTATCTTATATTATCGATGTAATCCTTGTTTAATTGGCATTATACATTCGTCTTCAATCGAATGCAGTAGTTTCATTTGTTCACGTATCTTGCCTCCCTACATGGCGACCCTGCCATATTTGGCAACGCGTATCGGGTAGCGGGCGGCGCCTCGGTAATGCGCTAGTGATATAATGTGGTAAGAACTTAATGAATAAAGTGATTCAAAAACTATTATATAACAAACTAAGAGACTAATAATATTTCTAACAAGGTAGACTCGGAAATAAATAAGTTTTTTCGTTCCTAAAGACGACATATTTACTTTACAAGGTAGAGCTTTTGCTATTTTTTATATAAATAAAATAGTTTTAGAAAAGGTAAGGAAAGTGTGAGGCGACAAAGAAAATACGTGCGATGGAAATGACTAAGGTTTTATTGCAAAGGACCAAGTTAAAAATAACAACGAACGAGCTAACTAAATTTGATTAAGTGGCGCCGCAGTGCTCCCACTATGTGACAGCGCAGTGCTCCAAATAATCAAACTGTCGTTTTGGTGTACTTTAGACCATGAATCATTTAAGTCACTTTTGTGGTATCCCACTAGGTGGACGCCCGAAGTAACCAAATATTCCCTAATCCAAATATCCCCAAAATTCCCTTATTTTCCAGGTAGTTACAGTCCTGTGCGGGACCCACAAGTGGATGCCCAGAAGGCGCTGTGTATTTACCGAGGAGTACCTAGACCCTAATGGTTCACAATACACACAAGGGGTCTTCCCATACTCCTAAGGAGGAGTCTGAGTAAATGGTCAGGGCTTTTGGCCCTCTTCATTGGCTTCTTCGCTGCCTACAACTGTAGGCAGGTCAATGGGGCGGCCGTAGCGGCCTGGATCTTCATCTTTTTTCTTCTGGGAGTTCCCATCGGCGGCGGCGTCGTCACTGGCCGACGACGTCTGCCGCAAGTCAGCGAGGGGAGGGCTTCACCCGACGGTCCGGAGGGCGGGCGTGGAGCGGTGCGATGACGCGCAGGTGGCTATGCGTTGATGCGTCCGCCCTCTCGAACATCTTCGTGGCCAGCCGGGCCACGAAGTCGTCTAGGCTCTCTCACTTCAGGTCCCTGAGGATCGTCGAGTTCCTCACGTAACGCGGGGCTCCGACGACTGCTCTGAGACTGAGGTTCTCTTGAGCTCTGAGTTTTCTTCTGTTGGTCTCAGAGCAGTAGGCGTACCACGCCGGGGCCGCGTACGTGAGGCGGGATCTGACATAAGTTCGGTAGATCCCGAGCTTCGTCCTCAGGGGGAGGCTCGAGGAGAGGACTGCGTGAAGCTTCCCCCTGGCTGCCTTGGTCTTCGCCACGACGTCTCCGACATGCTTCTTAAAGGTGAGACGCCGGTCGATGGTCAGTCCCAGGTATTTGACGTGCGGCCGCCACGGCACCGATTCGCCGAGCAGTCGCAGTGGAGGCGGCTGGGGTCTTGTCTCCGTCATGATTGCTTGAGTCTTGCCGACGTTTACCGAGAGCCTCCATTTGGAAAGCCAGCCCGGCAGAGCTTCCATTGTGGGCTGCAGCCTCTTGGCGGCGTACAGCGGGCGCATAGATGACGCGTAATACGCCGTGGAAGCGGCCGCCGCGTCAGGAATATGAGCGAGGGCAGCTCACACTCCTGGCAACGAAGCGGTAGGCGATGGCACCGTGTGGTTTTAGTGGGTTCAAGCCCCACATAACCCGTTTGACTTCCCGTAGCCGGCCGGGTAGACGAAGGTCTTTCCACACGTTAAAAAAAAAAAAAAAAAAAAAAAAAAAGGTTAGGTTAGGTTAGGTTGGGGTGCTAAGTGCGGGAAACCTCCTCGAGTGCCCTGTCTCTTGAAGGTCTTGCTTCTGTTGCTTGATTCCAATGAATCCGGTGACAGCGGTGGGCTGACAAGGGACACGGGACGGTGCACCCCGGGCGACAGCAAATAACTCCCCGATTGACGGGGTCTTGTTTGTTGTTGGCCAATGTCCCGCAAAAGCGAGGTCCCCTGTGGGGCCTCCCCGTCTCGAGCGCCCAACATCACTTTCAGGGACCAAACCCTAGTAAAAAAGGATAAAAATGAAATGTCGCTTCTAAAGACTACATTACCCCAGGAGGGTACCGGCCGCTACGCGGTCGGAGAATCCCTCCCCGCGTGCTCGGGCGCGGGCTGCCCCGCCGTATCTGGGGGGGGGCAAGAACCGACATAGGGACGTAAGTCCCTCAATTTTGACGTCGCAGCCAGAGGCTGGCTCACTTTGCCCGAGCTCACTTTGACCGAGGCGGAATGGGTGAGCGTAGAGAGTTTGTTGGAGGAGCAACCCCGACAGCGGGCTCCAAAAAGGGGCCGCGAGGGGGAGGATTGTGCCAGTACAGAGGTACCGGCACCGAAGGCGCCCAAGGCGCCAACTATGAAGGCCGTGAAAGCGGCCAAAAAAGGTGGTCGGCCGAAGTCGACTTTGTCCGCTGACGCCTGTCGGGAGTTAGTGGCGGCAAAGCGCGACGAGGCCGAAAAGGTCGTGGCCGAGATGGCCAAAATGGTCAGATCATGGATCTGGCCATAGGTAAAGTGGACCTCGGCGCCCTGGGTATACCCGGGGTCAAGTTTAAAAAGGCGGCTACCGGTGCCCGCATTTTAGAAATCGCGGGTACCGAGAAGGACGCAAAGGCCAACCTCCTAGCGTCCAAATTAAAGGAGGTCCTGGATCCCCAGGTAGCGGAAGTATCCAGGCCTCAGAAGTATGCAGATTTGCGCGTGCTGGAGCTGTGCGACTCTGCCACCCCAGCTGTGGTGTGTGGTGCGATCGCCCGGGCTGGTCAATGCCCCGAATCCGAAATCCGGGTCGGGGACATTCAGGAGGACCGCACGGGCGTTCGTACCGCCTTCGTCAGGTGTCCCATCGCGGCGGCCAAACGGCTGACCGCCAACGGCACCAGGCTTCTAGTCGGATGGGTTTCGGCGCAGGTAAAACTGCTGCCGGCTAGGCCCATGCAGTGCTTCCGCTGCCTAGAGACGGGTCATGTCTCGCAGCGGTGCACTGCCGAGTCCGACAGGAGCCTGCTGTGCTACAGGTGCGGCGAGCCGGGTCACAAGGCCGCGGCGTGCAACGCCGCCCCCAAGTGCATCTTGTGCGCGGGGGCAGGCAAGCCGACGGGGCACCGCGTGGGGAGCAAGGCGTGCTCCAGCACGCGCCTAAATAAAAAAAGGAGAGGTGGGAAGCGGAGTGCGTCCGCGGCTACGGCCCAGACGCAGCCTGCTCGTGCGGCTCAGAGCGCCGAGGCGATGGAAACGGGGGCCTCTGAATAATTATGGCCCTCAAAGTTCTCCAGGCGAATATCAACCACTGCACTAGTGCACAGGACCTGTTGTGTCAGAGCATGGCGCAGTGGTTGATAGACGTGGCGGTGGTCTCTGAGCCGTACTTTGTCCCGCCCCGGGATAACTGGGTGCGGGACGAAGACAGCGCGGTGGCGATCGTATCTTCGGCGAGCTCTTCGGCGAGCTCTTCGCCTCCTACATGTGTCGTGCGAGGTCATGGAGTGGTCTCGGCTCGTCTGGGTGACTTGGTTGTGGTTGGAGTTTATTTCTCGCCCAACCGTCCGCTCAACGAGTTCGAGTCATTCCTGACCCAGGTCGAGGCGCTGGTCCTGAGGAGTCACTCTCTCCCCGTGCTGGTTGCTGGAGATCTCAATGCCAAATCAACGGCATGGGGATCCCCCGCAACAGATGCGCGGGGTGCACTTATCGAGGAGTGGCTCATCACTAACGGGCTAGCGGTAGTGAATCGGGGGACGGCACCCACGTGCGTGCGATGGAACGGTAGCTCGCGACCGGACGTTACGTTCGCGAGCCCAGACCTAGCGCGCCGTGTCGAGGGCTGGAGCGTGTTGGAGGACGTGGAGACGCTCTCTGATCACCGTTCCATACGGTTTGATCTCTCCGCGTCCTCGGTCGCTCCGAGCGGCCCAAGCCGAACTCCGAACGAGGCTGGCCCGAGGTGGCAGCTGAAGCGCCTCGACAAGGAGTTTCTCCGCGAGGCGGCCATTGTAAAAGGTTGGTCCCGTGCGCCGGTGAATGTGGTGGTAGAGGACGAGTCCGAGTGGTTCCGGGGCGCGTTAGCAGAAATCTGCGACGCCTCGATGCCCCGGGCCAGTACTCGTCCTCCCAGAAGGTGGGTGTACTGGTGGTCGCCCGAGCTCTCGCGTCTGCGAGAAGCCTGTTTCAGGGCTAGACGCCAGTACGCCCGATACCGGAGGAGAAGGCGCAGGGACGAGTCCGAAGAGGCCGCCTTGTGCGCGACACTAGTGGAGGCGAAGAGATCGCTGAGGACAGCGATAGCGTCCGCCAAGGAGGCAGCACGCGAAGAGCTGCTGGGTACCTTGGACCGCGATCCTTGGGGGCGCCCATATCGGCTGGTCCGGAATAAGCTCCGGCCGTATGCGGCCCCCCTGACGCGGACCTTGGATCCGCAGTTCCTTGGTAAGGTGGTGGCCGCTCTGTTCCCGCAGGGAGCGGCCTTTCAGCCCCCCAGTATGGCACCGCCACTGGCGGAAAGAAGCGAGGGCGTGGAGGCGATCCCGGAGGTGACCCGGGATGAGTTTGCTGCAGCCGTTACACGGCTGCGTGCGAAGAACGTCGCCCCGGGTCCTGATGGAGTTCCGGGTCGTGCCCTCGTCCTCGCTCTGGACGTTCTGGGGGAACGGCTGAGGGGGCTGTTCACAGCCTGTTTCGAGCAGGGAAGGTTTCCCGCGGCGTGGAAAGTGGGCCGACTAGTCCTACTGCAGAAGGAGGGACGTCCGGTGGATTCTCCGACCGGGTTCCGTCCCCTCGTCGTGCTCGATGAGGCCGGCAAATTGCTGGAAAGGGTCATTGCTGACCGCCTCGTCGAGCACCTGGAGAGAGTCAGGCCGGACCTGGCGGATCGCTAATACGGGTTCCGCCGGAGGCGGTCGACGTTTCACGCCGTGCTGAGGGTGAAGTCCTTGGCGCAGGATGCGGTTGCCCAGGGAGAGGTGGTCGTGGCGGTGTCTTCGGACATCGCCAACGCCTTTAACTCCCTCCCCTGGTCTTGCATTGTGGAGGCACTCCGATACCATGGGGTGCCGACCTACCTGCGTCGGGTTATCAGGGACTACCTCTCAGAGAGATGGAAAATCTTCCCTGACCGAAACGGTTGGACGAAGAGTTCAATGACGCGCGGTGTTCCACAGGGTTCTGTCTTAGGACCGCTCCTGTGGAACATCGGTTACGATTGGGTGCTGCGGACGGTCACTCTGCCCTGGGTGGAGGTCGTCTGCTACGCGGACGACACACTCGTGACCGCCCGCGGCGCCACATATAGGGAGGCGTCATTGCTCGCCACTGCGGGAGTCGCTGAAGTGGTGCGCCGGATCCGTCGATTGGGTCTGGAGGTGGCTCTCCACAAATCCGAGGCGCTGTGCTTCCATGGCCCTCGGAGGAAGCCGCCTGCAGACGCCAGTCTGACGGTTGGAGGTGTTTCAATTGCCATCAAGCAATCGATGCGCTACCTGGGCATCGTTCTTGATGGCAGATGGAACTTCGGCGCCCACTTCGCGGAATTAGCGCCGCGCGTGACGACGGCGGCCGGAGCGCTGACTCGGCTCATGCCGAATCTGGGAGGTCCAGAAGCGTCCTGCAGACGCTTGTACATGGGGGTCGTGCGATCGACAGCCCTTTACGGGGCCCCCGTATGGGCGGATGCGCTCTCTCGCCAAAACCTCGCCTCCCTGCGGAGGCCACAGAGGCTGATGGCGACGAGAGCCGCAAGGGGATATCGCACGATCTCCTTTGAGGCAGCGTCTGTGCTGGCCGGTTCCATTCCCTGGGACCTAGAGGCGAAAACCCTCGCGTCGCTGTTCTTCTGGCGCGAGGAGGCCGTGGCCCAGGGTCACCGGTTGGCACCGAGGGAGATCGCAGGAGGCCGCAATGAGCTGTGTCAGCGCTCCATCGAAGAGTGGTCCCTGTGATGTTGTGATTGGTTAATAAAGTACCAAGGAGTGGGGAGTGTCGGCCATTACCGATATACGACGGTGCGGGCAGTCGCTTGTCACCTTTGGTGTGTATAATAATACTTATTGTGTTATTATTCTATATCCTTACCAACAAGTAAAACAGTGGGACACCACAAGTGGCGACGAGGATAAATGTGAGTACCACACATAAATATTGAAATACAAAGTACTTAATAAAATAAATGTGAGTCAATACTATAAAAAGGAAAGAAATTACCAACAATCTTTGTATTACTGTGATACACACTGTTTGAATTCAAAACATTAACCATGGAAAAGTATTACGATGCATCAGCTCGGAAAGTTGAGGCAAAATAAACATATGACGTGTGATACCTAGCATAGTGAATTTTTCTCAAGTACCTTCAAATCCAGTTTGATAATAAAGAATGTTTATATTTTGTATGGAATATTTTAACTGTACCTACATTATTATATAATTGATATAGCAAATAACATTCTTCGTTTTGGTTGATAGTTTTCTCGGTGTGTACCACAGTGACTTTATTTTCCTACCTACCAACGAATGAATAAGCAGCGGCATGGCGGGCCAGCCTCAGCTGATTCCATCTGGGGCCGATGAACGTTTCTTTTAGATCTGGCATCACAATGACAATGGCGCCTTTCGTTTGCTTATTGATATCAAATAAAATGACAGTAACATGCCTTATTATTAAAGTCAATTAAAGTGACTATTATAAGTTATTATACTTCTTCCGGCACAGGTAAAAAAAAAAAATAAAAAAAAAAAATAAAAAAAAAAACTTGGCAGTTGCCCTATACATATACATACAAATACACATTTTTGTATGCGTATGTGATTGCGACTGATAACCACTCAGTAGCAGGGGCGTGATAATTACTGGTGTGCACAATTGGATAATTATCAGCCGGTGCTAATAACAAACGTTGAAAACTTCTTTCTCAGTGGAAAAAAAAATAATCATAAATTGGAAGTTAGGTGTAGATATTATTTAGTTTTCCTGCGATTTATACATTACAATACAACCGTATCTGATATTAGTTTTCCATTTGGATTGCAGAGCACCCCAAAATGTCTCAGCTAGTTCCTTTAGAAGCATTTGATTGTGACGGGGATTCCAATTCTGTCGGTATACGGTGGGAGAAATGGAAAAGAGGATTAGAAATATACCTACAAGCAACAAACACAGAGAATCCTTCCAAGCAACGAGCTATTTTGTTACACGTAGATGGTTTACCTCTACAGGAAATATTTCAGAACATTCCTGGAGCACTCGTTTCAGAAACTGCCGAGAATAATGTTTATACAACCGCAATTGAAAAATTAGATAATTTTTTTTATAAAAAGCAAAATAGATATTTTGAAAGACACTTATTCAGATCTATAAAACAAGAACAAAATGAAAGCTTCGATAAATTCCTTGTAAGATTACGACAACAAAGTGCTAAGTGCAAGTTTTCTTCAGAAGAAGATCATATAATAGATCAAATTATTGAAAAATGTGCGTCCCCCGATCTGAGAAAGAAGTTATTAACGTTAGGTGACTCAGTCCAACTAGGACAAATAATTTCAGAAGCAAATGCTTTTGAAAGCGTTGAAAGACAGCTAAACGAATTTAAAAAACCTACAAGTATTAACAAAATTGATACAAATGGGCCCAAATTATTACCGCTTGCGTGCACCAGGTGTGGTAATTCAAATCATAAAGCCGATAGCCCAGAATGTCCAGCTAAGGACAAACCCTGCAAAAAATGCGGATATATTGGGCATTTCCAAGGACAATGCAGAACAAGGGCAAGTAAACGGAAAAGTAAACAAAATAATTACAAGCCCTACAAGAGAGCAAAAATCCACGAAAAACCAAAATCAGAACGGAAATCTGACAGAAAAGACGATAACCCTTCTGAAGTCGACTACATATTCCACGTAGACGATGACTCAGTAGTATCATGCCAGGTTAGTGGAGTAAATGTAGAAGTTCTTATAGATTCCGGGAGCAAGCATAATATAATCAACGATGAGACTTGGTCGTATTTAAAGAAAAATAAAGTGGTAGTAATGAATCAAGTTAAATCACCCATAAAGACCTTCATGGCTTATGGTTCAATGAAACCCCTCACAGTGTTGGGTGCTTTCGACGCGAACATTGCGGTAGGGACAAAGAATAAGGCAGCTACATTCTATGTAGTAAAGCATGGAACAAGAAATTTACTAGGAAAAGACACAGCAGTTTCCCTTAATGTTCTTAAAATACATTCAGTCAGAAAAGTATCGGGAATGGATTATTTATTTATGGTTCCAAATTCAAATTTTTGTTTTTTTTGTTGTTGTTAGATTGGCACAACTGTTTTCCATTTTGGCGCGGAGTTTGAGTTGCATCTGTTGTTTACATTAAATACAGTGCTATTTTTAGTTATATCATATCTAGTGTGTATTGCTAATTTCATAATGGATAAAAACATCGAACAAAGAGTTTGTCTTAAATTTTGCATTGCCAATGGAATATCGTGTTCGGAGTCACTGAAAATGTTACAGAAGGCTTATGGTGAATCGACTTTATCAAAAACTCGTGCTTATGAGTGGTACAAAGCGTTCAAAAGCGGTCGAGATGTGATGGAAGATTTGCCTCGCTCTGGTAGGCCATCAACGTCTGCAACTGAAGTTAACATCGCAAAAGTGAAGGAAATAGTGACTGAAAATCCTCATTCAACTTTGAGAGAGATAGCCACCGAACTTTCTGTATCTCACGAGTCGATCCGTACCATTTTAACTAATAATAATTTGGGTATGAAACATGTTGCCGCTCGGCTAGTCCCAAAATACCTGAATTTTTTTCAAAAACTCAATCGCATGAGAGTCGCTGAGAACATGCTAGAACGAGTCAATGCCGACCCAACATTCATGAAACGCATTGTTACTGGTGACGAGACGTGGGTTTACGAGTTTGACATGCAAACTAGTCAACAAGCTTCGGAGTGGCGCCTTCCAACTGAACCGAAACCGAAAAAACCACGCCAAAGTCGTTCAAAAGTCAAATTCATGTTGACTGTTTTCTTTGACTATCGCGGTGTTGTGCACTCGGAATTCTTGCCGGAAGGTCAAACGGTAAATAAGGAATATTATTTGAGTGTTATGCGGCGTTTAAGAGAGCAAATCCGACGAAAAAGGCCAGATTTGTGGAAAGAAAATTCTTGGATTTTGCACCATGATAATGCCCCTTCGCACAAGGCCATCATTGTGAACGAATTTTTAACCAAACACTCAACAAATACCATCGAGCAACCACCATATTCACCAGATATGGCTCCAGCCGACTTTTTTCTTTTTCCTAAACTCAAATTACCACTTCGTGGCACCCGTTTTCAATCGGTAGAAGACATAAAAGAGAATTCGCGGCGAGAACTGACCTCAATTCCGGAAACAGCGTTTAAAAAATGTTTTGATGATTGGATTATTCGTTGGCGTAAGTGTATCGTTGAGCATATTTTGAAGGTGATAAAATAAATTTGGATGAATAACAAACAGTTTGTGTATTATTGATCTTTTCCCGCTACTTTCTTGACAGAGTAGTAGGTCTGGGTATAAACACAATACAGGAGAAAACGTTCCCTAAATTTAAAAATGTGGAATTAGATATAACGATTGATAGCTCAATTAAACCGGTCCTAACCCGCCAGTTCCCATGAAGCGGCGGGAATTGCCCATTGAAGCATGGATTGATGTAGCAGTTGATTTCTTAGGTCCTCTTCCGAGTGGACACTATTTATTTGTTATTATTGACTATTTTAGTAGATACATGGAAATTAAACCAATGAAAACAATAACGTCAAAAGATACTATTAGTGTTTACTATTAGTATAAGTAGTAAAAGATTAGATTTTGTTGATAGTTCTACTTTCTTAGGAATAACATTAGATTCAAATTTGAGATGGCATGCTCACATTTTAAAACTTTCTAAAAGGCTTAGTTCTGCAGCATACGCTATTCGTCGTATTAGGCATTTGACGGATGTGGCAACTGCTAAGCTAGTATATTTTAGTTATTTTCATAGTTTAATGTCATATGGTCTACTGCTTTGGGGATCAGCAGCAGACATACAAACTATTTTCATTTTACAAAAAAGGGCAATTCGATATATCTACGGTCTTAAACAAAGAGATTCCCTTAGAGATTTTTTTAAAAAACCTAAATATTTTAACTTTGCCCTCCCAATACATATTCGATAACATCATGCATGTTAGGAAAAACTTAAACTCTTTCAAAAAAGTAGGTGACTGTACTAGTAGATCACTGCGGAACAATTACAAGTTGTCGATCCCAGAACATCGGCTGGCTAAGGTAGAGAAATCATTTCTGATTAATTGTATAAGATTTTATAATAAATTACCAAAAAGTGTTCTTGAAATGAATGATAGAAAATTCAAACAGTATATTAAAGTTGAGCTTTGTAGGAAAGCCTATTACAGCACGGATGATTATATTAATGATAAACATGTGTGGCCCGAGCTGGACATAATGGCCTCTTAAATGCTTGTGTATTTTTGACATGATCTTGACATAATTTGTACAGTATGTACATATTTTATTTTATATTTATTTTATTTGACGAAAGATTCTTATTGACATAATCAGTTCTACATTCATACATGTTTTTTAATGTAGACAATGTACATTCGTCCACGATTTAGATTTAAGAGATCTACATTTGTAAATTGACGTCCTATGAAAATGCTGCAGTGTAGTTTGTTCCGCCGCTTCTTCTACACATGCGCTTTGGAAGCGGTAGTAGTTATAATTAGATTTAAGTTATGTGACGTCAATAAGTGATACCTTGTATCCAATTTTGAAAATAAATCTATTCTATTCTATTTTATTCTATTCTGTTTTAAGGGAATTATTTTCACGTTTAGGCAATCCTTTGAGTATCACATGTGACAACGGCAAGCAATTTGTCTCTGAAGCCTTCAAATCCTTCTGTCTTGAACAAGGTATTAGACTATTTCACACTGTCCCCTATTGGCTCCAACAAAATGGGGAAGTAGAGAGACAAAACAGAAGTATTCTTAAAAATAAGTCAAATTCAAAAGTCAGACTGGAACAAAGATATATACGATTATCTTAGCATGTACAATAGTACTCCTCATAACACTACCGGTAAAACTCCTTCAGAACTTTTTCTAGGTAGAATCTTTAGAGACAAATTGCCATCGTTGATAAATATAGGGAATGAGATAGATATTTCAGAGACAAGAGATAGAGACAAAGAACGCAAAGAACATGGGAAGATGACTGAAGACAGGAAGAGGAAAGCAAAGGAATCAGATATAGTAACAGGAGAAAAGGTCTATGTCAAAAACTTGTTAAAAGAAAACAAACTAACGCCTGAATTTGATCCAACACCACACACTGTTCTAAGGGCAAATGAAAATGAAGCAGATGTCAGAAACGATACTACTGGGAAAGAATATAGACGCAACATCGTACATTTGAAAAGAACTGAAGGTAAATGGGAAATTTGCAAAAATAATATCGAAGATAATGATCATGACGAAGATTTCGATGATTAAATATTTTTATGTTTAAACTATCATACCAATATGCAAATGCCTTATATTTAATTTCTAATTTAATTTTTATAATTAATTATGAATAATCATAAAAAAGGAAATGATGTGATGTTGTGATTGGTTAATAAAGTACCAAGGAGTGGGGAGTGTCGGCCATTACCGATATACGACGGTGCGGGCAGTCGCTTGTCACCTTTGGTGTGTATAATGATACTTATGGTGTTGTATTATTCTATATCCTTATCAACAAGTAAAACAGTGGGACACCACAGTCCCAAAGGCTGGAGCAGCCGACTGCTGGGAGTAGAACCGTCGAGGCGGTCCGTCCGGTGTTGGGACAGTGGTTGGCGAGGCAGCACGGTAGCCTGACTTACCGTCTGACCCAGATGCTCTCCGGACGTGTTTCGGAGGGTATCTGTGTCTGATCGGTCGGGAGCCGTCTGCTATCTGCCACCACTGTGACGGATGTGCTGACGAGGACGCCCAGCACACCTTGGAGGTTTGCCCAGCCTGGGACCAAGACCGCGCGGAGCTTCGCGCGGTCGTGGGGGACGACCTTTCCCTGCCGGCTGTCGTGAGACAGATGGTCGACAGCGAGAGGTCGTGGACAGCAGTGCAGACCTTTGCGGAGAGCGTCATGCTCCGCAAAGAGGCGGCGGAAAGGGTGAGAGAGGACACGTCCGACCTCCCCATACGCCGAAACGGCCCTGGGTTGAAGGCGCGCTTGTGCCAGGCGCGCCCTCCCCTAGCGGGTAGAATTGAAGGCCGACGGGTCACCCCGCTGGCCGCTCCGTAAAAAAAGAGCGGCCGAGCCGAGGCCGCCGTGGAAGCGGCCGCCGCGTCAGGAATATGAGCGAGGGCAACTCACACTCCTGGCAACGAAGCGGTAGGCGATGGCACCGTGTGGTTTTAGTGGGTTCAAGCCCCACATAACCCGTCCGGCTTCCCGTAGCCGGCCGGGTAGACAAAGGTCTTTCCACGCGTAAAAAAAAAAAAAAAGGTTAGGTTAGGTTAGGTTATTTTTTTTTTTATACAGAAACCTCCAACATAATTGGAGCCCATAGCTACTAGCCTGATTCATACAATTTCTCGCGTTTATGCCTCTCGTACTTTCATTCCTCATACTACTCTTTCATTCATCTTCTTTTATCGCTTATACGGGTGGGATTCCCGTCTTATGTCTGTTAGTCTATCTTACTTTAATATTTTTATTCCTCTTTTGCGGGTGGGATGCCCGTATGGTGTTTTCCTCTCATGTCTAGGGTGTAATAACTTTACTCTATTTTTCTTTTTATTTCTTACATTTCTTATTATTACTTATTACTTATTATTACTATTACATCTCTGTTAGTAATTACTTTCACTTGTTTTACATTGTGTTTTTACTCTTATATCTATTTTGTTATTCTACTTATTATTGGTTATGATGTATACTAGGGTGGGTCACTCTTGTATGAAAAACATTTTTTTTCATTATTTAAACTTCAAATAGCAAAAAAACTATGTCATATGGCTATATGAAATTACAGAATAAATTTCATGAAAATTGCATTATACCAACTGTCTCCGGATTGACCTTGATATAAAAAAAAATGTCAATTTTTACTCTTTTAAAAATAAAAAAACTATTTATTTATTATAATGTACAGGACAGATTAAATATAAAAAACTAAGTATTTAAAGGATAAATTTATTAATAAAAAATAAAACTAAGTTATAACAAGGTTTTAATTACAATTATGAGGTAGTAGATTGAACACAAAAATCTTTCTTACTGTCAAATTTTGGCATGAACTTACGCGACTCAATCTTACTCTTTATGTAACCTTTTCGTGAAGATTTAGTGCACAAGCTAGCTGATGCCTCTGTCACCATCTTAACAGACTTCTCTACAGCTTGTGTGTGGCAAGGCAATCGAAGAAAATCTATTTTATTATCTTCTCCTCTGGCAATAATTTGTTCAAGTTCTTCGTTTTTAATGTGTTTTAAGCTAGGAGGATCTGTAATTCGATTCTTCCAGTCAATCATATCATAATACACATTTGCATTCATGTTAACATCTGGGCCCTTAAATAATCTTAACCTGTGTGAATCTTCGCCTCGCGCTTTTAATATACGACGCAACGCCAATTCTCTTATATGTTTTTGAGTCTGTCATCATCGCAAGCAATAGATTTTCGGGATGGGCGAAATAACTATTGCGTTCAATTACCGGATCGACTACAGCCTTTAGCTCTGTTGATAAGTAGCGAGATTTAGAGATTAATTGCCATAAATGTTTTGCACCATCTTTGCAACTTGGGTGGCTTTTAATATTAAACCATATTGGGGCATATACTTTTATTATATAAGTAGCTAAAGTAACAAGTTCATTAGATGGATTTAATGTTGCAATATAAAGACGAAGGATTCTATTGACACGCGTAAGCCATCTGGCATGAGACATTTTTCCTGGAGACTTATCAGGTAAGTCTTCAGGACATTCACCAGAAGTGACAGCCAGAACTATTCTATATAAATAGAGTTGGTCAGAACTTAGATCTTTTGTGTCAATTAATGGCAGTAGTCCGGGAATAATACAAAATTTTACGATAGCTTTTTCTTCACATTTTTCTAAATCATCAGTAAAGAATAGTTCATACCATCAGAATTCTTCATCTTACGTCGTTTCACTGTTTCTGGTTGGAAATCGTCACTGTCACCAGAGGTGTCAGGTGAAGAAGATGAGGACTACTGGCTGGTCTGAGCTTGTAGAAGTAATGGGAATTATTTGTGAGTGATAACTTTTTGATTTATCGTCTTTTAGTTTCCTCTGAAAACGAATTTAATTTTTTCTCGTTGCAGTAAAATCTGTGTTTCCTATCATCATATTTCTTCCAAATCTTTGGTCGATAAGAAAACATTGCTCACTTGATGGGGCTTTTTTTCCCTTGGGCAAGTACATTCTGAAAAATCTAAGCACTTGCAACTAGAAATATCAAATAAAACATGACTTGAAGCTAGAAAGTCTTCTAAACGTGTTTTAGGAATTTTAGGATGTGATTTCAATATATTTTTAAATTTAAGATGATAAGTTTTTAACATTTGATTAACTCTTAAGTGAGATACAATTGGATGTGATGCTTTATTACATATATTTTCTATTTTTACGGTAACAATATCTGAAACTTCTTGAAAACTTGGATTTTTTTCGTATTGTTCATCACTTTTATATTAAACCTCGTCCACTCGTAGCACTTTATCACATCTTCGTATGTTGGAAGCACATTCTCTTTTAAATCATTCGTATTTCCAAATAAAGGACATTTCCAAGCTTCACGGGTACAATTCATATTGGATATCACTGCAAAACTTCGTTGTTCTAGTCAAATATAGTTCAACTAAATTACTGGCAAAATCGCGTTGTGGTCGTACTTTTAAAATAATATTTATGCTTACCCACAAGAGTTTTGTTTACGTTTTTGGTATCTCATATAATGGTAAATATGTTAGCAATGTAAAAATAAGCAGTTTGTTACGTAAATAGAGGTATATTTATTATTTGGATTTATTTGAAAATGTGTAAATTTTTGACTTTATTGTAAACTTTCAACCTGATCCGGAGACAGAAAAACTATTGTGATCGTAACAATATTTAATACACGTAATATAAGTTCTATTTGACATCAAATTATCGCTATAGAAAATCGAAAAAACAAAAAAAAAGTTTTTTGACCCACCCTAATGTATACTAATATTTAATAATATTGTTCCATCATTATTTATTTACTTTCTTGTTAACTATATTTACTTTTTCCACACTAATGTATAAAAATCTATTGGATTTGTTGCTTCTTTTACTTTTTTGGAATTTGTTGTCTCTCGTCATTCTTGTGGTCAATGTGAATTCCATGTGAGGTCTTTTGTAGGCGAAGATGGGGTACTCCATCAGCAAGTTTACTACGGTCTCGCAGTTAACACATATGACAGGGCGCAAGTCACAGTTTGCCCCTCCATTGGAGTTCACAGCGGCCCCTCTTGCTGTTCGGTCTGCCCTTTGGTTGCCCTCCAATTCGGCATGCGCCTTTATCCAAAACCTTTTAACTTTATTTTGGACGCAAATACTTCCAATATTTGCTCTTGCTGCTAGTGCTAGTGGGTGGCAAGATCTTACTTTAACGACGATTTTAAGAGCAGAAGTATAGCCACTGTAAACCCCAAAGGAGTTTGTCTTATGCTCCTTGGTTTCTCTCTCCCAGCCACTCGCGGCATACAGTAGTCCACTAGATGCTGGTTTTCTCCTCCTCGGGTTCGCTAGCACGACTCCGCACAGGCCGTTCCTGCCCGGGGCGCCCTTAGGAATATGCTACCGTCGACCGGGCCAATGCATCCCACTTCCGCCGCACCGGGCAGGCTCGGTCGAATACGTTGTGCTCTCCGCGTTCGAGTTTGCTTCTAGTGCAATTTTTGCATTTCGGTGGCTCGCCCGCCAGCCAGTCCGCGCATTCGGATCTTTGATATGGCCCACCACAATGGCCACACAGGCCAGACATCGTGTGCATTGAACCAGGGGTGATTGATCTTCCGCTTTCACTCTCTGCAGGTCAATCTGCACCGTCTGTCTGGCCGTCGCTCTCTGCCATATGGTTGACGAGACGCTGATTACTATATGGCTTGTATGTGGGTTTCGAGCTTTTTTCTTATACTTCACCTCAGCCCTGTCCTCACCCTCGACGAGGTCGCGGAAGATGTCTCTGTTCTAGATTCCTAAGGGCTCTTAGGATCTCTTCATCCGTATGGACGCCAAGCACCCCCTTAAGGACCAGTAGTGGGTCTCTATTTTTTACCTCCTCAACGTTTAGTTCCAAGGCGTCCACCCGCAACCTCTGCTTAAGCTTTTCGTGTTCTTCTTTAGTGCCCAGTCCAATTATTATTTTTCTGTCTCTTGCTTTCCTTACTTTTTGCACCTCTATCCACCCCTCCTTTGCATCCATCGTCTTTCTCAACTTATTTAGGACTTATTTACAACTTTGCCGACCGCAATGTCCACTGTTTATACAGAATAAGGGAAGATTTGAGGGGTTGTTTTCTCCCTGTTATTTAGGGGGATGTTAATGTGTAATTTGTTAAGTTTATTCAACACTGAAACTAGGAGTTTTTTAAATTAATACGCTTTACTGTTTTATACTTTATAGGTCTTGAAATAGGGGTTTCAACGGGGTTTTGGGGGTTGGAAACAAGTTGGTCCCTATTTTTATGTGTGCCTTAATAGGGTGTAATGGTTTGAATTTAGAAGAAAGGTCAATTAAAAAAGTCAATTTTAGGATTTTGTTTACGTAACTTACGGTTACCTTTGGGAGCTAACCGTTTAAATGTTTTATATTTTAAAATATACTGTACCAATCTGTTTGAATTTTTTATATCTGATAGTGGAGTAAACAAGCCCTCGGGGATATATGTTTTTAACAATTAATTTTTTATTCTAGTTCGGTATTTACTTCCGCAAAGTTGGAGCCCGTCGATTTCCGGTGGAAAATCCGATGCTGTTTGATGGTGGGTTGTCCCAGGAAGATGATCAGGGCCTCAATGGACTTATTTCCAGCCGGGGCGTCGAATCTCGGTAGGTCCGTCGCGTGGGTCCCTGGGGTTCAGCGGCAATCTGGGAAAAACCGCTGATTGGCCAGTCAGTTTTCTTGTCCTGGACGCCTAGTCCGCTTCCGGATTTCGGTGATTTTCGGCAGGCGGCACGCTGGACAGGTCCCTCACCTGTCGGTAATTGCAGCCCTTCACCACGGTTCACCAGTCCGTCGAAAAACATCTATTTACGTCTGCTTCGGGAAGATCTACGGTTTTCTTCACTTTCCCAAGTCCGTTTCCTGGTACCCCTTTCCAGCAGGACACTGGTGAATGCTCCACTAGTTCTTCACTTGTAGAACTTTGCTTCTGTGTGATTTCACCTTTTTTGGGCCACTGTTGTCAAAGTTTTTGGTTGGGGAAAAGGCCGCCACCTAGGAAGTGTGAATGAAAAGTCTCACTGTGCTGGTATTTGTGGTCCTAGAATTTTGAGACTTTGTCTGGGCAAAGTCACGGTCACTGTTGTCACTTTCACGGTTTTAGTCCGGAAATTTCCCGATACAGAACGTAACTTCTCCGCGATGAAAGCCGCGGGGGCGTTTCACAAGTATCTTTGTATACGTATATCTCGTCTATATTGGGTCCGATTTCAAAAATTTTTGCACTTTTCGCTTGCTAATTTTACCGCGAAACTTGTAAATCAAATCAAATCAAATCAAATCTATTTATTGTGGAGCACAGGTAAAAAGATAATATAATTGTATAGAGTACCACTGAGTCCTGTCTTTACAGACGTACAATAATTAATTACATACATTTATATAAAATAAAGTCAACATAAAAATTTTAATAAAATTGAAAATGTCAGTACACACATCAAAAATAAGAATTATATAAATTAAATCGAATTATTATGTCAAATTGTCTTGTCGAAAATCTTTAACAGTGTAATAACATCTTTCTATTAAAAGCTGTTTAATTGTCTTTTTAAATGTCACTAAATCTTCGGTCTTATAACTATCTGGCAATTTATTAAAAATCTTAGGAGCCATCCCGATCACATTATTACTGATCAAAGATTTATGATGTCCTCCAATAACCAACTTTCAATATATTTCACTTATTTATTTTACTAATAATCGATATTTTAGGAATTTTTAAGCGCGGAGCGGTTTAATTTCGTGGCGCTCGGTACTGCGGACAGAGCGCAACTGGTTAGGTTAGGTTTTTTTTTTTTTTTAAGAAATAATAAGACTACGGCGCGTGGCCTGTACTTTTTTTTGTTTAATTGTTTTTTTGTCAGTTTAATTTTATTGGTTTTACATCTGCTGTCCGGTGTTAGTGACAGTTTCGTCGACAATATTTTAAAGCTAAAAACTAAAGAGTATTCTTACCTAAGGTTTTTTTTTTTGTCATTTTTTTTTTATTTATTATTTTTTTAATATTAAAACCTTATACTATTTTACATGCTTGATTTATTTATGAGCGGAACCTCAGAATGTGGCAGACCAGGACCCCCTGACAGCACCCGTTCACGAGTTGACGCATGGGTCAGCCATCGCGAGACTCAACCATTATTGAGGGAATCCCACGACCCGGCCCACGTCGCCGCCGCCAGGTTGACCACTTTAGTGAGCATGACGTACCTCATACTGATGGTCCGCTCAACGTCTTATGAATTAGAACTAAAGCTAAAAAAAAAAAAAATTTTTTTTTTTTGTAAATTTTTTTTTTTTTTTTTTTGTCATTTTATTCTTTTTGTCTTGTCATATCATTGCCGCCGGCCCCGCCGGTGGCTGCTGTCTGTGTTTTGAGGGGGATGTTTTTAGGCTTCCTCCAGCCCCGCTTCGAAAGCGAGTATACTGTCCCTCGTTACGTCGTCACCGTTCCAGATCGCCATTTTGAGGTTGTAGTCCCTGATGGAAGCGTCGGTTGCTCTCTCTGCACGTTGGATAAAACGAGCTACTGCGTCGTTCTTTGTGTTATCCACGTAGTACACACAGGTCTTCGTGTGTCTGGAGATCGCAACCACCGCGTGCGGGACGCTCATAAGCAGATTGGATTTTTTTGTTGTTGTACGTACAATCACCACTGTCTCGAACGTTCGACCTTGTGCTTCATGTATAGTAAGGGTGCAAGAGCCCGAGTTGGTTCCGTATCCCTGGCCAATTAGGAGTTCCTTCTCAGCCTGGGTGTGGGTAAGATACAATGTATCATTCAACTTCGGGATAACAGCCCCTCCATACTCCTACAGCTTCAGGGAGCGCGTGAGATTTTTGGCCGAGTAGATGCCGCTATAGATTTCTCCTAGGGCATATGCCACGTCTTGCGGGTTTCTGTACGTACACAACAATTCTTTCGTGACGGACGTGATTTTGTGGGGTCTGCAGTATTTCAGAAGAAACAGGTTGTGTCGGTCGATATAGGGAAGCTGGTTTTGGTCTCCGATCAGCATGGTCTCGCTGGCTCCTGCGATCTTGATGGCCATTACTATAGATCCGAAATGATTCATTAGGGCTTCATCTACCACGAGGCGGTTGCACGTTTCACCCTTCTTCATTCCGTTCACTAATAGTGAAGCCATGGTTCGAACTCGCTGTTTAGCTCGTTCTACCCCGATCTTCGGTGTCAGTTTGTCCCTGAGATTTTTGACTGCTTCCCTTGTGGCGGTCACGATGAGGTCGCTCTCTATGTTGACATTAGCGACTACCCATGTGGTTTTTCCACATCCGGGCACTCCGTTCACCCATGTGAATGTTGGTACCGCCAAGCATTCCAGCCTGTTGCCTTCTGTCAGGTCCCCGAATATGGTTTTAGCCATTTCGAGGATTCTGTCTTTCAGCATTACTCTGGTGCACTTGGCGACCACAACCTTCGGGTCTTTTGGAGGATTTATGGCCCGAATGTGGCCCTCCTCTTCCGGCTGGCTCTTTTCGAGTTCTATGAAGCCCTCGGTTGCGCAGTATGCCGCCATGTACTCCCCCCACGCCTTCCCGTGTATCACACGTTGTGCGTCGAGGTCGTAAACTGCAGCCTCCGCTTCCTCTAGCTTCACTTCGAGCGATTTTATGTTGCCACGCTTGTAAGTCCGCAATATAGCACTGCAGATATCTTCATTGACTTTGCGCGTGGCAACCGTTATCGCTATGAACTCTCGTAGAGCGTTCTCCATATGGGCCAGCTGATCGTTCGCCGGCTTCAGCCAGGGGGGGGTCACAAGTCCCATGTCCGCTCTGGTTCGCTGGGTGGTCTGCGTAACCTCTTGGCGGGACGTCGATGGGGTTGTGTATTTTGCCACTGCCGTTTCCTGTAGTACCGTTCTTCTGAGTTTGCTCATTTTCTCTCCCACTGGGCCTGCGATCGCCTGGGCCATTCGGTTTAGGAGCCAGGTGACCGTGGACTTCTTCCTATCTTCGTCCTGGTCGGTGACTATCCGCTTCGACTGGCGACTCTCCTCCTCGAGCGCTTGTTGCAGCCTCTCCGATCCGCTGGAGTCCCGAGATTGACTCGGAAGTCCCCCGCGATTCGCAGCGGCCTCGCTTTCGCCCTGTCCGCGTCTCAAAAAAAAACCGAGATCTTGACCTCTGTTTTCGTATACCACTACCTCATGGTGTTGCGAGGCTGTAAGGGCACCCAGGTGGTCCCGGGTTTCGCCCGTGTGGTGAGACACTGCCATGACGTCCACGCTTAGCACTTTAGGAGTGTGAGTGTCTCCCGTTCTCCAGTTCCCTATGTCCTTCAGCACGCTGCATACCTTCTGGAAGGCTGTGGAGTTGTCGTCAGTGGCGAACAGTGCGATGGTTTTGTTCTTCCTCCGCACTATCCGACACCGCTGACCCCCCACTGATACCGTTGGTAAGGCGTCGTAGATTTTACGACGCATGGTGGTTTTGCTTGTGCTTCCGTTCAATAGGAGACCGAGTCCCGGTGAGATGTAGACGTTTGTCTTCGCCCTGTCGTTGCAGAAGGCCACTCCCACTCGTTCCGAGTTGTTGTTCATGAACATGGCAACTCCTCGGACCCTGAGCCTCGGCTTGCCGGCCTCGGCTGAGTGCAAGAGATTTGGCAATAGGTCTTCGCTGCCAAATGAGCACTGCTGCCCTTGTGTGTGTGTGGTTTGTGTTTGTGTTTGTGTGTTTGTGTTTGTGTTTGAGTTCGAGGAGGGTTGCGCCTCCGCAGCCGTGGCCTTGTTGCGCTTTGTTGCGATTGCTGCGACTTCCTCGATGTATTTGAGGAAGTGGTCCTTTGTGCTTTTGTTATGGAGCAGGTCGCTCAGCACTTCCCTTCCCAACTTTTGGTTGCAGACACACTCCAGGTTGTAACGGGCAGTTTGAAACCTGGGGCAGTCGAGTATTATGTGCCATACCGATTCGCTGACGTTCGGGTCGCACTCGCATCCGGGACTGTCTTTCAACTTGAACCGGTACAAGTATTCTCCGAAGCCGCCGTGACCCGTCAGAATTTGAACGTGCAGGTGGTTTAGATTCGTTCCTCGCACAAAGCTGTAAGCTTTACTTACATCGGGGAAGAACGTTCACGTTACCGCACCTTGGGAGGCAGTATCGAATCTGTCTTGCCATCTGGCAATAGATTCCTCCCTGATCTTTCTTCTGACGTATGACAGCGGGACTTCTGCGTAATCGGGAGAGAGATTCTCTTTCGAGGCTCCCTCTTTGGCAAGCTCGTCCGCCCTTTCGTTTCCTGCCGTGCCCACGTGGGCTCTGAGCCAGAATAGGCGAACCCTTCTCCCTCGCGACCGTATTACTGCTATGCTCTCTCTGATAGCCTTTGCCAGAGGATGGGTGAGCCGAGTACTGCACAACAATTCCAACGACGATCTTGAGTCGCTAAGGATGTTGATCGCTTCCTCTTCGCTCTCCAGCGCTCTGGACACCGCCCTGTGGAGTGCATACAATTCAGATTGGAACACGGTACACGTGGGGTCCAGGCTGAAGACTTGGCTGTGTATCTCCTTCCCACTTTCCCACCACGTTAGTGCCGCTCCCACCTTGCCCTCCATTTTACTCACGTCGGTATACACCTGTGGGCCAGTAATCTGGA
This sequence comes from Amyelois transitella, assembly GCF_032362555.1. Classification (NCBI taxonomy): domain Eukaryota; kingdom Metazoa; phylum Arthropoda; class Insecta; order Lepidoptera; family Pyralidae; genus Amyelois; species Amyelois transitella. The sequence continues at coordinate 725,286 of NC_083536.1, forward strand.
GGGCAGTTTGGGTGGCATCTGTCATATCCTCGAGCAGAGTGTACTCTAGTTGGATTTGAGAAGCCGGGTGTGGTAAATCTTTGGCTTTAACAATCTCCTCGAGTTTACGATGCGGTGGTAGGAAATCGACGGAGAGCCCTTTCTTCGCCTCGTATAGGGACGCAACTTCCTGGATTCTGAGATCGAGCGGTAGGATTCCCGCTAGGATTAACGCTGCCGGCAGTGACGTTGTTCTGTATGCCTTGCAGATCCTTTGCGCGAAACCCCTCTGGAGTGTGTCTAGCGCTTTTCTGTTTGTGATGTTCTCAGACGCTTTTGCCCATGCGCAGGCCCCATACGTTACGATAGGTTCTATCACTGCAACGTACAGGGTTCTGATGATTTCTGTGTTCAGTCCCCAGGTGACTCTCGCGGCGCATGTCAGTTGTTTGTATATGCTGGCCGCTTTTGTGCAGATGTTTCGCACGTGAGTGTTGAAGTTGAGCCACCTGTCTATGGTGAGTCCTAGGAGTTTAATCTCGTCGACCAGAGTCAGAGTCGTTCCGGACATGGTGATATGGGGGGGGGTGTACTTCAGTTTTTTTGTCAGCAACATGACTTGCGTCTTGTGTGCTGCGAAGTTCAGCTTGTTTTCCTTCCCCCACTCTACCGTCATCTCCAATACTCTGTTGACGCGATCCTCCATTCCCTCTACGGTCTTACCGGAGAACACCAGAACTCCATCGTCTGCGAACGCCTGGCAGTAAACTTCCTCTGACGATAGCCTATGCAAGAGGGGATCCAAGATAATGTTCCAGAAGGTAGGGCCCCCGATCGAGCCTTGAACACATCCTTTCGTGGTATCCCTTTCGCTGGTTTCTCCCGCATAGTTGACGACTATCTTTCTGTCCTTGAGGTATGAGTCCACCATCAGGTATAAGTTTTTGGGGCAGCGTCTGAGCCTCAGCTGGTTCATTAGAGCCGGCCACCACGCGTTGTCGAAGGCCCCCTCTATGTCCAGTGACACGATCAACACGGATCTCCCCGCTTCCTTTTCCGCATTGACGTGTCCGATCAGGTCATAGAGAGCGTCCTCTGTTCCGCGTTGCGGCAAGAAACCGTACTGCCTTGGATTGAGGGTTGGGAGTAGGTGCCACTGTAGTCTTCTCACAAAAAGCTTCTCTAACGTTTTCCCTAGCACTGATAACAGGCCTATTGGGCGATAGGACTTCGGGCTGGTGTAATCTTCTTTGCCCGGTTTGTTGAGAATGACTACATGTGCGATTTTCCACTGTTTGGGGAAGTAGGAGATGGCTAAGCACTTGTTGGCTATCGCCATGAACACATCCCGTGAGCAGCGGATCGCTCTGGCGCAGATGTCCGAGGTGAATCCGTCCGGTCCCGGTGCCTTCTTGGGGTTCTGCTCTTGCAGCACGGCCTCCAGTTCGGCTTCGGTGAATGGCGGGTCATCCTCTTTCAATTCTCCCAACCTCTCTTGAGGTGTTTCTTGTACAATTTTCCGGAGTTGAGTGTGGTGCGGGGTGTCGGTTTCCACCGTGTCGTCAGGGTAGAAAGTGTCCGCTAGTAGCACTGCCGACTGTTTGGGATCCAAAGTCTTTCCATCCGGTCCTCTAAGCAGTAGCTCCTCTTTTCTACCTGATGTTTTCCTGAGGACACGGTAGATTCCGTCCCACATGCTCTCTTTCTCCTGCTTTGTACAGAATTCCTTCCAACTCCGAGTTTGGGCCTCGGCAGATTGCTTGGCGTATAACGCCTTGGCCTCATTGTACTCTTGCAGCACGTGTTCCTTCCGGTGGGGAGCAGCGTTCTTGATCCTCTTCTTCTTACGAACGAGATCCCTTTTGAGCTGTTCAATCTCTTCCGTCCACCAAGGGAAGGGGGAATCTCTGCGCTTTTTGCCTATCTTCGGTATCGAGCTTTCGCACGCTTCCCGAATTGCTGTTGTGTAGGCATCTGTCAGGATATCCATTTCCTCTCCACACACTACCTCTTCTACTCCGGCGGGTGTGATGTTCCTCTCCGCTAGTAAAGACAGGAGTGTCTCGTCGAACGCCGACCAGTTCGCCTTTTTGGTGTTGTATACTCTGGTAGTAGGGGCTGCCGCATGTTGCAGCCGCACTCCTAACTCCAGTGTGCACGTGATGGCGTTATGGTCTGATGTGATCAGCGCTCTGTCGACTTTCCAATTCCTGATCTTTCCCAGCAGTGAAGAGCTGCACGCTGTCACGTCTACTATGCTGGTGCATAGCACGTCTCTTCGCCAGACTTCGAAGGTCGGAGTGTTTCCGGTGTTGAGGATGTGGTATTCCATTTCGTTGATAAAAGCGCAGTATTCCGTCCCTCTCTCGTTCTCGGATTCGCTGCCCCACCAGTGACTCCAGGCGTTTACATCTCCCGCCAGTAAAACGTTAGGCGTGTTGAGCGATTCGCATACTGCCTTGGTTCGCGCAATGTAAGGACCTATATCGGCTGTCCCGTCGAAGTATACTGAGACTACTCCAAGCCTGAAGCTGCCTGATTCCAGTACCGCTGCGGACTCCGTCTCGGACACCAGCAATACTGCGCCGACTCCCGGCAGAGTGCCTTGGGATGTCCGTATCCAAGGCATTTGGCGCACTGTATTAGCGGGGACTGGTCTTCCACGGTTCTCCTTTGGATCGCTATGTGGACCGCCCCCGCCTCTAGCATGCGCTTGTGGAGTAGAGGTGCTACCTCGAGTACTGCATGGCACTGTAGCGGGTTCCTCGTTCGCTTTCGGTACCTCAGACGGATGTGTTGGTGGTCGCCAGGCAAGTCTTCAAATAACTTTTTATTCTGTGCCTTTATGTGCTCGACCATCTCTTCGTCCTTGAGGTATGCCATCACGTTATTGACCTTTACAAGCGGGTTCTGCGGTTTCGCCTCCTGAACCTTTAACGCCGAGTTTGTCTTGATTTGTTGTTTTAGCCGGTTAACGTCTTCCCTATTCTCGCAGCTGAGCAAGATCTTGCTGTTTCGAGCCTTCCTCACTCGATCCACTACCACACCGGTGTTTTTAAAATCCAGTGTTTTTGTGATTGCCTCTAGAACCTTCTCGCCCGTGTTGTTGGGGTCGGCGCTAGAGACAATCAGTGTGTGGTTCGGGTTTTTGGTCGGCTTGGGTGGTACGCTTCTCGCTACCGCAGCATAGGTTCTGCTCAGCTGCGGGTTTTTGGCAGGAAGGGGGACATTTTTTATGGTTGAATTGTACCACTCCATCGTTCGGCGACTGTTTGTGGCGATCTCGGACACTTCCGCCCTGATCGGGTTTAGAATCCCTTCCAGGTGTGCGGCGGTATCCGCCAGTGCCAGCTCAGTCCCCAAACCTTGGCGGGCGTCTGTACCGTGTGCAGAGTTAGCCTGGGTTACGTCCTTCACCTCTTCGACCCCGTCCAGTATTTTATTGGCTTTGGTCATCAGGGGAGCTGTTACTTCGCGGATCTCCTCCCCAATCTCCTCCTTCGAGACAGGTCTGAGGCTGCGGACTTCTTGAAGCATCCGCTCCATGTCCATCCGCAGCTCAATGACTTCCTCCTTAAGCTCTTTATAGGAGGGTTCTTCCTGTCTATGCTGCTCTGGAGATTGAGATTGGGGAGCAGTCTCTCCTTTTTCCCTGATGACGTCGCCTTTAAGGTAGTGGATTTCTGTTGCCAGAGATCCGACGGTACTGGTGAGTCGTGCTAGGTGGTCCATGACTTTTTGGACCCCACTGGTCTTGCAGGTACAATCCGGGTCCTCCTCAAGGGGCGGCGCTTATGTGTCTTAGCGCTGTTAGCTGGCTTCTTCGGTGGTTTGGCTGTTGTTAGGTGACTGATTTCAAGATGTGCGGTCTTCACCGATTTGGTGACCACTCCGTCCATCTCGAAATCGAGCCAGCTCTGAATTTTTTGGACTGATCCATTAAGTCCCTTTGAAGGAATCGGCTATGTCCTTAATTCGCGCCTCGAATTTCGCCTGCTGGTCTTCCAGCGCTTTCCGGTGCAGCCTCTCTACGCAAACGGATCTTTTTAATTGTCTCGTCCGTTCCATCTCCAAGTTCAGGCGATGCCTGTTCCTGGATTCGGCCAGCGAGAGGACGATCTCGTAGAGGTTGCCCATGCACTCGACAGCTGTTGCTCTTAGTTCCCTTTTCAGGGTCTTGGAGCTTTCGATGGCCTCTTTCCCCTTTAAGTAGTACTCCCGGGCTGCCTCTGTCGCGAGGTCCTTGCATACTCTCGTGTGTGGTCCTATCGGCGGAAGTATGCTCTGCCTTCTTTTGGAGGAATCCGTCTCCTCGCTGTCCCAGTTCCAGCTGGCTTCCGGTCCCTCCTCCTCCCATGCCACTAGCTCCTCCTTCTTCTCTTCGCTGTTTGTGGCGGGAGTCTGTTCGTCTGACTCCTCTTCTTCCCTTACGGGGGTGGTGGAGATCACTATAGAGTAATGATCTTTCCGGGGGGGAGCTTGTGTTGGTTCCAGCGGTTCTGGGGTTCCCTTGGTGTCTGGAGACTCAAGAGCCTCGGAAACCTGCGCGGAGGGTGACTCCTCTGGCTTCGACGTCTGCACGCTGGGTGGTACAATCGTTTCTTTTTGGGTGATGGGGGGTTGGGTGATTTCGAGGAGGGAGGCATCGAGCGAGATATCCGACAGCTGTCTAGCATCGTCTACCTGCTCCCTCCTGGCAGCAACTTGCGCGCCCTTAACCACTACGGCTCTGCGCAACCCTCCAGATTTGGTCTTCTTCTTGGCAGATTGCGCCAAGGCCCAGCTGCGTCCCACTTCGAGGGGGCCTGTAGGTGGGCTTTTGCCTACCTTCCTCAACATGTTTATTAATTTGGCCGCTTTGCTGGTCCCGGGCGCCGTCTGCGTGTGAGGTGGTGTCGTGTCTGAGTCTGTGTGTGTGTGTGTTTTCTGTGTTTCCAATTCATGCTTACCCTCGTGTAGCGGCTGGCGGTGATCGGCGAGATTGGGGCCGTCGTCGTCGCTTCCGTAGCGCTGCTGGAGGCGCCGATGTCCTCAGATGTTGCGGGACACTTAGCCGCGGGGGATGGCAATGATGAATTGTCAGACATGGTGTTTTTTTTTTTTTTTTACTGCTTACAAATACTTAAAAATACTTAAACTACCTTATTCTATTTGTCGACGGTACTGCCGCAGCTCGACGCGAGGATGGTGGTTGCGTGCAACGCGAGTTAGGCGCTATGACGCGCGTTACGTAGGTGCGAGCCTCGACGCGAGTTTGCCAGATGTCACAGCTAGCAGCGATCCCTCCGTTTGTATGGGGATTTTGCGATCTTCAGTAGCTCGTATCTCCTCCGTTTCTTGATGGATTTCCAAGCTCCAAATTTTGATCTTTAGAGCTCGACGGGGGCTTTACGGTGTCAGAAAATCCAGAGCCAGAAAATCCCACTTGCCTGAACGATTTTATCGCTGCCTGAAGTTCTCCTGCTTCTCCTCGGGAACCCTGGTGAGCTGAGTACTTGCCAACACGAGTCCTGGTTTATTGAACACTTGGGAACACTTTGAAAACACTTTGGATGTGATAATACCAAGAAAACCTATTTTTTCGAATTTTTTGCGCGGATAGGATGTTGTATAGAGCGCTATAAGGCGAGTACTGGGTTAGGTTAGGTTAGGTTTTTTTTTTTTTTTTTTTCATACGCTAATTTGTTTTGTGGGAGATATTCTATTAGGTCAAAGGGTGTACTGATTTATAAAATAGAATAGGTAGCGTCGATGGGTATCTGCTATTTGATACAGATACCTCATCATCGCTAAAAATTAGGAACTAGTATGAAAATCAGGTGCCATTGACCTGCTTTAGGTGGGTAACTATGTTATTAATGTGTGCAATTAGGTGTTTTGCGGTATCTTCGCTTTTTGACAGGACTTTAAAGTTGTATGGCTCAATTTTCTTCCTGAGGCACATCATTATATATTTCTCTCGGCTACTGTGAAATATCGGACAGGATTCTAAGAGATGGTGGACGTCCTGAGGAGTCACGTCATCACAAGGACAACGAAAGACATTTATATTTACATTGTGTGTGACAACTTTCACTATACTTAATTTCTACACTTATGTAAGTCTGCTTCTTATACTATTTGGTATTTTTGTCATTATCCTTATATTATGCGGTGTAGTTTTAATTGCTAATATCAGTTTCTATTGGTTTATACATCTTTGTCATTAACATGTACATGGTCATCGTTTATTTTTATATCTAATTTTGTTACACAATTCTATTTACTTTTATTTGCAATGAACTATTATTGGTTAATAACGTACGTAATCAACATACTTAATAAGTACATATATATTGTTTCGATAGCGCGATTTCGCTATTTGCTGGGTTATACTGTTCATTATTCTATCGTATACAGTATTTTATATACAATGTCATACTTATAAATATACTCAATTAGCTTATTAATTTTTTGTCACGTTATTTTAAAACATACAATGAGCATGATTTGCTACTTTTTAAAAATTTCTGTAGGGTACATCGTCAAGTTATGTCATTATGTTTTCCTCTTAAAATTTTATACACTATATTGTATACCATTATGATATTAAGAACATATAATATCATTAAGAACATATTTGTTCTTAGTTTTTAAAACTTCAGCTAATTTTTTAGCTTAAATATTTTTTTACATGTAAAATTTCTGTCATCTTATTTACTAACTTATTAACTATTATCAACAACCAGGTCAGGTTTCCTTATCGTTACTCTTAAAATCTATTATAGATCTATTATTATTGTCAGTTATGTTAAAATTTAATTGCTTATATAAGATTGTATAAAATAATAAAACCAGATTATAAAAAGCATGTTACAAAATAGGTATATCTTCGCCTCAACGAATAAATTATTATCCGCCGAGGCGGAGCCACCCACGTGCGCTTGTTTCGAGCAGAAATCCGCTTTAGGTTTCCACCAACGTGCCGCAACTTACCCCGGATTATTGCTATTTTTAATAATGCAGTTTATTAAAATACCAATGTCGGATAGCCACGACACGCCGGTAGATACGCGAATAAACGCTCATGCGTATGCTATTCTGGATCTGGCGAGAGCCTCCCACCTTTGCCTGACCTGACACGCCGCCCTCTGGTGTTCCCCGCCGCAGTGGCAACACCTCTCTGCCTTTTCTTTGCAGTGGCGCCTGCCGTGGCCGTAGCCCAGGCACATCGAACACTGGACCAGCGAAGAATAATCCTCCGCCTGGATCCGCTGCATGTCGATGCGCACTGAGCCGGCCTCGACCACTGCTCGCCACAGCTTTGGGGGAACACTAATTACTGTATGCTCCAGCAACGGGTTCCTCGCTTTTTTGCTGAACTTGACTTCAATAGTTTTATCCTCTTCTTTCAAGTCTTTAAATAGCTTGTTATTCTGACCAGTAAATTTTGAGATGATTTGCTCATTTGTGTTTTTTAACACGTTTTTAAGGATGAGGAGTGGGTTTTTGTTTTCGACCTCTGTTACCTGTAAGTTTTTTATTTTCGCTATTCTATTTTTTAAACTCTCTCTACCCTCCTTTGTCTTGCAACTAATAATTACTTTTCTATCGCGTGTTTTGCGTACCCTCTCTATTTTCAACCAATCTCCGCCCTCTCCTGCTACTTCTCTAATCCGCTCCATAACCTCCTCACCCGTCTCCATTCCTGTCTTGTCATCGACAATAACGGAATGCAGGGTGAGGGGCTTGTCCTGGGAAGCAGCTACGACCTGTGAATATGTCGGATTTGGTGCGGGTATATTTTCCTGAGTCCGGTGGTCCATCAGGTTTTTGATTTCACGTATGTCCCTGGAATTCTCCTCGAGTCTCTCCATAAGCGGTTTCAAGAAGTCTTCCAGGTCCATTTTTCTTGTCTCCTCCTGAGGGATAGGGGAGGTCTGTGTGCGCACGCAGGGGTGCTGACCTGGCGTGAGATTTTTTAGTTCCTGGTATATCGCCAGATCACACGTCAGGTCGTCCACCTCTTTTATTTTTCCCTTAATGGAGTCCTTGCTGGTTCTCTTGAGCCTTTGCGCTTGTTCAACCTCTTCGCTAATAAGGTTAAGGAGGTCTCGGATGCGACCGCAGAGTTCGTCCCTGTCGTCATCCGTCAGGATTTTCGAACGTTGATCCTCCTTAAGGTAGGGTGTTTTTGGGAGGTATTGGATATATCTTTGTGTAAGGTATTAAACATAAATACAGGATTTTATATTGTACACTGGAGGTAGTATGAAATATATTCAGTTAGACTCCAACCCGCGTTTCATTACTTAGCACTGGCGACGAGGTTGCTTATTATTTCGAATTAAATAAAAATCCTACGCGTATTTCGGGTTAAATCGATTTAATTATATCTCTGGTGTAATTTTTTTTTTAATTATAAAAAAAAAAATACCATGCCGATCGGTAAAATTGAACCTTTCGATCTAACATCTAAACAATGGCCGGCTTATGTAAGACGTGTTGATCAATTCATTCTGCTTAACGAAATCAAACCGGAATTAAAAGTGTCGATGTTAATAACGGTAGTAGGCGAGGCGACATATAGCTTAATGTGTGATTTGTGTGCGCCGGCCAACCCGGAAGATAAGACCTATACAGAACTCGTGGAGCTGGTCAAAGTTCATCTCGAGCCGCAACGGTCAGAAATAGCCGAAAGACATATTTTTCGACAGAGGAGACAGCGAGTAGGGGAATCTCTGACCGAGTACCTTCAGGCGCTCAAACATCTCGCCGTCACCTGTAACTTCGGCAACCGACTCGAGGAGGACCTCAGAGACCAGTTCGTGTCGGGTCTAGCGAGCGAGCTACTGAGATCTCGGATTTTTGCCGAGAGAACGATAGATTATAAGAAAGCGGTGGAGCTAGCTCTGGCTCTGGAAGCGGCAGACCGGCACGCCGAGACGAGCGGCGTGGGCGGACAGCACGCGGCCGGGAGCACGGGCGGAGGAGCGGCCGGCGAGGGGCTGCACGCGGTGCGAGCCCGGCGCGGCGCCGGCGCGGCCGCGGCCGGGCCGGGCGCGCGGGCCGGCGGCGCCCGCTGCTGGCGGTGCGGCAAGAGTCATTCGGCGGACAGATGCCGCTACGCTAATTACAATTGTGATAACTGCAATAAGCGGGGCCATTTACGTGTGATGTGCGGTAAAGTCGGTGATCGTGTAGCGGTTAATAGTGAGTCGCGGCAAAATTATGTGCACGAGTGTTCGGAAGAGGATGATTTCTTCAATTTGGTGGTATCGTCGTATCGAGGTAACGATCCTTATTTTGTTAAAATCCGAGTGAATTCTGAGATTTTGCAGTTCGAAATAGACACGGGTAGTCGTATATCGGCAATAAATAATAGTGATTACGAGTTATTGTTTAGAAACAGTAAAATGCATTCTGATAATTTGATATTACGAAGCTATTCTGGCTCAAAAATTGAACCTCTCGGATACATCCTGGTTGACATTAAATTCAAAGACGTCACGGCAAACAATGTCCGTTTGTATGTGATTGAAAAGGGTGGGCCGCCCCTACTCGGTCGTGATTGGTTAAAGGCATTAAAAATCACACAAATTACCGTGAATAAATTAATTGAAGAGGACCAATTAGTGAGCCAGTTATGTAGAGAATTTCCTGAAGTTTTTTCTGTTAAATTAGGTACATGTAAAAAAACATTACGACTACAGCTCACAGACTACGCCGGTGTGTACTACCGAGCGCGGCCCGTGCCGCTAGCGCTGCGCGAGCGCATCGAGCGCGAACTCGAACGTTTACAACGCGACGGCTCCATATACAGAGTGGAACACTCGGACTTCGGGACTCCTATTGTACCCGTGGTCAAAAGTAACGGTGAAATTAGGATATGCGGGGACTATAAAATAACGATCAACCCCAAGCTGAAACGCGATCATTACCCACTCCCGCGCATAGAGGAGTTGTTGGCCAATTTGAGTAATGGGGATGAATTTACAAAAATTGACTTACGACATGCGTACGAACAAGTTTTATTAGATCCCGCATCACAAAAATTTACGACGATCACAACACACGTCGGAACGTTCGCATACCGCAGGACACCGTATGGCTTGTCGTGTGTACCGGAACAGTTTCAAAAACTAATGGAGGAGACGTTACGCGGTATTCCAGGCACGGTCGTATTTTTGGACGACGTTTGTATCACCGGGGTAGACAGAGCCTCACACATGCGTAATCTGCGAGCTGTACTCGACCGACTCCGTCAAATGGGTCTCACTATAAAATTGGAGAAATGTAGTTTTTTACAGAAAAGTGTGAAGTATCTGGGCTTTATTATTGATAAGAATGGGCTTCGCCCCGACCCGGAGAAACTAGACGCGATTGCTAAAATACCTGTACCCACGGATGTCACTCAGTTGAAAAGTTTTCTCGGGTTACTTAATTACTACGGTAAATTTATACCAAACCTAAGTTCAATACTGAACCCATTACATAATCTTTTAAAAAAAGACAATCAGTGGGATTGGAACCCAAGTTGCGCTATAGCTTTTGATAATGCAAAGAAATCTTTGCTGAGCGACAAAGTGTTGGCCCATTATGAGGAGGGGCGGCCGCTCGTGTTGTCGGTGGACAGTAGCGCGTACGGCATAGGCGCCGTCCTGGCGCACCGCTACCCGGACGGCAGCGAGCGTCCCGTCAGCTGTGCCTCGCGCACACTAAACCAAGCTGAACGCAACTACAGTCAACTTGATAAAGAAGCGTTAGCTATTTACTATGGCATTTTGAAACATCATCAGTTTTTATATGGAAGGCATTTCACACTGCGGTCTGATCATAAGCCTCTCACGTACATTTTTGGTGAAAAAAGAGGTATCCCTCAGACCGCGGCTAGTCGACTACAGCGCTGGGCGGCGCGGCTAGCAGGTTATGATTTTAAAATAGAATTTGTTAGATCAGCGGATAATGGTCCGGCTGATACATTATCACGGTTGCCACTGTCACATGAGCGAGCGTTTGTTCCTCATATTGATTATTTACATTTTGTTGAAGAGACGTTGCCTATTGATTTTATAGATGTCGCTAAAGAGACTCAAAAAGACACTGTGCTTTGTAAAGTGTTAGGTTACTTGATGTTTGGTTGGCCGTCATCGCCTACTTGTGACGAAGAGAAAGTATTCTTTGCTAGAAAGCAAGACTTGTTTGCGGACCGCGGTTGTATTATTTATAAATATAGGGTAGTAATTCCATTTAAGTTACGATCTCAAGTTTTAAAAGAAGTTCATAGTGGTCATCTAGGTATGAATAAAATGAAGAATATCGCTAGGAATTATGTTTATTGGCCAAACATTGACAAAGATATAGAAGAAATGTGTCGCGCTTGCGAGGCGTGCCGGTCCGTACACGACGCGCCGGCGCGAGCGCCGCTCCACCCGTGGGAGTACCCGCTGCACCCTTGGCAAAGACTACATGTAGACTTTTTCGATTGCGCTGGTAAAAGGTTTTTGATTTTGGTTGACGCACATTCAAAGTGGATAGAGACCATTGCTATGGCGGGTACTTCGGCGAGTGCGACGATAACGGTTTTAAGATCTATTTTCGCTAGATTTGGCATACCATCACAATTAGTATCCGATAACGGCCCGCCATTTTTTTCTACCGAATTTAAGCAATATTGTGATACAAATAAAATAAGACATTCTACATCTGCACCATACAGGCCCCAGGGTAACGGCGAGGCAGAGAATGCTGTCAAAACGGTAAAAAAGGTTTTAAAACGTGCATTGTTCGAAAAAGAAGACATGTTTGCTGCCCTTTATAAATTTTTATTTCAATATCGCAATTGCGAACACGCGACGACCGGTGTCTCGCCCGCGGTGGCGCTGCTCGGGCGCCGGCTGCGGGGCCGGCTGGACGCGCTGCGGCCCGACGGCGCGGCCGTGGTGCGCGACGCGCAGGACAAACAGGCGGCCGCCGCGCCCGGCCGGCGTGCACGTTTCTCGCTGGGTGATGATGTACTCGCACGAGACTATTCCAAAACGGGGCATAAATGGACTAAAGGGCGCATCTCTGAAGTTACCGGGCCTGTCTCTTGCAAAGTAAAAGTTGGGGAATCCACCGAATGGCGTAGACACCACAATCAAATCGTTCCGCTTACTACGAAAAATCGATACTCTCTCTCTCGTGCCAGTACGTCAAAGGATGAGACCCAGGGGTCTGATGGTAAGGATGTGCAGCCCGAGTTTGTGTCGGGGGGGAACGGTATGTGTGAGGGCCCGGTCGGGGTCGAACCGGAGGTTTTAATAAATTCCGAAGATGAATTCGAAGACGCGGTAGAAGCTACGGGAGTGCGATCCGAGTCGAGGCCCTCCCTATTGCCGGTTGTCTCAGATCGAGCCATGAGAGCTTACAGAAGGGCGATGAATAAAGATGTTAACAACAAATAACGTGAACTTTAATAACTGAACAATATTCTTATTTAAACTTTCATGTTCTTGTATTTACTTTAATAAATAGATATTATAGTTTTGGTGGTGGGATGTGTAAGGTATTAAACATAAATACAGGATTTTATATTGTACACTGGAGGTAGTATGAAATATATTCAGTTAGACTCCAACCCGCGTTTCATTACTTAGCACTTTGTTTATCCCTGTTTCTGATCCTCGTGTTGGGGGTAGCCCATCCTCCCTCTGGCGGTATTATTTCAACGGGGGAATCTGATGGGGAGGGATCGCTGGGCAGTTCGGTGGGCGATGTATTATTATCGCAATAAGTCTTTTTAAAGGTCACCGACCTGGGTGTTCGGAACATTGTCGTATTGTAAAAGTAAATTTGTAAAAGTTGTAAATAAGTAAAGAGTAAAAAGAAAGGGTAAAATTGAGAAGGTCAGGGGTTAAAACATTAAAATATAATTTACAGTAAAATGTAAACTAAAAGTGGGTGGCTACTTAAATAATAAGGCAAAAACGCCAGTCAGAACTTTCAAACCTAAGGCTAATTTTAACGTGACGCCTAAACAGCGTTGTCTTTGGTTTTGTTAGGGATTTGGCCCTCCCAGAAAGTTGAACTGATCTTCTCCGTCGTGGCAATTTCCAGTAGAATCACGAGTAAATCCACCAAAATCTTCACGATCACAGTTCAGCAAAATGAGATAATGAAGTCCAGGTATGAGCACTGCATCCCAAACACTTAGGCACACTTATGTTTTATTTTTACCGATTTTTAAAATTTTTTTTGCACTAAATTTTTCGCGGAGCGCCCTGGAACACGTCCGCACTCTACGCGTGCTCGAAGCAGACTGGTTAGGTTTTTTTTTTTTTTTTTTTTAAGAAATAATAACACTACGGCGCGTGGCCTGTACTTTTTTTTGTTTAATTGATTTTTGTCAGTTTAATGTTTTTGGTTTTACATCTGCTGTCCGGTGATAGTGACAGTTTCGTCGACAATATTTTAGACTATTCTTACCTAAGGTTTTTTTTTTTTTTTTAATATTAAAACCTTACACTAATTTACATGCTTGATTTATTTATTTATGAGCGGAACCTCAGGATGTGGCAGACCAGGACCCCCTGACAGCACCCGTTCACGAGTTGACGCATGGGTCAGCCATCGCGAGACTCAACCATATTTGAGGGAATCCCACGACCCGGCCCACGTCGCCGCCGCCAGGTTGACCACTTTAGTGAGCATGACGTACCTCATACTGATGCTCCGCTCAACGTCTTATTAATTAGAACTAAAGCTAAAAAAAAAAAATTTTTTTTTTTTTTTTTTGGCATTTTATTCTTTTTGTCTTGCCATATCATTGCCGCCGGCCCCGCCGGTGGCTGCTGTCTGTATTTTGTTTTGAGGGGGATGTTTTAGGCTTCCTCCAGCCCCGCTTCGAAAGCGAGTATACTATCCCTCGTTACGTCGTCACGGTTCCAGATCGCCATTTTGAGGTTGTAGTCCCTGATGGAAGCGTCGGTTGCTCTCTCTGCACGTTGGATAAAACGAGCTACTGCGTCGTTCTTTGTGTTATCCACGTAGTACACACAGGTCTTCGTGTGTCTGGAGATCGCAACCACCGCGTGCGGGACGCTCATAAGCAGATTGGATTTTTTTGATGTTGTACGTACAATCACCACTGTCTCGAACGTTCGACCTTGTGCTTCATGTATAGTAAGGGTGCAAGAGCCCGAGTTGGTTCCGTATCCCTGGCCAATTAGGAGTTCCTTCTCAGCCTGGGTGTGGGTAAGATACAATGTATCATTCAACTTCGGGATAACAGCCCCTCCATACTCCTTCAGCTTCAGGGAGCGCGTGAGATTTTTGGCCGGTTTGGTTCCGGGTCGTGCCCTCGTCCTCGCTCTGGACGTTCTGGGGAAACGGCTGAGGGGGCTGTTCACAGCCTGTTTCGAGCGGGGAAGGTTTCCCGCGGCGTGGAAAGTGGGCCGACTAGTCCTACTGCAGAAGGAGGGACGTCCGGCGGATTCTCCGACCGGGTTCCGTCCCCTCGTCGTGCTCGATGAGGCCGGCAAATTGCTGGAAAGGGTCGTTGCTAACCGCCTCGTCGAGCACCTGGAGAGAGTCGGGCCGGACCTGGCGGATCGCCAATACGGGTTCCGCCGGAGGCGGTCGACGATTCACGCCGTGCTGAGGGTGAAGTCCTTGGCGCAGGATGTCGTTGCCCAGGGTGAGGTGGTCGTGGCGGTGTCTTTGGACATCGCCAACGCCTTTAACTCCCTCCCCTGGTCTTGCATTGTGGAGGCACTCCGATACCATGGGGTGCCGACCTACCTGCGTCAGGTCATCCAGGACTACCTCTCAGAGAGATGGATAATCTTCCCTGACCGAAACGGTTGGACGAAGAGTTCAATGACGCGCGGTGTTCCACAGGGTTCTGTCTTAGGACCGCTCCTGTGGAACATCGGTTACGATTGGGTGCTGCGGACGGTCACTCTGCCCTGGGTGGAGGTCGTCTGCTACGCGGACGACACACTCGTGACCGCCCGTGGCGCCACATATAGGGAGGCGTCATTGCTCGCCACTGCGGGAGTCGCTGAAGTGGTGCGCCGGATCCGTCGACTGGGTCTGGAGGTGGCTCTCCACAAATCCGAGGCGCTGTGCTTCCATGGCCCTCGGAGGAAGCCGCCTGCAGACGCCAGTCTGACGGTTGGAGGTGTTTAAATTGCCATCAAGCAATCGATGCGCTACCTGGGCATCGTTCTTGATGGCAGATGGAACTTCGGCGCCCACTTCGCGGAATTAGCGCCGCGCGTGACGACGGCGGCCGGAGCGCTGACTCGGCTCATGCCGAATCTGGGAGGTCCAGAAGCGT
The DNA here is from genome assembly GCF_032362555.1 of Amyelois transitella. Taxonomy (NCBI): domain Eukaryota; kingdom Metazoa; phylum Arthropoda; class Insecta; order Lepidoptera; family Pyralidae; genus Amyelois; species Amyelois transitella. Next base: position 740,566 of record NC_083536.1, read on the forward strand.
CCTGCAGACGCTTGTACATGGGGGTCGTGCGATCGATAGCCCTTTACGGGGCCCCCGTATGGGCGGATGCGCTCTCTCGCCAAAACCTCGCCTCCCTGCGGAGGCCACAAAGGTTGATAGCGACGAGAGCCGCAAGGGGATATCGCACGATCTCCTTTGTCTGTGCTGGCCGGTTCCATTCCCTGGGACCTAGAGGCGAAAACCCTCGCGTCGCTGTTCTTCTGGCGCGAGGAGGCCGTGGCCCAGGGTCACCGGTTGGCACCGAGGGAGATCGCAGGAGGCCGCAATGAGCTGTGTCAGCGCTCCATCGAAGAGTGGTCCCAAAGGCTGGAGCAGCCGACTGCTGGGAGTAGAACCGTCGAGGCGGTCCGTCCGGTGTTGGGACAGTGGTTGGCGAGGCAGCACGGTAGCCTGACTTACCGTCTGACCCAGATGCTCTCCGGACATGGTTGTTTCGGAGGGTATCTGTGTCTGATCGGTCGGGAGCCGTCTGCTATCTGCCACCACTGTGACGGATGTGCTGACGAGGACGCCCAGCACACCTTGGAGGTTTGCCCAGCCTGGGACCAAGGCTTCGCGCGGTCGTGGGGGACGACCTTTCTCTGCCGGCTGTCGTGAGACAGATGGTCGACAGCGAGAGGTCGTGGACAGCAGTGCAGACCTTTGCGGAGAGCGTCATGCTCCGCAAAGAGGCGGCGGAAAGGGTGAGAGAGGACACGTCCGACCTCCCCATACGCCGAAACGGCCCTGGGTTGAAGGCGCGCTTGTGCCAGGCGTGCCCTCCCCTAGCGGGTAGAAGTGAAGGCCGACGGGTCACCCCGCTGGCCGCTCCGTGGAGAGGACGCTGAAGCGTCCCTAGAGAAGGTCATGTCGGCTCTGAGCTCCGGGTCGACAGGTGAGGAGACTGAGCGCCTGCGTGAAATCTGCGAGCGCATGGAAAATAAGATCTCCTCACTTGAGAAGGAAATGGCGGAGCTCAGAGCCGCCGTAGAAAGGGAGCGTCGGACGGAATTCCGGCAGGAGGAGACTGAGGTGCTGCAGCGCCTCATTCTCACCACAATGGGTCCTGTGCTGGACGCCCGTTTTGAGGGCCTCCAGGACCGTCTCCTGCCGGAGAAACGTATGCGGCCCGCACTGGCGGCCGATAAACGCCGTACGCCGGCAAACCAGACGACGGATGAGAGGTTGGCTGCCTCGGTGGCCGACATGATCTCGGAGTCAGACGCCGATGTGGAGGAGGTGCCGGTGCCGGCTCCGGCAAGCCGTACCGCCGTATGGCGCCCCCCCTACCGACCCCTGAACCTAAGCCCAGAAAGGGCAAAGGCAAACGGGGTAGGAAGGGAAAGGGCAAGAAAGGGAATACTGCCCCTACGGCGCCTGAGCCGGTACCGTTGGCGACTCCACCACTGTCGTCACCGAGGTCGGCCAACTCGCCATCTTACGCAGCCGTAACGGCTGCGCCGGCGTCACGGCCACCCGCTCTGCCTCCGGCTCCTGGGCCAAGTGAAGGGCCCTGGAAAAAGGTGCCGGAGAAGGGTGCCAGGAGGAAGTCTGCCGCTGCCGCTGCCCCACCTCGGGGTAACCAGGCTGCGGCCAAAATAGAGAAGGGTCCACAACCGCCCAAACTCCGCCCTCCGCGGTCGGCTGCGGTTGTGATCAAGCTGCAGCCGGACGCGGAAAAGCGTGGAGCGAACTATGGTCAGATCATGGATCTGGCCATGGGTAAAGTGGACCTCGGCGCCCTAGGTATACCCGGGGTCAAATTTAAAAAGGCGGCAACCGGTGCCCGCATTTTAGAAATCGCGTTTTTATTGAGGTTTTCTTCCTCGCGGCGCTGGCCATGACAGCACAGCACCCTCGGCCCCATCAGTTGGGGTAACGAGTTGCCCGACGCCGGCCGAAACCGGAACGCCGCGCGAAGAGTTGTGCCACATCCACTCTCGTCTGAAAGCAGACAAGAGGGAGCGGCGCCCGACACGCGAGGGTCTAAAAAATTGACCTCGCCCACCAATACACACGCGAAGGCCCCACAGGGGACCTCGCTTTTGCGGGACATTGGCCAACAACAAACAAGACCCCGTCAATCGGGGAGTTATTTGCTGTCGCCCGGGGTGCACCGTCCCGTGTCCCTTGTCAGCCCACCGCTGTCACCGGATTCATTGGAATCAAGCAACAGAAGCAAGACCTTCAAGAGACAGGGCACTCGAGGAGGTTTCCCGCACTTAGCACCCCAACCTAACCTAACCTAACCTTTTTTTTTTTTTTTTTTTAACGTGTGGAAAGACCTTCGTCTACCCGGCCGGCTACGGGAAGTCAAACGGGTTATGTGGGGCTTGAACCCACTAAAACCACACGGTGCCATCGCCTACCGCTTCGTTGCCAGGAGTGTGAGCTGCCCTCGCTCATATTCCTGACGCGGCGGCCGCTTCCACGGCGTATTACGCGTCATCTATGCGCCCGCTGTACGCCGCCAAGAGGCTGCAGCCCACAATGGAAGCTCTGCCGGGCTGGCTTTCCAAATGGAGGCTCTCGGTAAACGTCGGCAAGACTCAAGCAATCATGACGGAGACAAGACCCCAGCCGCCTCCACTGCGACTGCTCGGCGAATCGGTGCCGTGGCGGCCGCACGTCAAATACCTGGGACTGACCATCGACCGGCGTCTCACCTTTAAGAAGCATGTCGGAGACGTCGTGGCGAAGACCAAGGCAGCCAGGGGGAAGCTTCACGCAGTCCTCTCCTCGAGCCTCCCCCTGAGGACGAAGCTCGGGATCTACCGAACTTATGTCAGATCCCGCCTCACGTACGCGGCCCCGGCGTGGTACGCCTACTGCTCTGAGACCAACAGAAGAAAACTCAGAGCTCAAGAGAACCTCAGTCTCAGAGCAGTCGTCGGAGCCCCGCGTTACGTGAGGAACTCGACGATCCTCAGGGACCTGAAGTGAGAGAGCCTAGACGACTTCGTGGCCCGGCTGGCCACGAAGATGTTCGAGAGGGCGGACGCATCAACGCATAGCCACCTGCGCGTCATCGCACCGCTCCACGCCCGCCCTCCGGACCGTCGGGTGAAGCCCTCCCCTCGCTGACTTGCGGCAGACGTCGTCGGCCAGTGACGACGCCGCCGCCGATGGGAACTCCCAGAAGAAAAAAGATGAAGATCCAGGCCGCTACGGCCGCCCCATTGACCTGCCTACAGTTGTAGGCAGCGAAGAAGCCAATGAAGAGGGCCAAAAGCCCTGACCATTTACTCAGACTCCTCCTTAGGAGTATGGGAAGACCCCTTGTGTGTATTGTGAACCATTAGGGTCTAGGTACTCCTCGGTAAATACACAGCGCCTTCTGGGCATCCACTTGTGGGTCCCGCACAGGACTGTAACTACCTGGAAAATAAGGGAATTTTGGGGATATTTGGATTAGGGAATATTTGGTTACTTCGGGCGTCCACCTAGTGGGATACCACAAAAGTGACTTAAATGATTCATGGTCTAAAGTACACCAAAACGACAGTTTGATTATTTGGAGCACTGCGCTGTCACATAGTGGGAGCACTGCGGCGCCACTTAATCAAATTTAGTTAGCTCGTTCGTTGTTATTTTTAACTTGGTCCTTTGCAATAAAACCTTAGTCATTTCCATCGCACGTATTTTCTTTGTCGCCTCACACTTTCCTTACCTTTTCTAAAACTATTTTATTTATATAAAAAATAGCAAAAGCTCTACCTTGTAAAGTAAATATGTCGTCTTTAGGAACGAAAAAACTTATTTATTTCCGAGTCTACCTTGTTAGAAATATTATTAGTCTCTTAGTTTGTTATATAATAGTTTTTGAATCACTTTATTCATTAAGTTCTTACCACATTATATCACTAGCGCATTACCGAGGCGCCGCCCGCTACCCGATACGCGTTGCCAAATATGGCAGGGTCGCCATGTAGGGAGGCAAGATACGTGAACAAATGAAACTACTGCATTCGATTGAAGACGAATGTATAATGCCAATTAAACAAGGATTACATCGATAATATAAGATAGTATAACACATAAGTAGTACTTACATATTAAGTACACACTTCATTCCAAATTGTTTTCAAACCCCAAAACCCCTTAGAAACCCCTAAATTAAGACTCATAAATTACAAAACAAAGAAAAAAGTTCACAAACTAATAAACCTCTAGCTTCAGTATTGGGAATTGTTCAACATCCCATTTACCATCCCCCCCAAATAGTCAGAAGTAAACTACCCCTCAAATCTTCCCTTTATTTTGGAAAAACAGTAGATATTGTAGTTGGTAAAATTGTAAATAAAGAAGAAGCCGATCTTTTCTGAAATAAGTACGCATTAACCTGTTTTAAAATTATCAAATATAGAAAGATCATTAAAAAATCTCTGTTATTGCAAACTATATAAATTGTAAAGTATATAGCATCTAAGATATTTATAAAATTGGCCTAAGCGGAAATAGGCCTAGACCGCAACAATAACTTGGTAATAGCGAGCGCGGTGCGGTCGGAGTAGGGTAGTGCCGGCCTATTACGTATCGCGGTGCACAGCGACCCAACTGGAAAGAACACACACGCGTACGGCCCACACTAAACTGCGGTAGATCTAGACTAAAACTTTAATAAATCACGTAATTGTATACGTAAGTTTAATCTAAATATAAATATACGTATAAATAAACAATTGCATAAACAATTCCCAAAAATCAACTACACTATATATCCACATAGACCTTACACACATTAGATAACAATAGTTACTTGGTTGCCTCTTTTGAATTTAGTAGTAAATGTTAATTCCTATCCCTATCCTGATCATATAGACATTGTATATGCATATATATATACATATACATATATATATTTTAGGCGATGGGCTAGCAACCTGTCACTATATGAATCTCAATTCTATCATTAAGCCAAATAGCTGAACGTGGCCATTCAGTCTTTTCAAGACTATTGGCTCTGTCTTCCCCGCAAGGGATATAGCCGTGACCATATGTATGTATGTATGTATACATATATATACTAGGGTGTCTCAAGCTATATGGGAATTTTTTTTTTTTTTTAATCTAATACGCATACCCTTTTATTTTATTCTGTTTGACCTCAAAAGCCTGAATAAAAAATATTATAGTGATAACTTAATGTTATCATGTGCCGACTTGACTTCAAAGTTATAAATTAAAAATTTGTATGGAAAAATTATGTTACTTAGTCTTAATTTAGGTTTTGGAAAGAAAACAACTAATAATATTTAAAAGAAATAGTATTAAATGACATTAATATACATCAAGGATCTTCTATATACTTTCTTTTTAAAGTTTTTTTTTTTTTGCAATCAGGGTAAATTTTACGATGTTCTTGTACAAAACGTAACAAAAATTGCTTTTGTTCCTCTTCAATCGTGATTAGCCCGTGAAAGTCTTGCATCAACTTAACTGCCCTTTCAGCAGTGTCATTCACTGTTTTCAGTGTTGATAGTTTCACTTTTGCTTCAAGATACGAAGAATTATTAGACCACGAAGCAGGACTTTCTTGGAGAAAACTATCATCAATTTTCAGACGAGAGAACAAAGACTTACTTGAAGACGATATAAAATCTTCTATGTTTTTCTCATACAATATTCCGCTTAAATCTTCTTTTGATGGTATATAGCGTTTTTCTTGAGACGAGATACTATCTTTAGATAAGTTTGATATAATGTTTTCCTTACTTTCTTGGCTCACCTCGTCGTCAAAAAGCGATAACATAGATACTTCCTCGATCAAATACCATAAATGCTGAGTAAACTTCTTCAATACTGCTTTTGATATATTTTTATCAATATTTTCGTAAGCTCTCATGGCTTTCAAAAATGACAAATCTTGGTACGGTGCTTTGACTGCCGAAATACACTGCATCCATGGCTTGACATAGGATGAAACGATGAACAGGCAGACGTCCAAAAGAGCGTTCTTATCTTTACTATTAATTTTAAATTGAGAGCTAAGTAACACTATTTTTAAAGAATATGTAGATAGCTCTAGCCATCCATCGAGCTTGGTGCATAGCACCTGGGGGTCGGATTTTAAACTTTTTTTCTTCATCTCCGCCTAAAAATATAACTGAGAGCTCTATCAACTCACGATAGTCGTCTCTGACAATTGTTTTTGTCAATTCAGATCGGTAAAACGAAATCAGATTCTGGATTTCGCTTAATGTCAGGCACGAAACAATTATTTCTCGATAATTTTCGAATTTAGTACTATCGACATTTTTCCAGTTGTCTCGAAACTTTTTGAATAGGGGAATATCTGGGCTTGTTGTCACCTGGCTAATTTTCACTTCGAACGCTGCTTTGAGTACCAATTCATATTCCGAGGTAAACATGGCCGACGACTCGCAGCATATTCATGACTCGAATGATGCAAAGACAGTGCCTATTCCCGACGCGGCGGTGCCACAAACAGAGGAGGAATTTACGGTCCCTGATGAAATCATGGAAGTACTTGGTGAAGCGAAGAAATCCGAAGAAACCTTCGGAAAGGCAAGGTGTCTCTGAACGGTTGGGAAAAATCCTTATCGAGGGTTTGGCAAAGGAACAGAAGGAAACTTTGTTAACTAAGACTTTGATAATCCCAGAGAATTTTCAACTTGTAAAGGCACTAAAATTAAACCCCGAAGTAGCGTCAGTACTCACCGATCCGGCAAAAAATCGGGACAAGCGACTCGAAAGGTTGCAGAATCAGCTGGGATCTGGTATCGCAGGATTGGTTAACCTTACAACAGATTTAATCAATAAGGACATTGATAAAATGCTCATTATTAAAAGAATATCTGAGGTGAACCAAATATTACTTGATCTCCATTTCGAAGAAACCATGGGTCGTAGACGATTGATCATACCTATGTTGGACAACAAGTTTATTAATTTTATTCAGAATGTGAAACGCGACCAATTTCTTTTTGGAGACAATCTAGGCGAAAACATCAAGACATCTAAATCTATTGAAAAATCGAATATGCAGGGCCCCATACATCGCGCGCTCAGCCATCGACCTCGCGGTACTACCCCGAGCCGCCGCCGCCGGCCGCCAGGAGGCCCCCGGCCACGGCGGCGCGTCGCCCTCCGCCGCCACCCCCGCGGCGACACTCGCAGGACTTTCGCAGCCGCCGTCGCTAGAAAAGGTACCCTTTGCTGGCCGTATTCAATATTTTCTTTGTAACTCGTTAAAAATAACAATGGACCCACATTCTAGAAATAGTTAGTGGATACAAGCTCAAGTTGAATCAAACTCCTGTACAGGTTGTCGAACCATGTAATCCTCCTTATTCAAGAAATGAAATGTTAAATTTGATTGAAAAACTTAAACAGATGGGTTCGATTGTGTCATGTTCACCGTGTGAAGGTCAATTTATATCCCCAATATTTTTAATACCGAAAAGTAATGGTTCAAATAGATTTATTCTTAATTTAAAGAATCTTAATAAATTTATTCAACAACAACATTTTAAAATGGAGGCCACTAAATTGTTATCTAATAATTCCTACATGGCGACCATTGATCTCAAGGACGCGTACTTTGTCGCTCCCATTCATGCGGTTCACAGAAAATACCTACGCTTTCGTTTTGATAATGTATTATATAAATAACTTGCTTGCCATTCGGCGCCGTTTGTTTTTACGAAGTTGATAAAACCGGTACTTACCTATTTGCGCAGTTCACAACATCGAATAGTAGGATACCTAGATAATATCTGGTGTATGGCTGAAAGCTATAACTCGTGTACCAATACAGTATCAGAAGTTATCCATATTTTGGAATTGTTAGGATTTGTAATTAACTATGAAAAAAGTTGTTTATTACCTACTCAAAAATGCAATTTTTTAGGTATTCAACTGAATTTAAAAAATATGACTTTGGAATTGCCTACGGGAAAACGATATGACCCGAAATATTTCCAGTAAAAAGTCAATAAAAATTCGAGACTTCGCTAAGTTTGTCGGAATTTTGACGGCAGCCTGCCCAGCCGTTTCTTATGGCTTTTATGGCTGTATACAAAGCGCTTTGAGAAGGAAAAATATTTAGCTCTGTTAAATTATCAAGATTATGATGCAAAAATGGAAGAGTTGTTGAATAATTTTTCTTGGTGGGAAAAAAGTATTAATATTGTAGATAATCCTATTCGCACCGGGTATTTTATGTATGAGATATTTTCAGATGCTTCACTTTCAGGATGGGGAGTTTTTTGTAATGGTCAGACAGTTAATGGGTTTTGGTCATATGAAAAAAAAAAAAAAAAAAAAAAAAAAAAAAGAAAATCATATTAATTATTTGGAATTGCTAGCCGCTTTTATGGGATTAAAATGTTTTTGTAAAAAATTGAAGAAAGCAGAAATTCTCTTACGAATAGACAACACTACAGCCATTTCCTACATTAATCGAATGGGTGGTGTACAATACCCCCATCTTAATGATATAACTAGCCAAATATGGCAATGGTGCGAAGATAGACGACTTTTCATTTTTGCATCATACATCAAGTCTCGTGATAATATCGAAGCCGATCGGGCCTCAAGATTTTCAAATATTGACACAGAGTGGGAGTTGCATGACTCCTGTTTTCTTGACCTAGTAACAGAGTTTGGCCAACCTGATATCGACCTGTTTGCCTCCAGAATTAACAGAAAATGTTTAAAATTTGTATCCTGGAAACTAGACCCAGAAGCTTTCGAAATTGATGCATTTACTTTGAATTGGAGCTGATTTTTCTTTTATGCTTTTCCTCCCTTTTTAGTCATATTAAAATGTATTAGAAAAATCATCAATGACGAAGCTGCCGGGTTATTGGTTGTACCATACTGGCCGAGCCAACCATGGTTTCCACTTTTTACGTCTCTGACGGTTTCTAATGTTTTATACTTGTATCCCGATAGGAATATGTTACTTTCCCCTTCCAGGGCTCCTCACCCTTTATGGCCCAGCCCAGATGTAATGTTTAGTGTATGTTTAGTGTATGTATAATGTTTAGCCCAGATGTAATGTAATCTTTAGCCAAGAATACGTTGCAACAATATAACTCTACGTATAAGTTATGGTTTTCCTTCTCTAGAAATAACAATTTGGATTTTTTTAAGGTACCTGTCCCAATTTTACTAAAATTTTTGTCACATCAGTTTAAAAATGGAGCTAGCTATAGTTTATTAAATTGTATGAGATCAGCGCTATCATTAATTCCTGGTAAAGAAAGTTGTACCAATGATTATGGGATAAGATTCTTTAAGGGCGTTTTTAAAAATAGGCCAAGTTTTCCTAAATATCAAAATTGTTGGGACCCTAACACTGTATTGTCATATCTTTCTAATCAGTTTCCTAACGAATCATTAACATTAGAATTGATTACTAAAAAATTGGTGACTCTGCTCGCTTTGTCTACGGGACAACGCGTTCAGACGTTATCCTTAATAAAATTGTGTAATATTTCCATTTGCGAAACGCGCATTGATATAAGTATAGATGAGATCCTTAAGACATCTGCACCTAATAAAAATAACCCAAAATTGCAAATTCCATTTTTTTTCAAGAAAAGCCCTGTATTTGTCCAGCGAGGGCTCTCTCTGTTTAGATATGACGAGTGGTTTGCGAAGTGAGCCAGCTACAGACAGGCTTATTTTAACTACTAAAAAACCTTTCCATAACGCCAGCTCTCAGTCTATAAGCCGCTGGATAAAGAGCGTGCTCAGAGACAGCGGCTTAGACGTTAGTGTCTTCTCAGCTCACAGCACGCGACACGCCTCGACGTCAGCGGCCCGCCGGGCTGGTGTCTCCGTCGACGTCATCAAGCGTTCTGCTGGCTGGACTGGCTCATCTCTCTGTTTTGCTAAATTCTATAACTTACCGTTGTCAGATATTGGCCCAGACAAAGCCTTCGCTGAAGCAGTTTTTGATATTAACTAATTTAGATAGTGCAATAATTTAGTTTATAAGTATATAAAAATACTATAAGTGTTTCCTGATTTGAAATTTTAATAAGGTTATTATCAATAATAAATATTCGTTTGATTTATTCAAGGCATTTTTTATTTTTGAATAAATTTTATCATTCTGCATTTTTGGCGCTAAACATCTACAAAGTTTATTAAATCTCATAGGATGCAGCAACGAAGTATAATTTATGGTTAATTGAACTTACCTAAGTGAACTTCAACCAAAATTATACGAGTTGCTGCATCCGTAGAGATTTAACTTCCCATCCCACCCGAGATTATTTTAAGTTCACCCCCTTTAATTTGCAGAATGATAAGATATGTACGTACAGTCTCTCTAAAATAAATGATTGCAGAGCTGACGGCGCCACCTACCGGAGATCGGCCGAAACATGTGGTCAATACAAGGACTTTTATTTATTTTTTATTTTAAAAATCTAAATATCGTGTGATGATGCAGTACCACAGGAAACGGACTACAAAGTTTATTAAATCTCTACGGATGCAGCAACTCGTATAATTTTGGTTGAAGTTCACTTAGGTAAGTTCAATTAACCATAAATAATTATTTATTGGTTTTGTGAAATACCACAAGACTTTATTTATTTAATTTCTACCTACATAATGGCTTCATCCGATGAAATGGAGATGACCGCCGAAATTTCCCTTTTGAATTCTAAAAAACAAATGCTTTTTTCCCGTATTAGTGATATATTTGAACTTTCAAAGAAGGTAACTAGTTACACATTAAAATCCTGTGAAAGTTTCATGGCCACGTCAGAGACAGTTGACGATATGCGTAATGATTTTGAAAAACTAATCGATAAACTCAATTTGCTAATGCTGGAAGAAAACCCTAAATTTGTTCCTAATTATCAAGAGTTGGCCGTCTTTGACGATCTGTACTGTCGTATCAAACGTGTTCGTAATAACGTGAATGACGAGGTCAAGGTCAAGGAGCCGACGATATCAAAATGTAATCAGAAAACTCATATTAAACTTCCTGCCGTTGAGATCCCTAGTTTCGATGGACGTACTGAGAACTGGCCAAATTTTTATGAGTCATTTAAATCTAATATACACAATAATACTCAATTGTCTGATTCTCAACGGGTGCAAAATTTAATAGGTAAATTAACGCACAACGCCTTCAAGATCACAACAACTTATTCATGATCAAGTTAAAATATTACAACGTTCAATTAATTTAAGCTCTAAAAATTCGAACGTCAATAAACCTGTTTCTCAGTCTTCTAATAATTCGCGTAAGAAGAATACGTACACGTTGTTGTCTCATAGTGATAACACTGTTGGTTCCATGTCACTTGAGAAATGCCCTTGTTGTCATGGCAATGGGCATGCGTTGTATCACTGTTCATTTTTCCGCAATTTAGATTCACCTAAAAGTAGATATGATTTTATTAAATCTAAGAACGGTTGTGTTAACTGTTGTGGATTAAACCACACTGTTTCCAATTGTAATTCGTCAGCTGTTTGCGGATTATGTAACAAGCGGCATCATGCTTTGTTGCATTTCGATAAGGTGCATAATTCTGAGCAAAATTCTTTTGAAAGCAAAACTCATTTCCAAACTTTGCAAGTCGGTAAAACTGATTCTTTAACTCGAGTCGAGTGCGCGTGCACTAGTCAGCGGCCCGCTAGTCAGGTCGTAGAAAACGTGTCGAACCTGAGTTTGAACACTCACTCCGCCGCTGGCGCGCAGAGCCCGCCGTATCAACCCGCCCCTGTGACGTCATTTTTTTTGCCGATGCCGCCTCGATGTCTTTTAATGCTAAAGTGCATTCGAGCGCTATTTTGCTAGCTACGGCACAGGTCTACGCTAAGGGCAGGGATGCGAGTAAGATGTTGATTCGTTGTTTCATTGATGCTTCAATTAATAACCTCATAACAACTGACACTTGCAAATTATTGAACTTACCAATAATTCCATTAAGTAATTCTTTTGTTAAGGGAATTGGTATGTCAACACGTCCTATTCATGGGCATGTTGTTTTAAATATTGAGTCTCGAGTAAACAGCAAACAGTCATACCAAATTACTGCATTAGTGGTTGATTATCTTACGGATGAATTGCCATCCTGTTTCATTGATAAATCAGATTTTACGCATTTAGAAAATACTTGTTTGGCTGATCTTACCTGGAATATTCCCGGGGATATACACTTAATCCTTGGCGCTCAGCTATTCCCTTATATTTATCTAGGTGACAGAGTTGAATCAGGTACTAGCGCGCCACCCTCTATATTGACTACATTTGGTTATATTTTGATGGGTGATGTACCCAAAACATCCTCTGTTCCTTCGTTCACTGGGTTCGCTCTTAACGATGTCCTTCAGAAATTCTGGGAGTTCGAGGAGATACCGCAGATGAAATATTTAAGTCCGGAAGAAACAGAATGTGAGAATTTATTCACATCTTCAGTGTCACGTGACGAGTTTGGTCGCTATTCCGTTTCTCTGCCGTTCTGTCGCACGCCTTCAGAATTAGGTAACTCAAGGGCTTTTGCTCTTCGTCGATTTATGGCTTTAGAGCGAAAATTGAAACATACTCCCGGGTTAAGGGAAAATTACAATTCTGTAATTCATGATTACATCAATAATGATTATTCATCTGAAGTTCCCCAATCTTCTTTAAATGTTGAGGGCTATTACATTCCTCACCACGCGGTTATTCGTGCAGATAAGCCTATGTCTCGTATAGTTTTAGATCCAACCGTCAAAACGCATACTGGTCTTTCTCTGAATGATATCCTTCACGTTGGCCCTAATTTACAGGCGGACTTATTTTTACTACTTATTGATTTTCGATTGTTTCCAATAGCTATGACGGCTGATGTGAAACAAATGTATTTACAAATTGGTATTCATGAAGATGATCGGAAATATTTGCGTATTTTGTTTCGATTCAATGAGAACGAACCTATTCGTACCTTTCATTTCAGTCGTTTACCTTTTGGACTGAAGTCAAGCCCTTATCTCGCTATGAGAACTGTTAAGCAGTTGGCTGAGGATATGTCTCATGAGCATCCTGAAGCAGCCGCTGTCGCTAAGAGTAGACTTTATATGGACGATTTAGTTTATTCAGTGTCTAATGCGAAAATTGCAGTTTCTTTGTCCAAGCAATTGGTTTCCCTGTTTAAGGCGGGATCTCTCGATCTTGTCAAGTGGACTAGCAATTATTCTGAGGTGTTGTCACAGTTACCCGAGTCTCACCGAAGCACGGTGGATATTTCCAAAGGAGGTAATGTTTCCAAGGTGTTAGGTCTCGCCAGGGAGCCTACTGATGACAAGTTGTTTATTACTATTTGCGATGTACATGATAAATGTACCAAGAAGAACATCCTCTCTATTGTAGCTCGCTTATTTGATGTCCTGAGTGTAATTTCCCCAGTCATACTATATGCTAAATTACTGATTAAAGAGTTATGGCTCTGTAAAGTACATTGGGATGAAACTCCTCCTGAGAGTATAATCCGTCGTTTTGCCTTGTTTACCCAGGAACTTCCCTTATTGAGAGGCGTGAAGATTCCACGTCATGTCAATCTTGTGGCTTTCTGCGATGCAAGTCTGAATGGTTATGGATGCATTATATATTTGCATTGCACTGATTAAAATCAATTAATTACGGTTAGATAGCTATATGCGAAATCCAAGGTCTCCCCTGTCAAAGTCACTACATTGGCTCGTTTAGAATTATGTGCTGCTGTTTTGATGTCTAAACTGGTAAAAATTGTACGCGATGCTTATAGTCTTCGCATACATCTCAACGGTATTTATGCTTTCTCAGATTCGACTATTGCTCTTTCTTGGATACATTCCTCACCGCACAGGTGGTCGGTTTTTGTCAGTAATCGTATCGCTCAGTGCCAAGAGAATTTGCCAGCACATCATTTCTATCATATCAGTGGGAGTGAGAATCCTAGTGACTGTGTGTCACTCGGTATGTTACCTTCACAACTGCTTTCTAATAGCCTGTGGTGGAATGGCCCTCCATGGTTAATCAACCCACCAACTACCTGGCCAATAAAACCGTTTTCTTTAATGAATATGGATTCTTTACCTGAACTCAAAGTTAATGTTTTAACTAATAAAACTTATCAAATTGAGTCACCCGTACTGTACGAGTTGACGAAACGTTTTTCTTCCTGGGAGAAACTTTTGCGTACTACGATTTATGTATTGCGTTTTATAAAGAAAATCCCAGTTATAAATATTAAGGCATATTTAGTTTCTGAAACATTTTTATTACGTGCCGTTCAAAGTGTTCATTTTCATGAGGATATAAAGTTAATCAAATCTAATAAACTTCCTTGCAAAAAATTACAAAACTTATCAGTTTTTCTTGACGAGGAAAATGTCCTTCGTATTGGAGGAAGACTCAAGAATTCTGATCTGCCTTTTGAGGTGAAGCATCCTGCGCTTTTGCCTAAAAAGGATCATGTGGTTGATCTTATTATCACCCACTACCATCAGACCAATTGTCATACTGGTCCTGGTTTACTTATTTCTATTCTACGACAAAAGTTTTGGATATTAGACGCTAGAACTGTCGTAAGATCTAGACTTAGAGAATGTTATACCTGTTTCAGGTCGAATCCTATTCATCCAACTCCTAAAATGGCAGATTTGCCGCCTTTTCGCATCACTGAAGCGAAAGCTTTCGTGCATACCGGAGTGGACTATGCCGGTCCTATCCGCATCACTCTGACACGTCGTAGAGGTCAACATTCGCAGAAGGCTTATATAACGTAAAGTACCCAATGTCCGACAGACCACCAATGATCGACACATAAAAAGTAAAATAAAAAAAGGATATACTAATGATGTGTATTTGAACGTAAACGAAGCATAGGTTATACACAAGGTTCATCCAGCTCTCATTGCAAGTGTCACTTTCTACATTCGGTTATTTTGATAAAAAATGGTGGAGCTTTAAATATCGACCGGCAGAAGTTTTTAACGGCAAGCCAGTTTTATTAGTGAAATCACTAAGGAGGTGAGTAAGGTTTATTGCTCAAAACTTTTTTCGGTTTAAAGCTACCTACCATTTGAAAATTTTAGGCTGGGTGCACGATTTATGGACTGTGAGGTTCGGGTGTAGGGTGGCTAAGTGATACAACGAGTGTTGAGTTAATACTGACATTTATTCAATAGCCTCGTCTTATAAAAAGGTTACACAGTACATAATCTTAGCTCCTCTACATCTCCTACCCAAGGAGAAATTAAAATAAAAAAATAAGTGTAATGTATTAAGGTGAGGGTAACTTAATAATAAATTTATTTATTTATTTATTTATTTATTTATTTATTTATTCTTTATTGTAACAATAACAATTTGTAAAGTACAATAGGCGGACTTAATGCTAATAGCATTATCTAACAGTCTACCATTGGGTTAAGCGGAGAACCTTTGTGTGGGTGATAATAATAATGTACAATAAACATACTTACCTACTATATGATATATACTAAAAACCTATACATAATATATACCTATATACTACAATAAACATACATATACATAAATATATATATATATTTGCAGCAGATTACATACAGAGATTACTCTCTCATGACTGAGTCAGAAACAACTGGACCACATGCGACTTAAAACTGGCGCGGCTCAGAGTAGCTTGAACGGAATCGGGAAGTGCATTCCAAAGTCTAACAGCTGTAGCAGCGAAAGAATTTGAATAAAAACCTGTACGGTGAAAAGGTGTTGCAAGGGTCAACCTGTTAGAGGAACGTAGGATTCTTTCATGAGTGGAACTTAAAAGTTGAAATTCGGATCTAAGATAATCTGGAGCTAGGGGATTATTAAGTATATTATAAAGTTGGCAAAGAATATGAAGATTCCTACGTTGTCGGATGGGCAGCCACTTAAGCTGAGAACGGAATTCAGAGACATGGTCATACTTACGAAGACAGAAAATAAATCTGATACAATTATTGAGAAGACGTTCAAGCTTATTAAGTTGTTCTTCAGTTAGATCCAGACAACACACATCAGCATAATCAATAATGGGTATAACAAGTGCTTGAGCCAACATTACTTTGGTTTTAATGGGAAGAAAATGTTTCAGACGTTGCAGGTAATGTAGAGACCCGTAGACCTTTCGACTGAGCTCAACGACATATGGGTTCCAGCAAAGGTTTGAATCGATGAGAAGACCGAGGTCTTTGACAGTAGGACTAAAAGGTATTGGAGTCCCGTCGAACATCAGAGGCAGCGTACTATTGATGTCTATGTTATTTATTTGATAGGTACTTCCAACTACAACCGCCTGACACTTTTTTACATTAACCTGGATCCCAAAGTTTTTAGACCACCCCAGTATAATGTTTAAATTGTTATTTATTATGGATATTGACTTATCTATGTCGTCTAAACTAGTATGTGTATAAAGCTGCAAGTCGTCTGCATAAAAGTGATAAGAACATGTAATATGAGACGAGAGAAGATTAATAAAAATAGAAAAAAGGATAGGAGATAAAATGCCGCCTTGCGGTACGCCGGCTTTCAGATCACACCAGTCGGATGTCTCCGCTCCGTTGCGAACCTGCTGCCGACGACCGCGAAGATAACTCGAGAACCAATCAATCACCGAAGGGGAGACGTTGCAACGGGTTAGAATAGTTAGTAAAATATCGATATCGACAGTATTAAACGCGTTACTAAAATCAATTAACACCAATATGGTAACTTTTTGGTTTTCCATGCCCTTTCTTATGTCATCAGTAACACGAAGCAGTGCAGTAGTTGTGCTGTGTCCGGGCCTAAAACCAGACTGATATCGATTGAGAAGATTGTTGTCAATCAAGTGTTTTAAAAACTGATTAAAGGCAGAGGCTTCGAGGATTTTAGACAGGAAGGAAAGGATGGAAATGGGACGCACATCATTTAAACGGATAGGATCAGGAATCTTGGGGAGAGGACGAACATAAGCATTAAGCCATGAGGTAGGAAAACGATGATCTATAAAACTGGTATTTATAATGTGCGTGATGACAGGGAGAATAAAACTGAGAATTGGGATCAGCATCCCGCGACTAATTTCATCCGGCCCGACAGCATTAGAAGTTATGGATGGTTTTTGAAACGTCGTCCTCGGTGTCAGTGAAATAGCGGCGTTTAGCGTTTCTACAAAATTGGTTGCATCGATTCCTTGCAGCTTTATACAATGACCAATTTTCATCACTGCGCTCCCGTTTAAACCTACGAAAAGCATTGTTCCGTCGTCTCATGGCTATACGAACTGCATTAGTTATCCACGGTGCGGGAGGACGCCTTATTTTGACTGCTCTCACTGAGCTTGTAAGAGACATAGATTAAGTCATGATGGGAAAACCCCGAGGCCGGTATTTGACCATGACTGGCGACAAGCTTTTCTGAAGAAGTGATTATCAAGTCAAGCAAGGTAGGTCCATGTTCTGTGAAGTGAGTTGACCCAGATGGGAGAATAGAAAAATTAACCGACTTGACAATATTTAGTAATTTAGAAGTTCTAGAATTTCCCTTCAAAAGGCACGTGTTAAAATCCCCAAGGATCAGATGATGAGCATAGTCTGAACAAACCGATTCCAGAAGCGACTCAAAGGTAGAAAAATAATCTATTCTTAAAGAAGGGGAATAAAAGATGCCAAGAATAGATTTACAACCTTTAACTGTGACCTCTAACAAGATATACTCCATTGAAGCTGAATATTCAGAAGGTGACATGGAGATTACGCGGTAAGGAATGTCACTACGCAAATATATAGCAACACCTCCCGACCCCGTGCCGTGTGGTTCCCGGCACCATTACAAAAGAATAGGACCACTCCATCTCTTTCCCACGGATGTCGTAAGAGCCGACTAAGGGATAGACTTGGGATTCCTCTTTAATGTAAATCCCTGCCAATCTAAGGTCTGCCGCGCCGATGGATGCATGGCTAGGGGCGAGCCTAGTCTCGAGCGTGCCACTTCCGCCATGGGGTTGGGCGACCCCCAGGTAATGGCTAGCCTTACCCTGGCATGCGGGGCTCTGCTGGGGCGGACAAAATTTTTCCCTAGCGTCTCGTGGGAATCGCATTATGAACCTTAAAAAGCATAGAAATGGCGGCGATGGTGTCCGCACCCCATCACGTCTCGTTCCCGGCGGGAGCGGTATGCGGTCTGCTGAAAGCCGCTTTGCGACGATGAATGTAAGAGGAGGAATGAAGGATAAGATTGAGGAAGTATGCCAGATGATGGATGAAAGACGTTTGGATGTGTTGTGCGTGAATGAAACGAAGCGGAAAGGATGCGACGCGACGCAGCACGGCCCTTACACGGCGTATTGGTCTGGAATTTCCAGTACCAGCCGAGGCTGTCAAGGGGTCGGTCTAATTCTTTCTGCACGAATGGCTGAGTGCGTGAATGAGTATGAGTGTGTCAGCCCTCGTCTTCTATGGATTAGGCTGAAAGTTGGAATCACTCGGATCTTCGTTCTAGGTGTTTATGCACCTTGGGATGTGGGTTCGAGGGGTACAACATCAGCAAAAAGCGAAAACGAGGAGTTCTGGAATAGTGTAAGAGAAGTATTGAAAGTTACCAAGCCAAATGAGAAGATTATTATGTTAGGTGATTTTAATGGATGGGTGGGTGTAAAGCGTGATGGATATGAAAAGGTGCTTGGTGCGTTTGGTGACGAAAAGGTGAATGATAATGGAAGAAGTGTATTAGAAATTTGTCTAGAGTGGGATCTTTTTGTGTCGAACTCAATGTTTCAACATAAAGAGATCCACACCTACACAAGAGTGGAAGGTATTTTAAAAAGTATGATAGACTTTGTGATTGTAGATGAAAGATTGAAGAACAAAGTGCTGGATACCCGTGCATATCGCGGTGCTGGCATTGACTCGGACCATTTACTGGTGATATCCCGGATAAGGGGTATCTTCAATCGCTGGCGGCACAGGGTAAGGGAGCAAACCAGCGCTTTGGAAAGAGTAAAAGTGGAAAATTTGCAAGATATGGATGTAGGTAAGAAGTATATTAATAGACTGAAGGATGAATTTGAAGATTTAGATGAAATGAGCGATATTGAAGATGGATGGAAGGAACTTTAAGAAAGAATTGTGAAAGTAGCTGTTGAAGTGTGTGGTGTAAGTAGAAGAAGGAAAGGAAAAAATCACAAAAATGCGTGGATGAGTAAAGATGTGCAAGAACTTGTGCGATTAAAGAAGAAAGCATGGCTGGATTTGTTAGCAGCAAAAGCTAACTTAAGAATGCAAGAGGTTATAGATGAAGATGTGAATGAAGCACGTAAGGAATATAAGAAAATGAAAGATTTGGTTAAGAAAGCTGTGATTAGAAAGAAAGAAGAGTATAAAGAGGATTTTGATAAAAGGCTATCAGAAGACTTTCAGTCAAATCTGAAAGTATTCTGGAAATCCGTAAGGTCAGCCCGAGGAAATACTATAACCAGAGAGCTGACTAGGATCAGATGCCAGGATGGTAGCGTTGTGAAAGGAGAAGAATGTGTACTAAAGATATGGAAGGACTATTTTGAAAGTTTATTTGAAAAAAAGGAAGGAAATAAGAAAGATTTCTGCTATAGCGAAGAAAAAGAGAATGAGATGGAAGGCGAAATTGAAATGTTCGAAATTGTGGAAGCACTTAAGAGTATGAAAGCGGGAAAGGCTGCTGGGTGTGATAGAGTGTCGGTCGAGATGCTTAAAGCAGGAAAAGGCGTAGTAGCTAGTCAGTTGTACTGCCTTTTCAATTTGTGTTGGAGAAGCGGCCGAGTACCAAAAGATTGGTGTAAGGCTGTTATCGTGCCACTTTACAAAGGAAAAGGGTCACAGCTGGACTGCAAAAATTATCGTGGTATAAGCCTGCTTAGCGTCATCGGCAAATTGTATGCTAAGGTATTGATTAATAGAGTCAGGAATGAAACTGATGACAAAATATGGGATGCTCAAGCGGGATTTCGAAAGGGAATGGGATGTACTGATCAGGTCTTTTCCTTGCGGTGCATAGCCGAAAAGTTTTTGGCCAAGAGTCAAAAAGTCTATTGCACATTCGTAGATCTGGAAAAGGCCTATGACAGAGTTGAGAGGAATGAATTGTGGTCAGCACTTTCTATGCATGGGGTGAGCAGTCTCTTAATACGAGCACTGAAATCCTTATATGAGGATTCGAGTGCTTGTGTCAGGATAAACGGAGCGCACACTGAGTGGTTTAAGATTGAGAAAGGCGTTAGGCAAGGATGTGTTGCGTCACCGTGGCTGTTCAACCTATTTATGGATAGCTGTTTGACAGATTTGAAAGAGTCTAAAAGTGGATTAAGGATGAATGAGTTACTCGTCAAATGTCTGCTCTATGCCGACGATCAGGTTATACTGGCGTCATCAGCGGAGGAGTTACAGGAGATGGTAAACTGTATGCACGAAGCTTTAAAAGAGAAAGGAATGAAAGTGAACGTAAGTAAAACTAAAACACTGGTTTTTGAAATGGAGAAAGAAATGACAGCATGTAATATTTTGATTGGAGGAGAAAAAGTGGAGCAAGTGAAAGAGTTTGTATATCTAGGATCAAAGTTTACATCAGATGGCAAGTATGATAGTGATATTGAAAGGAGAGTGAACGCGGGGAACATGGTGAATGGAGCTTTGCATGCCTTTATGAGCAGTCAGAAACTATCCAAAAAGGCTCGACTGGCTGTGCACAGGGGCGTGTTGGTCCCGACATTAATGTATGGGAGTGAAAGTTGGGTATGGCAAAAGAAGCATGAAAGCAGAATAAATGCAGTGGAAATGAGAGCGTTAAGGAGTATGATGGGTGTGAAATTGAGTGACAGGATAAGGAACAGCGTGATAAGGGAATGTTGTGATGTGAAAGAAGATGTAGTTACAGGAATAGAAAAGGGTATGTTAAGATGGTTCGGTCATGTGGAGAGGATGAATGAAAGCAGGTTGACTAAGCAGATATACAAGGAGAGTGTGGAGGGAAAGGTCGGAGTGGGAAGACCTAGACGAACGTATCTTGATCAAATTAAGGACGTCCTGGTAAAGGGTCAGGTCAAAAGTACCCGAAACCGCCGAGCTTGTATGAAGAGAGTTATGAATGTGGACGAAGCGAAAGAAGTATGCAGAGATCGTGGCAAGTGGAAAGAGGTAGTCTCTGCCTACCCCTCCGGGAAAGAGGCGTGATTTTATGTATGTATGTATGTACCTCCCGACCCCTTATCAACACGATCATTTCGTATCAGTACGAATCCAGGCAGCGAGTAGCTAGTAGAAGGTAGACTAGGCTTAAACCAGGTTTCTGAGACAAGTACTGCACTCAGTTCATCAGAAGAAAAAGCTTCAACGAGATCAGAGTAATGAGCGGGAATGCTCTGTGCATTTATGTGGCATACATTGAAATTTTGAGGAAAGCGGTGGAAGGCATCCCTGACAAATTCTCCCAGTGTCCCTGAAGAGCCATGAGAGGCAAAACTGGAGGAACCAGAGTCCTCTGCAGTGCATAAGGAATCATTATTGTTAAATGAAAGTTGCTGTTGCTGCATAATTAATAAACACAATAAATATATATATGGTTCTTACAAACTAACTATTAATATAAGGGTGTATTTAGTTTGACGAACTAAAGTAAAAGTTCTCGCCAAACCCGCCAGCCGGACCTTACAAACAAAGAAAATAAAAAAGTAAAAACAATTTATCACAAACCGAAGCAAGAACACCATGGCTGTATGTAAGAAACAACCAAGCATACAATTAAATGAAGTTGACAGTTAAGTTGACATCGACATTCACGAAATGAACGGCGAACGACAATAGAAAAGAAAGAAAAACAAAGTTAACAAAGCAAAATATTTAAATAACGCCTGTGAAGTGCCATTTTACAAAACAAATAACTAAATTTTAAAACTGTCTTCCCGTTAGTAAATAAAATAAAACTATGTATTAAAAAGTTCTGAGTTTGTACGCTAGCTACCTACGTTTTACAATAAAAATAGCCTACGGGCGAAAGTACACAAACTAAACAGTACAATAATGAGACGTTACACCTTTTACTTGGACTTGCCTGCCTGCATCTGACGACGAGTCATGTTTTTAGCAGCAATGGTGGCAGTTTTTTTGGAAGGCTGCGTCTGCAACAAGGAGCTCCGCGGTTGATCGGTTCGCTGCTTGTTTTCCTCTGGCGACACTCGCTTGTTATCAGCATCTACAGCAGGAAACCTCTTCGTCAAAACAGCCAACTCAGCAGCTGTGGTGAACTTCACGCGGTCACCCGCCGGAGTCCTGACACAAATTACGCCATCCATAGTCCAACACCGCCTCATACCAAAGTGCAATCGAGT
Source organism: Amyelois transitella (assembly GCF_032362555.1). Lineage (NCBI taxonomy): Eukaryota > Metazoa > Arthropoda > Insecta > Lepidoptera > Pyralidae > Amyelois > Amyelois transitella. The sequence goes on from NC_083536.1 coordinate 762,885, forward strand.
AGCCATGAACACCTCCTGCCTGGCACGAGTGAGGAACTCTGAGATACTTATTGGAGATCCTTTCAAAGCAGTTTTTTTGTTCCACACAGTTGTTCTGGCATCTGTCGAATTGAAACGGACAAGAACAGGTCTTGCACGATCCGGTTTAGTAGCTCCTAAGCGGTGACATACTTTGATGTGACTACTAACATCGGTGAAACCAAATTGATCAGTAAGAATGCTGCATATTGTATTTGAGATATTTTCATTGGAGTCCTCCTGTATGCCATTAAACAGCAAAACTTTCCTACGAGTCCTCATCTCAATGGAGTCAATTTTGCTGCTCAAATTATGGATCTGTTGTTTCAACAGAAGGAAGATTGAGTGCACAACATTCTTAAAGTCTGAGTACTCTTCCCGCAACTGACTAACCTCTGCAGCAGGAGTGATGGTGAGCCGCTTCTCAAAATTGGCCATGCGATCAGCCAGTGACTTCTCCAGTTGCTTCTGTGTCATCTGTACTTGCTCTAATTCAGAGTGGTTTGATGTCTCCATTGCGATAAATTGTGTTGTGATGTGGAAGTCCAGAAAGGCAGGCTAGCGCAGAATTTATTATATGTACGGTCGCGTTCATAATTGCAGTCATAGTTCGCAAAACTTTATTGCTTGCACCGCTGCTATCACTCACACATTCACACAAATAACACAATTAACAACAAGCGGTAAAGCGTTGGGTAACGCGCCATTAAGAAGAGGGTAGTGTAAAAAGTCGACCGCGCAGCGGCCGTCGTCCGCTAATCAACACAGCGACACGCCACATAGCGGAGATCCATGGTGGAACAGTACGAAAATAATGGCTTCACACCGACCAGAATATTTGCGGAACAGTTCGACACATCAGTGGTTACTGTTAGTCGAGTTTGCATCGTGAGGGACTACACCACAGACAGCCAGCAAGAAAGTCGTATTTATCCGAAATAAATAAGCAAAATCGTTTAGAATTTGCTCGGCCGTATTTGGATTTTGACTGGAAAAAAGCGATATTTACGGACGAAAAGTTCGTTTACGTCATCGCAACACGGTAGGCTTCATTTATGGCGAAGAAATGCAACTCGGTATGAAGAAAAAAATATGGAGTCTGGACGCATATCTGTAAATATGTGGGGCTGGATGAGTGCTGCTAGATCTGGGGAACAGATGTGGATAGCAGGACGCGCTACAGCTGCTCATTATGTGCAAGTGCTGGAAGAAACCATGTTACCAACTGTGCGGTGTATTTATCCGGTTGATGATATACCAACAATATCATTTGTGCAAGATAACCGCCCTGTGCATCGAGTCCATATAGTGCGTGAAAGGTTCTGCCAGTTTATATTAAAACTACTAATTACTTAGATAGTATTTTAAGGACAGCTTCAATATCTTTTCTTTATGAAAACGAATAATTAAGCTGTAATCTTAATAACAGGAGATAAGTAGATGTTACAATTAGTGCAATATGCTGTATGTATAGCTTTATTAATCATCAATATGTAAACAAAACTATAGGTAAACTGTTTCAATAAAATTTACTAATTTTAATTATTGAATGTTTTATTTTGCTCCCTCTTTTTTAATATTTCTTGCTGATTCCCGTGTTTGAAACACGGGTATTGTAATTCTTAGATATCAGTTAGTTAGTTAGTCAGTCAGTTACTTAGTTCAAATGGCACTTTAAATTAAAACATAAAACAAACATATGATCACGTCTTTATCCCTTATGGGGTAGACAGAGCCAACAGTCTTGAAAAGACTGATAGGCCACGTTCAGCTGTTTGGCTTAATGATAGAATTGAGATTCAAATAGTGACGGGTTGCTAGCCCGTCGCCTAAAAGAAGAATCCCAAGTTTATAAGCCTATCCCTTAGTCGCCTTTTACGACATCCATGGGAACGAGATGGAGTGGTCCTATTCTTTTTTTTGTTGGTGCCGGGAACCACACGGCACTTTAAATTAAAAATTGTCAGTAACACTATTTTTTTTTAAATAGACAAAAAAAACGCTAGTAACTAGAACAAGCTAGTGTGAGCAAGCGAGATTATCTAATATATCTTAGATCTCACTTGCTCACACGAAGTAATAAAATTGCTACCCAATAACTTTCAAAGGAACCACTACCTATGTTAGGGTCGTGTGCAGACAAATTTTCAACCTTATTGAAATGATATAAGTCTGGCAGTCGCAGGCTTCCCTCTATAGGCAAATCTTATGCAAATAATGAGAGACGACGATATCTCGATCGACAATTATCGGGCCCAGTTCGGCAATTGTTGATTACCGTCTCTTTCTGTTTTGTTATATTATATGTCATACAATAATAAACTGTTTTACTTAGTAATCATTGGTTTTAAAGACCGTATTCATTTGATGGAAAATTTATTCTTTTTAAATATGCATGTGTGTGTGTATCTAGTGGAACCACAGTGCACGCTATTTTAACCCGTAAGAATTTTAAAACAATGACTGCAGATATGAACGCGATCGTACATAAACCTAAAGTTATTGTTTATATGTATATGACAAAATTATATATTGTTACTATTGTTTATTATTTTTAATCTTTTAAATAAAAGGATCAGCTCATTTTAGGTCTATTATTTGCAACTACCCACAGCCAATACTACAAATAGTCTCGTTCCAACCGCCGTTGTTTTACTACGTATATCACATGGCGACGAGGTTTTTCAAAGATGAAATCACCATGCCGATCGGGAAAGTGCACGAATTTAATTTGGACGGGCCTGGGAATTGGCCAGCGTACGTTCGTCTCGTGGAACAATTCATTAAACTCAACGATATCAATAATGAATTACGTGTGGCCACGTTGCTTACTCATGTCGGGGCGGCAACCTATGCGCTCATGTGCGACTTGTGTGCTCCCGATCATCCGGAAAGCAAAAAGTTCGACGAAATCGTGACTTTAGTGAAAAACCACCTGGAGCCTAAACGCTCCGAAATTGCTGAGCGTCATACTTTTAGGCAGAGGAGGCAAGGTGAGGGCGAATCGATCGGTGTGTTTTTGCAAAGTCTAAAGCATCTAGCAACCCACTGCAATTTCGGTGCGAGCCTCGCAGAAAACATACGCGATCAGTTCGTATCAGGGTTACGGAGTGAGGAGATGCGATCCAGATTATTCGCGGAAGCCTGGCTCGACTACAAGAAGGCTGTGGAGCTGGCGCTGGCGCTGGAGGCGGCCGAGCGGCACGCGGCGGAGGCCGCGGGCGGCTCGCGCGCCGCGCTGTGGCCGGCGGCCGGCTCGGCGAGACTCGGCGCGGGCGACGCCACTGCGGACTCCGGGCTGTTCCGCCACGCGGCTGCGCGCGGCGAGCGCCCGAGGACGAGGGTCGCCTGCTGGCGGTGCTCCAAGGAGGGACACACGCCCAACAAGTGTAGATATAAAGTTTATGTGTGTGATAAGTGTAAAGTGAAAGGGCATTTGAGTGTCGCGTGTACCAGAAACCCGAAGGAAGCAGGACAATCCAGGTACCAAAATTATTTTATTGAAAGTGTCTCGGACTCGGAACGTGAGGGGTTCGAGGGGTTATATAATGTCAATGGTATCTCAGTTAAGAACTTGAATGATGGGCCCTATTTTTGTGAACTGTTGGTAAACAATAAGAAAGTACTATTTGAAATAGACACAGGGAGTAGAATATCGGCGATATCCAAGTCATTTTACGATCGCTTCTTTTCTAGCATACCTATTATTATTGATAAAATGAAATTGCAATCATACACGGGAGATGCAATAGTGCCGCTGGGACGCATCGATGTGTGCGTGCGCTGTGTCGGCGATGACAACACAGGCCGGCCGTCAGCTGACGCCTTGTTACCGTTATTTGTGATAGAACGAGGCGGGCCGCCATTACTAGGCCGTCGTTGGTTACGAGAACTTAAATTGCAATCAATTAATTTATTTCACATCAATGATGACATAGACCCGGTAGTGTTGCAATTAAGAAACGAATTTCCCGAGTGTTAGCATTTATTTTTAATAATTTATATTTAACTAAGTATATGATTAGGAACCATAACTATTATTAAAAGTTGTTTTATTGATTGTTTAGACTCACGCGCACGTGCTACTTCCGTTATTTGTTTATGACAACGCCCCACCCTCCAAATCAGTGTTGGGGAGTATATAAAAGGGCGAACACGTGCTCGTGAGGGCAGTTGATCATAAGTTTTCTGTGTGTACGGAATATTACAGTGAATAAATAAATTACAAATAAAGAGGAAACTGTGCCAACATTTATTTACAACTACCCTTTCTATCAGTTCAGAAAGTGGGACATATCTGGTAAATATCCCCAGATTATAGAATTCAACGCCCAAAATAGGTATGTATTAATTTAATTACGATTGCTTTTTTTTATTATTTTTTATTTTCAATGATATTTTGCATGATTTTTCCTACTTCTACTTAAACATTTAATAACAAAGCACTAAAAGGGACACCCTTGTTTCTTATTTTAAAAGATCTTTCTTTTGTATTTAATATACATTATCAATGTCTCTTTTATATTATGTGCATTTGAATTTTCTTCATTATTTTTTTTTTTTGTTTTTTTTTTTTTTTTTTTTTTTTTTTCTCGAGTCGTCGAACACTCTCTGTCTCGATTAATATAATGTTTCAGCTGAACATGGGAAGAGATAAACAACCACGCAGAAGGGACCAAGACTCTGAGAGTGGTTCAGATACTGCAGACCAGCAGCAAGGTGAGCGACGCTGCCACTCCAAGCGTCAAAAACGAAGCCATCGCTCGAGCTCAGCACGACGACGTCGCCGCAGAAACGAGTCTGCGCAGCGCCGTTCTGATTCCCCGCCACCACATGCGGTTGTTGCACCGGCAGCCAGGGAACCAGATATTGATACATATGTGAGTACTCCACCTTCTCAAACTAATGTAAATGCAAGTTCGGATGCTATTGTTACCGCTTTTAAAGAGCTTATACATACTCTGAAAAGGGATGACGATAGAGAAAGATTTCCTGTTTTGAATGTGGTCCCTGAATTCGACCCTTCTAAACGTAATCAGACAATTGAGATGTGGATAGCTAAAGTAAACGAATGTGCTCAGATCTATCATTGGACTGAGAGGCAAACAATTCATTACGCTCTTCCGAAACTAGTCGGATTAGCTCAAAAGTGGTACCAGGGGCTATCCAGCTTGTTATTTTCTTGGAACGAATGGCAGGATAAACTGCGTACAGCGTTCCCCAGTGAAGAGAATTATGGTCATTTGTTAACAGAGATGCTTGCCTGTAAAGCTCGATTTGGCGACTCCTTAGAGGAGTACTTTTATGCTAAAGTTATTTTATTAAATCGCTGTAATATCACTGGAAAGAATGCGATTGATTGTATTTTATTTGGAATAGAGGACAGATCCGTTAGAACTAGTGCTGAAGCTGCACAATTTACTGAATCAGACAAATTGTTAGTATATCTTAGAAATGTCAAAATGTTCAGGAAAATAGATAAGCCGAATCAGTTTTTACAGCCAAGCACCTCTGACAGACGTTCAAAACCTACTCCAATACAAAGAGGTTCTGATACTAGAGTTGTTAAGTGTTATAATTGCGGGCAAGACGGTCACAATTTTTACAAGTGTAAACAGCCAATTAAACGGTGTGATTCATGTCATAGGGTAGGACATTTATCAACAGATTGTCAAAATAAATCTGAAATTAAGACGGTCATGCAAATATCAAAAGAACTAGCTAACGATACAAAATACTTCAAAGTAGCAGTTGTTAATGGACAAAGATTTAATTGCTTTATCGATTTTGGTAGCCAATGCACTATGTTGCAGGAATCAGTTGCCCGCAAATTATTAGATACCTGGTCAGTTTCAGAATTACCTGTACTTAGAGGTTTTGGAGAGAGTATTGTTAGTTGTATAGGCAAATGTAACCTTAAAATAAAAGTGGATACCGTTGAGGCACAAGTGGAAGCTCTTATTGTACCTGATTATTTATTAAAGGTCCCCATTCTTATTGGTCAAACGTTCACAGAACTAGATCATGTAGTAGTTTATAAGACTCATGACAGTTTAAAACTAACAACTAAATTTGCAAGCTCCATTGAATTGTTAATAACAAATAATGTTATGATCGACGGGTATACAGAAGTAGAAGTTTATTCTTTTCCAAATTATACCGGTGATTTATTTATTGAACCTAGTCTTAGTTTAGATAATGAAAAATCATACGAAATAATGCAATGTGTAATAAAGTTAACGGAGGGTCGAGGAAAAATAATTATGAAAGGCCTCGTTTCGCGAAAATTTAACTTGGATATGGGTACTTTATTAATAAGAGCTCTTCCCTTAAGATCGACACCTGTATTAGACGTCAATAAAATTGAAAAATGCCCAAGCGATAAAATTATTTCTTATATCGAATCTAATATGGTTAACATACAAAATGATATTGAAACTGGTTACAAAAAGGAATTGATTGACCTACTTAATAATTATAGAGATTGTTTTGCTTTTTCGGTTAAAGAATTAGGATGTATTGCTGGATCTGAGATGAGTATTAAATTAAATGATTATAACCCTGTAGTATACAGACCATACCGGTTAGCATTCTCGGAAAGAGAAGTTGTTCGTAATATGATAAAGGAGTTGGAAGATTCAGATATTATCCAAGAATCTTCTTCCGACTATGCATCTCCAATAATCCTTGTGCGAAAAAAAACTGGCGATTTTAGACTGTGTGTTGATTTTAGGGCCTTAAACAAGAAAACTATTAAAGAACATTATCCCCTTGCTCGTATCGACGACCAGTTAGACAATCTCGCAGGCCACAAATATTACTGTACTTTAGATTTAGCTTCAGGTTACTACCAAATCCCTATGTCAGAGTCCTCTAGGCATTTAACCGCTTTTGTGACCCCGGATGGTCATTACGAATTTAAGCGAATGCCATTTGGCCTCGTAAATGCACCATCTACATTTCAAAAAACCATAAATGGTATTTTAGGTAATGCTAGATTTAAAGAAGCTTTTGCATATATGGATGATGTCATCATACCATCAAAATCTATTAAAGAAGGATTACAAATTTTACGTAAAATTTTGGAACTCTTTCGAGAAACTGGCATAACTCTAAATTTATCAAAGTGTAATTTCTTGAAACAGTCTATTGATTATCTGGGATTTGAGATAAGTGAAATAGGAATAAAACCGGGTAAAAAGAAAATTGATTGTGTCGCTCAATTTCCGACGCCTGTAGACCAACATAAGACTAGACAATTTCTAGGATTGGCTAGCTTTTTTAGAAAGTTCATTAAAAATTTTTCAAGCATTGCTAAACCTTTGACTAGTTTACTTAAGAAAAATGCCAGGTGGCAGTGGGGCGAACTAGAGAATAATGCGTTTAATACTTTAAAGCGAGAACTAATAAAACGGCCGATCCTTGCCTTTTACAATCCCAATCATGAGACTCAATTACATACCGATGCTTCTAAAGTAGGAGTAGCTGGAATATTAGTCCAGAGGTCCGATAAAAACTCACCATTTAACGCAGTTGCTTATTACAGTAGGCAAACCTCTCCAGAAGAGGCCAAATTTACATCATATGATTTGGAAACTTTAGCAGTAGTATCATCATTAAAACGATTTAGGGTCTACTTAATAGGAATTCATTTCACCATAGTTACAGATTGTAATTCCCTTAGAGCCACGTTCGAAAAAAGAGATATTATATCTCGAGTTGCTAGGTGGTGGAATATCATACAAGAATTTGATTTTAGTATAATATATAAACCGGGAATCAATATGGCCCACGTGGATGCTCTCAGTCGTAATCCAATTACGGCACATGAGATTTACGTGGGGCATATTGATACAGATTGGATTTCTACTGTTCAGCAAAATGATTCAGAACTACAACGTATTGTTAATATTTTAAATGACGACGCCAATGATAACATTGTCGAAGTAAAGCGCAACTTTGTGGTGGAAAAGGGGTTATTATATAGAAAAACGGACGAAGGTGATCGATGGGTTGTTCCAAAAGGTGTGAGATGGCAGGTCATGAAAGCTTGCCACGACGATATCGGTCACTTTGGCTTTGACAAGACTTACGATAAAATTAAAAGTAATTATTGGTTCGCGAAAATGAGGCGTTTTATAAAAAAATACGTACAGTCTTGTTTGGAATGTGCATATGCGAAAGTGCCTTCGGGTAAAAAGGCTGGCCAGTTACATCCTATCGAGAAAGTAGATCGCCCATTCCATACCTTGCACATCGATCACTTGGGACCGTTTGTACGCAGTAAAAAGAAAAATATGTATATTTTATTGATAGTAGATGCTTTTACAAAATTTACAATACTAGTCCCAGTAAAAAGTACTAAAACGTGCCATTCTATTAGTGCATTACAAAATTTTTTCCATACGTTTAGTGTCCCCAACCGAATAGTTTCAGATAGAGGTACGTCGTTTACCGCAAAAGCTTTTCGTAAATATTTGGATTCATTAGGTGTTAAACATATTATAAACGCAGTTGCTACTCCACGTGCTAACGGCCAAGTAGAAAGATTTAATCGAACACTGTTAGCGGCATTAACGGCCTCGACTTATAACAAACCTGAGAACTCCTGGGATAAGTACTTGTCGGAGATACAGTGGGGTCTTAATAATACAGTTAGTAAAGGAACAGGTAAAACTCCAGCACAGGCTTTATTTGGCTTAAATCTAATTGGCACTTCAGATGCTTTGCTACGACTTAACGTAGGTGATAATGTAACTGATACTAATGCATGTTTAGACAAAACTAGAAACGAAATGGTTGAACATATTAAATATAATCAAGAGATGCAAAAGGCAAGATTTGATAAACGCAGAAAGACTGTAGTATATAAATCGGGAGATCTAGTTAGGATAGAACGGGATATACCTGCTTCCGGCAATAGTAGAAAATTAGTGCCAAAATTAAGAGGGCCATATCGTATAGTTAAAGTCTTAGATAATGATCGTTACGTTATAGAAGACACTCCATTGTCACGCAAAGGGAATAGGAAATTTACAGGAATATTTTCGGTGGACAAAATTCACCCTTGGATGGTTTTCAGCAGAGATGATACGGAATCCGATATATCTGATACCAATGAAAGTGAGTGACAAGAATTGCACTTTTAATTGAGCTGATTAGTGATTAATTTATAATTTTTTGAATTATATTTTGCATAAGTATAGTGTTATTGTAGTATAGTGTTATTATAGTCATTACTTTTAATTACTACAAAATTATTGTACAAAATGACAGTTTCTGATATTAGATAATTAAATATTCAAAATGTTCATATTGTTACACAAAATTAAGAAAGCAACTAAAATTTAATATTTTCAATAACTATTGGCCATGGACTTAAAGGGGCCATGACAATATATTTATTTATACGTTGTAAATATTGGCTGTGGACTGAAGGGGCCACAACAATATATGTTAAATATTGGCTGTGGACTGAAGGGGCCACAACAATATATGTTAGATATTGGCTGTGGACTGAAGGGGCCACAACAATATATGTTAAATATTGGCTGTGGACTGAAGGGGCCACAACAATATATGTTAGATATTGGCTGTGGACTGAAGGGGCCACAACAATATATGTTAGATATTGGCTGTGGACTGAAGGGGCCACAACAATATATGTTAGATATTGGCTGTGGACTGAAGGGGCCACAACAATATATGTTAGATATTGGCTGTGGACTGAAGGGGCCACAACAATATATGTTAGATATTGGCTGTGGACTGAAGGGGCCACAACAATACTCTTGAGTAATCAATATTTATATTATTTACTTATTGTTGTTTGCAAATATATTAAATTGATATTAAGTGCATGTAATTTATAAGAATTAAGACTATTTGTACCTATCTGTTAATTTTAACATACATTTTTCCCGGGACGGGAAAATAATCAGGAAAGGCCGACTGTTAGCATTTATTTTTAATAATTTCTATTTAACTAAGTATATGATTAGGAACCATAACTATTATTAAAAGTTGTTTTATTGATTGTTTAGACTCACGCGCACGTGCTACTTCCGTTATTTGTTTATGACAACGCCCCACCCTCCAAATCAGTGGTGGGGAGTATTTAAAAGGGCGAACACGTGCTCGTGAGGGCAGTTGATCATAAGTTTTCTGTGTGTACGGAATATTACAGTGAATAAATAAATTACAAATAAAGAGGAAACTGTGCCAACATTTATTTACAACTACCCTTTCTATCACGAGGTATTTTCGGAGAAATTAGGCACATTTAAACATAAAATTAAATTGCACGTAAAAGATAATACGCCTATATTTTATAAAGCCCGACCACTTCCCTTAGCGCTGCGAACTCCGGTCGAGCGTGAGTTAGAACGTTTACAAAGTGAGCAAGTTATTTACAAGGTAGATCGCTCGGACTATGGCACGCCGATTGTACCCGTGATCAAACCAGATGGGTCAATACGGCTGTGCGGCGACTATAAAATAACAGTCAATAAATTATTAAAAGATGTTCATTACCCCTTACCACGTATTGAACAATTGTTTGCAGCGTTAAGCGGGGGAGAAGTATATAGTAAATTAGATTTAAAAACTGCTTATTTACAACTTTTATTATCTGACGATTCACAACCACTTATTGCTATAACAACACATGTTGGAACGTTTGTTTATCGAAGGGCGCCCTTCGGTTTGAAATGCTTACCTGAAATCTTTCAAAAATTAATTGAAGAGACGCTAGTTGGCCTTAATTGTTGCTGTTTTATTGATGATATTTGCGTCACTGGTAAAAATAAAAGTGAGCATTTACAAAACCTAAGGGCAGTCTTGTCACGTTTGAAAGAAGCAGGGTTAACTGTAAAATTTGAGAAATGTGATTTTTTTCAAAAAGAAGTATGTTATTTAGGATATAGAATTAACAAACATGGGTTACATACTGATAGCAGTAAAGTGGACGCTATTAGGGACATGCCTGCACCTGAAAATGTTGCACAGTTGAGAGCTGCTTTGGGTTTCATTAACTATTATGCTCGGTTTATACCAAACATAAGTAGTATTTTACAGCCATGATATACACTTTTAAAAACGGGCACAAAATGGGTGTGGTCAGACGCCTGTAGTGATGCATTCAATAAAATTAAAATGAAATTAATGAGTGATCCCGTGCTAGCTCATTATGACAGTGCGCTACCATTAGTACTGGCGGTGGACAGCAGCGCGTACGGGCTGGGCGCGGTCCTGTCGCAGCGGCACCCGGGCGGTGGCGAGCGGCTGGTGTGCTGCGCCTCGCGCACGCTCAGCCAGGGCGAGCGCGGCTACAGCCAGATCGACAAGGAGGCGCTCGCGATCGTGTACGGCGTCACACGTCATCACCAGTACTTATTCGGTCGCAAATTCACTTTACGAAGTGATCATAAAGCCCTTAGTTACATATTCGGTCCTAAAAAGGGTATTCCGCAAACGGCGGCTAGCCGTTTACAGCGTTATGCAGTGCGGCTGGCGGCGTACGATTTTGATATCGAATATGTTTCTACGCACAAAAACGGCAACGCAGACGGGTTATCAAGACTACCGCTATTAAAAGGTAAGGCGGAACCGAATATTGGAGAAGCTTCGTTTCTACATTTTGTAGAAGACAGTTTCCCACTATGCTATAAAGATGTAGCTCATGAACTAAGGCGAGACAAAATTCTTTGTAAAATTTATGGCTACATAATGAGTGGGTGGCCTATGGAGATTACGGAGGAGCAAGAAAAACCATATTTTTATCGTCGCGAGAATTTATATATAGAACATGGCTGTGTATTATGGGGTTACAGGGTGGTCATACCGTCCTCGCTTCGGTCTCAAGTGCTGGAGGAAATTCATACAGGTCACATGGGAGTGGTGCGCATGAAACAGGTAGCTCGCAATTACGTGTGGTGGCCGCGCCTGGACGCCGACATAGAGGAGCGCGCGCGCAGCTGTGCCGCGTGTGCGAGCAGCGCGACTCGCCGCCGCACTCCGCGCCTGTACCATATTCGTGGCCGACCGAACCTTGGGTAACGTTACACATAGATTTTTTGCAGCTTGGTGGAAAATATTTATTTTTAATTATTGACGCCCACTCGAAGTGGCTGGAATTTTTTCAAATGTCGAGTGGCAATTTTGCCAATCTAAGGTCTGCCGCGCCGATGGATGCATGGCTAGGGGCGAGCCTAGTCTCGAGCGTGCCACTTCCGCCATGGGGTTGGGCGACCCCCAGGTAATGGCTAGCCTTACCCTGGCATGCGGGGCTCTGCTGGGGCGGACAAAATTGTTCCCTTGCGTCTCGTGGGAATCGCATGATGATCCGTAAAAAGCACCTAAATGGCGGCGATGGTGTCCGCACCCCATCACGTCTCGTTCCCGGCGGGAGCGGTATGCGGTCTGCTGAAAGCCGTTTTGCGACGATGAATGTAAGAGGAGGAATGAAGGAAAAGATTGAGGAAGTATGCCAGATGATGGATGAAAGACGTTTGGATGTGTTGTGCGTGAATGAAACGAAGCGGAAAGGATGCGACGCGACGCAGCACGGCCCTTACACGGCGTATTGGTCTGGAATTTCCAGTACCAGCCGAGGCTGTCAAGGGGTCGGTCTAATCCTTTCTGCACGAATGGCTGAGTGTGTGAATGAGTATGAGTGTGTCAGCCCTCGTCTTCTATGGATTAGGCTGAAAGTTGGAATCACTCGGATCTTCGTTTTAGGTGTTTATGCACCGTGGGATGTGGGTTCGAGGGGTACAACATCAGCAAAAAGCGAAAACGAGGAGTTCTGGAATAGTGTAAGAGAAGTATTGAAAGTTACCAAGCCAAATGAGAAGATTATTATGTTAGGTGATTTTAATGGATGAGTGGGTGTAAAGCGTGATGGATATGAAAAGGTGCTTGGTGCGTTTGGTGACGAAAAGGTGAATGATAATGGAAGAAGTGTATTAGAAATTTGTCTAGAGTGGGATCTTTTTGTGTCGAACTCAATGTTTCAACATAAAGAGATCCACACCTATACAAGAGTGGAAGGTATTTTCAAAAGTATGATAGACTTTGTGATTGTAGATGAAAGATTGAAGAACAAAGTGCTGGATACCCGTGCATATCGCGGTGCTGGCATTGACTCGGACCATTTACTGGTGATATCCCGGATAAGGGGTATCTTCAATCGCTGGCGGCACAGGGTAAGGGAGCAAACCAGCGCTTTGGAAAGAGTGAAAGTAGAAAATTTGCAAGATATGGATGTAGGTAAGAAGTATATTAATAGACTGAAGGATGAAATTGAAGATTTAGATGAGAGGAGCAATATTGAAGATGGATGGAAGGAATTTAAAGAAAGAATTGTGAAAGTAGCTGTTGAAGTGTGTGGTGTAAGTAGAAGAAGGAAAGGGAAAAATCACAAAAATGCGTGGATGAGTAAAGATGTGCAAGAACTTGTGCGATTAAAGAAGAAAGCATGGCTGGATTTGTTAGCAGCAAAAGCTAACTTAAGAATGCAAGAGGTTATAGATGAGGATGTGAATGAAGTACGTAAGGAATATAAAAAAATGAAAGATTTGGTTAAGAAAGCTGTGATTAGAAAGAAAGAAGAGTATAAAGAGGATTTTGATAAAAGGCTATCAGAAGACTTTCAGTCAAATCTGAAAGTATTCTGGAAATCCGTAAGGTCAGCCCGAGGAAAAACTATAACCAGAGAGCTGACTAGGATCAGATGCCAGGATGGTAGCGTTGTGAAAGGAGAAGAATGTGTGCTAAAGATATGGAAGGACTATTTTGAGAGTTTATTTGAAAAAAAGGAAGAAAATAAGAAAGAGTTCTGCTATAGCGAAGAAAAAGAGAATGAGATGGAAGGCGAAATTGAAATGTTTGAAATTGTGGAAGCACTTAAGAGTATGAAAGCGGGTAAGGCTGCCGGGTATGATAGAGTGTCGGTCGAGATGCTTAAAGCAGGAAAAGGCGTCGTAGCTAGACAGTTGTACTGCCTTTTCAATTTGTGTTGGAGAAGCGGCCGAGTACCAAAAGATTGGTGTAAGGCTGTTATTGTGCCACTTTACAAAGGAAAAGGGTCACAACTGGACTGCAAAAATTATCGTGGTATAAGCCTGCTTAGCGTCGTCGGCAAATTGTATGCTAAGGTATTGATTAATAGAGTCAGGAATGAAACTGATGACAAAATATGGGATGCTCAAGCGGGATTTCGAAAGGGAATGGGATGTACTGATCAGGTCTTTTCTTTGCGGTGCATAGCCGAAAAGTTTTTGGCCAAGAGTCAAAAAGTCTATTGCACTTTCGTGGATTTGGAAAAGGCCTATGACAGAGTTGAGAGGAATGAATTGTGGTCAGCACTTTCTATGCATGGGGTGAGCAGTCTCTTGATACGAGCACTGAAATCCTTATATGAGGATTCGAGTGCTTGTGTCAGGATAAACGGAGCGCACACTGAGTGGTTTAAGATTGAGAAAGGTGTTAGGCAGGGATGTGTTGCGTCACCGTGGCTGTTCAACCTATTTATGGATAGTTGTTTGACAGATTTGAAAGAGTCTGAAAGTGGATTAAGGATGAATGAATTACTCGTCAAATGTCTGCTCTATGCCGACGATCAGGTTATACTGGCGTCATCAGCGGAGGAGTTACAGGAGATGGTAAACTGTATGCATGAAGCTTTAAAAGAGAAAGGAATGAAAGTGAACGTAAGTAAAACTAAAACACTGGTTTTTGAAATGGAGAAAGAAATGACAGCATGTAATATTTTGATTGGAGGAGAAAAAGTTGAGCAAGTGAAAGAGTTTGTATATCTAGGATCAAAGTTTACATCAGATGGCAAGTGTGATAGTGATATTGAAAGGAGAGTGAACGCGGGGAACATGGTGAATGGAGCTTTGCATGCCTTTATGAGCAGTCAGAAACTATCCAAAAAGGCTCGACTGGCTGTGCACAGGGGCGTGTTGGTCCCGACATTAATAAATAAATATAAATATATAAATAAATATATAAATATAAATAAATATATACGGGACAAATTACACTGATTGAGTTAGCCTCGAAGTAAGTTCGAAACTTGTGTTACGAGATACTAACTCAACGATACTATATTTTATAATAAATACTTATATAGATAAACATCCAAGACCCAGGACAATCAGAAAAAGTTCTTTTCTCATCATGCCTTGACCGGGATTCGAACCCGGGACCTCCGGTGTCACAGACAAGCGTACTACCGCTGAGCCACAGAGGCCGTAATGTATGGGAGTGAAAGTTGGGTATGGCAAAAGAAGCACGAAAGCAGATTAAATGCAGTGGAAATGAGAGCGTTAAGGAGTATGTTGGGTGTGAAATTGAGTGACCGGATAAGGAACAGCGTGATAAGGGAATGTTGTGATGTGAAAGAAGATGTAGTTACAGGAATAGAAAAGGGTATGTTGAGATGGTTCGGTCATGTGGAGAGGATGAATGAAAACAGGTTGACTAAGCAGATATACAAGGAGAGTGTGGAGGGAAAGGTCGGGGTGGGAAGACCTAGACGAACATATCTTGATCAAATTAAGGACGTCCTGGTGAAGGGTCAGGTCAAAAGTGCCCGAAACCGCCGAGCTTGCATGAAGAGAGTTATGAATGTGAATGAAGCAAAGGAAGTATGCAGGGATCGTGGCAAGTGGAAAGAGGTAGTCTCTGCCTACCCCTCCGGGAAAGAGGCGTGAGTTTATGTATGTATGTATGTATATATTTTTAATATATCAATACAATTATAAAATAAAAATGTATCATTAATCATTAAATCATTAAATTTATATAAAATATGAATGTTCAAATAAAATAAAAAAATAACAGAGTTATAATGTTTATTTCCAGGTGACTCTGGGTACTCACAACGAAGAACGATGATGACACCTATTTTGGATGCAGAACCAGACACACCGGAAGCATATTATACACAAAAGCATGTAAAGGCTAGGAATGTGATAGAAAGAACTATAGGTCTTCTCAAAGCACGTTTCCGGTGACTCTTGTGCCACAGGGTGTTGCATTAAATTTATCAACCACAGGTTGCTGGCTTCATTACAAATGCTTGTGTAATATTGCACAATATTTGTAATGAAAACAACTTGCCTGAAGTAAGGTTGACAGAAGAAGAGCAAGCAAGGGAAGTTGCACAACAACCACCAGTGGAAGCTCTTCATGAACCAGCTGGGCAACACAACATTGAGCTTCAACGTGGTATATCTACACGGCGGGATCTTGTGGCACGTCTCTGGGCTCTTCGCCGTACCTGAAAATCAAAAAATAGAATTTTATTGCAGATTTTTATTCAATAATATTTCGTTTTTAAGAGTAAGTTATAAGTAGCTATGCAGGTAGTTTATGAACAATAATCTTTTTCATTTAATATTCATCAAAGTAATATAGTTTTTTTATTGTTATTAAATTAAATTGAATACCAATATTTTATTATGTAAAAGTATAAAAGTACTTATTCAATAAGTAAATTTATATATATATATATATATATTAGGGTGTCCCTTAAATTTCAAGTTCGATATTGTTTTACGCATACCTTCTTAAAAGTTTCGTAATAACCCTATATTGTCTAGAAAAAAATATTAGTTCAATTTATAAACGATAACCCGTGCCGACTTGCTATTTTAACTTCTCTATACAAGTTGCGCAACGTACTGCGCTGTGACTTGTAACTACCAGTTTTATTTGCCATTTCCTAAGTAATTTTTGAGAATATTAGTGCTCCATTGTTAAGGACGTAAACATGTCGGTGGAATAACGGAGTGATAAACAAAATATTTTTCTTATCGGATTGCTTAGCTACCAAGTAAATGGTGCAAAATTACCATCTAATCGACAAAAGTTCTCTCAATCCTATTTTACAATATTCGTTAGGTTAACTGACTGACTGTTAGTGAAAGTGCAAATCTTGTGATTAAGGAGTGCATCATATATTGGGAAAAAGCAAGAATTCCTACAAGGGCCTTTCCGAACTGCGTGAAGAAACTAATTGATTTATATCATGTTTGGAGAAAGTTGCAAAAAAATTGTAAGAAAACTCAGGTAACGTTTAAGAGCCGTGAGAACAATCAAAATTAATCTTGATGATTTGTTTGATATGCTGATGCTTTTGAGAGAATGAAAATAGAGGGACATAAATTATTATTAATGAAACAGAGAGAGCCGGTCGATTAGGTGGTGTAGATAAGTTGATAAATTGGCGGAAAAAGAAGAAAGATCTAGACAACGACGATTGGAAGAAGAAAGAATTGTAAGACAAAGAGAATCACTAGTTGTTGCATCTACTTCCACCATAAATTCCTGAGAAAGTCTGAAGATTCAGATGATGAACAGATCTTGAATTCTATAGTCAGCTTGCCGGACGTTCAAATATACAGTGGCGCCCAAATCATATGTTAAGAGTACTAAAAAGTTGACGGAACAATTTTATAGCATCTATAAGCAAATTCAGCCATCACTTGTGGTATTATGTGAAGAGACAGTCATTCTTTACTATTTGATGATGAAGTTGATAATCAAACTAAGAAGAAAATGATTGCCAACTTCAACAAGGACAAAAACTCAGATTTCAGCAAACGCTATGACCCGTCGAAGGAAGAACTGACTCAAAAGTTGTTTTGTAAGTCAAATAAACATTTTTTTATTTTGTTTAAAATTGTTGTTGATTTTTATTTGTTATGTAACTTATTTTTTCTTTTTTTTTTCAGACCAAAACACTGGATGATTTCATATCGGAAAAGAGCATACAATTTTTATCTCGACTGCAGATCGACATCAGTCTAAAGGAAGATGTATCTTCTTGGAATAACAATTCTGCTTTTCTGAAAGCTTAAAAAAAATAAGTTTTTTGAGAGTTGTAAAAGAGAGTTGTTGCTGAAAGGGCTGTTAAATTAATGCAAGATTTTAACGGACTTATCACGGTTGAAGAAGAACAAAAATAGTTCTTACTGCACTGTGTCCAGGAACATATAAAAATGTATCCGGACTATAAAAAATCTACTCTAAAAAGAAGTTACCCTGAGTGATTGTTATTGTTTTATGGTTTTAATTAAAGATTTCAAAGATTCATTTAATTTATTTTTTTATTTTCATTTACTTAATCCATTGCATTTATAGTGATTTTACAGCATACCGAAATTTTAGTACGAAACACGTTTTTTACTAAACTTTGAAGCTCGGTCGGCACTGGTTGCAGTTATGCTAGATTGATAAAATTTTATATTTAAGTATCTTATAGCATTAGTAAAAAATATAGAGGGTATGCATTTCAAAATTCCAAAAAAAAATTTTTTTTGTCATATAAGGGACACCCTAATATATATATATATAAAGTAAATGTAAATGTTATGTTATGTTAAGTAAAAGAATTTTACATGAATAATTTAATTTGTAAATTTAATTTTGCTTAGTAATCATCTTTCTTTTTCCTTTTTTAAAAGTAGTTCTAGTTTTAATTTTGCTCATTCCTAAATGACATTTTTTAAAATAACTTAATAATTATAATAAAAATTAACTAAAACATTTTTTTATTTTAAACTAGAGGCCGCCCGCGACTTCGTCCGCATGGAAACCCTATCAATCCCGCGGGAACTCTGGGATAAAAAGTAGCCTATGTGTTATTCTGGGTCTTCAGCTACCTACATACCCAATTTCATGGTAATCGGTTCAGTAGTTTTTGCGTGAAAGAGTAACAAGCATCCATACAAACTTTCGCCTTTATAATAGTAGTAGGATATATACAAAACATTCTGTAAATTTGCAGAAAAGTGAATATCGCAAAGAAAACTTCAAGTTATTAATGGATTAGCTATACTAATATTATTAAGAGAAATAATTGACATTTTGAAATGGTTTACTGGACCAATTTTGATGAATTTGGCACATTGAATAAATTAATTATTGCTCACCTTCTTCTAATTATAGCCACTAATTCACGGAAGAGACAAATAGCTTCTTGAAGTATTAAACTATTTGCAGCTTCAGTAGCAGCCCTCTGTCGTGCAGCTTCAACTATTTGCACCCTTGCTTCTGCAGCTGTTAAATGAGCACGTCCGCACCGTCGCCTAGGTTGTGGCGGGGCTTCAGCCTATACCACACTAGGTACTTCGACGCCGACAGCCTCATCAGAGACAGCTGCTGCGTGGCTTTGTGAAGGATCTGATGATGCAGTAGTAATTTCTACATCTGCAGGTAGAGAATCTGCCTCGATAGAACTAACAGTTTGAGATACCTGAAAATAACAATTGAAATATTCATTCATACAATCACATTCTTATACCATAGGAGTAGACAGAGCTTACAGTCTCAAGAAGACTTAAAGCATTGAATTATTCATTTATCTAATCACATTCTATGACCATAGGAGTAGACAGAGCCAACAGTCTCAAAAGGGCTAAGCCATGCTCAGCTGTATGGCTTTGTAATGTAATCAAATTGTTAAATTTATTATACAAAATACAATCAGTATGGTATATAATTCATCATCACTAGGCTACTATGATATAGTCTATTCACTTAGTTTTATGTACTAGGCGCCTATGACAACACATTTTGAGATCACGATGCCTTAGTCAATAAATATTAATGTTTTATCTCAATCTAGTAAAAATGAAATTGAATACATACACTAGAAGGAACTTCTAACCATTCTTCTGTAATGGATTCGACTTCAATACCTCGAATGCCAGAGGGGCCAGCTTCAGGTCTCATATCATCCTAAAAATAAATGGTTTCATTAATACATATATAACATAACATATATTTTTTGTATTAATTATAATTTGTAGGCTTTAATGTGTTTAAGGGATCTTACCTGCAATGGGTTCACCTGCACCGCTGGTAAACCCATGCCATATTCCTCACCAAGGATACTTAAAAATTTTATGTCAATTTCTGTTAGCTCTTCCCCACTTGGCGGGCCCCCTCCTGTCCTGCTGATGCTCTCTCGAATTGTTCTATTTTTACGTTTTATTTTGGCCTTCAGGTCCACCCAGTACTAAAACAGTTAAAGAATATTTAGGTATAGTTTAAAACTGAGACAATGTAATTAAAAGAGAAAACTCATGGATTGAGTGCCTGTAGGTCAACACACCAGGCAAACTGGTAGGGCTAGAGATTTTAAATTTGCAGGTTTCACTAAATAAGGATTACCGAAACTTACTGCAAAAGTGAAAATAAAGATTATTGACTTAAGCAGGTGAAGCTGGGAGTAGGATGAAGATGACTCTAAGAAATAAAGGAATCAATGTTTACATACCTTGGTATTATAAGTAAACACTTTCTACTTACGACATTTTATAGTTTTCTTGTAAAATAAATAATAGCCTCAAAAGTTAAGAATATTAAAAATCACTGCGATCCGGCAAACTTCTAAAACTGTTGTGAGGTTAGGCGCGTCGACTTAAAAAGCCGTGACAAGTAAAAAAAAGGATATTTCAAGTGGTTGCAGAACGGCTCTACACATTAAAAACATTATTTATGACTTAGGGACGAATTTAAAGTTATCGAAAACTTTCAAGTATCACTCAAGTATTCTAGCAGGTACCTACCTACTTTAAATTTATGTGACAGGCCGATTCGTTCAAAACCATTTTAAACTAACATTTATATAATTTATACAAATAAAAGTATTTTATAGCGTGCAACAATGCATTGCAATTCAGAAAAATTTAGGTTAACTTCATATTTAATTAAATTTATAAGTATTTGTTATCTTTAATTATATTATTATTGTATTATTATGGTATTATTATTTTTATTAGAGGTTTGAACGTTTCTTTATTGACATCTCCACATTGAGCCATAGACAAAATAACCGTTCATCATTCAGCTTAAACCGTTCACCTTATAAGACGTCATGGTAGGAGTTTTGAGCAGGCCTGCTAATAAACTGCCTTAATATTTGAACGGTTCTATAAAAGGTTGTGGTAAGCCTCCAGGTCAGACATTCAAAGCGTTGTTCTTTGCGTGATGTACAACCAGGTGACCAAGTTTATATACAAAATTTCTCTAAGAATGGCCCGAAATGGAAGGAGGGTCTGGTGACTGAACGTACGGGGGCCGTTACCAATAAAGTACAGACAGATAAAGGTGAGCAGCGTAAGCATATTGATCAAGTAATGACCGGGAGAAAATCGATTATATTTCCAACTCCCGAACTCGAGACTGAAAGATCTCATAACAGTTCAGATTCCCACCAATCTTCTCCCCTCAACGAGGATCATTGGGAATGGGCTTCGAACATACCCATTGACAATGACGATAACATTAGGGCTCCACCAGAGCAGGTCTCAACAGAATCTGAAATTCACGCTGACTCTTGGGTAAACAAGGAGCCACGGGGAAATAAAAGTAAAAAGTAAAGAATAGGAAGAGTATGTTTGTATTTAAACTAAATTGTTTACTATATTATAGTTGTATTAATTTCGCTAGGACAAGATATCTTTTATGTTTTTCTTTGTATGAAGTTAAAATTAATTTTATTATATCATAATAGAATTGTAGAATTTCGCTAGGACAAGAAGGAATATTTTGTGTATACATGTTTGCAATCTTATAGTAGATAGGAGACTATAAGTGAAAATCATTTTTTTTTTCTGTGTTCATATATTTAAGTATGAATGGATAAAGTTATTTGTTTTCTTTCTTATGGTAATTATTAAGTTAGCACCTAACGAAACACTAAGTTTATTTTTTTATATATAAATTATGTAATTTCAAAGGAGGGGAAAAATGTAATGTATTAACGTGAGGGTAACTTAATAATAAATAGTCTCGTTCCAACCGCCGTTGTTTTACTACGTATATCACAATAAGATTTATTTTAATTTTAAAGTTACATAAAGATTAAATTCATGTAAAATTATATATGGTTATTATTTGATATACATAACAGTTAAGTACAACATATTTTTTTATAACAGAATAATATTTGTTTATTGTTTATTAAACACACCAAATAATGCGATACAATTTAACATAGAAAGTTCTAGTCTAAAAGATTTCACTATTTGATAAGATACATGTAGGTCAAAGTGCATTACATTGCGATGACATCATACATGCATCGTACTAAAGCGGAACGTGTTAAAAAATTATTAAACGCGATAAATCATAATAACTTGAATAAAGAAGAGCGCAACTCAATTGAATCAATTTGTGCTAAATATTCCGATATTTTCTATCTTTCAGGCGATAAATTGACTACGACTAAATTATACGAACATAAAATAACTTTAAAACCCGGTGTTACTCCAGTGTATACAAAGCCTTATAGACTTCCGCATGCACAAAAAATGAATTAAAAAAACAAGTTAATGATTTATTGGAGCAAGGCATTATAGAACCTTGTAGTAGCGAGTGGTCCAGTCCAGTTTTGCTGGTCCCTAAAAAATCTGACTCAAGTGGGGAAAAGAAGTGGCGCTTGGTCATAGACTATCGGAAATTGAACAACTGTATCCAAGATGATAAATTTCCACTTCCAAATATACCGGAAAACAGCGCCTAAAGCATATCTTGAGGCATCCGTCTGTAATATGAACTCGTTATTTTCCGAAAAATCGGGATATTGAAGTATGGGGATTGTCGTCATACAGTTTTTCAAAGTTTCAAAAGCTTTCTGGCGCTCACTATCCCAAACAAATTTTGTATTTTTCCTACATAACAGATTTAAAGGATAAGATATTTGTGCAAATTTATCAATAAATTTTCTATAGTAGTTAGCGAATGCGACGAATCGTCTTGTTTCATCGGCATTTTTTGGTACGGGATAACTTTTAATAATTTTAATTTTTTCTGGGTCTGGCAATACACCGTCACTCGATACGATATGTCCTAGATACAATAATTCTTTTTTTAGAAAATTACATTTAGCGGGAATTAATTTTAAGTTTGCGTGCCTCAGTCTATCGAAAACAAGTAAAAGATTTTTATTATGATCAATTAAATTTTTTCCCATTATTATCAAATCGTCAAGGTATACTAAACATTTTTCGTAAGATAAACCTGCCATTGCCATGGTCATCATACGAGAAAATGAACTGGGACTGGTTTTCAATCCCATGGGCATTCTCCGCATTTGAAACTGAGAGCCTGCGCAAAAAGATGTAAATTTTCTACTGTCTTTCTCAAGACCCACATTAAAAAATCCTTGATTTAAGTCTAAATGACTGAAATATATACAGCCGTTAAGCGAATCTAATATTTCCGTTATATTTGGAAGTGGAAATTTATCATCTTGGATACAGTTGTTCAATTTCCGATAGTCTATGACCAAGCGCCACTTCTTTTTCCCACTTGAGTCAGATTTTTTAGGGACCAGCAAAACTGGACTGGACCACTCGCTACTACAAGGTTCTATAATGCCTTGCTCCAATAAATCGTTAACTTGTTTTTTTAATTCATTTTTTTGTGCATGCGGAAGTCTATAAGGCTTTGTATACACTGGAGTAACACCGGGTTTTAAAGTTATTTAATGTTCGTATAATTTAGTCGTAGTCAATTTATCGCCTGAAATATCGGAATATTTAGCACAAATTGATTCAATTGAGTTGCGCTCTTCTTTATTCAAGTTATTAAGATTTATCGCGTTTAATAATTTTTTAACACGTTCCGCTTTAGTACTAGTTTCCTGAAATATACACATCTCGTAATCACTGGCTTTAAGTAAGGTGGGAAATACTTCTTTTAAATTTAATTCCGATTCAGTAGTGTTTAAAATGCGAATAGGTATTTTTCCATTAGTAGGTTTTACTAAAGAACTCGCAATAAAGATCCCATCTTGCAGTTCTGTCGCACTAACCACACATTCCTCAGTTTCACACGTATCGATAAAATGTATAGACTCAGATCTTGAAGGAACAGAAATATTTGTGTTGTACATAATTATAGGTAATGATAAATTAATGTTGTTATTCCACAATAGTAAGGTACGATTACCGAAATTCAATACCGATTTATACTTGCTTAAAAAGTCTTGTCCTAGAATTCCATGCGCTGTAAATGGCAAGTTATCAAAAACATAGAACTTGTGTGTCAGTGTTTGGTTTCCAATTTGCAACTGCAAGAATGCGTATCCAATTGATTGAATCTTGCCTCCAATTCCGTTGACTAAGATATTCTCGTTATGGATTGGAATATTTTGTTCCAAAACATGTTTATTTATTTAAACTTCATTGCACAAGATACAAATGTATAGCACAATTGGCGGACTTAATGCTAGAAGCATTATCTACCAGTCAACCATTGGGTCGAACAGAGAACTTCATGTGGGGTTAAACTAAATAAATATATTTATACCTACACAAAATATAAAATAAAATAATTATAATATACATACATAAAAAATACAATAGATAAACAATATACATAAATAAATAGGTGCAGCGATTACCGAAATGAGTGAAAAGGCGATATTAAATACCCTCGCGACTCAAGAAAAACCCGTTTACCCGCGATTTGAAACTAGAACGACTTGGGGATGTCCTGATGGACTCTGGAAGTGAATTCCAGAGCCTAACAGCCATAACGGCGAAAGAATTGGAGACAATACCTGTACGGTGAAAAGGGATAGCAAGAGTTAACTTATTTGAAGAACGAAGGATTTTTTCGTGAGTAGAACTTAATAGTTGGAAGTCTTTTTTAAGATAGTCTGGGGCAAGCTGATTATTGAGAATGGTATAGAGCTGACATAAAATGTAAAGATTTCTACGGTTACGGATGGGGAGCCAATTTAGCTGAGAACGGTATTCAGAAATATGATCGTACTTCCGAAGGCAGAATATAAACCTGATACAATTGTTTAGAAGACGTTCTAATTTGTTGAGATGCTCTTCAGTTAAATCCAGATAACACACATCAGCATAATCAATTATAGGCAGAAGAAGTGCTTGGGTAAGCATAATCTTCGTCTTTGTTGGAAGAAAATGTTTTAAGCGTTGCAGATAATGCAGAACACTGTAAACTTTCCGACTGGTTGCAACAACGTGTGAATCCCAATGTAAGTTGGTATCAATATGTAGGCCAAGGTTTTTAACCGTCGTACTAAATTCAATAATAGTTCCGTCAAAGATCAGCGGTGGCAAAGTGTTAATGTCAATATTATTAATCTGATAGAAACTGCCAACTACTATAGCCTGACACTTTTTAACATTAACAGAAATGCCAAATCGATTAGACCAGTCTAGAACTCCATTTAAGTTATGATTCAGCAAATTAATGGCCTGTTCCATGTTATCAATATTCGTCTGTACATAAAGCTGCAAGTCGTCAGCATAAAAATGATAGAAACAGTTAATATATAATGAAAGCAAGTTTATGAAAACTGAGAACAAAATAGGAGACAAAATACCGCCTTGTGGGACGCCAGCTTTCAATTCGCACCAGTCTGATTCATCCGTACCGTTACGAACCTGTTGCCGGCGTCCATGAAGATAGATAGATAAAACTCTTTATTGCACCATAAGAGTAAAACATACAAAACAACACAAAGCAGACATATATGGTACAAAGGCGGACTTATCGCTAAAGCAATCTCTTCCAGTCAACCTTTGGGTGGAAGGAAATCAAACAGGAGATTGGCGTTGGCGCAGAGCAAGAAAAATAAATGTTTGAACATAATAAAATACATACATAATATATATCTATATATAATACATACAAATACGCATAAATACAGATAAATACATAAAAATAACATATACTTAGGAAAGAGTAGAAAGATAATGAGACCTAACGAGATTTTTGAAACTATCAATAGTCTGGGCTTTCCTGATATCGACAGGGAGAGCATTCCATAGACGGACAGCTTGTACAGTAAAAGAGTGGGAGTAAAAATTGGTGTTGGATGTCGGTACTCTTAGTCGTAGAGTAAACGTGCTACGCAGACTGCGTGTGGCGCCTTGGGCATCGCTATAAAAATTGAAGCGCTCCTTTAAATAAGATGGAGAAAACGGATCAAATAAGACCGAATAGAGCATTGTCACAATGTGCAAGTTGCGACGAAGTCGGATCGGGAGCCACTTCAGTTGCGATCGAAATGAAGAAACATGATCGTATTTACGAAGCCCAAATATGAATCGAATGGATAGATTTTGAAGACGCTCTAATTTGTTTAATTGTTCTTCAGTGACATCCAGATAACAAGTATCAGCGTAATCAAGAAGAGGGAGCAGAAGGGATTGTGACAGCGCAATTTTGGTGTCATAAGGCAGAAAATTACGGAGCCTTCTGAGTGAGCTGAAAGCAACAAAAACTTTCCTGCTCACATCATTAATGTGAGGCGTCCAAGACAAAGTTTTGTCAAATATCAGACCCAAATTTTTCACCTTATCACTGAAAGGAATAACCACATTGTTGAATATAAGGGACGGTACAGAATTCCAGTCTATACGGGAAACAAAATAAGGGCTGCCGATTATAATTGCTTGCGTTTTGGAAGGATTAACTTTTATGCCAAAAGATCTGCTCCAGTCTGATATGCTCATCAAATCGTTGTTAATAGTCGCAATTGCAGAGCGCAAACCATCAGCGGAGGAATGACAATAAATTTGAAGATCATCCGCATAAAGGTGGTAGGAAGACCGAAGGTTATCAGAGATACGGTTAATAAAAAGCGCGAACAATAAAGGAGAGAGAACACCGCCTTGAGGTACCCCAGCCGAGATGTGACACCACGACGATAGGTTATCGTCAATACGGATACACTGCTGACGGCCACTGAGGTACGAACTGAACCACATAATAACCGAAGGAGATATGTTCAGAGTGCGCATCAAGCTCAAAAGAACGTCATGGTCGACCGTGTTGAAGGCATTCGTAAAATCAAGTAATGTGAGAATTGTCAACTGTGAATTATCCATAGCAAGACGGATGTCTTCACTGATAGTGATAAGGGCCGACGTAGTACTGTGTCCTGCACGGAATCCTGACTGATAGGTATTTAGAATATGATTCAGCCGAAGGAACCCGTTTAACTGTAACTGAACCAAGCGTTCAAGAATTTTAGACAAAAATGGGAGGATGGAAATAGGACGGTAATCAGAAAAGGAAGTAGGGTTAGATTTTTTGGGTAAAGGTGTAACGAAAGCATTTTTCCAAATAGAGGGAAAGCAGCCGGTAGAAAGGGAGTTGTTGAAAATTTGAGTCATGGTAGGAATAATAATGTCTAAAATTGGCAGAATCATTTTCCGGCTGACGTCATCAGTTCCTATAGCGTTCGATGTTACAGCAAGAATGCACCTCCGAACATCACACTCAGTAATTAGGCTAAACGAAAAAGGAGAGTAGTCGGGAGGAGAAAGAGAGTTAAGGTGGTTTAATATGGAATTTTTATCATTGCCACCGAAGTCACTAGAAGAAGAGAAATGTCTGTTAAGACCATTAATATCCAGAGATTTGGAAACAGTATGATTTTTCTTTCCAACTCCCAATGACTTTAAAAATTTCCAGACCTTGCCTGGATCACCATTTTCAACAGATTTGTGAATATGACGGCGTTGGGCCTCCCTACACATCTTGTTGCAAGCATTGCGGGCTTCAATATACTTGTCACGATATTTCACTGGGTCAATCTTAAACTTAGTTTTAGCAAAGTGTTTTTTGGTAATACATGCTTTAATATCATCGGTCAGCCATGGAGCGGGCAAATGTTTTAACCTAACAGGACGAATAGGAGCGTGTTTGTCATAAATCTCGGTAAGTAGGGCATTAAATGTTTTAATCTGGTCGTCAACAGAGTGAGAATCAAACACAGATTCCCAATTAGTTTCAAAAGCATCCCGTCGCAGTAGGTCAAAATTAATGCCACCAAAATCACGCAGCAAAAGTATTTTGGATTTGGGTTTAGGAGGTTTAATTTTGAAAGAAAGGTATAAGAGGTCATGGTAAGAGAATATGTCAGCATTACACTGACCATGTTTGACTACCAGTTCTGGGGAGGAAACAAAAATTAGATCTAGAAGAGAAGGAACGCAACCAGGAAAGTGGTGCGTGGTGAGGAGTGGGAGAATGGATAAATTGCAAGAATCAGCAATTGAAGTTAATGCATTTGCACGACTATCACTTTTAATCAAACAAGTGTTGAAATCGCCCATAATAATAGTATGCTTATAGGAAGGCATAAGATCTTCTAACAGAAGTTCAAATGTGGAAAAGTAATTAATATTAGAAGAAGAGCTATAAAAGACACCGAGAAGGACAGGAGTATGTGAAAGGGTGATTTCAACAAACAAATATTCAGCTTCCCGAGAAGAGTCAGCTATTTGAGAGAAGCGAAGAACATTAGAAGGGATGTATGATCATGAAGATAACTGGAGAACCAAGAAATCACTGAAGAAGAGACGTTGCAACGGGAAAGGGTGGCTAAAAGGATATCAATGTCAACAGTATTAAATGCGTTACTAAAGTCTATTAATACTAAAATTGTGACTTGTTTATGTTCCATGCCCGTTCTAATGTCTTCTGTAACTCGAAGAAGTGCAGTGGTGGTACTATGCGCCGGCCTAAAACCAGATTGATATTTGTTTAAAAGGTGGTTATCGAGTAGATGTTTTGATAACTGGTTAAAGGCAGATGCTTCTAGAACCTTCGATAAGAATGAAAGTATGGAGATAGGACGTACGGCATTCAAATGAGTTGGATCTGGGATTTTTGGGAGAGGGCGTACATAGGCCATAAGCCATGATAGAGGAAAGCTATTTTCTGAGAAACTGTTATTAATAATATGGGTGATGATAGGGAGGATATAAGAGAGGATTGGAATTAACATCACATGACTTATTTGATCTGGACCAACAGCATTAGAGGAGATGGAATTAATGATTTTGTATACGTCGTCTTCAGTGACAGCTGAGAATTCAAATGGCCTACCGTCGGGAGAAGGCAAAGCAAGAATGGAAGAGATCGAAGCTAATTTTGTATTTTCATCTAAAAGAGGAACTGAGGTAAAATGATTGTTAAGCTCATTCAAAGTGAAAGGGAATTTTGAACATGATTTCTGTACTTTACCTATACCCTGAGAATTAAGAAATTTCCACATATTAGCTGGAGAAACATTTTCTATGTTGTCGGAGAAATATTGGCGTTTTGCATTTCTACAAAATCTATTGCAGAGATTCCTTGCAGCCTTATATAAGCACCAATTTTCGTTAGTACGATCCCGTTTAAACTTTCTAAAAACACGATTTCATTTTCTCATGGCGATACGTACCGCCTCCGTGATCCATGGTGCAGGAGGGCGCTTTATTTTGATGGCACGTACGGGTGCATGTTTATCGTACAGTGTTAATACTTCATTATTAAAACTAGCAATTTTTTCTTCCACTGTATTAGCCGACAAAACCGGAGACCAATCTATCCTAGCTGCATCAGATGTAAGAGCATCATTATTTATTTTGGAAAGGCAACGGAGTTTCATTATGGTTTGTTTTGGTCTTGGAACTTTAATTTTAAAGGAAACGTAAATAAGATCGTGATGAGAGAATTCAGGAGCGGGCGCTTGACCATGATTGGCAACAAGACCAGCTGAAGAGGTAATGATCAAGTCAAGCAAAGAGGGACCATGTTCTGTGAAGTGTGTTGAACCGGATGGTAAGATTGAGAAATTGACCGACTTGACAATACCCCGCAGCTTTTTGGCCCTGGAGTCATCCTTCATCAGACACGTATTGAAATCTCCCAGGATCAGATGGTGTGTGTAATCTGGAGAAACCGACTCAAGGAGAGATTCAAAAGCACTGAAATAATTAATATGTGAAGAGGGGCAATAGAATACTCCCAAAGCGGCTCCGACTCCCTTAAACGAGACCTCAAGAAATATATATTCGCTGCTGGCGGTGTATTCAGAAGGTGACATAGCGAGCACACGGTAATGTATATCACTTCTTAAATAAATGGCAACACCGCCTCCCCGGGATCCGACACGATCGTTTCGTATTAAGATAAAGCCAGGTAGCGAATAGCTAGTCGAAGGTAAATTTGGTTTTAACCAGGTTTCGGACACAAGAATTGCGCCAAGGTGCACGGAAGAAAACGTTTCAATGAAGTCTGTGTAATGCGCAGGAATGCTTTGTGCATTGATATGACACACATTAAAATTATATGGAAAATTGTGGAATGTATTATCAACAAAAGCCCCCAAGGTCATTGTAGAATCACAGGAAACAAAACTTGAGTCACCAGATCCCTCAGCAGAGCAGAAGGTTTCGGATAAAAAAATATTATCACATTGCTGCATTGTATATATATAAATAGGTTAATTTAAATATAATAAATAATCAAATTATAAAAATATAAATATTAATATATTATGTATGTAGGGTGTAGTTTTAAGTCTGTTCCTGCACAACCTACCGGCCGGACCTGATAACTGATACAGATACAAATTTTATTATAAGGTCTATGACACAAGCAGACAAAGAAAAATAAAGAAACTCAAACATGAAACAAAAAATATTATGTACACACCAAAAGACAAGTCTCGAGTGTATGGCGGGCTTTATAGCGATTGTATTCATTCCAAAGTATATGACGGTTACTTTAAAAAGAAAATTGACATTTGACAACTGACGCCTGTCATTAAGACAGGAAAACGACGGCTGTCAGATGAAAAAGAAAAACAAACAAAACTACCTACATCAGTCATCAGTAACTAAGAGAAAACTAGGAATTTACCCACTCGCATTTAACAAAATATAGTGGACCAACCAACGAAATACAGAATTAATAAGCACCGCGTGAAAGCATACACAGGAAGATGGAAGTGAAAGAGGCCAACAGACTCAATTTGTATGCGGAGGTGGTGGCAACTTAGATTTGACCGCCTGTGTCTGCCGTCGGGTCACATTCCTTTTATCGACTACAGCCGCGGTCGTTCTTTTTGGGGGTGGACGCTTGTCTACTGCCGTCGACGAGCCCTGGTCACTGCATATCTCCTCTCCTGGAAATCGCTTGATTAAAGTATTTAGCTCACCTTCGGTTGTGATCTTAACACGCTCACCAGTTGGGATCTTAATATTGATAACTCCATCGAGAGTCCAACAGTGCCTCATACCGAAATGTCGTCGAGCCGCTAAGAACACGCTTTGCCTTGTGTGTGTGAGAAATTCGGCAATACTAATTTTGGTACCCTTTAGTGCTGTTTTCTGGTTCCATATATCAGATTTTATCTTCTGAGAGCAGAGACTCACTAATACTGGACGAGCTCGGTCTGGCCTTCTAGTTCCAATGCGGTGACAGATCTTTATTTGTGCGCTTGAATCTGTTAACTTAAATTTATCAGCAAGAAGATCACTCACTATTACCTTGATATTTTCATTGGGATCTTCTGTGACACCATTTAGCACCAACACTTTCCGTCGGCCTCTCATCTCCAAGGAGTCCACTCTGCAGCCTAAATCCTTTATTTGCTGTTGCAAATTTTGAAAAATGGAATAAACACACTCCTTGAAGTCCCGGAACTCCCGTTGCAACTGACCTATATCTGCTGATGGTGCTGCAGCAAGCCTCTTCTCAAACTCTGCCATGCGACAAGATAATGAAGATTCCAGTTGCCTCTGCGTCTGTTGGACTTGCTCCAGTTGTAAATTTCGCTGTGTGTCCATTTCGTTTGTGTAATAAAAGAAATTTATCCACAAGGCAGGCAGGTATTCCTTTTATTATATCATTAACTTAATGATTTGTAGTATTAGTTGTTGTATAAAACTAATTAAAAGTATTAAAAATAAAATATTAAATAATTAAAATATAGGATCAGCTGTTTCTTAATGTTTCTGTTTGATTGCAGAAATGGAAGCTCCGGTATCAAGTAATAAAAGATATGGATAAGAAGTTCGTGACTGAATATTAACATAACATACATTTTTGCCTTGCCAATCTAAGGTCTGCCGCGCCGATGGATGCATGGCTAGGGGCGAGCCTAGTCTCGAGCGTGCCACTTCCGCCATGGGGTTGGGCGACCCCCAGGTAATGGCTAGCCTTACCCTGGCATGCGGGGCTCTGCTGGGGCGGACAAAATTGTTCCCTTGCGTCTCGTGGGAATCGCATGGATGCAAATTTTTTGAAAGAGCACCTAAATGGCGGCGATGGTGTCCGCACCCCATCACGTCTCGTTCCCGGCGGGAGCGGTATGCGGTCTGCTGAAAGCCGCTTTGCGACGATGAATGTAAGAGGAGGAATGAAGGATAAAATTGAGGAAGTATGTCAGATGATGGGTGAAAGACGGTTGGATGTGTTGTGCGTGAATGAAACGAAGCGGAAAGGATGCGACGCGACGCAGCACGGCCATTACACGGCGTATTGATCTGGAATTACCAGTACCAGCCGAGGCTGTCAAGGGGTCGGTCTAATCCTTTCTGCACGAATGGCTGAGTGTGTGAATGAGTATGAGTGTGTCAGCCCTCGTCTTCTATGGATTAGGCTGAAAGTTGGAATCACTCGGATCTTCGTTTTAGGTGTTTATGCACCGTGGGATGTGGGTTCGAGGGGTACAACATCAGCAAAAAGCGAAAACGAGGAGTTCTGGAATAGTGTAAGAGAAGTATTGAAAGTTACCAAGCCAAATGAGAAGATTATTATGTTAGGTGATTTTAATGGATGGGTGGGTGTAAAGCGTGATGGATATGAAAAGGTGCTTGGTGCGTTTGGTGACGAAAAGGTGAATGATAATGGAAGAAGTGTATTAGAAATTTGTCTAGAGTGGGATCTTTTTGTGTCGAACTCAATGTTTCAACATAAAGAGATCCACACCTATACAAGAGTGGAAGGTATTTTAAAAAGTATGATAGACTTTGTGATTGTAGATGAAAGATTGAAGAACAAAGTGCTGGATACCCGTGCATATCGCGGTGCTGGCATTGACTCGGACCATACTGGTGATATCCCGGATAAGGGGTATCTTCAATCGCTGGCGGCACAGGGTAAGGGAGCAAACCAGCGCTTTGGAAAGAGTGAAAGTAGAAAATTTGCAAGATATGGATGTAGGTAAGAAGTATATTAATAGACTGAAGGATGAAATTGAAGATTTAGATGAGAGGAGCAATATTGAAGATGGATGGAAGGAATTTAAGGAAAGAATTGTGAAAGTAGCTGTTGAAGTGTGTGGTGTAAGTAGAAGAAGGAAAGGGAAAAATCACAAAAATGCGTGGATGAGTAAAGATGTGCAAGAACTTGTGCGATTAAAGAAGAAAGCATGGCTGGATTTGTTAGCAGCAAAAGCTAACTTAAGAATGCAAGAGGTTATAGATGAGGTTGTGAATGAAGCACGTAAGGAATATAAAAAAATGAAAGATTTGGTTAAGAAAGCTGTGATTAGAAAGAAAGAAGAGTATAAAGAGGATTTTGATAAAAGGCTATCAGAAGACTTTCAGTCAAATCTGAAAGTATTCTGGAAATCCGTAAGGTCAGCCCGAGGAAAAACTATAACCAGAGAGCTGACTAGGATCAGATGCCAGGATGGTAGCGTTGTGAAAGGAGAAGAATGTGTGCTAAAGATATGGAAGGACTATTTTGAGAGTTTATTTGAAAAAAAAGGAAGAAAATAAGAAAGAGTTCTGCTATAGCGAAGAAAAAGAGAATGAGATGGAAGGCGAAATTGAAATGTTTGAAATTGTGGAAGCACTTAAGAGTATGAAAGCGGGTAAGGCTGCCGGGTATGATAGAGTGTCGGTCGAGATGCTTAAAGCAGGAAAAGGCGTCGTAGCTAGACAGTTGTACTGCCTTTTCAATTTGTGTTGGAGAAGCGGCCGAGTACCAAAAGATTGGTGTAAGGCTGTTATTGTGCCACTTTACAAAGGAAAAGGGTCACAACTGGACTGCAAAAATTATCGTGGTATAAGCCTGCTTAGCGTCGTCGGCAAATTGTATGCTAAGGTATTGATTAATAGAGTCAGGAATGAAACTGATGACAAAATATGGGATGCTCAAGCGGGATTTCGAAAGGGAATGGGATGTACTGATCAGGTCTTTTCTTTGCGGTGCATAGCCGAAAAGTTTTTGGCCAAGAGTCAAAAAGTCTATTGCACATTCGTGGATTTGGAAAAGGCCTATGACAGAGTTGAGAGGAATGAATTGTGGTCAGCACTTTCTATGCATGGGGTGAGCAGTCTCTTGATACGAGCACTGAAATCCTTATATGAGGATTCGAGTGCTTGTGTCAGGATAAACGGAGCGCACACTGAGTGGTTTAAGATTGAGAAAGGTGTTAGGCAGGGATGTGTTGCGTCACCGTGGCTGTTCAACCTATTTATGGATAGTTGTTTGACAGATTTGAAAGAGTCTGAAAGTGGATTAAGGATGAATGAATTACTCGTCAAATGTCTGCTCTATGCCGACGATCAGGTTATACTGGCGTCATCAGCGGAGGAGTTACAGGAGATGGTAAACTGTATGCATGAAGCTTTAAAAGAGAAAGGAATGAAAGTGAACGTAAGTAAAACTAAAACACTGGTTTTTGAAATGGAGAAAGAAATGACAGCATGTAATATTTTGATTGGAGGAGAAAAAGTTGAGCAAGTGAAAGAGTTTGTATATCTAGGATCAAAGTTTACATCAGATGGCAAGTGTGATAGTGATATTGAAAGGAGAGTGAACGCGGGGAACATGGTGAATGGAGCTTTGCATGCCTTTATGAGCAGTCAGAAACTATCCAAAAAGGCTCGACTGGCTGTGCACAGGGGCGTGTTGGTCCCGACATTAATGTATGGGAGTGAAAGTTGGGTATGGCAAAAGAAGCACGAAAGCAGAATAAATGCAGTGGAAATGAGAGCGTTAAGGAGTATGTTGGGTGTGAAATTGAGTGACCGGATAAGGAACAGCGTGATAAGGGAATGTTGTGATGTGAAAGAAGATGTAGTTACAGGAATAGAAAAGGGTATGTTGAGATGGTTCGGTCATGTGGAGAGGATGAATGAAAACAGGTTGACTAAGCAGATATACAAGGAGAGTGTGGAGGGAAAGGTCGGGGTGGGAAGACCTAGACGAACATATCTTGATCAAATTAAGGACGTCCTGGTGAAGGGTCAGGTCAAAAGTGCCCGAAACCGCCGAGCTTGCATGAAGAGAGTTATGAATGTGGATGAAGCAAAGGAAGTATGCAGGGATCGTGGCAAGTGGAAAGAGGTAGTCTCTGCCTACCCCTCCGGGAAAGAGGCGTGAGTTTATGTATGTATGTATGTACATACATTTTTATTATTAAAAGACAAAATATAATTTTTAGTCACGAAAAAAGTTTAAAGAAGAATCATTAACTATTTCTGATTCCTGGCTAGGTTGCGAATCTGACAAAATATGTATGCGCTGGTTATTTGGGTACTGCTTCCTGTACGAAAAATTGTTATTGTTGTACCTACCTCTACCTCTGTGAAATGACCTGGGTGTTGACCTGACATGCTGGGCACCTCTCGAGTACTGTCTATCACGTTGGGGTTGTCGCCCCGGTTGGGAGCCCCATGACCTGCCTGTCAAGTACCGACCTCTTCCTGCAACGCGGCGAAAGGGTCTGCCTCTAAAATTCATAGTTAAAATATCATTTGACGGTGGAGATGATGCAACCTCCTCGTCGACTGCCGCCTGAACAGCTTCCTTAAGGGATGAATAATTTCTCGCTGTAATGATGGTGCTGAGCCTGCGATTCCGTAATCCGTCGGAAAAACATTTAACTGCCTGCTTTTCATTGAGTGGCTTTAAAACTTCAAATTTTGAATCATTGCCTTCGGATTGCGCAATCGTCAGCTGGACAAACATTTCAGTGATTTCCTTCCCGAAATCGTCAACTGATAAGTTATTTTGTTTAAAAGTTTGTAACTTGCGCTGAATAGCGGAGGCCGATTTTTTCGGTAATAAATGCAATTTTAAATCAGCAATAAAATCATCAAAACTGCTATATGTTTTGGATAGTTTTAGTTTAGATGCTTGAGAAAGCCTGTTTTTTAATACAAAATTCATCAATTTAATGTGGGAAGACTCCTCCAATTCTGACCTATAATATTCTATCCCATCTATCAACTGTCTTATACTGGATTCATCGTCAGAAGAAACTGGTAATAAATGTAAAGCCGTTTTTAAATCGAATTTAGAGGTTGCCATATTTGAGACTTCAGGTATTTCACAATCTTTTTCAAAACACAAGTCTAGTATTTGATCATATAAATTATTAAATTCACAACAAAGTTCCTCTATTTGGGTACATACACTACTCTCAAGTGTGCTTTTTAACTCAGAATATTTATTTAAAAATGTATTGTACTCTTCTACTAATTCGTCTGCCTCTTTTATCTTTGACACAATGATATGGCCTTTTCTACGACTTGGGCCTATTTTAATAAGATATTTTCTTATTTGTTGAAGGCTAGAATACAATAATCTTAAATTGTCTAATTCTGCCATAAAAAATATTTAAAAATATTACAATACATACCCTTAACTGCTTATATAACTATACCGCGATTATATATTATTTTTGATATACGAGTAGATACATTACACACGCAAAACACGAATACGCGCACTTTATTCACTGTTTTACCACTTTTATACCATCTCGTCTTCTTCTTTCTTTCCCGCTAGGCTACGTCTATCAGCCAGTCTCGTCCTCTGCCGGAATAATGATCTCCTCACAGCATCTCGATTTAACTCATTGAGAATTAATCTCTTGTGGTATCTCCGATATATTTTGAAAATGCAGTAAATAAAAGTCAGGGCAGCTAGAGACAACAAAATGAGCAGTATAATATTCGTTGCGCTCATATGAAATGCCAATTGCCGAATATCTGCATTGTTTGCACCTGCTGCTGCGTTTTGGGCAAGGATGACCTCTTCCTTAGTGTTTGTAGAGCCCATGATGAGGTTAATTAATAAAAATAAGTGAATAATTCGGCACAATGAGAACACCGCACGGGGATAGGCAAAGTCCACGAATACACATTTTGAATGTAATGTTCACTTCCAGTCCCTATATGGTTAAAGGAATGTAAACACTGTCACGGTCGCCATGTGAGGTTCGGGTGTAGGGTGGCTAAGTGATACAACGAGTGTTGAGTTAATACTGACATTTATTCAATAGCCTCGTCTTATAAATAGGTTACATAGTACATAATCTTAGCTCCTCTACAGGACCGTTAAATATTGGGTGTCCATAAATAGAACATGTCGATTACTAGATCTCGATTATTGGAACATGTCGAAAACCGGTTGTCGGTAAATGGATTTCTGCAGTCGAATATTAGGCCAAAAATACCATAAATCTATATTGGTATATCTTGTAAATTTTTATATCACATTCATTTCTACTTTAATATATCATGCAAAATACCCTAAAATTTTACTCAAAACTTCAAAATATGATAAAATAAGAAAAATAAAACAAATATTGTAAAAATACTAGAGTTCGTGCGTTAATGTGTCGATGATTGGGGGTTTTACCGTATGTCTTTTCGTTTGTCTTGTTGTGAATGCAGTTCATATCGAACTCGTCTCTGATTTGACGTCAGAATCATTTTTATCCGCTTTCAAGCGTTTTATTTCCCGTCGCGGTCCAGTGTCCTGTCTATACTCAGACAATGGCACTAACTTTATTGGAGCAAAAGCTCAATTGGACAATTTATACACTTTTTTATTAAATTCTAATTTCCAGAATGCATTAAAGGCAGAGCTCTCCACCCGTCGTATTGAGTGGAAAATGTTAGCACCTAAAAGCCCCCATCATGGAGGAATATGGGAAAGTAACATAAAAAGCTTGAAAACTCATTTATATAGAGTGATAGGTACTCAATTACTCACTTATGAAGAATTGCAGACAGTATTAGTTCAGATTGAGTGTATTATGAATTCTAGACCACTGAACGTTGTGTCTTCTGATCCATATCCTGAGGTGGTTACTCCAGCTCATTTCTTAATGTCAACTCCATTGCAATATCTGCCTGCCCTAGATCTATCTAATGAAAAGATTAGTGTTGTTCGTCGTAAATTCTTACTAGATAGCATGATACAATCTTTTTGGAAAAAATGGCATTTGGAGTACTTACACACACTGCAAATAAGACAAAAATGGGCAACTCCTAGTCACCCTATCTCTGTGGGTACGGTTGTTCTTATGGGCGAAGATGCAACCGCTCCATTAACTTGGCCTATATCCATTACTTGGTTTTCAATGGGCGGGCTGTTGGAACTTTCTTGCAAGGTCTCGCAGTCGCTAGAATCTGAAGACGAATTAATCGGTAAAGGTTCAATAATCGCCGACGAAGTCGACGCAGCAAAATATTTAGCACGGCGATTCTCTTCCTCAATAGATCTAAGGCGCGCTCTGTCCTCTTTCTTCGTTAACTTTTTGTCGACTCCAGTTAGATGGCCCGGCCGACCAGGCTCTCTCTGGAGCTGCAGGAAGATCTTGTCTTCATCTATTTTTATCATAGTCAACGCACCAGCGTGAGCAATATCAAAAAGATTGTCCAAATTAGCAACAAACTCTTCACGACGCCGTTTAAACACATCTTGACTTTTCTTAGCATTTTTCTGCAAGTCTCTCCAAACTTAATATAAGTTTACAAGTTTTTTTATACAGTTTGGCAATGATTTAGTAGGTATTCGTGCCTTTTCCCAAAAAATAATGCACTCGCGTATCGTTAGATTAGATAGATAGATAGATAAAACTCTTTATTGCACCATAAGAGTAAAACATATGTCTTCGCCAATTATTTATTTTTTAATATATTTTTTATAAACGCAACACTACATACACGCACTCTTTCACGCACGCACTCAATCCTATTCCTGTCCCACTCTCACTCCTTTCACAAATGTCAAAATAATTAAAAAAAAAACGTTCCGTTCGTCTCTCCGCGCGCAACTGCTCTGCATCGGTTGTGAATATTCTCAAAATTCATCAAAGACGCTAAAACTTTATTAACTACGCACCCCGGGGTTGGTCTGTGAAGTGCAGTGATTTGTGTTTCCCAAAAACTACCTATTGGATCGTGGAAGATACCGGCGCTGGACGAGAGCTCGAGTTACGGATCAAAGGTACTCCTTGTCCATATCCTTTCGCGAGACCAAGTGTTCCTCACGAGCCGTATCCCTATCTGCTATCCTCACATTACACTTCTTCAACGCAATACTTCTCACACGCTATTAATATCGTATATTTTACTTAATTCCAACGCACCACGCAACGCATCTCATTACTACATACGCTTAAAAACTCATAAACTCATATGGTTCCCTTATATATAATAATTTATTATCTTATATATTCACAATAGAATATATATTACGCATAACAACTATTCGTTCAATTGTATTTTTCGAGATAATTTGATATTTTTTGTTACGAATTTGCGTCAACTTATTTATCGACATCGCCGCCATATTTATTTTCACCGATTTATTTTATAAATTTATTTTCTAGTTTCATTAAAGTAATTTTTTACATATTTTCAATTTAAAATGTCGAAACAAAAATTTATCCACTGAAAGTGCAGTACTGTGTTTTAAGCACGCTGTCTCTTACTACACAGAGCGCAAAACCCCAGTTTTCTGCTGTTTCCTTGACCTTTCGACCGCTTTTGACCTGGTTTCCTACGACATCTTATGGAAAAAACTCAAAAATGACAACCTACCTGTTGAATTTATAAATATTTTCAAATATTGGTACTCAAACCAGGAAAATGGTGTGCGATGGGACGGGGTTCTGTCTCGATCGTATAGGTTGGAGTGCGGGGTGCGGCAGGGGGGCTTTACCTCACCCACGCTCTTTAATCTGTATATAAACGAGATGATAGACATGCTCAGCAGTGCAAGTGTCGGTTGTCACATAGATGACGTATGCGTCAATAACATCAGTTACGCGGACGACGTGGCGCTGCTGAGTGCGTCTGTCTGTGTGCTGCGAAAGTTGGTCGCAACTTGCGAAGCGTATGCCCTCTCACATGGCTTGATATACAATGTTAAAAAGAGTCAAGTCATGGTCTTTGGGGACGGGAGAAAACAATATGACAACATTCCACCAGTACTTCTCAATAGCACTGAACTACAGAGAGTTTATAAATTCAAATATCTAGGTCATATGTTGACTCCCGACCTCAGGGATGATGAAGACATTCAGAGGGAGCGGAGGGCGTTGTCAGTCAGAGCGAACATGCTTGCCCGCAGATTTGCGCGCTGCACGAGGGAAGTCAAA
Organism: Amyelois transitella; assembly: GCF_032362555.1. Classification (NCBI taxonomy): domain Eukaryota; kingdom Metazoa; phylum Arthropoda; class Insecta; order Lepidoptera; family Pyralidae; genus Amyelois; species Amyelois transitella. The sequence continues at coordinate 803,104 of NC_083536.1, forward strand.
GTTACCCTGTTTAAAGCTTACTGCTCTTCTTTTTATACGTGTGCACTGTGGGCAAGATATATTCAAAAATCTTACAACGCCCTTCGTGTTCAATACAACAATGCGTTCAGGATGCTGATGGGGCTGCCTCGCTTCTGTAGCGCATCAGGGATGTTCGCAGATGCACGTCTAGACTGCTTTTACGCAATTATGAGGAAGAGATGTGCGTCCTTGGTGCGCAGGGTGCGGGAGAGCAACAACAGCATCCTGCGCATGGTGGCGAGCAGGCTGGATGGCCCATTTGTCAACCATTGCTGCACTATTGCCGGGGGGATGGTGCAGAAATGGGCTGAACAATAAAATTATATTAATGACATTTATGAAGTTTATTAATATAATTTTATGAATTTTATTAATGTAATTTTATAAATTTAATTAATTACTATTAGTACTAACATAGCTTTAAGTTTACTAACATATTATGAGTCCTGGTTACTTAAATAAATACTATTTCATTCATTCATTCAAAAAGTCTGAATGTGCATATTCTCCCGAAATTGTTCGATTAACAGCAAAAAAGGAACATCTTTTTGCTATTATTCAAGACGCATATTCACTTAGTAAAGATATTTCCGATGAAACAAACAAAGATCAGTTCTTGATAATGGTACAGTCGCTTGAAAAAACTAGGACTGATTTTATGCAAACGCTCGATGATTTAGCCATAGCTCAAATTTCTTTTGATCCAAAATCAAAACCGGATTACTCCAGTATGAAATCTTTTGACCAACTTTATTGTCATATTAAAGCTTGCGAAAATAAATACAACTGTAAGATTTCCAGGTGCGATCAAAAGTTTGAATTGTTAAATAAGAAATTCTCTCTCTCTCAGGGCTCTCATATTGGGCCATTGCTTTTTAATTTATTCATCAATGACATAGGAAACATTTTTAAGAACTCTTATATACTTTTATTTGCCGATGACATGAAAATTTTTAGAATTATCAAATCTCCCAATGACTGTGTTTTACTGCAAAATAAAGTAAAGTAAGTAAAGTAAAAATCTTTTATTTTCTCTAACAATCGTACATGAAAATTACATAGGTTAATTATAATAAATTGTTGGTACCAACACTGTGTTACAGTACTCCAGTGCTCCCAGCCTTTGGATGTGGTATTTACATAGTAAGGAAGACTTATAAACTATAACTATTGCCAACGCAATTTAATAATTGCTAATGTGAAATAATAATTAACTAATGTTAAGAAGGTACATAACAGTGATAGGGACAAGTCCAAGAAGTGCGAATACAATAAAAATAACTGCAATTGCATTAAACTATACACTACAGTACAAAACTATAAGGAAAAGAAAGGAAAAATAAATTATTGGAGAGTGAGCAATAAGTTTTCGGTATCATGATAGGTCAGCGTTAAGAGATATCTAAAAACAAGTAGTTTACATGAGTAATTTGGTAAAGGTAATATATTCAGAGTGGCATGGATTTTATTATATAAAAATGGACCGGTGAAACAAAGAAAGCGATGGGAAAATTTAGTTCTGAATGAGGATGCGACTGTTACGAGCCGGTTACGTCTTACTAAGTTGGGGTCGTATGTGGTAATTTTATGCTGTTGCAGGATGGAGTTTAATATATATAGTTTACGAACAGAGAGGACTTCACAATATTGGTATAATTCATTTGTAGGAAAAAGAAAGGATTTAAACGTGCAAACCTTCAGTAGGGCTCTCTGAGCTCGCTCCAATTTTATAAATGTTGACGAGCATGTTCCACCCCAAGCGGATACACAATATGTGAGTAAGGACTGGCCGAGAGCTAAGTACACCATTTTTATCACAGAAGGTTCTGCAACATGACGTAAACGTTTGAAGATATACATTAACCTGCGAATTCTCCCAGCAGTGACATTTATATGTTCTTTGAAATTTAAATTTTTATCGATTATTATTCCTAAATACGTAACTTGTTCAGAAGGGGACAAAATGGGACAAGAACAGTTTGAGACATTAAGATTTGGGTGGGAGTGTGCGACAATACGTAGTTTTGATAAAATATTATTTTGTTGAACCGAGTTATAAATTGAAAAATTTACTAAATTAGTTTTTAGAACGTTGAGCGAAAGGAGATTAAGATGAAGCCAGTTAGAGATAACATCGAAGCCCTTCTGCGCGTGCTGATAAGTACTTTCCCATGTTTCTGCTGAGAAAAGAATAGCTGTGTCGTCGGCATACGAGATAACCTTGCCATGAGGGATTGCTAGGGCGAAGAGGTCATTTCAATAAACTAAAAAGAGTATCTATCGTATCTAAACTATCGTGGTATAAGCCTGCTTAGCGTCGTCGGCAAATTGTATGCTAAGGTATTGATTAATAGAGTCAGGAATGAAACTGATGACAAAATATGGGATGCTCAAGCGGGATTTCGAAAGGGAATGGGATGTACTGATCAGGTCTTTTCCTTGCGGTGCATAGCCGAAAAGTTTTTGGCCAAGAGTCAAAAAGTCTATTGCACATTCGTAGATCTGGAAAAGGCCTATGACAGAGTTGAGAGGAATGAATTGTGGTCAGCACTTTCTATGCATGGGGTGAGCAGTCTCTTAATACGAGCACTGAAATCCTTATATGAGGATTCGAGTGCTTGTGTCAGGATAAACGGAGCGCACACTGAGTGGTTTAAGATTGAGAAAGGCGTTAGGCAAGGATGTGTTGCGTCACCGTGGCTGTTCAACCTATTTATGGATAGCTGTTTGACAGATTTGCAAGAGTCTAAAAGTGGATTAAGGATGAATGAGTTACTCGTCAAATGTCTGCTCTATGCCGACGATCAGGTTATACTGGCGTCATCAGCGGAGGAGTTACAGGAGATGGTAAACTGTATGCATGAAGCTTTAAAAGAGAAAGGAATGAAAGTGAACGTAAGTAAAACTAAAACACTGGTTTTTGAAATGGAGAAAGAAATGACAGCATGTAATATTTTGATTGGAGGAGAAAAAGTGGAGCAAGTGAAAGAGTTTGTATATCTAGGATCAAAGTTTACATCAGATGGCAAGTATGATAGTGATATTGAAAGGAGAGTGAACGCGGGGAACATGGTGAATGGAGCTTTGCATGCCTTTATGAGCAGTCAGAAACTATCCAAAAAGGCTCGACTGGCTGTGCACAGGGGCGTGTTGGTCCCGACATTAATGAATGGGAGTGAAAGTTGGGTATGGCAAAAGAAGCATGAAAGCAGAATAAATGCAGTGGAAATGAGAGCGTTAAGGAGTATGATGGGTGTGAAATTGAGTGACAGGATAAGGAACAGCGTGATAAGGGAATGTTGTGATGTGAAAGAAGATGTAGTTACAGGAATAGAAAAGGGTATGTTAAGATGGTTCGGTCATGTGGAGAGGATGAATGAAAGCAGGTTGACTAAGCAGATATACAAGGAGAGTGTGGAGGGAAAGGTCGGAGTGGGAAGACCTAGACGAACGTATCTTGATCAAATTAAGGACGTCCTGGTAAAGGGTCAGGTCAAAAGTACCCGAAACCGCCGAGCTTGTATGAAGAGAGTTATGAATGTGGACGAAGCGAAAGAAGTATGCAGAGATCGTGGCAAGTGGAAAGAGGTAGTCTCTGCCTACCCCTCCGGGAAAGAGGCGTGATTTTATGTATGTATGTATGTATGTTATTACAACAAAAGCCTACAAAATGTTGGGTTTTGTTTTGCGTATCAGTAGGGAATTTAATTTATAGTTCAACGAGATTGCTTTTATATAATGCCTTTGTACGACCTATATTGGAGTATGCGTCTATCGTTTGGAACCCACAGTACAGCATATACATTGAATCCATAGAAAAAATTCAAGAGAAATTTGTGAAACATCTAAAATTTTTTTAAACCCGCTCTCATGATAAAATTACAGACACCTTGCCGTCGCTGACTGGTCGCCGCACGGAAAGAGAACAAATTTTTATTTTTAAAATTTTACGGAGTTACATTGACTCTCCACATTTGGTAAGCAATAATTTATTTCAAATTCCGTCGCCCAAATTCTAGAATTAAATTACTTTTCCATGTTCCATATGCTAAAACGAATTACATTCAGAATACATTCTTGTACCGCGCTTGTCATAGTTATAATAACAATTACAATGACCTTGATTTGTTCAACTTATCCATAATGTCATATAAAAGAAGTTTAAAAACACAAAATTGCTGAGATTAATCAATGGCTTTTTGGTTAATTTTTCACGAAATTAATAATAAATATGTTTATGTTTAACACACTTAGGTTCTATAATAATTTCTATATATTAATTTCTTTGTCTTTTCGATACTATGTATTAGTAAACAGAGGAAACTTTATTGGTTTATGTACTATAGTATAAGATAATATTAATAGGCAACCATGAAACTGTTTGTTTCCCTAATAAAGATAAAAATAAAATAAAATTACCCCCGCTTAATTTGATATCATTTGATGGTACCCCCACAAAATGGTCACTCTTTTATGAAAACTTTAAGAGTTTAATTCACGAAAATCCCCGATTGACGGATGCGGAGAAGGTTCAGTATCTAGTAGGCAAACTAACAGGTAAAGCCCTAACAGTATGTATGTTCCGGTATACCTCCCACGTCAGACAATTATTTGATTATTTGGAACGCGCTTTTAAAGAAATACCAAGATATCAGAGTCCAAGCGTCATTGTATATTGACCAAATGATTAATTTTAAGACTGGCCAATCGCTTGATACATTCTTGGAGCAATTTTGCTTGGCCGAATCTGCGTTACGCAGATTAAAAATCGATAACTTGTCCGATTACATTTTTACGCATATAGCACTCAATAAACTTGACAAAGAGACAGTAAGGTTATTTGAGCAAATGCATTCATGTGTTGAGATACCTACTTTTTCTCAGATAACGCAATTTGTCAATCATCAAAACAAGATACAAACGCTTCGTTCGTCTGCCTTTACTATGAACAAAACGCTACCCTCGAACGCTAATAAAAATAACTAACAAAAATAAAATACTAACAAAAATAAACCAACGCATAATTATTTCGCTAACACCGATCAGATAAATACCAAAACAGAAATACGTAATTCTAATTCAAAAAACTCACTATCTTATAATTGTTTGATATGCAATTCTCAACCTTCACACACATTGTATAAGTGTCAATATTTCTTGAACCAGACTCCATCTTCCAGAAATAATTTAGTGACCAAGTACAATTTTTGTATTAATTGCCTCGGATTTCATAATATTGCAGAATAAGCGACATATTTTACGTCTATTTTTAGATTGTGGATCTATGAGCCACTTCATCACAAAATCAGTCACAAGGTCAGACCGAAAGTGTATCATACGGAGTTACTACTCTGAAATTCCATTCCCGTTTTGATCCTATGTGTTCGTATGATATAGTTGCGCGTATTATTGACTCGATCACCGACCACCTACCCAACTATGAGTTAGATATTTCTAAATTAACTCACCTTAGTGACTTACCAATGGCTGACTATAATTACCATACGCCCGGCGAGGTGGATTGTTTAATTGGTAACGAGCTCTTCCCGTTTCTGTTAGGAAGTGACAAAGTGACTTCACCGCACTCTTCCGTAGTTGCGTTAGAAACTACTCTTGGATATGTAGCCATGGGTAAGGCTGCTGTTACGCGCATCAAGCCCTGTCGCAATGCTAATAATAAAACTTTCTTTTGTTTTACTGAACAAACTTCAACGCTAGAATCAATTACTCAACGCTTTTGGGAACTCGACAATGTCCCTCATAAAATTCATATGAGCCCTGACGATCAGGCCTGTGAAGAAATCTTCAAGTCAACTTATTCTCGAGATAGTACCGGTCGTTATACTGTGCATCTCCCGTTTAAACATAATCCTTCAGAATTAGGAAATTCTCATTTTATCGCTAGACGCCGTTTATTTATTTATTTATTCTTTATTGTAACAATTGACGGCCTCTGTGGCGCAGCGGTAGTACGCTTGTCTGTGTCACCGGAGGTCCCGGGTTCGAATCCCGGTCAGGGCATGATGAGAAAAGAACTTACTCTGATTGGCCTGGGTCTTGGATGTTTATCTATATAAGTATTTATTATAAAATAAAGTATCGTTGAGTTAGTATCTCGTAACACAAGTCTCGAACTTACTTCGAGGCTAACTCAATCTGTGTAATTTGTCCTGTATATATTTATTTATTTATTTATTTAATTACAATTTGTAAAGTACAATAGGCGGACTTAATGCTAATAGCATTATCTAACAGTCTACCATTGGGTTAAGCGGAGAACCTTTGTGTGAGTGATAATAATAATGTATAACAAACATACTTACTATACGATATATACTAAAAACCTATACATAATATATACCTATATACTACACTAAACATACATATATATACATATATTTTACACTAAACATACATATATATATATATATATATATATATATATAATATATATATTTGCAGCAGATTACATACAGAGATTATTTACTCTCTCATGACTGTTTACTGAATTTAGAGAAAAAACTTGATAGTAATCCTGATTTACGTACAAATTACAACGACACTTTGCAAAGTTATATTGATAAAGGTTACTTATCTAAGGTTGAAAATGCATCGTCGGATGATAGCTCTTATTATATTCCGCACAGAGCTGTTTATCGCCCCGACAAACTCACTTCGAAAACTCGTATCGTTATTGTCGCCAGTAGTAAAACTACTAGTGGAAAGTCTCTTAATGACCTTCTTTATACAGGTCCGAATTTACAGACAAGTATATTTGACCTTTTATTAAATTTACGCATGTTCTCTGTGGCCCTATCTGCGGACATTGAAAAGATGTATTTTCAATTGAAACTTACTCCCACTCATCACGCTTTCCAACGTATTTTATATCGATTCGATTCTAGATCTGCAGGGCAATCGCGCTATTTGATAACGTTTGAAATCCAGTCCAATCCAGGAATGGTTGCGGTGTGGTTGCGATTCAACTCTAAAACAACTGAACAGTTTTCGGTATCGTTAAAATCTTACCTTATTGAAAGTTACCAAGCCAAATGAGAAGATTATTATGTTAGGTGATTTTAATGGATGGGTGGGTGTAAAGCGTGATGGATATGAAAAGGTGCTTGGTGCGTTTGGTGACGAAAAGGTGAATGATAATGGAAGAAGTGTATTAGAAATTTGTCTAGAGTGGGATCTTTTTGTGTCGAAATCAATGTTTCAACATAAAGAGATCCACACCTATACAAGAGTGGAAGGTATTTTAAAAAGTATGATAGACTTTGTGATTGTAGATGAAAGATTGAAGAACAAAGTGCTGGATACCCGTGCATATCGCGGTGCTGGCATTGACTCGGACCATTTACTGGTGATATCCCGGATAAGGGGTATCTTCAATCGCTGGCGGCACAGGGTAAGGGAGCAAACCAGCGCTTTGGAAAGAGTAAAAGTGGAAAATTTGCAAGATATGGATGTAGGTAAGAAGTATATTAATAGACTGAAGGATGAATTTGAAGATTTAGATGAAATGAGCGATATTGAAGATGGATGGAAGGAACTTAAAGAAAGAATTGTGAAAGTAGCTGTTGAAGTGTGTGGTGTAAGTAGAAGAAGGAAAGGAAAAAATCACAAAAATGCGTGGATGAGTAAAGATGTGCAAGAACTTGTGCGATTAAAGAAGAAAGCATGGCTGGATTTGTTAGCAGCAAAAGCTAACTTAAGAATGCAAGAGGTTATAGATGAAGATGTGAATGAAGCACGTAAGGAATATAAGAAAATGAAAGATTTGGTTAAGAAAGCTGTGATTAGAAAGAAAGAAGAGTATAAAGAGGATTTTGATAAAAGGCTATCAGAAGACTTTCAGTCAAATCTGAAAGTATTCTGGAAATCCGTAAGGTCAGCCCGAGGAAATACTATAACCAGAGAGCTGACTAGGATCAGATGCCAGGATGGTAGCGTTGTGAAAGGAGAAGAATGTGTACTAAAGATATGGAAGGACTATTTTGAAAGTTTATTTGAAAAAAAGGAAGGAAATAAGAAAGATTTCTGCTATAGCGAAGAAAAAGAGAATGAGATGGAAGGCGAAATTGAAATGTTCGAAATTGTGGAAGCACTTAAGAGTATGAAAGCGGGAAAGGCTGCTGGGTGTGATAGAGTGTCGGTCGAGATGCTTAAAGCAGGAAAAGGCGTAGTAGCTAGTCAGTTGTACTGCCTTTTCAATTTGTGTTGGAGAAGCGGCCGAGTACCAAAAGATTGGTGTAAGGCTGTTATCGTGCCACTTTACAAAGGAAAAGGGTCACAGCTGGACTGCAAAAATTATCGTGGTATAAGCCTGCTTAGCGTCGTCGGCAAATTGTATGCTAAGGTATTGATTAATAGAGTCAGGAATTAAACTGATGACAAAATATGGGATGCTCAAGCGGGATTTCGAAAGGGAATGGGATGTACTGATCAGGTCTTTTCCTTGCGGTGCATAGCCGAAAAGTTTTTGGCCAAGATTCAAAAAGTCTATTGCACATTCGTAGATCTGGAAAAGGCCTATGACAGAGTTGAGAGGAATGAATTGTGGTCAGCACTTTCTATGCATGGGGTGAGCAGTCTCTTAATACGAGCACTGAAATCCTTATATGAGGATTCGAGTGCTTGTGTCAGGATAAACGGAGCGCACACTGAGTGGTTTAAGATTGAGAAAGGCGTTAGGCAAGGATGTGTTGCGTCACCGTGGCTGTTCAACCTATTTATGGATAGCTGTTTGACAGATTTGAAAGAGTCTAAAAGTGGATTAAGGATGAATGAGTTACTCGTCAAATGTCTGCTCTATGCCGACGATCAGGTTATACTGGCGTCATCAGCGGAGGAGTTACAGGAGATGGTAAACTGTATGCATGAAGCTTTAAAAGAGAAAGGAATGAAAGTGAACGTAAGTAAAACTAAAACACTGGTTTTTGAAATGGAGAAAGAAATGACAGCATGTAATATTTTGATTGGAGGAGAAAAAGTGGAGCAAGTGAAAGAGTTTGTATATCTAGGATCAAAGTTTACATCAGATGGCAAGTATGATAGTGATATTGAAAGGAGAGTGAACGCGGGGAACATGGTGAATGGAGTTTTGCATGCCTTTATGAGCAGTCAGAAACTATCCAAAAAGGCTCGACTGGCTGTGCACAGGGGCGTGTTGGTCCCGACATTAATGTATGGGAGTGAAAGTTGGGTATGGCAAAAGAAACATGAAAGCAGAATAAATGCAGTGGAAATGAGAGCGTTAAGGAGTATGATGGGTGTGAAATTGAGTGACAGGATAAGGAACAGCGTGATAAGGGAATGTTGTGATGTGAAAGAAGATGTAGTTACAGGAATAGAAAAGGGTATGTTAAGATGGTTCGGTCATGTGGAGAGGATGAATGAAAGCAGGTTGACTAAGCAGATATACAAGGAGAGTGTGGAGGGAAAGGTCGGAGTGGGAAGACCTAGACGAACGTATCTTGATCAAATTAAGGACGTCCTGGTAAAGGGTCAGGTCAAAAGTACCCGAAACCGCCGAGCTTGTATGAAGAGAGTTATGAATGTGGACGAAGCGAAAGAAGTATGCAGAGATCGTGGCAAGTGGAAAGAGGTAGTCTCTGCCTACCCCTCCGGGAAAGAGGCGTGATTTTATGTATGTGTATGTTAAAATCTTAGTCGAACCACAAACGAACTAGAACGAAACCATACTATGATCGTTAGAGATTTCAACATAGTATTTTTGTAAATATCTGTTATATGAGTATAATCGAGCATCGATTAAGCTTTCGTGTAGTGCAGCACTAGTTTGCTCCTCGTATAAACTCTATGGTTATGTCTTTGGCCGGTATTTTTTGTCAACAAGACGATCAAAACTTAAAAAGTTTTCAAGTGGATTCTTTTTTTTTGGCGGCTGGCAACCCCGGAGCGTAATTGTCATATTCATTGCTCCGTATTTAAAATTTGTAAATTTAATTAAAATACACTAAAAATAAGTAAAAAATAAAATAAATTCATTGAATGCACATAGTGTAATTGTAATATTTAATTTTTAAGGTCAAATTCGGTGTATCTTGTGAAAAGATAGTGTTCAAAGTTGACGTTCTGTGGGTAACTGTTGCCGGTTATATTTTACAACTTTTACAAGGTAAGAACTGTACAATAGTTACTTTTCCTCACGAATTTATATCAATCACCGCGTCCTTGTGCACTGTTTTGCGTAATTTTTATTAAATATCTTACGAAATCACTTATTTCCTATACCGAATTTGACGTTTGTTTACTTTTGAATTAGGTTAGGTTTTAGTACGGTAGTCGGTTTTGCTGGTATTATTTTACACACATCAAACTCTCATTGTCTTCCTTATACTTATAACATCTTATTTTGTAAAATATGTCGTCCTCAACCCGTGCTGTGACCGCTCGTCAGCTGGAAATGCAACTGAAGGAAGCCTTAGTTCAACTCAAGGCTGAGAAAAAGGACAATGAGCAATTATTACTGGAAAGGGAAGACAATGAACGTGAATATGAATTGATGCGAAATAAAAATCTAAAGCTCGAACAACATCTTGCTGAGAGTCTTAATAATTGTGATGACTTAACCGGGCAGCTTAACCGACTTAATTTAGTGGTAGATTCTTTCCGCCAATGCAGTGATACGTATGAGCAGACACTCAGACGTGTTACTGAATTAGAAAGGGAGCTGAGTGAGGCATATGAGCTGATAAATAGACACGAGCAAGATGCCCAGTCGCATCAGTCAAAGGAGGTGTCCAGCCTCTTTGATGAGCTCATTGAAAGTAGACTTATGTCACCCTCAGTTGATTCCTCAATTATTGATCTCACTAGTGACACTTCTTATGATAATATGTATAAAAACAAACCAAAACTTGATATGAGCCATAATAAATTAAAAAAATACCTTAAACTCTCTAAAAAAATTAGGAAATGTAAATATCAATTAAAAAATAATAACATAAGGAAATCATGCTTAATAAAAAGCAGTTCATTGAACTGTAGGTTACAAAGGGAAATCAGTTCTTGCAATCAAAAAATGGTAGAAAATCAAGAGGCATATGAGGTTAATAGGATCAGATTGGAGACTCATGTCATAAAATTACAGGATGACTATTCTAAACTGTTTAATAAATATGATAAACAAAGACAGCAAAATACTGAGCATCTGTTGGCTGTAGAAAAGTTGATTCATGATAGTACATTTAACCAGGAGACTCTTGAATTCTTATCAAAAGAATGTACCTGCGGGCGATTCAACAAGCCCGATATCAATGATTCTACCTTGCTTTCACTCACTCCCAGTGCCGGTAATTTGCTTGATACTTATTCCAACTCTGAACCCTGTAAACCTCATTATAATTATAATACAGTGCTATTTTCAGACGGTATTGGTAGCAATATGGGTAAATATTTTTGTGATACCCTAAATCAGTCTTTTATAAATTACTGCATGCCAAATGCATCTTTTACCCAAATTATTGAGAGAATTAATAATGTAAATTTAAATAATAAATCCAACATAGTAATATTAATTGGTGATAGTTTTAAAATTGGCAGGAAAGATATAATTAACTGTTTTGAATCTTTGAATAAATTAAAAGTTAACCAAATAATTTTATGTGCTTTTCCATATATGAGTTGCCAGTCTCCAAAACTTAATAAAAACATTCACCTACTCAATAATTTTATGCATTCGTTGACATGTCGTCACAGTGACAAATTTGTGTTTTTTGACACAAACAATTTCATAGGTGATTGTTTTAAGACCAATGATAGAATATTTCTATCCAGATACCATAAGAACAAAATTGCTACATTGGTAGCTAGTAATATTAATATTTGGACGAGTTTACATTGTAAGCGAAATATTAATTATAAGTTGACTACAGAATTGCCAACTCTGTGTGATGGTAACTCTGTTGACTTGACAGTTAATTTAAACTGCACACTCAGACAACGGGAAACCCTCGAGGGTTAAGAATTATCCATCAAAATATACAAGGTCTTCCCGGCAAAGAATTAGAAGTACAACTAGTTTTAGAAGAATTAAATGTGGACATTTTATGTTTGACTGAGCATTGGCTCATGGAGGGGGAGATGATGTTCAGCCTAAACAATTATAATATTGTGAGCTGCTTAAACAGAAAGTCTGCAATTAGAGGTGGGTCTATGATATTTATCAAATGCGGTCTTCGCTGTAAAGAGCGAACAGACATAACCAGACTTTCGGTTGAGCGGTGTACCGAAGTGACCTGTGCCGAGCTAGATCATCATATAATTGTTTGTGTGTACAGTCCCCCAAACAGTGAATTTAAACAATTTTTAAAAATAATGGATCAAGTGTTACATGTTACCTCAAAATGTAATAAAAAATTAATTATTTGTGGTGATTTTAACATTGACATTTTAGTTAAATCAACTGTTAGTATACAATTTATTAATTTGTTTAAATCTTATAATTTAGAGTATGTTTTTTTCGAACCAACCCGAATAACATCTACATCTGCCAAGTGTCTGGATAATTTTTTTTGCAATAATCTTTATATACGGAAATCAATTATTCACAAATTGCCCTCGGATCACACCGGTCAATATGTTACCTTTGAGAAAGAGTCCTTAAACAATTTAAATAATGATAAAATTATGTGTAGACCTCTTTCTTCCCAAAACATAAGAAAATTTAAAATAAACATTGCAAATCAATTAAATACTTTAACATATTCTGGAAATAATCCTAATGAACATTATAACAATTTATTTAATATGATTTCTGCTGAATACTCAAAAAGGTTCAAGCAGAAACAAGTCAATATTCGTAATAGATTACAGTTCAGTGAATGGGCTACATTAGGTATTCACAAGAGTAGGAATAAGTTATATGACTTATATGCCCAGAAACAATACAATTTTGACCCCAGTTTTGTAGAATATGTCAAAAATTATTCAAAATTATTTAAAAAAGTTTGCAGGCAAGCCAAGTCTTTTCACATAAGTAGTAAAATAAACAACGCACCTAATAAAATTAAAGAAACATGGAACATTATTAATAAAGAATCTGGCAAAATCAAAGATAGAGACAGTATTAAACAAATATCATCCGGTAACAAAAGTATTTCTAAAACTCAGGACATAGTAAATGAATAGAATAGAATAGAATAGAATAGAATAGATTTATTTTCAAAATTGGATACAAGGTATCACTTATTGACGTCACATAACTTAAATCTAATTATAACTACTACCGCTTCCAAAGCGCATGTGTAGAAGAAGCGGCGGAACAAACTACACTGCAGCATTTTCACAGGACGTCAATTTACAAATATAGATCTCTTAAATCTAAATCGTGGACGAATGCACATTGTCTACATTAAAAAACATGTATGAATGTAGAACTGATCATGTCAATACGAATATTTCGTCAAATAAAATAAATATAAAATAAAATATGTACATACTGTACAAATTATGTCCAGATCATGTCAAAAATACACAAGCATTTAAGAGGCCATTATGTCCAGCTCGGGCCACACATGTTTATCATTAATATAATCATCCGTGCTGTAATAGGCTTTGCTACAAAGCTCAACTTTAATATACTGTTTGAATTTTCTATCATTCATTTCAAGAACACTTTTTGGTAATTTATTATAAAATCTTATACAATTAATAAGAAATGATTTCCCTACCTTAGCCAGCCGATGTGCTGGGATCGACAACTTGTAATTGTTCCGCAGTGATCTACTAGTACATTCACCTACTTTTTTGAAAGAGTCTAAGTTTTTCCTAACATGCATGATGTTATCGAATATGTATTGGGAGGGCAAAGTTAAAATATTTAGGTTTTTGAAAAAATCTCTAAGGGAATCTCTTTGTTTAAGACCGTAGATATATCGAATTGCCCTTTTTTGTAAAATGAAAATAGTTTGTATGTCTGCTGCTGATCCCCAAAGCAGTAGACCATATGACATTAAACTATGAAAATAACTAAAATATACTAGCTTAGCAGTTGCCACATCCGTCAAATGCCTAATACGACGAATAGCGTATGCTGCAGAACTAAGCCTTTTAGAAAGTTTTAAAATGTGAGCATGCCATTTCAAATTTGAATCTAATGTTATTCCTAAGAAAGTAGTACTATCAACAAAATCTAATCTTTTACTATTTATACTAATATCCACATTTGCCTGCCGCACATTGGGAAGTGTAAACTTAATACATTGGGTCTTATTTGCATTTAACAGTAAGTTGTTGATTGTAAACCAGTTAGAGATGGCGGCTAAAGTGCTATTCACATCATCACAGATTTCGCTACGGCGGTTCATTTTAAAAATTAGTGACGTATCATCTGCAAACAACACGATGCCACTCTGTTTCTCAATCATGCAAGGCTTTTGATAATTTCTTTGCAAAAATCCCTGTGGAGCTAACTTCTGACGTTGACTCTTGTCCATTGCGCGCTGAAACCCTACTTAATAATAACACAACTCCCATCAAATCTGTCTTTAAATTTAAATATGTTAACTCTGATAATATATTAAAGGCGTTCAAAAAACTTAACTTTTTTGTATTAGTGCCGTGTGGTTCACGGCACTAATACAAAAAAGAATAGGACCACTCCATCTCTTTCCCATGGATGTCGTAAAAGGCGACTAAGGGATAGGCTTACAAACTTGGGATTCTTCTTTAGGCGATGGGCTAGCAACCTGTCACTATTTGAATCTCAATTCTATCATTAAGCCAAATAGCTGAACGTGGCCATTCAGTCTTTTTAAGATTGTTGGCTCTGTCTACCCCGCAAGGGATATAGACGTGACTATATGTATGTATGTATGCAAACAACTTAATTTGAAAAAGTCTGAAGACCATTGGGGTATGTCTGTTAGTATCATAAGTCAAATCATAGATATTATTGCATCTGATCTAGCTTTTGTATTTAATGAATGTATTGATGAGGGTATTTTTCCAAATTTAATGAAATGTAGCAAATTAATACCTCTATTCAAAAAAGGGGAGAAAACAGTCCTTGGCAATTATAGACCTATTTCTATATTGCCAGTTTTGAGCAAGGTGTTTGAGAAGATGATGCTTAATCAAATGCAACAATATTTTAAAATCAATAACATTTTCCATTCCCAACAATATGGGTTCACTGCCGGGAAGTCCACCACTGATGCGGGAGTAGCACTTGTTACTCAAATCTATGACGCGTGGGAGAGTTCACAGGATTCAGTTGGAGTCTTTTGCGATCTCTCTAAAGCATTTGATTGCGTAGATCATCAGACACTTTTGCGTAAACTTCGTCAATATGGGTTTGACCACAAATCAACTAAACTAATGGCATCCTATTTGACTGATAGGCTTCAAACTGTAGATATTAATGGAGTAAAGTCAAGCGGATCAAGCGTCTCAATGGGTGTTCCTCAGGGCTCAATTTTAGGACCATTCCTCTTCTTGGTATACATTCAGTCAGAAAAGTATCGGGAATGGATTATTTATTTATGGTTCCAAATTCAAATTTTTGTTTTTTTTTTTGTTGTTGTTAGATTGGCTCAACTGTTTTCCATTTTGGCGCGGAGTTTGAGTTGTATCTGTTGTTTACATTAAATACAGTGCTATTTTTAGTTATATCATATCTAGTGTGTATTGCTAATTTCATAATGGATAAAAACATCGAACAAAGAGTTTGTCTTAAATTTTGCATTGCCAATGGAATATCGTGTTCGGAGTCACTGAAAATGTTACAGAAGGCTTACGGTGAATCGACTTTATCAAAAACTCGTGCTTATGAGTGGTACAAAGCGTTCAAAACCGGTCGAGATGTGATGGAAGATTTGCCTCGCTCTGGTAGGCCATCAACGTCTGCAACTGAAGTTAACATCGCAAAAGTGAAGGAAATAGTGACTGAAAATCCTCATTCAACTTTGAGAGAGATAGCCACCGAACTTTCTGTATCTCACGAGTCGATCCGTACCATTTTAACTAATAATTTGGGTATGAAACATGTTGCCGCTCGGCTAGTCCCAAAAGACCTGAATTTTTTTCAAAAACTCAATCGCATGAGAGTCGCTGAGGACATGCTAGAACGAGTCAATTCCGACCCAACATTCATGAAACGCATTGTTACTGGTGACGAGACGTGGGTTTACGAGTTTGACATGCTAACTAGTCAACAAGCTTCGGAGTGGCGCCTTCCAACTGAACCGAAACCGAAAAAACCACGCCAAAGTCGTTCAAAAGTCAAAGTCATGTTGACTGTTTTCTTTGACTATCGCGGTGTTGTGCACTCGGAATTCTTGCCGGAAGGTCAAACGGTAAATAAGGAATATTATTTGAGTGTTATGCGGCGTTTAAGAGAGCAAATCCGACGAAAAAGGCCAGATTTGTGGAAAGAAAATTCTTGGATTTTGCACCATGATAATGCACCTTCGCACAAGGCCATCATTGTACATACATACATACATACATAAAATCACGCCTCTTTCCCAGAGGGGTAGGCAGAGACTACCTCTTTCCACTTGCCACGATCTCTGCATACTTCTTTCGCTTCGTCCACATTAATAACTCTCTTCATACAAGCTCGGCGGTTTCGGGTACTTTTGACCTGACCCTTTACCAGGACGTCCTTAATTTGATCAAGATACGTTCGTCTAGGTCTTCCCACTCCGACCTTTCCCTCCACACTCTCCTTGTATATCTGCTTAGTCAACCTGCTTTCATTCATCCTCTCCACATGACCGAACCATCTTAACATACCCTTTTCTATTCCTGTAACTACATCTTCTTTCACATCACAACATTCCCTTATCACGCTGTTCCTTATCCTGTCACTCAATTTCACACCCATCATACTCCTTAACGCTCTCATTTCCACTGCATTTATTCTGCTTTCATGTTTCTTTTGCCATACCCAACTTTCACTCCCATACATTAATGTCGGGACCAACACGCCCCTGTGCACAGCCAGTCGAGCCTTTTTGGATAGTTTCTGACTGCTCATAAAGGCATGCAAAGCTCCATTCACCATGTTCCCCGCGTTCACTCTCCTTTCAATATCACTATCATACTTGCCATCTGATGTAAACTTTGATCCTAGATATACAAACTCTTTCACTTGCTCCACTTTTTCTCCTCCAATCAAAATATTACAAGCTGTCATTTCTTTCTCCATTTCAAAAACCAGTGTTTTAGTTTTACTTACGTTCACTTTCATTCCTTTCTCTTTTAAAGCTTCATGCATACAGTTTACCATCTCCTGTAACTCCTCCGCTGATGACGCCAGTATAACCTGATCGTCGGCATAGAGCAGACATTTGACGAGTAACTCATTCATCCTTAATCCACTTTTAGACTCTTTCAAATCTGTCAAACAGCTATCCATAAATAGGTTGAACAGCCACGGTGACGCAACACATCCTTGCCTAACGCCTTTCTCAATCTTAAACCACTCAGTGTGCGCTCCGTTTATCCTGACACAAGCACTCGAATCCTCATATAAGGATTTCAGTGCTCGTATTAAGAGACTGCTCACCCCATGCATAGAAAGTGCTGACCACAATTCATTCCTCTCAACTCTGTCATAGGCCTTTTCCAGATCTACGAATGTGCAATAGACTTTTTGACTCTTGGCCAAAAACTTTTCTGCTATGCACCGCAAGGAAAAGACCTGATCAGTACATCCCATTCCCTTTCGAAATCCCGCTTGAGCATCCCATATTTTGTCATCAGTTTCATTCCTGACTCTATTAATCAATACCTTAGCATACAATTTGCCGACGACGCTAAGCAGGCTTATACCATGATAATTTTTGCAGTCCAGCTGTGACCCTTTTCCTTTGTAAAGTGGCACGATAACAGCCTTACACCAATCTTTTGGTACTCGGCCGCTTCTCCAACACAAATTGAAAAGGCAGTACAACTGACTAGCTACTACGCCTTTTCCTGCTTTAAGCATCTCGACCGACACTCTATCACACCCAGCCTTTCCCGCTTTCATACTCTTAAGTGCTTCCACAATTTCGAACATTTCAATTTCGCCTTCCATCTCATTCTCTTTTTCTTCGCTATAGCAGAAATCTTTCTTATTTCCTTCCTTTTTTTCAAATAAACTTTCAAAATAGTCCTTCCATATCTTTAGTACACATTCTTCTCCTTTCACAACGCTACCATCCTGGCATCTGATCCATCATTGTGAACGAATTTTTAACCAAACACTCAACAAATACCATCGAGCAACCACCATATTCACCAGATATGGCTCCAGCCGACTTTTTTCTTTTTCCTAAACTCAAATTACCACTTCGTGGCACCCGTTTTCAATCGGTAGAAGACATAAAAGAGAATTCGCGGTGAGAACTGACCTCAATTCCGGAAACAGCGTTTAAAAAATGTTTTGATGATTGGATTATTCGTTGGCGTAAGTGTATCGTTTCTAAAGGAGCATATTTTGAAGGTGATAAAATAAATTTGGATGAATAACAAACAGTTTGTGTATTATTGATCTTTTCCTGCTACTTTCTTGACAGAGTAGTATATGTATATATATTTATATTGTTACCATGATGGCGTCAGTTTCGTTCCTAACTAATGTTCCAAAGCTGAAGGGGCGTCAAAATTATCACGAGTGGGCTTTTGCAGTTGAAAATTTGCTAATTTTGGAGAGCATGGCGAGTTCTATTAAAACTGAGCCTACTGCAGACACAGCCGCAAATGATGCAAAAGCTTAAGCAAAATTAATTCTAACGATAGATCCCTCGCTGTATGTTCACATAATCTTTTATAGCTACATCATCTAAGAACTTATGGACTAAACTAAAAATTATGTTCGATGATTCAGGATTCTCCCGTAGAATAACGTTGCTGCGAAATTTAATTTCGATTCGCCTTGATAACTGTGAATCGATGACAAGTTATGTTACACAAATAATTGAGACGGGACAGAAATTATCTGGAACAGGATTTTTTGTGAACGACGAGTGGATTGGCTCTTTGATGCTGGCAGGATTACCTGAAAAATACATTCCAATGATAATGGCGATAGAACATTCCGGAATCGCCACGACTGCCGACGTAATAAAAACAAAAACAAACGATGGTGTCCGCACCCCATCACGTCTCGTTCCCGGCGGGAGCGGTATGCGGTCTGCTGAAAGCCGCTTTGCGACGATGAATGTAAGAGGAGGAATGAAGGATAAGATTGAGGAAGTATGCCGGATGATGGATGAAAGACGTTTGGATGTGTTGTGCGTGAATGAAACGAAGCGGAAAGGATGCGACGCGACGCAGTACGGCCCTTACACGGCGTATTGGTCTGGAATTTCCAGTACCAGCCGAGGCTGTCAAGGGGTCGGTCTAATCCTTTCTGCACGAATGGCTGAGTGTGTGAATGAGTATGAGTGTGTCAGCCCTCGTCTTCTATGGATTAGGCTGAAAGTTGGAATCACTCGGATCTTCGTTCTAGGTGTTTATGCACCGTGGGATGTGGGTTCGAGGGGTACAACATCAGCAAAAAGCGAAAAACGAAAAACGAGGAGTTCTGGAATAGTGTAAGAGAAGTATTGAAAGTTACCAAGCCAAATGAGAAGATTATTATGTTAGGTGATTTTAATGGATGGGTGGGTGTAAAGCGTGATGGATATGAAAAGGTGAATGATAATGGAAGAAGTGTATTAGAAATTTGTCTTGTGTAGAGTGGGATCTTTTTGTGTCGAACTCAATGTTTCAACATAAAGAGATCCACACCTACACAAGAGTGGAAGGTATTTTAAAAAGTATGATAGACTTTGTGATTGTAGATGAAAGATTGAAGAACTAAGTGCTGGATACCCGTGCATATCGCGGTGCTGGCATTGACTCGGACCATTTACTGGTGATATTCCGGATAAGGGGTATCTTCAATCGCTGGCGGCATAGGGTTAGGGAGCAAACCAGCGCTTGAGAAAGAGTGAAAGTAGAAAATTTGCAAGATATGGATGTAGGTAAGAAGTACATTCAGTCAGAAAAGTATCGGGAATGGATTATTTATTTATGGTTCCAAATTCAAATTTTTGTTTTTTTTTGTTGTTGTTAGATTGGCACAACTGTTTTCCATTTTGGCGCGGAGTTTGAGTTGCATCTGTTGTTTACATTAAATACAGTGCTATTTTTAGTTATATCATATCTAGTGTGTATTGCTAATTTCATAATGGATAAAAACATCGAACAAAGAGTTTGTCTTAAATTTTGCATTGCCAATGGAATATCGTGTTCGGAGTCACTGAAAATGTTACAGAAGGCTTACGGTGAATCGACTTTATCAAAAACTCGTGCTTATGAGTGGTACAAAGCGTTCAAAAGCGGTCGAGATGTGATGGAAGATTTGCCTCGCTCTGGTAGGCCATCAACGTCTGCAACTGAAGTTAACATCGCAAAAGTGAAGGAAATAGTGACTGAAAATCCTCATTCAACTTTGAGAGAGATAGCCACCGAACTTTCTGTATCTCACGAGTCGATCCGTACCATTTTAACTAATAATTTGGGTATGAAACATGTTGCCGCTCGGCTAGTCCCAAAAGACCTGAATTTTTTTCAAAAACTCAATCGCATGAGAGTCGCTGAGGACATGCTAGAACGAGTCAATTCCGACCCAACATTCATGAAACGCATTGTTACTGGTGACGAGACGTGGGTTTACGAGTTTGACTTGCAAACTAGTCAACAAGCTTCGGAGTGGCGCCTTCCAACTGAACCGAAACCGAAAAAACCACGCCAAAGTCGTTCAAAAGTCAAAGTCATGTTGACTGTTTTCTTTGACTATCGCGGTGTTGTGCACTCGGAATTCTTGCCGGAAGGTCAAACGGTAAATAAGGAATATTATTTGAGTTTTATGCGGCGTTTAAGAGAGCAAATCCGACGAAAAAGGCCAGATTTGTGGAAAGAAAATTCTTGGATTTTGCACCATGATAATGCACCTTCGCACAAGGCCATCATTGTGAACGAATTTTTAACCAAACACTCAACAAATACCATCGAGCAACCACCATATTCACCAGATATGGCTCCAGCCGACTTTTATCTTTTTCCTAAACTCAAATTACCACTTCGTGGCACCCGTTTTCAATCGGTAGAAGACATAAAAGAGAATTCGCGGCGAGAACTGACCTCAATTCCGGAAACAGCGTTTAAAAAATGTTTTGATGATTGGATTATTCGTTGGCGTAAGTGTATCGTTTCTAAAGGAGCATATTTTGAAGGTGATAAAATAAATTTGGATGAATAACAAACAGTTTGTGTATTATTGATCTTTTCCTGCTACTTTCTTGACAGAGTAGTATATTAATAGACTGAAGGATGAATTTGAAAATTTAGATGAGAGGAGCAATATTGAAGATGGATGGAAGGAATTTAAAGAAAGAATTGTGAAAGTAGCTGTTGAAGTGTGTGGTGTAAGTAGAAGAAGGAAAGGGAAAAATCACAAAAATGCGTGGATGAGTAAAGATGTGCAAGAACTTGTGTGATTAAAGAAGAAAGCATGGCTGGATTTGTTAGCAGCAAAAGCTAACTTAAGAATGCAAGAGGTTATAGATGAAGATGTGAATGAAGCACGTAAGGAATATAAAAAAATGAAAGATTTGGTTAAGAAAGCTGTGATTAGAAAGAAAGAAGAGTATAAAGAGGATTTTGATAAAAGGCTATCAGAAGACTTTCAGTCAAATCTAAAAGTATTCTGATAAGCGAATCTGAAGATACAGAAGAAGAGATAGAGAGAGCTAAGCGAATCAGGAAGCCACCAGAGCGTTATGGGTTTACTAACTTATGCATGTTATCAATTACGGAATGAGTGAGTGATCCCGTAAGTGTTAAAGAAGCACTGAATAGTCCTGATAAAGAAAAATGGATTGAGGCAATGCGCGATGAACTGCAAGCATTTGAGGATAATCAAGCGTGGGTGCCAGTTAATGAGTTACCTTCAGATAAAACTTTAGTGTAGAGTAAATGGGTTTTCAAAAGAAAAGTGAATAGTGATAAAAGTGTACGGTATCGAGCCCGTTTAGTAGCTAAAGGCTTCACGCAGAGGGCAGGTGTGGACTATGATGACACTTTCTCGCCTGTGGTAAGGCACTCATCCCTAAGACTCTTGCTTGCTTTAGCAGTGCAGTTAAACTTGGACATTACTCATCTGGACGTTAAAACAGCCTTTTTGAACGGTTATCTCAAGGAGGACATTTATATGGTTCAACCAGGTATTTCTTGTGATGTTAATAAGAAAATGGTTATTGTAAAACTTAATTAAGCTATATATGGGTTAAAACAATCATCCAGATTTTGGTATGAAAGAGTTGAGCAATGTTTGTGTGAATTAGGGTTTAAAAAATGTAAATTAGAACCTTGTGTATTTACGAAAATGAATAATGATGTTAAAATTGTCATTGCCTTATATGTCGACGATTTTTTTGTTTTTTCTGATAGTATGAGAGAGACAAACAAGTTATTTTCTGTATTATGTTCTAATTTTAAGATAAAAAACTTAGGCCAAGTTCAAAATTGTCTGGGTATGCGTGTTAAAATTGATAAAAAAAATAATTTCATTACATTAGATCAAAGTCAATATGTAGAAGAGTTATTGATTAAATTCAATATGTTAGAGTGTAAAGAAAATACTACTCCAATGGAATGTAAATTAAATATTAAAAAAAATTGAAAATTGCAATCAACAGATTCCATATCAACAGCTGATTGGAAGTCTTATGTACTTGTCGTTGTTAACAAGACCTGATATAGCATTTAGTGTCAGTTTTCTAAGTCAATTTAATAATAATGGAATTATGCAAAAAGAATTCTCAGATACTTAAAGAAAACAAAAAAAATTTGTTTAAAGTATGTAAAGGAAAAAGCTGAACTTGTAGGATATGTTGATGCCGATTGGGCAAGTAATGTTATAGATAGAAAATCTTATACAGGTTATTGTTTTTTAATGTCAGGCTCAGCTATTTCCTGGGAGAGCAGAAAGCAACGAACTGTGGCTTTATCCAGCATGAGGCTGAATATATGTCAATATCGGAAGCATGTAAAGAAGCTATGTATTTGAGAGCTTTGCAATATGAAATTACAGCTGAATTGTACGCTGTAACTTTATTTGATAGTCAAAGTGCACAGAAGTTGGTGGCAAATTATATTGTTCATAGAAAAAGTAAACATATAGACATAGTCTATAGTGCCGAACTAACTAACGTCATTAGGCATTGCAGATATCACTGTTACGCGGATGACGTACAGTTATATATTTCACATAAGCCAGAAGAAACATCATCTGCAGTGACTAAAATGAATGAGGACCTGGAACTTATCGCCGATTGGTCAGCTAAAAACTCGTTAGTACTTAACCCTTCGAAGACTAAAATGCTAATCCTTGGTACTAGAATCCAAATTCAGAAGACTATAAGCAGTAATCCTAAAATAACATTGCTAGGTCCAGCTGTGGAAAGAGTTGATGAGGCGAAAAACCTGGGCATAGTTATGGATGGTGAACTTCGTTTCGAGAAACACGTGTTGGAGGTCGTCAGAAACTGCTTCTTTCGTTTGAAGGTTTTGTATAGGGTTAGAAATTTTTCGTCAGAGAATGTACGTATTAGGTTGTGTGAGGCTCTGGTTTTATCGCGGCTCAATTACGGGGATGTTGTCTATGGACCTCGCTTATTCGAGAGAACTCGGCGATTAATTCAACGTGTCCAAAATGCATGCTGCCGATTTTGTTTTGATATTCCACTTCGTAGTCGCATTACGCCATACCTTAACAAGGCCTCCATGTTAAATATGGACTCGCGCAGGCAACTACATCTTGCTAGTTTATTATTCGGAGTTATACGACACGGGATCCCTGAGTATCTCCACTCAAAGATAAAGTTTAACACCCAGCATAACGCGAGATCATGTCGGCCCCCATTACTTACTTATCGACACAAAACGGCTGCATTCAGGGGCAGTTTCCGCTACCAGGCCACTAAATGTTGGAACAATATACCTCCCCCCATCAGGATTCAAGCATCTGTCATTTTGTTCAAAGTTGAATTACGCAGGCATCTTTTGGATCTACAGAACATACTATTGGATAAGAAACCAAAAGTGACTTTAAAAGGGGACGCATCATCGGCTCCGCACGCAGTCGCTGAGCAACACTCGTCCCGCGCGGTCGTTACTCTGTCCATTTAAATTTCGAATTTAATACGTTGAGTTATTGTTTTATTTTGTCAATTCTTTAGTTTTGTAATGAGTTGATTTCAGCCATAATTATACGCGGAATTAGCAACCCCAATATTCGCGCAGCGGCAACTAATGCGGAACTGATGCCAAATGACTTGATAGAATTTTTCTCGATTTATGTTAAGCCGGTTAGTTTAACAAAGAGTTCCTCTCGATCAGTTTCATTTAATGCCACCCAGAATAAGCAAACTACGGATTCGTCACGGAAAAGAAGTAATAGTGATATTAAATGCTTTTCGTGTGGTCAGCTAGGACACAGACAGGCTAATTGTTTTAAGCGTTCTAAAACGGATCAGGTAAACTGACTGCTACCACGAGTGCCCCGTCTTCAAAACCTACTTTACCTAGTTCTGTAAGAAATCCGGTCATAGTGTTGAAACTTGTTTTGCCAAACAGAGGTCTGAAGCAACGAACAAGGATACGGTTAATTTTTGATATGCTTTGGTTACTTCTACAAATAGCGACGTCGTAGTGGCGGTTATCCAAGATGTTCCTGTAGATATTTTGATAGATAGTGGTTCGACTATATCGCTTATGTTATCATCTTTGTTGAAGCATTTTAACTGTTCGGTTAAACCTGCTTTTAGAATATTAAAAGGATTGGGTAGTCAGGAGGTAGAAAGTACATCCGGTTACCAATTGAGTTTGATGGCTTAACTCTCGAGGTAGATTTATTTATTGTGCCGTCTCAATACATGAACACTCCGGTTAAATTGGGCACAGATGTTTTAAATAGGGATGGTGTTAGGTATGTTCGTACCAAGAACTATCAGCGGCTTACGCGAGTTGAATGTAAATCGAACATGACAGTAGTTCAAGGTCTTATTTTACTGCGGAATGTTCTTGAAACGTTAACAAACGCCGGTTTTTTTGATAAACTTGAAGTGTTCGTTTTCGTAACAGAAATAGAATACCTGGGACGGACAATTAGTGAAGGTCAGGTTAGGCCGAGTCACGATAAGGTTGGTATTGATGCGGCAATGCCACTCATCCGAAGTGATGTGGCTATTGAGGGTTCCAGTCCAAACAGGAAAGCTCTAAGGGAGACAAGTCGTCAGCGAGTGTCTGTACGTCGTTCAAACCAGGAGGCTCAAGATAAGTATGTGAATAGAGGTCGCAAAGCACCACGTGGTTTTGAATTAAACTCATTAGTTTTTGTGAGAAAACAGGCTCAAGCAACGGGGAAGTTGGACTCCTGCATGCGAGGGCCTTATCGTGTGGTGAAGATCCTGCCTCAAGGGCGCTACGAGCTCCAGCTGTTGGCCGGCTCATATGGCAAGTCGACGCAGGCAGCTGCGGAATATATGATGCCGTGGCACGGAGAATGGACTCCTGATGTCTGTTCTGCTTTATTTAGCGGTGAGTGAATTTAATTATTTCGGCTTACCATAGATCTTGTGTGAAATATAATTTTTTTGAGACGACCTGTGCCGGGGCCTCTGTCTGTTTTAAAGATCAGTGATTTTAGAAAGCTTTTATTTAGTTATCGTTTTGGGTAGGTAACAAACAATGTTTGTGCTCCATGTAGTGAGTGCAATGGATGGTTGTTTATCTTGCTGTCTGGATAGCCTCTTTCTTGAAGTCCGTGTACTTAGATAAGCTATCTAGGCTGACGGATAGCATTTCCAGAATAAAGTGTTCAGTGTCCTGGAATGCTGTCTTGGAGTGCGCTCAGACATGCGATTCTGGTTTAAGGAACATGCTTGGTTATTGAGCTCGGACACTGTCTTGGAGACGCTCAGACATGTGGTCCTGGAGCTCTGGTACTTGCAGGGCCATGCGGTGGCCTCTGACAAGTTGTGTTATGTGTTGTGTTGTGTTAACTATTGTTTTGACTATACTGCCTTTTATTAATTGAAAATCTTCTTCTTTGTCCTCGCCTCTTCCCGTTACGCGGGGTCGGCTTTCCTAATCTTAAGGCGCCATTTCTTCCGCTGATACGCGTCGTCAGTTGACAGGCCCAACTCTTTCATGTCTCTCTGGACATTTGACATCCAGGTTGTTAGGGGCCTGCCTTTCCCTCTCTTTAACGTAGCCATGGAAAGGCACTTCTTTACAGCGTGATCTTCGGGTCTACGCATTACATGTCCAAACCATCTTAGTCTGGATTCTTTGAGCTTCTCGGTTATGGGTGCCACCTTGAAACTGCCCCGTATATGTTCATTTCGGACTTTATCTTTGAGGGTAACTCCACCTGCCCAACGGAGCATACGCATTTCCGTCGTGTGTAGTTTATGCTCTTGCGTTTGCTTTGAGGCCCACGTTTCGCTGCCATAGAGTAGAACTGGTCTCACGGCGGTTTTATAGACTTTGCCTTTGGTTCTTACAGGCATTTTAGGATCACATAGGACTCCTGTCAGTTCTCGCCATTTACTCCACCCAGACGTCGTTCTATGGGTTATGTCAGCGGTGATCGTGCCGTCCTCGGCGATAACAGAACCTAGGTATTTGAACTTGTTTACTCTCGGTAGGATTTCTCCATCAAGCTTCAGCTCTGTGTGTGTCGTGCTAGATTTGTCAAGGCTAAAGTTGCACACCATATACTCTGTCTTAGTTCTGCTAATACGTAGTCCACCGGACTCGAGGGCGCTCCTCCATTGCTCTAGGCTGTCCTGTACTTCTTGCTTGTTGTTCGATATTAATGCAACATCATCCGCATACAGGAGGTTCCATGGTACGGGCTTCTGAATTTTCTCCGTAAGGTAGTTCATCACGATGTTAAATAGTAATGGGCTTAGCGCGCTGCCTTGATGAACCCCCACTTTGATATCGAAGCTTTTTGATACACCTGCGGCACATCGGACACTCGTTTGCACGTTAACATACATATCTGATATGAGCTTTATGTACCGTTCTGGAATGTTCTGGGAGCGCAAGGCCTGCCAGATCAATGTTCTAGGTACACGATCGAAAGCCTTTTCAAGATCTATGAAAATCATCCATAGTGTTTGTTTGTTGTCACGAGATTTTTCCATTAACAGCCTTATCACGTGTATTGCGTCTGTGGTTCCCTTCCCAGCGGTGAAACCAAATTGGTTTTCTGATATGTGAGTTAGACTTTGAAGACGTTCGCCTAGAACTCGTTCCCAGATTTTCAGGGTATGAGATGTAAGTTTTATCCCTCGAAAGTTTCCACAATCTCGAACGTCACCTTTGTTTTTGTAGAACGGGACTATTATACTTTTTCTCCAGGCGTCTGGCATTTTCTCTTCAGCTAGGATCCTATTGAATAGCATTGCTAGCCAGCAGGCCCCATCAGCTCCGAGTAATTTCCATAGCTCAGCGGGTATGTTGTCCGGACCCGTTGCTTTGTGATTTTTCATTTTGCAGATTGCTTTACGGACTTCTTCGGGGGTAATTTCGCTAATTGGGCCTTCTGTTTTTAACAGATCCTCTTGTTGCTGTCTAGGGAATTCTTCATTTAGTAGTTTTTGGTAGTACTCATACCATCTATCACATATCTCGATATCGTTAGTTAGCAGGACGCCTTCACTGTTTTTGATGTACTTTGCAGTTTTGAAGTCTTTGCTGTCATTGTGTCTTCGCTTTGCTATTTTATATATGTCAAAGTCAGCCGATGATTCCAATCGCTGATGAAGCTCTGACTCGGCTTTCTCTCTCTCTACCGCTACCGTTTTTCTTGCGGCTTTTTTGGCCTGTATGTAGATTTCTCTATCCTCTTCAGAGCGAGTGTTTTGCCAGATTTTGAACAGCCTTTTCTTTTCAGCTACACTATCCTTAGCGCGGTTATTCCACCATTTAGCATCCTTTGCACTATGTAGAGCTCCTTTGCTGACACCTAGCTCACGTGATGATTTTTTTTTATACGGGACAAATTACACAGATTGAGTTAGCCTCGAAGTAAGTTCGAAACTTGTGTTACGAGATACTAACTCAACGATACTATATTTTATAATAAATACGTATATAGATGATTTAATGATTCATGTTGATGGTTTGGGTTGAAACATGCTTTTATGTGGAACTGATTCACACACGCAAAATTATGTCTCACGTAAGTACGTGTAGATCTCTAGCGAGTCGTGAGGCGGCACTCCCCCGACGGGAACTGCCCCGGGTGATCAGTACAGATATCAGTTTGTTTTATATCCATTGTGCATAGGCTGGGAGTTTATAGTATTGCAGCTACTTATTATTTTCAGATGTTTGAAAATAAGTGAACATGTTTTTGTGCTGTTGTTTTCATCTGTGCAGATGCAGACCACGAGAGCGAGGAGTCTGCGGTACCCGATACTGATAAACCCCAACCTGGCACTTCTGGCAGCGAGGACGCCTCCATGCCAATTTTGGATGCTTAAGAATGGAGCCCGAGGACGGACTCCTGTCAAGAAAGGCCGTATTGGATAAGAAACCAAAAGTGACTATAAAAGGGGACGCATCGTCTGCTCCGCACGCATCACCCTAGACAGTCGCATGACGTTTGGTCCTCACATCAAACGCGTCAAAAACAGAGCTGCCTTGTACCTCTACAAGCTCAGCCCCATGATCGTCAACCCAAAAACGTCGTTTAGAAATAAACTGACATTATACAAGTTGTGCATCCGCCCCGTCCTCTCTTTTGCCAGCGTGTGTTTTGCACACGCGGCAAAATCCAACGTTGTATTGCTCCAACGCATACAAAATAGATTCCTCCGAAAGGCTACCGGGGCCCCCCGGTACACCAGAATGAGTGATCTCCACAGGGAACTGGAAATCCCATCGATCGTTCGTTACTTCAAAGAAACGTCCCAACGTTTCTTTGAGCGAGCTCCCTCCCACCCGAACCCAGTGGTAGTGCAAGCTGCCAATTATGCCCCCGCACCCAACGCAAGGTACAGAAGACCTAGGGATATTCTCTCCGATCCGGACGACCCAATTACGGCCGCTGTCCCCCCCTCAGACCGATTTGGTCGGGTAGTTTTAAGTGAACTTGTTTTGTAAGAAATTGCTTAATTCATTTAGGTTATTAAAATTGTCTTTTTAAAAAAATCACTTCTGGTCTTATTTCCAAGAATACATATTCGGAACTGATGGCGGTTTCTGCTTCCCCTGTATTCTTCTATTCCATTCCCAAATATATTTTAAAGAATGTTTCAAGAATAAGGTTTATAAACGTCATACAAGCGATGCCGGGGCATGTATTGAATTTTCAAATATTTTGGGATACTCTTTTGGTTATTAAGCGGCTACATTTACCACACATATACAATTGAAACTTTAAGTCACGACACGAGTCTTTGTTTATTTATGTTTATTTTTTTGTTACGTGCGCAGATTGACCTGCACTAGCACCTAGGTCATAACTGAAAATCAGCGTATTGCTCTACAGCAATAAATTCGTTGCGTTGTGACCTTTTTGTATTGCTGCAACTCACACCCTATTAATTTGTATTTCATATGAAATTGTAAATCGTGTGTAGCAAATCAAATAAATGAATTATCTATCTATCTATCTATCATAAGATATCATTTTGTGAAAGATGCAGTAAATAATAAAATCATTAATTTGGAATATTTGCCAACAACGGCTATGCCTGCTGATGTATTAACAAAGGCACTTAGCGCTAATAAGCATTATAAATGTATTGAAGGTATGGGAGTTAGTTCGATAGATAGTGGGAAATAAAATGTTCTGTTATTTCAGTAAAATTTGTGATTTATTCGCTGTAGTTGGGGTGTTAGAATATAGGTATGGTAACATCGAATAAACAAGTCAGTGCCATCATTGATTTAAAAAAAATAGAATAAGAACCTTTGTGTATTTATATTGTCTGTGGTTTCATTCATTTTGGTTTAATTCATTCCTTCCGTGGCTTTGTAACTGAAAAGGTGGTTTCATTTTATAATACATAGTTCTATTATTTGCCGGTTTATGTGGTGGTGGCCTATAGCACAAACCTCTTTAAGATCCGTCTCGGCAGTAGAACGTATTTATTTTGTGTCGTGACTAACTATAATTTATAATAATAAATAAAAACTTACTTTGTTAAAAATATTTCGTTTGCCGCTTCGTGAATTCAAAACAAACCACAATACAAACTTAATAATTGTTTGTCAATGTCTACTTCGAACTAAGCGTTATCTTTTTAAACACTGAGCAAAATACTCATACAGCTAAAAATCTTGGAAATTCTTTTTTGAGTTTCAACACCGTAAGCCTTCCTTAGGCTGCGCTCACTTTGGACACGAATTTTTCTCGTGCGTAAACGGACGAGCGTGGTCCTACGAATTGACCGCTCACACTGGATACGTTTTTCTCCGTTTCCTCCTATTAATTTTTTTTTTTTTTGACAAATTACACTGATTGAGTTAGCCTCGAAGTAAGTTCGAAACTTGTGTTACGAGATACTAACTCAACGATACTGTATTTTATAATAAATACTTATATAGATATACTTATATAGATAAACATCCAAGACCCAGGACAATCAGAAAAAGTTCTTTTCTCATCATGCCCTGGCCGGGATTCGAACCCGGGACCTCCGGTGTCACAGACAAGCGTACTACCGCTGAGCCACAGAGGCCGTCAACGTTATGTTAATGTTACGGTGATATTTCATTTTCATTATCTTTGATAGAAGCGCGATGAATAATCTTTCCTTCGTGCCAATTCTCTTATTATTCGAAGACTTCGGCAGCATCGCCGCTGTCGTAGATCTGAATGGACGCATGAAATATATTTAAAAAGGCCAAGTTTTGGCGAGTTTCACCATATTATGGAAGACTTATATAATGACGCCAAAATGTTTTATGGTTATGTACGAATGAAACCATTTTTCTTCGATACAATCCGTCAGAATAGGTTTCAAAATCCCAACATGTTCGGATTCGATTCGGACGTCGGAAGTACACGTACGTAATCGTACGAACAATTCGTGCCTATTGTGCGAACTCCCACAGTATTGTTAAGGTTGGGATTATTCGTACGTGTTCGTACATGAACGTACGAGTGAAATTCGTACGAAAACGCATCCAAAGTGAGCGCGGCCTTAAGCGGCTCTATAACCAACCGTTTCCGTTTCATATGCGCTTCAGCTATCAACGTAAAGTTACTGGAATACCGTTTGACATTACAAACGCAACTGTAACCAAAACGAAACGCAGCCGAACTGTTTCGGTTAACAAATAGCATAATTGGCCTGCTTAGCTGAACATGAACCGCAGGACAGCGCCTTTCCAGGCTTCCAGTAAATACTATATTTAAAGTTTTTTACCCTTGACCTTTTCAATTTTATTCTTTTATCTATACTCTTTACAATTTTACTTTTTATACAACTTTTACTTTACTTTTAAAATACGACAGTGATCCGAACACCCAGGTCGGTGACCTTTAAAAAGACGCTAACATATTGCAACAACAATTCATCGCCCACCCAACTGCCCAGCGATTCTTCCTCAATAGATTCCCCCATTAAAATACCACCAGAGGATGAGTGAATCACCCCAACACGCAAAAAAGGAACAGATAATTACAGTACCTTCCTGATACGCCTTACCTTAAGGAGGACGAACGGAGAAAGATCCTAACGGCTGACGACAGAGACGTGCTTTGCGGTCGCATCCGTCACCTCCTTAATGCAATGAACGAAGAGGTTGAGACAGCGCTTAGACTCAAGAGAGCAACCAAAGACTCGATAAAGAGCAAAATAAGAGAGATGGATGACCTGGCGTGTGATTTAGCGATCTATCAAGAACTGAAAAATCAAATGCCAGGCTAGTATCCCAGTGTGCGGACGCAGACGTCTCCCATCCCTCAGGAGGAAATGAAAATAGAAGACCTCGAAAAGTTCCTGCAACCGCTTGTGGACAGATTAGAGGAAAACTCCCGAAACATACAGGAAATGAAGAAATTAATAGACCGTCAGAATGAAACCAGGTAGAGTGTTTAGGTATAGCCAAAAGATAGGAGTTACCTTAATTGTAATTGTGTGTCCGGTGTAGGTAGCAAATAAATCACTTAACTCACGGAAATGTTTATAAAGTTTATTTAACAGAAGGCAAGATAAAAGCACAGTGAATAGCAAGATGGATATGAAAGATCACAGCACAGATAGAATATAAAAGTTCGGAAGAAAAGCTATAGAAAAGATAGTTCAGCTAATTGCGTACGTGCGTAATAATGTAAACAAAGCGTTAGCAGTGAATGTACAAGCGACGTGAGCTTCGCGTCAGGATATGATCTCGACTGGCCGATGGTCAGCGGCGGCGGCCGAGGAATGCGCTCGCGCAACGCCCAGCGAAACCGGTTTTGATCTACGGGGATAATACGCGTTTCCATAAGACCGCGACTACAACTGACTGGTACACGGCACATCCGATACGATATTCAATATTGATATTTGATATCATGTATATTAGAATTTAGATTGTAAATATAAAGTGTAAACATTATTAATATTTAGAATTAGGAAAGTGTATATATTGTAAATAAATAAATTGTAAATATAAAATTTGTTAAGGTTTAAATTATAAAATATGAACGTGTATAAATAAAATGGTAAAATGTATAATTGATAAATGTATATATATCAGTGTGTATACATGCAAGGTAGGTAGGTCACCTACATCACTCCCCTCCAGAGACCGTGTCTACGGGCGATAATAATCTGGGAACTTAACGCGTCGACTAGAACGGGTTGTGGTTGCTTGGGAAGGAGTGGTTTCAGTAGGTTTGCTTAGTGATGGTGGGGATAAAATGTTTTTAGCATACCTATCACTACTATTGCTACTAGTGGGGATGTCAGACAGCATGTAGGCTGGTTTTAGCCGATCAATAGATACTGTGACGATTCTATTTTTGACCTTTAGCTTATAAACTTTGGGACCTCTTTTGACCACTTCATAAGGGCCATTGTAAGCGGGTTGAAAAGTACCACGGACAGTGTCATCTCTTACATATACGTGACTAGAAGTGTCCAGGTCTTTATATATAAACACTTTATCCTTATTGTGGTGAGAAGTTGAGACGGGTTGGAGATTAGTGGCAAATGAGCGTAAGCGAGCAGCGAAATCGCGGATGTCGGTGGTGTGGCAAACTGATTTGTCACCAAAAAAATCACCTGGCATTCGTAGGGTTTCTCCATAGAGAAGTTCAGATGGAGTGGCCTGTAAATCTTCTTTAATCGCATTGCGTATGCCCAGTAAGACTAAAGGTAAAGTTTCCGTCCAGTTCACATCGCTATGACACGTTATGGCTGTTTTTAGTTGGCGATGAAAACGTTCAACTAATCCGTTACACTGGGGATGGTATGCGGTTGTTTTTCGGTGTCGGAATCCTATTTGTTTGGCCAACTGTTGGAATAGGGACGATTCAAATTGTTTTCCGCGATCGGAGACTATATCTGTGGGACAGCCGTATCGGGAAATCCAGTTGGACACAAAGGCTTTGGCCACTGCTTCTGCGGTAATTTCGACGAGTGGGACAGCTTCAGGCCATCGCGTGAAGCGATCGACTGCTGTCAAACAATATCTAAAACCAGCAGATGGTGGGAGGGGACCAATCAGGTCTATATGGACATATTTGAAGCGTGCTTTCGGTAAATCTAAGGTACCTAATGGTGAAGATACATGACGATTTACCTTGGCTCGCTGACAAGCCAAACATGCCTTAGACCACTCACGACAGTCTTTCCTCATTGAAGGCCAAACATAACGTTGAGCAACTAATTTTGCACTAGCGTTTGCACCGGGATGACTAAAACAGTGAAGATGCCTAAAAATCTGTTGACGGAACTCGTTTGTGACAAAAGGTCTGGGAGTCGGAGTGCTGACGTCGCAGTACAAAAAAGAATGACTCCCTGGAACAGTTGTTTTTTCCAGACGAAGTGAAGTTTCGCCTTGGAGTATTTTGGACAGCTCTGGATCTGATTTTTGGGACTTAGCGAGAAGCTCTAAGTCTACCGGCATCTGCAGTTCATCAACACGGGAAAGAGTATCGGCTACGACATTGTCTTTACCAGCTACATGACGAATGTCAGTTGTGAACTGCGAGATGTAGTCCAAATGCCTGTACTGACGGGGTGAGCAATTGGTCTTGCGTTCGTGGAAAGCAAAACACAACGGTTTATGGTCAGTGTAGATTACAAAATGTCTAGCCTCTAACATAAACCTGAAGTATTTGATACTTTCGTAAATAGAAAGGAGCTCTCTATAATACGTAGAATAACGTTGTTGGGAGGGGCTCAATTTGCGTGAAAAGAATGCAAGCGGCTGCCAACTATTATTAATGTGCTGCTGTAAGACAGCGCCAATTGCGATATCGGATGCATCCGTAGTCAGAGCCAGTTTAGCCTGAGGGTCTGGGTGTGCCAACATAGCTGCGTTAGCTAAGCTTTCTTTGCATTCGTTGAAAGCTCTTAGCGCGTCACCTGTAATGTTGACTGGTTCTAATCCTTTTACCGATCCCACAAGTAAGGCATTCAGGGGAGCCTGGATTTGGGCAGAGTTAGGTAGGAATCGCCTATAAAAATTAATCATACCCAAGAATCTCCTAAGCTGCTTGATGGTTGTAGGTAAAGGGAAATCAGCTATGGCCTGGACTTTATTTTTCGTAGGTTTAGCGCCCGAATTAGAAATGGTGTAGCCAAGAAAGGATACTTCGGGCTTGCCGAAAACACATTTGGCGGTATTAATAAGTATACCATATTCTTTCATTCTCGTGAAGATTTGACGCAGGTGATCCTCGTGTTCCGTCTCGGTTTTAGAAAATATTAAAAAATCGTCGAGATAGGGAAAGCAGAAATCGAGTCCACGGGTCATCTCATCGACGAACCTCTGAAAAGTTTGGCCAGCATTTCTCAGACCAAACGTCATATACGGAAATTCGTATAGTCCGAAGGGTGTAGTTATTGCCGTCTTCGGGATATCGTCCGCGAAGACGGGGATCTGGTGGTAAGCTTTAACCAAATCTATTGTTGAGAACACATTACAGCCTGATAGATTGTTGGCAAAGTCGTGTATGTGCCGTATCGGGTATTTATCAGGGATCGTTCTTGAGTTGAGTTGCCTATAATCGCCACATGGACGCCAACTATTATCTTTTTTAGGAGTGAGATGAAGAGGCGACGCCCATGGACTGTCAGAAGGACGTGCTGTGCCGTTTGCAAGCATAGCGTCGAATTCCAGTTTGGCGATTTTAAGTTTATCTGGAGCTAATCTCCGAGGAGAACAAGAAACTGGGGGGCCTGGAGTGGTTCTTATGTAATGAACTGTGTTGTGTTTAGGCGAATGTGGTGTACCAGCAGGTCGAGTTATTTGTGGAAACTCACCGAGAATGTTGAAGTACTTCCCTTCGCCAGTCAAGACCTTAACACTTGGTACGGCTGATTCTGTAAAAGAAATACTAGCAAAAGTTGAAACATTGGTGCTGCTGTCAATTAAGCGTCTATTTCTTATGTCTACAACTAAATTATAAAAACTAAGAAAGTCCACACCAATGATTGCCTTGGTAACGTCGGCCACGATGAACTGCCATGGAAAGTCTCGACGAAGTCCAAGATTTAAATTCAACTGTACTGAACCGTAAGTGTTTATTGTAGATCCGTTGGCTGCACACAACTCATAGTTTGATTTAGCACGTCGTTCGTTGATCATGTACCTCGGCATGACGCATAAGTCGCTTCCGGTATCAATGAGGAATTGAACTTTGGATCTGCTATCAACCACGAACAAGCGACCAGTCATTTGCGGGCAATCGTCAGTCGCCATTACCGACTGCCCTGGGAGTTTTCCGCCTTAAAATCGCAGGGGGTGATGCATTTCCTGGCTTTGCCTCCAAATTTAGCATGGTACCAGCACAGTGGTTGCTTCCTATAGCGCGAATTGGATCGACTGCGGTTGCGGTTACCATAATTGGATCGATTTTGCGATCTGGAACGGTTAAGGGCTGTCAGGGCTTTCACCTGCCTAGTAAGCTCCGCAATCTGTTTCGCCATATCTTCCATAGTTATGGCGGAAAGATTTGAAGAAGACGTGGATGCTACCGTAGGCGCTGGAGGTGCGATGTCCTGGATACGGTCTGCTAAATCTGCTAAGGTTTCTATTGGTGATGAGGCTTGCGAAGCGATGACCTGCTGCATGTTGTGAGGGAGGCGGCTCGTCCAAATAGTCCTCACAAAATCTTCGGGAACGCCGGGTCCAGCCAAGTGTTGAAGGTGTCGAAGAAATTGGGATGGCTTTCGATCACCAAGCTCTTCATGCATAAGAAGTTGCTTGACCTTCTTCTCCTTTGAGGCCGACAATCGCTTTATGAGTTCACTTTTAAGCTTTTCGTACTTGTTGGCAGCCGGAGGGGAAACAATAATATCTTCAACTTCTGCAGCATATTGGTTATCTAACTGAGATATTACATAATAAAATTTTGTCGTATCAGCGGTGATGTTAGATATTAGGAATTGGCCCTCCAACTGCGCGAACCAAATCATAGGTTTATCTGGCCAAAATGGTGCAATCCGAACTCCGACTCGGTAGACGTCCGATGGTACTGTGGAAACGCGCGCTTCGATAGTGTCGCGTTGACCAAAGTCCGGTGCGCTTTTTTCTCGTTGTACCGACTTCATTGATTCTTCGCTATCACTTGCCATTTTCTGTGGTTCTTTGGACGGGGTCACCAGTTTAGGTATAGCCAAAAGATAGGAGTTACCTTAATTGTAATTGTGTGTCCGGTGTAGGTAGCAAATAAATCACTTAACTCACGGAAATGTTTATAAAGTTTATTTAACAGAAGGCAAGATAAAAGCACAGTGAATAGCAAGATGGATATGAAAGATCACAGCACAGATAGAATATAAAAGTTCGGAAGAAAAGCTATAGAAAAGATAGTTCAGCTAATTGCGTACGTGCGTAATAATGTAAACAAAGCGTTAGCAGTGAATGTACAAGCGACGTGAGCTTCGCGTCAGGATATGATCTCGACTGGCCGATGGTCAGCGGCGGCGGCCGAGGAATGCGCTCGCGCAACGCCCAGCGAAACCGGTTTTGATCTACGGGGATAATACGCGTTTCCATAAGACCGCGACTACAACTGACTGGTACACGGCACATCCGATACGATATTCAATATTGATATTTGATATCATGTATATTAGAATTTAGATTGTAAATATAAAGTGTAAACATTATTAATATTTAGAATTAGGAAAGTGTATATATTGTAAATAAATAAATTGTAAATATAAAATTTGTTAAGGTTTAAATTATAAAATATGAACGTGTATAAATAAAATGGTAAAATGTATAATTGATAAATGTATATATATCAGTGTGTATACATGCAAGGTAGGTAGGTCACCTACAAGTGCATCCACCCAGGTTGTAGCTGCTTCCCAGGACAAGCCCCTCACCCTGCATTCCGTGATTGTCGATGACAAGATAGGAATAGAAACGGGTGAGGAGGTAATGGAGCGGATCAGAGAAGTAGCTGGAGAAGGCGGAGACTGGGTGAAAATTGAGAGGGTACGCAGAACACGTAATAGGAAAGTAATTATAAGTTGCCGGACAAAAGAGGGTAGACAGAAGTTGAAAGGGAAAATAAAACACTTACTGTCTAACTTGTTAAGAAATTTTAAGTTAATACAGTGATGTAGTTCCTTGGCCGCCTACTAGATGGCGGTGTATGCAAAATACATCGCGCTATGGTTACGCTTGTGTAATACACTTATATATCGTGACGATTCAAATAAATTATCTTTCCTACCACATCGAGTTTTACTTGAAGCATTCTACCGACGCGACATCTGGTGCCGAAACCCGGGAAGAAAAGGACTTTAAAAAATCGTGAGTAAAGTGAACTAATAGTGATCAGTGAATGAAAAATTACAAGTGTTGTGCCGGACTTATAAAAATTCGCAAGTGTTAGAAATTAAACATAGTGTCTGGAGTGAAATATTGACTTAGAAAAATTGAGTGTCTTAGGACTTAGTCGTTTTGTGATCATTATCAACTTAGAATAATTTTGCATTTTGGGACTTAGAAAAATCGTTGCCAACTTGGACTTGTAAAAATTTTGTGTTTTGAACATTGTATTCGTCGCTTGGTTTTTTCGTTTGCGCTGATGCTGGGACTTAATAATTTAAATTGCCTGTTTGTAGTTTGTGCTTGCAAAGTAAATTAACCTTTTTCTGAGTGCTAACTACAGCTGATGAGCAAGATGGATAAGTTACTAGCCAGACAAGAGGCACGTTTTGAGAGGCTGCTTAATTCTTATTCAAACTATCGAAAATCACCAAGAGAGAGACTAACTGTGAGTTACATTGAATCAAGACTGGAGAACCTTGAAAAGTTGTGGCTGGAATATTTTGAACAACATTTGGATGTATACTCTGATGCTACTAAAGTCTACACATGATTATTTTCTTAATGAATAAAATGTCTGTTGTTGAAGATACTTACACTGTAGTGGTCTGTGGGTATGCCGGAATAAAAACGTCTATATCCACGCAAATACACTTTAATGGACACACGTTCAGTTTATAGAAATACAGAAGGAGCACAGAGAAAAGAAAGATAGTCCAAACGAAACACAAGAAGCAGGGATAGAAAGTTCTCAAACACAAAACAAGCAAATTAGCGATTCACGTAAGACGCGATACAATGGCAAGCGACGTGAGGTCTGCGGTGCATAGGTGAATCATAACTACTAAGGTATCGGCCGGCCGGCCGTGTCCGGCGCATCGTAGGTACTCGTAGCTATACAGCTATGATGCGTTATCCTTGCATTAGTTTGCCGCCCGGCTTTGCGTGTCGATTATATTTTGTAAATGTGTAAATATAAATTAATATATAAGTTGTAAATAATATGTAATTAGAAAATATTATTAAATACCTACTATAAATTATATTAATATATAGGTAATTATTATATAAATAATGATAAATAGAAATAGATTCCCTACATACACCGAGTATAAATCAAAACTGAAGGAGGATTTAAAAAGTCGTTCGCCAAAACAACAAGTTAACCGCTCATCGTCACCATCCAATCCAAGCTGTGAAGTGAAATTGCCCCGAATTAAACTACCTACATTTTCGAGAAATTATGAAGAGTGGCAATCTAACTACGACATGTTTACATCGGTTATTCATAATAATACAAGTCTGTCAGCGGTTCAAAAACTTCACTATTTAAAGGGCAGCTTGACAGGTGAACCAGCAAATCTCTTAAAAAATTTGGCTACTACAGATGCGAACTACGCGGAAGCTTTTGCACAACTATCTCATCGGTACAACAATAAACGCTATAATTGTAATGAGATTATGAAACGCTTGTTTGGTCAAAAAATCTTAAGTTCAGAATCTGCTTTAGGAGTAAAGCAACTTCTTGACACAACTAATGGTTGCTTGAAATCCTTAAAAAATATTGGAGTTGATACTGAGAATTGGGATACAATTGTTAATTATCTAGTGATCTCGAAGCTCGATCAAGAGTCGCGTAAACTATGGGAGATGGATATCGGGAGAAGCGAATCGGATGACTTACCATCATGGCAACAATTAACTACGTAGTTTTCTAGAGAGTCGATTTCGCACATTGGAAATGACAGAAGTCAATAAGTCGGCTGTTGTTCACAAATCAAACCCAACAAAAGGTAACGTTACACAAGTTTCGAAACAAAAATCATTTCATGCTGCAGTACAAAATAGGAGTGCGTCTAATGAGTGTAGAATGTGTAAAAGACAGCATTTTTTATATCAATGCAAGCAATTTGCCCAACAATCTCCTGAAGAGAGATCACAATATCGGAGAGATTGTGCTATAATTGCTTAGCACCAACACATGGAGTAAGGAGCTGTCATCAATCGACGTGTTGTCGACGATGTGGTAGGCGCCATCATACGTTGTTGCATATGAACAGATCTCAAGAACCTTAATCTGAGTTAGACGAACAAAAGGATGTTCCAGCAATCAACGGTTCTGAGACCAAAGCGCATTTTGCAAAAGAGAGTCAACAAACAGTGCTTCTGGCTACTGCTTTAGTCAGAGCAAAATCAACAAATGGCTACTCCTAAAATATTCGTGTATTAGTGGATCAAGGATCTGAAGCTTCCTTCATCACTGAAGCGACAGTGCAAGCATTAGGCCTTAAACGAAGTCCGGTTAGTGGTCTGGTGTCAGGTGTAGGGGAAGGTCAAACAAGAACAAAAGGTATGGTCTTGTTAAGTTTAGAGTCACTTCATGATCCAAAATACTCTGTGCAGGTAAAAGCTTTTATTTTAAGTACGTTAACTTCATTCCTTCCTTCTGCTAAGTTTTCAATCCCAAATTGGACAGATATAGATAATTTGCCACTAGCTGATCCAAAGTATGGATCACCAGGTAGAATTGACATGATGACATTTAGGAGTTGATGTACGATCGCGTTCATATCTGCAGTCATAGTTTTAAAATTCTTACGGGTTAAAATAGCGTGCACTGTGGTTCCACTAGATACACACACACATGCATATTTAAAAAGAATAAATATTCCTTCAAATGAATACGGTCTTTAATACCAATGATTACTAAGTAAAACAGTTTATTATTCTATGACATATAACATAACAAAACAGAAAGAGAGGGTAATCAACGATGTCCGAATTAGGCCCGATAATTGTCGATCGAGATATCGTCGTCTCTCATTATTTGCATAAGATTTGCCTATAGAGGGAAGCCTGCGACTGCCAGACTTATGTCATTTCAATAAAGTTGAAAGTTTGTCTGCACACGACCCTAACATAGGTAGTGGTTCCTTTGAAAGTTATTGGGTAGCAATTTTATTACTTCGTTTGTGCAAGTGAGATCTAAGATATATTAGATAATCTCGCTTGCTCACACTCGCTTGTTCTAGTTACTAGCGGATTCCGAAGTTATTCAAGGAATTTCTGTCTATTAAAAAAATATATATTGTTACTGACAATTTTTAATGTTTCAAGGTGCCATTTGAACTAAGTAACTGACTGACTAACTAACTAACTGATATCTAAGAATTACGATACCCGTGTCTTCAAACACGGAAATCAGCAAGAAATATTAAACAAGAGGGAGCAAAATAAAATACTCAATAATTAAAATTAGTAAATTTTATTGAAACAGTTTACCTATAGTTTTGTTTACATATTGATGATTATATAAAGGTATACATACAGCATATTACACTAATTTACCTATCTCCTGTTATTAAGGTTACAGCTTAATTATTCGTTTTCATAAAGAAAAGATATTGAAGCTGTCCTTAAAATACTATCTAAGTAGTAGTTTTAATATAAACTGGCAGAACCTTTCACGCACTATATGGACTCGATACACAGGGTAGTTGTCTTGCACAAATGATATTGCATATCATCAATCGGATAAATACACCGCACAGTTGGTAACATGGTTTCTTGCAGCACTTGCACATAATGAGCAGCTGTAGCGCATCCTGCTATCTACACCTGTTCCCCAGGTCCAGCAGCACTCATCCAGCCCCACATATTTACAGATATGCGTCCAGACTCCATATTTGGCACAATATTTTTTTCTTCATACCGAGTTGCATTTCTTCGCCATAAATGAAGCCTACCGTGTTGCGATGACGTAAACGAACTTTTTGTCCGTAAATATCGCCGTGTTCCAGTCAAAATCCAAATACTGCCGAGCAAATTCTAAATGTTTTTGCTTATTTATTTCGGATAAATACGTTTTTCTTGCTGGCTGTCCCTCTGTCTCTGCGAATAGTCCCTCACGGTGCAAACTCGACGAACAGTAACCACTGATGTGTCGAACTGTTCCGCAAATGTTCTGGTCGGTATGAAGCCATTATTTTCGTACTGTTCCACCATGGATCTCCGCTGTGTGGCGTGTCGCTGTGTTGATTAGCGGACGACGGTCGCTGAGCGGTCGACTTTTTACACTACCCTCTTCTTGATGGCGCGTTACCCAACGCTTAACCGCTTGTTGTTTATTGTGTTATTTGTGTGAATGTGTGAGTGACAGCGGTGACTGCAAGCTATAAAGTTTTGCGAACTATGACTGCAATTATGAACGCGACCGTACATGGTGAGATCTTGAGAGAAGGACTTTTAAGACATCCGACAGAAAATTTTTTGATTGCGCAAAATACTCAATTTGGTTGGGTTTTTTCAGGTAGATTACAAAAGGAGGAAGATCTTGTCAATAATAGATTGATTAGCTTACACATTCAATT
The DNA here is from genome assembly GCF_032362555.1 of Amyelois transitella. Classification (NCBI taxonomy): domain Eukaryota; kingdom Metazoa; phylum Arthropoda; class Insecta; order Lepidoptera; family Pyralidae; genus Amyelois; species Amyelois transitella. The sequence goes on from NC_083536.1 coordinate 845,535, forward strand.
GGATACAGATCAACTGTTGAAGCAATTTTGGGAAATTGAAAGGGAGCCTGATAGCATTAGTAAGAAACTTACAAGGGAGGAACTAAGATGCGAGCAAATCTATGAGGAGACAACCGTGAGAGAAAATGATGGGCGTTATATTGTGAGATTACCGTTCAAAGGTCTAAACCCTGAATGTCTACATGGTAAAACCAAAACTATAGCTCAACGAAGATTTCAATTCTTAGAGAAAAAGTTCGTTATACAACCTTCGTTTTATGAAGGCTACAAAAAGGCTATAGAAAATTATTTAGAACAGAACCACATGGAGCATATCACAGATAAAAGGCAGATCGATGATGAATTGGTGGTTTATCTGCCGCATCATGCGGTGGTCAGAGAAGACAAAGAGACGAGTAAGATGAGGCCAGTATTTGACGCGTCATGTAAAGGAGTCAATAATGTCTCGTTAAACGACAATCTCTTAGTGGGTCCCAAGTTGCAACAAGACTTACGTCATATATTAATGAGATGGAGATGCCACCGCATATGTATTGTGGCAGATTTGTCACAGATGTATCATCAAATCCGTGTAGATCAAAGGGATACAGATTTTCAAAGAATCCTTTGGAGATCGGATCCTTATCAACCGATACAACATTACAGGTTATTGCGGCTGACGTTTGGAACTGCTTGTGCGCCATATTTGGCGGTAAAGACCCTGCAACAGTTAGCGAAGGATGAGAGATCAAATTACCCTAGAGCGGCTGAAATTACGCTAAATGACTTCTATATGGACGATATACATACATACATACATACATAAACTCACGCCTCTTTCCCGGAGGGGTAGGCAGAGACTACCTCTTTCCACTTGCCACGATCCCTGCATACTTCCTTTGCTTCATCCACATTCATAACTCTCTTCATGCAAGCTCGGCGGTTTCGGGCACTTTTGACCTGACCCTTCACCAGGACGTCCTTAATTTGATCAAGATATGTTCGTCTAGGTCTTCCCACCCCGACCTTTCCCTCCACACTCTCCTTGTATATCTGCTTAGTCAACCTGTTTTCATTCATCCTCTCCACATGACCGAACCATCTCAACATACCCTTTTCTATTCCTGTAACTACATCTTCTTTCACATCACAACATTCCCTTATCACGCTGTTTCTTATCCGGTCACTCAATTTCACACCCAACATACTCCTTAACGCTCTCATTTCCACTGCATTTATTCTGCTTTCGTGCTTCTTTTGCCATACCCAACTTTCACTCCCATACATTAATGTCGGGACCAACACGCCCCTGTGCACAGCCAGTCGAGCCTTTTTGGATAGTTTCTGACTGCTCATAAAGGCATGCAAAGCTCCATTCACCATGTTCCCCGCGTTCACTCTCCTTTCAATATCACTATCACACTTGCCATCTGATGTAAACTTTGATCCTAGATATACAAACTCTTTCACTTGCTCAACTTTTTCTCCTCCAATCAAAATATTACATGCTGTCATTTCTTTCTCCATTTCAAAAACCAGTGTTTTAGTTTTACTTACGTTCACTTTCATTCCTTTCTCTTTTAAAGCTTCATGCATACAGTTTACCATCTCCTGTAACTCCTCCGCCGATGACGCCAGTATAACCTGATCGTCGGCATAGAGCAGACATTTGACGAGTAATTCATTCATCCTTAATCCACTTTCAGACTCTTTCAAATCTGTCAAACAACTATCCATAAATAGGTTGAACAGCCACGGTGACGCAACACATCCCTGCCTATGGACGATATGCTTACAGGTTGTCAAAGAGAGGAAGAAGCAGTAGAGATATTCGAGGAAATGACGAAATTGATGGAAGCAGGTGGCTTTTCATTGCAGAAATGGTGTAGCAACAGTAAATCACTGATAAACCATATCAAGGAAGAGATACGTGATAAAAGTCAAGGTTTCACTTTCAAAATTAATGAGACTGTCAAGGTTCTTGGTATACAATGGAACAAATCTACAGATTACTTTGAATACGCACTAAACTTGCCAAACACAGATGAAGAATCAGTAACTAAGAGAAGGGTTATGTCGGACGTGGCAAGGTTATATGATCCCATGGGATGGATAGCACCCGTTGTTGTCAAAGCAAAGATATACATACAGAGTTTATGGAAGTCGGGACTGTCATGGGATGAACCATTACCATCAGATCTACTAGCAGAATGGAACGCCTTTAAAAATGATCTCTGTAATATAAAAAGTATCGTAGCTCCAAGGTGGTTAAATACTAACAAGGATAGAGTTGTAGAGCTACATTCATTTGCTGACGCATCACAAGCAGCTTATGCTGCGGTGGTATACATCAAAGCTGTCGACAAGGATGGAAACATTTTCGTGAATCTAATCACAGCTAAGACAAAAGTTGCCCCAGTTGAAAAGCTCATCTCAATCCCGCGATTGGAATTATGTGCTGCGGTGTTGGCTGCCAAATTGATAACCGAAGTTGCAGAAATCATGTCAGTTCCCAAAACTCGTCTATTTTGCTGGTTAGATTCCACAGTGGTATTGGCATGGCTTCGAGGAGAGCCAAGTAGATGGAACACATGTGTTAGTAATCGGGTATCAGAAATCCTGACCATGTTAGAAAGGGATCAATGGGGACACGTCAGCACTGATCAAAATCCAGCGGATTGTGCATCCAGAGGTACACGAATTTTAGATCTCGCAAATAGTAAGTTGTGGTGGCATGGTCCACATTGGTTAGAAGAACAAGCACAATACAAAGTTGGATTAGCCAATGATGATTTTGATACTGAAGAAGAGTTAAAATTAACTAAGTCATTTAACATAGTCATTAAACCTAATGAAGAGTTTGAGTGGAATCGGTTTTCGTCATTATCTAGAGCATTACGAGTTTTATTTATTTATTTAAACTTCATTGCACAAGATACAAATGTATAGCACAATTGGCGGACTTAATGCTAGAAGCATTATCTACCAGTCAACCATTGGGTCGAACAGAGAACTTCATGTGGGGTTAAACTAAATAAATATATTTATACCTACACAAAATATAAAATGAAATAATTATAATATACATACATAAAAAATACAATAGATAAACAATATACATACATAAAAACTACAATAGATAAACAATATACATAAATAAATAGGTGCAGCGATTACCGAAATGAGTGAAAAGGCGATATTGAAACTAGAACGACTTGGGGATGTCCTGATGGACTCTGGAAGTGAATTCCAGAGCCTAACAGCCATAACGGCGAAAGAATTGGAGGCAATACCTGTACGGTGAAAAGGGATAGCAAGAGTTAACTTATTTGAAGAACGAAGGATTTTTTCGTGAGTAGAACTTAATAGTTGGAAGTCTTTTTTAAGATAGTCTGGGGCAAGCTGATTATTGAGAATGGTATAGAGCTGACATAAAATGTGAAGATTTCTACGGTTACGGATGGGGAGCCAATTTAGCTGAGAACGGTATTCAGAAATATGATCGTACTTCCGAAGGCAGAATATAAACCTGATACAATTGTTTAGAAGACGTTCTAATTTGTTGAGATGCTCTTCAGTTAAATCCAGATAACACACATCAGCATAATCAATTATAGGCAGAAGAAGTGCTTGGGTAAGCATAATCTTCGTCTTTGTTGGAAGAAAATGTTTTAAGCGTTGCAGATAATGTAGAACACTGTAAACTTTCCGACTGGTTGCAACAACGTGTGAATCCCAATGTAAGTTGGTATCAATATGTAGGCCAAGGTTTTTAACCGTCGTACTAAATTCAATAATAGTTCCGTCAAAGATCAGCGGTGGCAAGGTGTTAATGTGAATATTATTAATCTGATAGAAACTGCCAACTACTATAGCCTGACACTTTTTAACATTAACAGAAATGCCAAATCGATTAGACCAGTCTAGAACTCCATTTAAGTTATGATTCAGCAAATCAATGGCCTGTTCCATGTTATCAATATTCGTCTGTACATAAAGCTGCAAGTCGTCAGCATAGAAATGATAGAAACAGTTAATATATAATTAAATTTATAGGAGACAAAAAAATTCTGATAAAAAAAAATTAAAAAATAAATACATTTGAAACCACAATAGTAGCAATTAATGTAACATTTACTGTCATTTGTGACAGAGACAAACGTCAAAACGCCACAAGATTATTGTCACAACACAAATTTGATCGTTCATAGTCGGCACTTTCAATTTTAAATAATAATTAATATAACAAGCATGGCTGGATTTGTTAGCAGCAAAAGCTAACTTAAGAATGCAAAAGGTTATGGATGAAGATGTGAATGAAGCACGTAAGAAGTATAAAAAAATGAAAGATTTGGTTAAGAAAGCTGTGAATAGAGAATGAAGAGTATAAAGAGGAATTTGATAAAAGGCTATCAGAAGACTTTCAGTTAAATCTGAATGTATTCTGGAAATCCGTAAGGTCAGTCCGAGGAAAAACTATAACCAGAGAGCTGACTAGGATCAGATGCCAGGATGGTAGCGTTGTGAAAGGAGAAAAATGTGTGCTAAAGATATGGAAGGACTATTTTGAAAGTTAAAATTTTCTCCAGTAATTTAATTCATAAATAATATATTTTTAATAATTAATACAATTTCTCAACTTTATGATATAATTTATTTACAAAGTTAACTTGCCAGGCTATTTTCAAAAGCACTTTTCACCTTGGGCACTAATTTTCTACACCACCATGGACACTCTTTCTATTCTGTGCATGAGCATGAAGAATATGTTTGCATCTAAGATGTCTTCATTTGAGGAGGCTCTCGGAAGTCAGAGCTCCCAGGATCACAATGCAGTCCTAGCTAGTGAGTACCACTCATTTAAAAGTCTCATATGGAAAGCCATTTCTAAACTTAGCCAGCAGTTAGAATTGATACTTTCGGTGCTTGATGGCTTTGAAATGCGATCACGTTCAAATATTTTGTTATTGCATGGTCTTGGAGAAGGCAAGGATGAAGATGTTGGTGTGGACCTCCAAAGGATTTGTCGTGAAAAGTTAAAAGTTGATGTAAATCCAAATTCCTTTGATGCTTGTTGGCGTATGGGCAAAATCCCCAAGACTGGTAAGCCGCGACTAGTTCTGATCCGCTGTGCGAATTCTTTTACTCGGCTGGCAATCTGGACTGCGAAGAAACTATTAAAGGGAAGTGGCTTGACGGTTTCTGAATTTCTCACGGCAACCCGACATGCAGTATTCGTGGAGGCGCGTAAGGCTTTGGGCGTGAATGGCTGTTGGACGAGTGACGGGAAGATTGTTGTTGTGACCGCCAAGAATGCAAGAAAGAAAATTACTACAATGGCGGAGCTGCATGCTATCACTGATGAGCTTGCTGCGGCTAACAGTAATGAGCCAGTGCGAGGCACACAACCCTCTTCCAGTGCCGTACCGCCAAATAATAAGTCTCGTCCTATTAGTGCTCGTTTACAAGCGAAATCAACGAAAAAATAACGCTGGGCTGGACCGATGATTTCGTGCACTTCCATTTTTCCTTTTATTTCAAATAATATATATCTACCTTGTTTTTGTTTTAATAGTTTTTGTTTATATTTAGGGTAGATAATTTGTAGCTTTATAACAATTAATGTCATTGACAACTGTCATTCTTTTTTTTTTTAAGTTCGCGAGTCTTTTTAATTGTTAATTAGCATATAGAGCCCACATATATGGTAGGCTTACTCTTATTGTTTAAAATTAATATGTCTGGCAAGATAATTGTACCACTATTGTTATATTTTAGGAATTTTAATTAGTTTTATATACCTTAAATTTATTTTTATTATTTAGGATATTGTATTTATTTATTGTTACACTCTATGGCTGATGTATTAGGTAACAGTTCTGGAGATGATTATTTTTCTCTTTCCTCTTCCTCGGACAGCCTCCTCAGTGCTGACGATTTTGAGCGATCTTTAGGCGATAATTTGAACGCTACTTTTTCTTCTTTCTCCAAGAACTTTAATGTTGTACACATAAATGCACAAAGCATACCTGAACATTACTCCGACTTATTGTCGTTATTTTCTAATTCTTCCGTTCACGCAATTCTCATTTTGGAAAGCTTTCTGAAACCTTCTCTTCCTTCAACTATATATCCCCTTCCGGGATTTAAACTATTTAGAAATGATCGAATTTACGAAACCGTCACTAATGGTGTCACTAAAATGGTAAGATGTGGTGGAGTCGCTATTTATTTACGAGGTGATGATATACCATGCCAAATTTTATCTCAATCTCCTTCTGCATATGGAAACCCTGAACACCTTTTTCTAGAAATTTCTCAGGATGGTAGCGTTGTGAAAGGAGAAGAATGTGTGCTAAAGATATGGAAGGACTATTTTCAGAGTTTATTTGAAAAAAAGGAAGAAAATAAGAAAGAGTTCTGCTATAGCGAAGAAAAAGAGAATGAGATGGAAGGCGAAATTGAAATGTTTGAAATTGTGGAAGCACTTAAGAGTATGAAAGCGGGTAAGGCTGCCGGGTATGATAGAGTGTCGGTCGAGATGCTTAAAGCAGGAAAAGGCGTCGTAGCTAGACAGTTGTACTGCCTTTTCAATTTGTGTTGGAGAAGCGGCCGAGTACCAAAAGATTGGTGTAAGGCTGTTATTGTGCCACTTTACAAAGGAAAAGGGTCACAACTGGACTGCAAAAATTATCGTGGTATAAGCCTGCTTAGCGTCGTCGGCAAATTGTATGCTAAGGTATTGATTAATAGAGTCAGGAATGAAACTGATGACAAAATATGGGATGCTCAAGCGGGATTTCGAAAGGGAATGGGATGTACTGATCAGGTCTTTTCTTTGCGGTGCATAGCCGAAAAGTTTTTGGCCAAGAGTCAAAAAGTCTATTGCACATTCGTGGATTTGGAAAAGGCCTATGACAGAGTTGAGAGGAATGAATTGTGGTCAGCACTTTCTATGCATGGGGTGAGCAGTCTCTTGATACGAGCACTGAAATCCTTATATGAGGATTCGAGTGCTTGTGTCAGGATAAACGGAGCGCACACTGAGTGGTTTAAGATTGAGAAAGGTGTTAGGCAGGGATGTGTTGCGTCACCGTGGCTGTTCAACCTATTTATGGATAGTTGTTTGACAGATTTGAAAGAGTCTGAAAGTGGATTAAGGATGAATGAATTACTCGTCAAATGTCTGCTCTATGCCGACGATCAGGTTATACTGGCGTCATCAGCGGAGGAGTTACAGGAGATGGTAAACTGTATGCATGAAGCTTTAAAAGAGAAAGGAATGAAAGTGAACGTAAGTAAAACTAAAACACTGGTTTTTGAAATGGAGAAAGAAATGACAGCATGTAATATTTTGATTGGAGGAGAAAAAGTTGAGCAAGTGAAAGAGTTTGTATATCTAGGATCAAAGTTTACATCAGATGGCAAGTGTGATAGTGATATTGAAAGGAGAGTGAACGCGGGGAACATGGTGAATGGAGCTTTGCATGCCTTTATGAGCAGTCAGAAACTATCCAAAAAGGCTCGACTGGCTGTGCACAGGGGCGTGTTGGTCCCGACATTAATGTATGGGAGTGAAAGTTGGGTATGGCAAAAGAAGCACGAAAGCAGAATAAATGCAGTGGAAATGAGAGCGTTAAGGAGTATTTTGGGTGTGAAATTGAGTGACCGGATAAGGAACAGCGTGATAAGGGAATGTTGTGATGTGAAAGAAGATGTAGTTACAGGAATAGAAAAGGGTATGTTGAGATGGTTCGGTCATGTGGAGAGGATGAATGAAAACAGGTTGACTAAGCAGATATACAAGGAGAGTGTGGAGGGAAAGGTCGGGGTGGGAAGACCTAGACGAACATATCTTGATCAAATTAAGGACGTCCTGGTGAAGGGTCAGGTCAAAAGTGCCCGAAACCGCCGAGCTTGCATGAAGAGAGTTATGAATGTAGATGAAGCAAAGGAAGTATGCAGGGATCGTGGCAAGTGGAAAGAGGTAGTCTCTGCCTACCCCTCCGGGAAAGAGGCGTGAGTTTATGTATGTATGTATGTATGTATGTCGAGTGGCACTTCAGCCCATTTGGTTATTAATAAATTACGAGAAACTTTCAGTCGTTTTGGCTTGCCTAAGCAACTAGTAAGTGATGGAGGTCCGCCATTTAGGTCTTTAGAGTTTGAGAAATTTCTAAAGTGCAATGGGGTAAGACATATTTTGATCGCACCTTATCATCCCTCGAGCAACGGCGCAGCGGAAAATGCCGTAAAAACGGTGAAGAAAACACTTAAAAAGGCACAGTTGACAGGAGAGAGTATGGAAAGATCATTAAATAATTTCTTATTACTATATAGGAATAGCGCACATGCGAGTACCCAGAAGGAGCCGGCAGTAGCCATGTTGGGACGGCGTTTACGGATGCGATTAGATTTGCTTCGTGCCAACACTCGGGATGTGGTGGAAGCTGCCCAAGACCCTCAGGTCAGACATTTAAAGCGTTGTTCTTTGCGTGATGTACAACCAGGTGACCAAGTTTATATACAAAATTTCTCTAAGAATGGCCCGAAATGGAAGGAGGGTCTGGTGACTGAACGTACGGGGGCCGTTACCTATAAAGTACAGACAGATAAAGGTGAGCAGCGTAAGCATATTGATCAAGTAATGACCGGGAGAAAATCGATTATATTTCCAACTCCCGAACTCGAGACTGAAAGACCTCATAACAGTTCAGATTCCCACCAATCTTCTCCCCTCAACGAGGATCATTGGGAATGGGCTTCGAACATACCCATTGACAATGACGATAACATTAGGGCTCCACCAGAGCAGGTCTCAACAGAATCTGAAATTCACGCTGACTCTTGGGTAAACAAGGAGCCACGGGGAAATAAAAGTAAAAAATAAAGAATAGGAAGAGTATGTTTGTATTTAAACTAAATTGTTTACTATATTATAGTTGTATTAATTTCGCTAGGACAAGATATCTTTTATGTTTTTCTTTGTATGAAGTTAAAATTAATTTTATTATATCATAATAGAATTGTAGAATTTCGCTAGGACAAGAAGGAATATTTTGTGTATACATGTTTGCAATCTTATAGTAGATAGGAGACTATTAGTGAAAATCATTTTTTTTTCTGTGTTCATATATTTAAGTATGAATGGATAAAGTTATTTGTTTTCTTTCTTATGGTAATTATTAAGTTAGCACCTAACGAAACACTAAGTTTATTTTTTTATATATAAATTATGTAATTTCAAAGGAGGGAAAAATGTAATGTATTAACGTGAGGGTAACTTAATAATAAATAGTAATAACTATTTCCAGGCAGATCACTGATGTTGACGTCATGCAAATAGGACTTTTTGTTTCCCTTTATCTGCCTGTGCTGTTTGTGGTGGATGTACCACAGCCTCCTCCAGAGTTATTGTCAACTGTCGTTTGAGCCATCTTTTTGTATTTCTTGTACATTTATGGCAACAAAAACATACGCATAGGAGAATACATATGATTACACTGATACTTATGCAAATTAATATCACACCGAAATGATCTAACTGGGATTTTAAATCATTAACTTGATTTATATTATTCTGAGTATATTTAACTTCTTCTACTTTGGTTGAGTATTGACCCATGATTTTATTTGGTCACAATTTTTTACAAAATGTATGCGTGTAGTGAACAACTCACGATATCAAAATGAATGAGAAAGTTGATTTATTCAGTGAAGCAAATAACTCTGAAGATTGCACTTACTAATGCTAATTTATGCCCTAGATAATTCTACGTGCTTAAAACTACATGAAACGTACGGGTTTTTTGATGACACGGCCGCTCTGCGTAGCTCGTTGCATCGTCGGGTTGCTGGGCTGCGTTGCCTCTGCCCGCGATTGCGTCCTCTGTTTACCCGTGTCGAATACTATACTTGACTCCGGTGTTTGCTCGCTATCATTAAGAATGTAAGCCGGTTTCAGTCTGTCTATCGAAATAACTGATTTACGATTTTGTAATTGTATTTCAAATTGTTGTCGAATTTCTTTTGACAATTTTGAAAGGCCCGTCGTATGGCGGTTTTAATGGTTTCCTCACGGAATCGTCTCGTACGAACACGTGAGTACATTCCTTGAGATCTGGATGGATAAACCAATTACGATTGTCTCGATGTACATTTGAAATCGGTCGTAATTTGTCAATGGCCTGGCGAATATTTTCCACGCAGGCGTCGTCGTCAAGTATAGTTTTCGATGTACTGAAAAAATCATTTGGGAGTCTTAATGGTTTACCAAACGTGTATTCGGCTGCGCTTACGCCGCTCTCGCTGCGTCCAGCTGCTCGTAAGCCGAAAAGTACCGTTGGTAGCTCGTCCACCCACGACATCGTAGTTAGACGTGCCATCAACGCTGCCTTTAAAGTGCGGTGCCATCTTTCCACCAGCCCATTGGCCTGGGGATGGTAACTGCAGGTCCTGATTTTTTGTACTCCTAAAAGTTTCAGTAAATTTGTAAAAAGTTGACTTTCAAATTGGCGACCTTGGTCTGTCGTCAATCTGATTGGACATCCATACCTTGTTATCCAGTTATCGTAGATGACTTTAGCGACAGTTTCCGCTGTTATGTCCTTGATTGGAATAGCTTCAGGCCACCGCGTACCTCTGTCTATGATGGTTACACAGTACCTGTATCCCTCAGATGATATGGGTAATGGCCCTATTAAATCTACATGTATGTGATCGAAACGATCAGCTTGTTGAAATAAGCCATATTCCAAAATTGTATGCCTATAAACTTTTGATTTTTGGCAGCTGACACAGGTTTTGGCCCATTTGCCAATGTCAGCAGTCATGCCTGGCCAGAAAAATCTCTCTGTAATTAACTTGCGAGTTGCACGAGTGCCTGGATGACTGAGCTCATGAATGCTATCAAATGCTAAACGTCTTAAAGGTTCTGTCAAATATGGTCTTATTTTTGAATTTGAAATTTCGCAATATACTTCTTTCCCGACAGTGGGTAACTCTATCCGTTTGATTACAATGTTGTTATTACTACTCCTATTTCCTGCCTCGTACTGTACTAAGTAATCGTCGTGTTTCTGCGACTCAGCTAGTTGTTCGAAATCAATGCTTGTGGGACAGGAAATAGTCGCGACGCGTGATAACGCGTCTGCAACTACATTGTCGCTACCTACCACGTGTCGAATATCCGTCGTAAATTCACTAATGAATAAAAGTTGTCTTGCTCGCCGTGGTGTTTCTGACTCGGTGCCTATTTTAGAAAAAGCGTGCACCAAAGGTCGATGGTCTGTGTACACGATTAATGGTCTTCCTTCGAAAAGTTTACGAAAATATTTGATAGCCATATAGATAGCCAATAATTCTCTATCATACGTGTTATAACGCTGTTGAGTGTCTGACAAACGCTTAGAGAAATAACCAAGAGGTTTCCACACACCTTTTTCCAGTTGTTGAAGAACACCTCCTGTACACGTGTCTGATGCGTCTGTAAATAACGCTAACGTAGCATCGCTGCTCGGGTGTGACAACGTGACCGCCTGTTTCAATTGTAACTTACATTCTTGAAACGCTGCGTCTGCATCCTGCGACCATGCGATAGGTGACTTGTCGTTCTTCTTTGCATTGTGTAAATATTTTGACAAAATCGCTTGACTCTCGACTGCATGAGGAATATGTTTCCTATACAAATTAACCATGCCCAAAAATCGTCTCAATTCGTTGACGTTTGTTGGTTTTGGAAAATTGGAGATTGCTTGCACCTTCTCATGTAACGGTTTTATACCTTCAGTGGACACCTGAAAACCGACAAACTCTAACTCTGACACTCCAAAACAACATTTTGATTGATTAATTGTTAAACCACTGCAGATGTTCACGGTGAAGTTGCTCGTTTTCGCTCGCGATGATGACGTCATCAATATAGCTCGAAAGAAAATCCAGACCCTGTAGTACGGTGTGCTGCATGAACCGTTGAAAGGATTGCGCTGCATTTCGTAGTCCAAAGGTCATTCTTGTGAACTCAAATAGTCCGAAAGGCGTGGTAATTGCAGTTTTCTCAATGTCATCCTCGTTAATCGGTACAAAATGGTACGATCTATTTATGTCGATTCTTGAGAAAATTTTCTTGCCTGTGAGAATATATAAGTAAAATCATGCAAGCGAGGTATGGGGTACCTGTCAGTTTTGGTGACGGCGTTTAGCTGCCGGTAATCACCACACGGCCGAATGTCCCCATTTTTCTTTTGAACGACATGAAGTGGACTCGACCACGCGCTCTTGGATGGCCTGCAAATACCTAGCTCCTGCATAAGTTTAAATTCTTCCTTTACCTTAAAAAGGCGTTCCGGAGGTAGAGGTCTTGGCCTAGCGTGGACTGGTGGACCAGTTGTTTCGATGTAATGCTTGTCAGGATGCTGTGGAGGTTCGTTAAAAGACATAGGTTTTGTTATGCTTGGAAATTGTTTAAGCAAGTCATGATATGGATGACTCTGCGATAACGTCGTTATGGATACATCGTTACAAGTTTGCACACTAGCTATAGTATTTAATTTCGTAAGATTATCGACCAACTGCTTATTGCCTAAATCTACCAACAAATTATAGTGGCTTAGAAAGTCTGCTCCTATAATAGGTTGCTTTACGTCGGCTACTATAAAGGTCCAACGGAATGGACGTCTGAGACTAAGGTCCAGGGTCAATGTGCGAGTGCCAAACGTTTTAATTTGAGTACCGTTTGCTGCGAACAACACATAACCATTGTCTTTTTCCTCATACTTGTGTTTATAAATATAAGATGGTAAAACTGACACATTGGCCCCTGTATCTATTAAAAAACTTAGCCTACTACCTCTGTCCGTAATACATAAGCGACGGTTGATTCCTCCGACACAGCTTCCCGTCGACGGCTGTACGGCTGCTAGTTTCCCGTCATTTCCCATGCGCAAGGATCCTTACATTTGCGTGCCTCCTTGCCAAAACAGTAATGGAAAAAACACAGGTAGTTTTCCTTCTTTGTACCTGGTTTCTGTCTATTATTGCTGAAATTGCGCCGTCCTCGCCTCTGATTTGACCTGCTGCGGCTGCGCACATTGTGTCTCTCCTTGCGTAACTCGGCCACTTCCAAAGTTAGTTTCGCTACGATGTCCGCTAAACTATTGTGAGGTTCTTGTGAGACAGCTGCTACTTCCATAGGCCGCGTTGTCTCCATGACCTTGTCTGCCACTTCAGCGAGTTTGTCTGCGTCGTCCAAGGTGGTGGCCGCCAACACGGTACGCACTGCTGTAGGTAAATGATTTTGACACAAAACCAATAACGTTTGTGCTGTTACGCGCGTTCCTGCTAGACTTTGCATCCTCCGGAGAAGTTGTAAAGGTTTCTGATCTCCTAGCTGCATTTCTCCCATGAGTTTCTGAATATGCTTGACCTCCGACTCCTCGTAGATGTTGAGCAGGTGCGCCTTAAGCGCGTCATACTTGTTTTCGCCTGGTGGAGATTCCAAAAACGCAGCTACCTGCTGTATAACTTGTTTGTCCAGTTTAGCAATGAGTAGCTGGAATTTAGCTTGATCGCTGGCTTTCTGAGGTGCTACCGCCGCTTCAAATTGGATGAACCACAATGCTGGCTGGTCGGTCCAAAACTCAGGGATGCGCGACGACACTGATATTAACACGATTTCCGGTTTCTCTTCGTCCGGCATTTTAAAAGTTCGTACTTTTTCACTGTCCGCGAAGAGTGAACTTAAAGGTAGAAAACTCTACCGCGCCTGCTCCAAACCACGTTAAATTGAGTCACCCCCTATGGAACCGTTATAACTTACAAAGTCACTTTACTGCACACGGGTGTCACCACTGTTATGTATGTAAATATGTGTTGTTGTTGGTATGTATATGTTCATGTGTCACTGTCTTTACACACCATAGTTTTATCAGAAGGGTTTAAGGTTCCAGTAAAACGACTTGATGCAGTTCACGAAAGTCCGAATATATTGTTCGATAACTGACACAGAAATACGGTTTCACATAACTTTAGATACACGATACAATATGTGGACAGAAATCCACTAGTGCGAATGGAGGCAGGCGGAGGGCGACTGGCGTCCGTTCGCGTTACAGGAATTTGCTGACAATGAACAATAGGTACCATGTATGTGTGTACCCCTACAATCTTAAGATTTTTACCATCATACAATCGAATAATGCAATTAGACTTCAAAATGATTTGAATGTACTTAGTAATTGGTATGAGCAAAATTTAATGTACCTTAATGTTGGGAAATGTTTTGTTATTACATTTACATGGAAATTTCACACGATTGACTATAATTACAGTCTTGACGGTCATGTTCTGAATCGTAAAACTGTCGCTAAGGACCTAGGTATATATTTTGACACCAAGCTGACCTTTCATGCTCAATATGATCACATGATTGATAGAGCAAATAAGTTAGTTGGTTTTATTTCTAGATTGACCCGTGGCTTTAAAAAACATCGTAGTCTTATTTACTTATATTTTACAATGATAAGATCTATTTTGGAATATAACTCAGTTGTCTGGTCGCCTTTTTATGACGTTCATTGTCAGCGAATAGAAAGAGTTCAAAAAAAGGCTTTTAGCGATAGTTTCTTTTCGGTGTGGTTTGAGCCGCAGGCTGAGATCGTATAAAGACAGGTTGTTTCACTTTAATGTCGCTTCCTTAGAATCTCGTCGTAAAATGAGTTCCTTGATTATTCTGCACAAGATAGTGCACTCCAAAATTGACTCTCCACAACTCTTATCACTTTTAAATTTTAACACACGTTTTAGATCCCGTAACCGAAACTTTAATTCTTTCCATCTTAATGTTTATGTAAATAATACTTCATAAAATAATACTTCATATTAAAACCCTCTAGTGAACATGTGTCGCCAATACAATGACATTCTCGCCGGTCGCAGTGACAGTGACTTTGACATATTTCGTTTAAATTTGTTCCAGTATCGCAGAGCCGTCAAGCGTGAACTGTCTATGTAGTCTATAGCATAGATTGCTATGGTCTGTAGTCTACAGTTTGTCTTAATGAACACAGTTGTATGATTCCTTAGACTCAATAGGATATTTTACAACAGGTCAAATCAGATACTTTTACACAGAATATTTATCTATATCGTTATCATAATTATTGTATCTCTTAACTGTTTGCATTTTTCTTATATGGTCTTCGTATGTACACTGTTTTTGAATTTGTAGTGTAGATCGTAACTTTATAATTTTACTACAATGTATATTTTTTACTACAATTTGTTATGTGTATTTAAATAAATAAAAATAAAAATAAAATTAATGGCGCGCTATCCAACGCTTCACCGCTTGTTGTTTATTGTGTTATTTGTGTGAATGTGTGAGTGATAGCAGCGGTGCAAGCTATAAAGTTTTGCGAACTATGAATGCAATTATAACCGCGACCGTACCTAGTTTGCGTAATTTACATATACCAAGGCTAACTTTGAGTGATGATGCTGTAGAAATTGAAATGCATTCATTCAGCGATGCCTCACAACATGCTTACGGTGCATGCGTGTACATGCGATCTATAAGCGCGTACAGTCACTGTAAGATTGTTGTGCGCAAAATCTAGAGTAGCCCCAGTGAAACCCACGACGATGCCGCGTCTCGAATTGTGTGCTGCTTTGTTGTCTGCGCGACTGTGTAAATCAGTAACAGATGCACTCAAATACTCACCGTCACGGATCGTTCACTGGTGTGACTCAAGCATCGTTCTAGCATGGATTCGTAATGATCCTAACAAATTAAAAACTTTCGTTGCTAATCGAATAATTGAAATAACGGAACTTACTGTACCTTCGTCCTGGCGCTATGTTCTGACTGATCAAAATCCGGCTGACTTGATCTCCCGTGGCGTAAATGGGAATGAGCTAATGTCAATGAATTTATGGTGGCAAGGCCCATAGTTTCTATCTAAACCTGAATCACAATGGCCTTTGTTAAAAGGTTACAAAAATTGTGAATTGCCAGACATTGAGGTCAGGTGTAATACAATTATTAATATTTCTGATCCAATAATCAAATTTGAGAATTTCTCTAAATTGAATATATACGAACATTTGCATTCGTAAAACGTTTTATCAACAATGTCCAGCATCCCCAAAATAAATTTATTGGTAGCTTAAGTGTAGAAGAATTAAATAATTCATTTTATATATTATGTGCCCTAGCACAACGCGAGTCATTTAAACATGAATATGATACATTGGTAAAAAATAAACCATTGCCCTATAAATGCAAGATTTTGTCACTATCGCCATTTCTTGACCATAATCACTGCATAATCCGCGTTGGTGGTAGACTGGATGCATCTGACTATTCTTATGAGAAAAAGCACCCAGTTCTGCTCCATTCCTCTCATCATTTCACAAAATTATTCTTTGAACAGGAACATGTTCGTAACATGCATGCTGGTCCACAGCTATTGTTGGCTGTGGTAAGAGAAAGAGTTTGGCCAATAAATGGTAGACGCTTAGCCAGACGAGTGGTTAATAATTGTGTGCGTTGTAAACGTATTGCAGGCAAAACTTTGAGTCCTAAAATGGGAAACCTTCCTATTCAAAGAATTACTCCAGATCATCCTTTTTTATCTGTGGGCATGGATCTAGCTGGACCCTTCTTAATTTTAAATCGACGAGGTCGCGGTAGTAAGCTCATTAAATGCTACCTTTGCCTATTTGTGTGCTTACGCTATAAATGTGTTCACTTAGAGGCTGTCAGTGACTTATCGAAAGATGCCTTTCTGATGGCTTTTCGTAGATTCATAGCTCGTGGAGGAAGGCCAGTGGAAGTATTTTCCGATAACGGACGAAATTTCGTTGCTGCGGCCAAGGACATCGGTCAATTTTTAAAGCAAAATTCGGAACCAATTGTTGAGTTTGCAAGTCAAGAAAATATTAAGTTCATTTTTAGTCCGGCATACGCTCCTCACTTCGGTGGTATTTTTGAAGCCGGGATAAAATCCGCGAAACACCATATCAAACGTATAACGGTAAAACGTATAACGGTAACAGCCACCTAACATTTGAGGAGATAACAACATTGTTTGCGCAAGTTGAAGCCATACTAAATAGCCGTCTCTTGTATCCTCTTTCATCCTCTCCTAACGATTTCCTCCCACTTTCTCCTGGACACTTTCTTATTGGAAGACCGTTGGTATCGCTGCCCTCTCCAAAGGAGATGGCCCAAAACTGCCCTAAGAACGTATACATAAATGTTATTCTCCTATAATACTGTAATATTAATTTATTAATTATCACGTATTAATTTTTTTCCTAGAACTTGTCAAAATGATTTTCTATAATAAAAGATTCTTAATCTTATTTCACTTCCTTTCATGGCTTCCTTTACAACAACTAGTTACGTGTTGCCATTCAAAAGTTTTTATTAACTTCCCGTACGATTACTGATTTCGATTTAATCGATATTTATAAACATGTACAGTATATATGCTTAGTAAGAAGCGTTATTTTGGGACCGCTTCAATATGTTTAGGTATATTTAATAACAATCTATATATTTTACTTTAAAAATAATTATTTTATTGCTGTACATTTGGAATTGATTGTGTTACTAAAATCGATAAAAATATATATTTATTAAAAATCGATTTTGATCTGGCAACACTGGTCAGACCGACGCGAAGTTATGTTTGAATTGAACATCGCTCAGACGTCACTCGTTCCTCGTTCGTTCTTTCGTTGAGCGTTTTATCTGATATTTATAATGTTTATTTATTTTGTTTTGAGTTATGATTTTTAGTCGGCGGTGGCACTAGTTTCACATAGGGAAGCCCCTTAAACCTTAATCAAATGGGCGTATCAGGATAGACGATGCTGCTAGCAATCCATCACTATTTTAATTTCCTGTTTTTAACTATACGCCTCATGGTCTTGCTAAATATGGCCTTAGATTCTGTATAGCCTAAGGGATAAAGATAAGTAAGATTTTTAGGATTAGCATACATCATAGTCTCGCGTGTTTGGGGGATAGACAGACCTGTTGCCATAAAATATAAAGGTCACATTTATCAAGTTGATGGGGCGTATTGTTAAATCAAGAATTCAAAATAGTGATGGATTGCTTGTCGCATCGCCTGTCATAAATCCATGGTGACTCATTCTCTAGACCAGCTTTTACGATCTGCGCAGGATGAGAAGCAGCTGGTACATTCTATATTTTTTAATTAGAAAAATATTGTTAAATGTGTTTATTGCAGTCCAAATAAATGAATCGCACTTTGAAACAATGTTTTTTATTTGAGTACTTTTTTCTCCTGAAAATATTAGTAAATCATAATTTTTTTGCTTTCTTCTTCTGTATCATATCTGTTGCAACTGGTTATACATTTAGTTCTTCATAAATATTTAGAAAAAAAAATCTACTTTATGTTCAGTTCAGAGTGTATTTGAATACATGCTGTTGTTTGTGTTGATAGAATTCTTACATACATTACAAATAAATATATATTTCTTTAATATAAAGAATAACCACGCGGGCGAAGCCGCGGGGCAATAACTAGTACCACTTATATACCACAAATAAATACAAACTGCAATGGTACGTTGATTCATGTTCGCACCAGACTAGTTAACTGATGTGTATGCGACAGTAAAAACTCCTGAATAAAAACTTATAGCAAAAGCATTTTATAAGAAGTTTGCTGATTAATTGAGCCAGTAGATAAGGAAGTTTATTTTTAAGATTGTAGACATTTGACAAGTTCCTGAAACTTTTTTCATACAAAATATGAATAACCAATGATTCAAGATTATATAAGAATAGTTTTTTAGTGTATACATTCCAGGGCAGTCGTCCATACTTCAATTGGGCCATCTCCTTTGCTTGATTGCAAGGAGATCACATTAAGAAGATATGAACGCTTAGAGAAACTCCGCCAGCACTTTTGGAACAAATGGCAACGGGAGTATATTTCTGAATTACAACAAGAAGAGCACAACAACATACAAAAGAAGCAAGTGGAAAACTAACTGCGATAAACTACAAATCGGTGACATGGTACTCATACAAGAGGACAACATACCACCTATGAACTGGAGACTTGGTAGAGTCTCCCGACTATTTCCTGGGAATAATGGAGTCTGCAGAGTAGCGGACATTGACACCACAAGAGGATCCGTACGAAGAGCCCGTGCCCGCTGGTGGCACCTGAAGCAGATGATCAACTCGGTTGATAGAACCCTTTCAACGGGCGGGAAGATGTTTAGGCCGAATGATGCCCAAAGACAACAATGCAAAGCCTTTGCCAAAGTATTAAAAGAAACAAAATGTCACTGTCATTTTTTTATTGTAAAAATTTTATTCTTCGGTATGGAATTCCTGATATTTTAGCTACAGATAGAGGATTCGAGTTTATCTCCGCAACATTCCAAGAGGTATGTAAATTATTACAAATTAAAAAACTTACATCAACTGCATATCATAATCAAAGTATAGGTGCACTGGAAAATTCTCATAAGTCATCATCCGCCATGCTATATATTTTATGGGTTAAAATATGTAGTCACGTGCAACCAATAAGTATTTAAGGAAATATTAAATTCAAATAGAGTTGAGTCTATTGTGAGCATCCGAGTGTTTCACTTCACGTGTACCGTTCGCTCCAATATCACAAGTCTATTATGAACCCTAACGAATTGTTAAAGTTCTTAGAAATTGTAAATAATATCGATAAATTACTGTATACACCTAACTTTTATAATTTAGTCGAAATAGAACGCTCTATTACTGTTAAGTCATATATTAAATAAGATAAGATGGTATTTTTGTTAGAAGTACCGCTCGTTAGTATTGAGCAATATACATACTATAAATTGTACCCTTTACCTATATATAATCCTTCTCTTGAACAAACCTTTATTATCATTCCTAAATATATTCTTTTATTATCAAAGAGTTTGAAGCTCAGATCACTTACACAGCCATGCTTAGAAATAGATAAGAATATAGATGGCGTTTGTCGTACTTCTTATAGCTAAGTTTGCTATCGGATGCATTTGCTATCCGTGTCTATTATGGTTGTTTTACTCCTTAATAGATGGCGGAATTCCTCGTACTTCTTGCGTGGAAAACAAAGAAGAAGTATTTGATTTGAGGTTAGACCAAGAAAATCAATTGTTTACTTGAACTATTGACAAATGTGTCTTTTAAACTCACGAGTTTACTTAAATTATTATGTCGGAAAGATCGAAGAACATTATTCATATTTTATCAGTATGCAATTCATACTAAATATAATTTTCAAAAAACACGTTCTACCAAACACAAAAAAGCGGGCAAAGCTCGGTCAACCAGGTACTATACTTTAAGTTTCATCGCAGCGAGAGTCCTGTAACCTACGAACATCTACCTATTTTATTATCTCTACCAATGTTCTGCAGATTTCACCTGTAAACCTAGAAAAAATGGACTTCAGGAACCTGGAGTAGTTAAACGAAAAGCTAAAGTTTAGTGTTAGTGCTGAAGTGAATAAAAAGGGGAAATTTAGTGAAATCATTGAGCGTATATACGGTGCTGTTATATATGTTACAGTTAAAACTAGTTTTTAGATAGAACGCGTTTTCCCTAGTTAGAACTAGTTTTTACTAAATGCATTTGTTAAAACTAGAATTAACTAATGCTCAAAATTAAATATCAGTTAAAACTAGTTTTTACTAGACAACACGCGTTTTTCCAAAGAGAGCCAGTTAAAACTGTTCCAGTTAAAATTATATTGCAGGTATGTAACTATGTATTACTTAATTTTTTTAACATATAATTATATCGCGATTAGATAAAAGATGACTATTTTAATTTGATTTTCAGGTCAGAATTCAACACTACACTAAAGGAACATTTTAGGGCACATCGACATGAAGTAGTTGCCAAGGATAATAATAATTAAAATTAAATATTATATGCCATCATAATCAAACAAGTTTTGGGTGTTCTGTTACACAAACATAAAAGTTTAAAAAGGAAAATTTTTAAGGAACTTTGGTTAGCATACAGTATAAAAATTAAACAATCTTAAATTTATAAAAAGGATGAGGATCTACTTGTTATTACAAGACAAACTATCGTGGCACTGTGAGTTACAAAGGCAACCATTTTTCTTGCAGAGACACCTTTTTGACATCATCCTTTTTGCATACGCAGCGCATAAATCCTTGGCCTGTTCCTATGGCTGCTTCCTTAGCAACAGTTCTCAAAGGTAAATTTTTATTCGGAACATCTACTTCAAGCAAAATTTTTTCTTTGCACTTCTTGAATTCTGACCTGAAAATCAAATTAAAATAGTCATCTTTTATCTAATCGCGATATAATTATATGTTAAAACAATTAAATAATACATAGTTACATACCTGCAATATAATTTTAACTGGAACAGTTTTAACTGGCTCTCTTTAGAAAGACGCGTGTTGTCTAGGAAGAACTAGTTTTAACTGATATTTAATTTTGAGCATTAGTTAATTCTAGTTTTAACAAAAGCATTTAGTAAAAACTAGTTCTAACTAGGGAAAACACGTTCTATCTAAAAACTAGTTTTAACTGTAAGTACTGTGTAAAAGAGATGACCCTTGGTAATCCTATTCATCGCGATATTAATGTCGGGACTCTCCCATACATTAATGTCGGGACCAACACTCCCCTATGCACAGCCAGTTGAGCCTTTTTGGATAGATTCTGACTGCTCATAAAGGCATAAATATATATGTTGGGCCAAAACTATATAATTATCTACCCGACAGTATTAAAAATCAAAATATTAAACAATTCAAGACTAGATTACAAAAAAAAAATATATTGAAAAATTTTATTATTCATTAGAGGAATTTTTAAATGATTAAATTATGTAATAAATGTAGCAATGATGTTTTATTTTTATGACATTTAACTTTTTTTTTAATATTATAATTTGACAAATTTATTATTATTGCCGTGTGGTTCCCGGCACCAATACAAAAAAGAATAGGACCACTCCATCTCTTTCACATGGATGTTGTAAAAGACGACTAAGGGAAAGTCTTTATAAATAAATAAATAATAAATATATACGGGACAAATACGGGACAAGTGCCGTGTGGTTCCCGGCAGTGCCGTGTGGTTCCCGGCACCAATACAAAAAAGAATAGGACCACTCCATCTCTTTCCCATGGATGTCGTAAAAGGCGACTAAGGGGTAGGCTTATAAACTTGGGATTCTGCTTTTAGGCGATGGGCTAGCAACCTGTGACTATTTCAATCTCAATTCTATCATTAAGCCAAATAGCTGAACGTAGCCTATCAGTCTTTTCAAAATTGTTGGCTCTGTCTACCCCGCAAGGGATATAGACGTGATTATATGTATGTATATGTGGGACAATTACACAGATTGAGTTAGCCTCGTAGTAAGTTTGACACTTACAAACTTGGGATTCTTTTTTAGGCGATGGGCTAGCAACCTGTCTACACCGCAAGGGATATAGACGTGACCATATGAGTATGAATGTATGTTATTATTTTTTTTTTTAAATGTTTCTCCGCTTGGATTTCACGGGTCTATACACCCCTGATTTTTGAGAGGCTTGCGTGGGGATATAAATCCAACACGTAGAGGCCCTTTGGAGAAGTTGATGTTATGTTGTTCTCCTGCCAAAACCCGTTCCCGGCCATATCAATAGACGATATGTCCATGAACAGGTCTCGGCAGGAGGTGGAGCTATTACAAAATAAGGAAAAGGATGATGGGTTATGGAGTTGACGTTTGGATGGATTTAGACTGGGCTATTGCTGGAGAAGTTCGGACACCTGCCATAATCATGAATACGTGACTATTATGTGGCAGGTGGTAACTCGCCACTCACTAAATGGGCCCCTCAAATCAGTCACCATGATAAGCAACAAAGGGGCAACATCGGCGTGGGTGGCTAAGGATGTCGAGAGGTGAGACTGCGGGGCGTGAAATCGTGGTGATCCAGTCAGGCACCCCCGGCGTTATGACATTTTACACTTCCATCCTTCGAGCGTATAGCTCTCGCGACTCCACTCTGACCGGCCGGTTAAGGCAAGCCAGAGGTAGGGGTCCTGTCCCTCATTGGTTTCCACTCCGACCTTGGCGAAGGAAGATCGGAGGCGAGGAACAGGGGCCTCCCCTGGGAGCACTCAGGTCCTTGGGGTCGCTACTCCCCAACAGCTCGCCACAAGCTGCCCTGTGGAGTTATTATTATTATTTGACATTGAAATATTGACAAAATGATCATAATTAGACAGAGCCTATATACGCTGCTTATTAAAAGTATATGTATGTGGGGGATAAATTAAATGCTTCGAGAACCGATTAAACACTTTATTATTTTATAACAAGAATAATACACTGATCGACACGTCTATCGTCTTAGCACACGCGGCCATCTTCCTACGTCATTCATACGTCACATATATCCATCTCGCTTTACTTCTTTACTTCCCTTTCACTCCAATACAATCCTACAACTCGGCCATCCTGCTATTAGTCTGACCCCAGACTAACAATCGTAAATAATAGATACAGAGTGAAAAGTAACAAGAAAAAAAAATCTTTAAATTATACAACATAATGTTAGTGTACACTGTAAGGGCCCAAAAACTTAGGTTTCAGTTTCTAACCTACACCAAATTGTGTCCGTTTTATAGCCACTAAATCACCCAGCTGATACTTTGTACTCTTTTTTCTTATTTTATCATAACTTCTTCTATTTTCGTTTTGAATTTTCAAAATTTGTTCTTTGGCCTTCTTCCTCAGTTCATCTCTGCTATTCATGAAAATGTTATTATTTTCTTGCTGAATTAACTCCAACATTTGCAAGTCTTGTTTTAGTCTCATTTTAGTTCCAGTAAGTAACTCATATGGCGTCAAATTAATGTTTCTTTGGTATGTACTGTTGAGAGCTTGTTGTAAACGGCTTACATGTCGATACCAATTAGCTGGCTGTTCAATGCACATCTTTGTTAATACTGAAATTATTATTGTTTGAATTCTTTCTACCTGTCCATTCCCTCTTGGTATACCTTAAAAAATCATTACTGGTAAAAGCAGTACCTTTATCTGTTATCATCCTCCTCGGGTTACCAAAAGTCTGTTGATGAATTTTAAGCTTGTCTATGACTTCTTTGCTTGTTGTACTTTTTGTAGGAAAAATCCATGTGAACTTGGTGAATGCATCAACCACTGTTAGGATATAATTGTACTGTTTTCTTGTCTCTGTCAACGGTCTAATATGATCCAAATGTAGAGTATCGAGTGGTAACTCACCCTTTTCGATTGGTGTTAAGAAATCCTCCTGTTTTCCCGCTTTCCGGCTTGCTAACAAACAAGGTATGCATGTTTGTATATACTCTGTGACCTTCTTGTCTAAATTCTTGATATAATAATCTTTCTGAAGCAATTAAATGGTTTTCTTTTTGCCAAAATGACCTTTCTCATGTGCCTCCTGAATCAACTGCATTTCCATACTTTTTGGCACTACCAGTAGTCCCTCAGGGCCTTTAAACAATAAACCATTCTGAATCCAATAGTCTTCATATCGACGGTTGAAAGGCTAATTGTGTCAAGCGACATTTTTTGCGATATTGAGTTATATACATATTTTGAATCTGCGAATTTTTCTCCGTCTTTTGAGCTCACTCTCAAATTTTTCTGAGCAATTTTTGGCGCTTGACACACCCGCAAAAAAGGATCTCATTTTGGCGGTCATTGATCTAAACGACAAAGATTTGGGTAAATTTGTAGACCTGCCACTTAAATCTTTTTGACTTTTATCATAATTTTTGTGTCAAGGCGTATGGATTACATTGCATCATACTATTTTGAAAATCAGAGGCGGTTGCGCCAATTTGCCTTTTCGCTTTTTATAGGATATGGTCGCTTGACCCATTTTGATTTCTAAGATAATATTGAACTACGTCGCTTAGCCGTTTTTGTTTCCCATCGCCCCACACACGCATGTCGTTTGACACATTTTGTTGCACGATGTAGGTAGTTATCGTGTTGTGTGCGCTACAGAGGCATGCTTCGCTCGCGCTCGCGTGTATCTGCGGCGTCAATCAATCAAACGCCGTAATTACTACGGCAAGTATCATCACAATCTTTATTTATGTTTCATTTACTGAATAAGTGCTAGATCAATTAGGTAATTTTAAGTAGGTTTTGATATAACTTTTGTTGTATAAAAGGTTTTATGAGACATTTGAAAATTATACTTAAAGGCTCATCAGAGGTTTCGCGTGTCTGTTCCATATTTTTCTTTACGTGGGTAGTCGGGCGAGGAGATATCCGTACTTCCGTACTAATATTATAAATGCGAAAGTCTGTCTGTCTGTCTGTCTGTCTGTTCCTCTTTCACGGCCGAACCACTGAACCGATTTTGGTGAAAGTTTGTATGAAAATCATCGTTCCGCTTTCACGCCTGACCCGCTGAACCGATTTTGATGAAATTTGGTATGTATATATTTTAAGACCCGCATTCAAACATAGGCTATTTTTTTTTTCGAAAATCAACCTCCAAAATAGTCAAATGGGGGGGTGAAAGTTTGTATGAAAATCATCGTTCGGCTTTCACGCCTGAACCGCTGAACTGATTTTAATGAAATTTGAAATGCACTTTTTTTTTCAAAAAATAACCCCTAAAACAGTTAAAGGGGGGGGGGGGGGGGGGGGGTGAATAATCGTTCCGCTTTTACGGCCTATCTAAAGCGATTTTGATGAAATTTGGTATGTATACAGTTTAAGTATTTTTATTTTAACGTCAACAGAAATTTATAATCTGTGAAAATGTCACCTGTCTAGCTAATACGGATCATGAGACACGCCTGGTGACAGGAGGATGGGTGAGCGGACAGACGAACTGTTAGACAGACGGACACCGAAGTCGAGTAATAGGGTCCCATTTTTACCCTTAAGGTACGACGGAATCCTAATAAGTGTTAATTTTTGATATGCAAAAGATTAGAAAATTTATTCCTTCAATGAACAATTTGTTTGATAATGTAGCAATAGATGGCGCCACCATGTAATGTAAAAGTCGCTATCGTTTGTCGTTCGACAATCAATAAGACTTCTATGATTTTGAAAGCATTTTCAACCTTTGTTATGATTAAATAAAATATTTCTGTTTGATGAACGTACAAATGCTTTATTTTTTTAACTTTTAAAACTCACAAGACAAGGTACGTAGTGCGCTCACGTCACAAAACAGGAAGTAGTTAAGAGCGACAACATTGACAAATAAAAACAGTATTGCCAACTATGTAATTATATTGTATCTCATCACCCCCTCTCAATATAATTACAATTATTAAGAGTATTACTCAACATACAACAATGAAATTTGATTTTACAAAAAACAACTTTTATTCTAATCCACACTTGATACATTTTATGAATAATTCCTTATTTAGAGGTTTTGTAAAAACATCAGCTGGTTGTTCACTCGAACTTATATAACTTACAATTATTTTATTACTTTTTATAAGATCTCTTACAAAATGAAAACGTATGTCTACATGCTTTAAGCGTTTAATTGACTCTGTTGATGCAGTTAATATAGCAGACTGATTGTCACAAAAGATATTTACTGGGCAAATATTTTGGAAATCAAAGTCAGCTAGTATATTTATTATCCAGCAAGCTTCACTGGCAGCCATGCTCATAGCAACATATTCAGACTCAGTTGATGACAGGCTCTCTGAGGCTTGTTTTTTAGAACACCAAGTTAACAAACAATTTGAAAATTTAAATATGTACCCAGTTGTAGACTTTCTCCCTTTTAAATCCCCACCCCAATCTGCATCACAAAAACCTTTCAAACCAGCATCTGTACATTTATATATTAATTTATAGTCTAAAGTATTTTTCACATAACGAAGTACTCTTTTTAAAGCGGTTAATAACTCATTACTTGCACAATTTTGATATCTACTTAACATTGTAACTGCAAAACATAAATCTGGTCTTGTACCCTGTACAGCATACATCAAACTGCCTATTATTTGTCTACACAATTTTTCCAAATTTTTATCTTCATATTTATTTATTAAAATCTCAGAATTAAAGTCACATTCCATTGGTGTGGCCATTGGCTTGCAATTTTCCATTTGGAATCTTTTAAGTACATTTTCTAGGTAACTTTGTTGATTAAATTCAGTAATGCCAGACTCTAAATTTTGTTTCACATTTAATACCCAAGAAGTCAGATAATAACCCTAAATCCTTCATCTTAAATTTTTCATTTAATACAGTTTTAAGTCGGTTAATTTCAGCTGTATTCGTTCCAAATAGCAATAGGTCATCGACATACAATAATACAAATAATTTATCTTTACCATTATACCTTTTATATAAACATGAGTCACAACTAGATCTTTGAAAACCTTCCTTAATCATTACATTATTGAACTTATTGTTCCAACATTTTAAGCCATATAAAGATTTGTTCAGTTTTACAATGCTTTTATTATTATCATAAACCCCCTCTGGCAACTGAATGTACACATCTTCATTGATATCTCCATACAAGAATGCTCCGGTTACATCCAATTGGTAAATTTGTAAATTTAACTTGGTAGCAATAGCAACAAAAATTCTAAAGGTTTGCCACCGGAGCATAAATGTCTTGGACACTAAATATATTGTTTTGCTCAAAACCCCTAGCCACTAACCTGGCTTTATATTCATTCGAACTTTTAACTTTAAAAACCCATTTGCTACTTACAATTTTAGTTGGATCAACTGGTACATTGCACACATCCCACACATTATTTTCATGCAATGTTTTTATTTCTTTTTCCATGGCCTCCCTCCATTTAGAAGCATCACTTCTGTTCATTGCATCCATATATGTCACGGGATCAGTCACTATGCACGTAATTACACATATAAAATGAAGTCTGTTTCCTTGTTCTTGTAGATATACTACGCAGATTACACTGAGCATTATCGTCAGAACCATTAAGATTTGAGTCATCTGCACTTGGTTCATAGCCACTATCTGACCCTGTCATATATGACTCCTCCTCGTCACTCTCCCTACCAGGTGTATTCAAGAAGCTATTTTCTTCGTTTATAATAGTGTTATTTTCCAGGGATGGTCGGTCTCCCAAAACTGTTAAATCAGATGATTTCTGAGGATTATTTACTTCATTTTCTATGAAAACCACATCTCTTTTTATTTCCACTGTACTTTTCTGAGGGAAATATACCCTATACCCCTTCACATCCTCACTGTATCCCACCATCAATCCTTTTTCACTTTTTCTATCCCACTTAACTCTTCTTTCTTTAGGAATATGCGTAAACACTGGAATGCCAAACTCTTTCAATGTGTTAATGTCGAATGTCTTATTTGTCCAAACTTCAAAAGGAGATTTTCCTTCAGTTTTACTCTTCCCGGTTCCATTAAGCACATAAGCCGCTGTATGTACCGCCTCAGCCCATAGTTGTTTGGATAAATTCTTCGAATGTAACATCATTCGGGCAGCTTCCACCAATGTTCTGTTCTCCCTTTCGGCTTTACCATTTTGCTCTGGTGTGTATAGTACAGATCGTTGATGTGTTATCCCACGACTTGAGAATAGCTCTTTGACCTCCTTGTTTATGAACTCCAAACCATTGTCGGTTCTGAACAATATAACCTTATTTCCTGTACTGTTTTCCGCCTTGTTCAGAAACTCCTCAATACACTTTTTAGTTTCACTCTTGTTCTTGATGAAATAAACAAATCGATAATTTGAGAAGTCATCTTTCATCAAAACAAAATACTTCGACCCGCCTAGCGAGGCCTCTTCCATCGCACTATGGGAACCGCCCTAAGAGACACATCTCATAAATGGTTTTTTCATAAGTATGCGGGGATGCATGTATTATACCTTAGGTTATAGCTAAATACTTACTCTTTCATTATATATAGGATTCTAATATCTGCCTATTCATATTTCATAGAAAAGAGCATCTAAAGTTAAAGAATGAGAAGACTACAAAAACGGCTGTGTAACTCTGATTTGTTTGGTATGATTTTATAGTACTATAATTTTAGAAATCATATAAGTGTAATACCATTTCAGAAAGCTTAAGATGTCTACTTTATCACAAAAAAAGAATGAGCCAATTTAGTGAACTATTATTAAAGAAAAAAAAACATATAGTGTACATTATTTGTGCTACTTTCTTCAAACTTTACTTGGAAATTTGACAGTTGCCGAAGCTTGCCGAAGTTCTATTTTTTGTATTATATATTAGTAAATTTTATATAATTTCACGGCAAAAAGTTTTTTTTTGCAGTTTTAATGCGTAACACAGTCAAATCTCATATGATATGTAAGATCAGGTAAGATTTTTTTAGAGTACGTTTATTTAGAGTTTTCCTTCGTTATGATTCTCAGTCTGGACAGTCAAAAAACGAATGTGACCCAAATATTAGATTATGTTTTTATATTTTGCGGTATTTTTATCACCTATTTCTCACAGTATTTTGTTCCGTTCCCAAACAGAACCATTCAAAACCGCATAACCGCATTATGATAAATAAATTTTTAACAAATACTTTTGCACACGTCTTCCTTCATTATTTAGTATAAAATAGGGACTTGTTCTTGAAACGTTACAGTTCGTCATTATTTTTTGTCATACGCAAAAGTTTGTTAATACTTACTCTCCATAATGAGTGAATTTTCGTGCACCAGACGCGACTTAAGTCTCATATTGATTGATAGTGATACAAATTATGTTGATTCTTTATCAAATTATATACGAAACAATTTCACCGAATCTTCAGAAGCAAACATAGGAAAAATCATTGCTAGTATTCAAAAGTCTTTCATAACTCAGTTTCGACAACGCTATACTAAAGCGGGTCGAAAGAAAGATCAGTTTTTAAGTCAAAACAGTAGTTGGCTGGATGGTAAATTTACTGTGAAGCTAGAAGATCCTACATGCCAATCGGAACCTTCGACATCAGCAGGAAAAAGGGGAAGGCCTTCTAAAACGTATGAAGATAGTTTAGAAAGTACAAAGAAACGTAAAAACAAGGAATTGCTTGATACATGTGGGCTCGATTTTATATTCAACTCATACATACAAGGCTTAAGGTCTCAAGGCGAAGTAGAAGAAGCCTTCATTGTTGAAGTTTTACGAATGTTGCCGGCAGAAAAAAAGAGTGAAATACGCAAGAGTCTCCTTAACGAACAGGTAACTGCTTATTCAAAAGAAGAAGCTCTCAGCATCTTCACAGAATTAAATCTGAGTAAATCACAGTATGAAAATATGAGGAATTGTTTGATCATAAAAAACTGCTTATTATTTCCTTCATACAAGTTGATTCGTGAAGCTAAACGGATGTGCTATCCGCTAGAATCGAGCATTGAAATAACAAACATCAAAGCAAACATCAAATTGCAAGATCTTTTAGATCACACTTCAGCTAGGCTTTTAAAAATTAGTACATACATACATACATATGATCACGTCTATATCCCTTGCGGGGTAGACAGAGCCAACAGTCTTGAAAAGACTGAATGGCCACGTTCAGCTATTTGGCTTAATGATAGAATTGAGATTCAAATAGTGACAGGTTGCTAACCCAACGCCTAAAAAAGAATCCCAAGTTTGTAAGCCTATCCCTTAGTCGCCTTTTACGACATCCATGGGAAAGAGATGGAGTGGTCCTATTCTTTTTTGTGTTGGTGCCGGGAACCACACGGCACAAAGTAATTTAAAAATTAGTGATGTTTATAAAGTTGGTTCAACTCAGTTAACATTACATTCCAAATGGGGCTGTGATGGATTAAGTGCAATAAGCGAATACAAACAAGTCCTGCCTGAAGAGAGTGAGTTGATTTCAGACTCTAATTTATTTATATCATCCCTTGTGCCCCTGAGACTTATTGATACCAATACTAATGAAGTTTTGTGGTGTAATCCTGCTCCATCATCAGTCAGATTTTGCCGACCTATTTTGATAGAATTTTCAAAAGAGACTCCAGAGAAGACGAAACAAGTAGTCGATGAAATTAATGCTCAAATTTCAGGTCTAAGTCCTTCCCTAATCAATCATAATGGAGAAGGTATTGAAATAAAACACACGTTATTTTTAACTATGATTGACGGTAAAGTGGCTCAGGTTTTATCAGAAACTTCATCGAGTGCTGTATGTACCATTTGCGGTGCAAGACCAACAGAGATGAACAATTTAGAAAAAGTTCAAAACAAACCTGTCGACGAAGCTTCTTATCAATATGGACTTTCAACTTTGCATTGTTGGATCAGATTTATGGAACTTATTTTACACTTATCTTACAATTTAGGATTTGCAAAATGGTCTGCCACAACTACAGAGAACAAAAATTTAAAAAAGGAAAAGAAGGCTTATGTACAAAGAAGGTTCAGAGAAGAACTTGGATTAAATATAGATAAACCAAAGCAAATTACTGGCAACACTAATGATGGTAATACGGCCAGGAGATTTTTTCAAAATTACCAATGTTCATCAGAAATCACTGGTATAGATGAGGAATTAATTAAACGATTGTATATAATTCTTCAGGTTATGTCAAGCGGTAGAGGTATTGATGCCACGAAATTTGGTCAATATGCATTTGATACAGCACAACTGTATGTTAATAAATATAAATGGTATTATATGCCATCTTCGGTGCACAAGGTGTTAATACATGGTGAAAGTATTATACGACATTTCTCAGTTTTGCCTCTTGGACAACTCTCAGAAGACGCTCAGGAGTCACGAAACAAAGACTACAGGCAGTTCAGGCTTCATCATGCAAGAAAATGTTCGAGGACAGCTACAAACGAAGATGTTTTACACACACTTTTATATACCTCTGATCCATATATTTCATGTTTGAGAAAACCTTACAATAACAAATATTTGGAACTTTTTGATGAAGCTATAGAGCTCTTGAGTGACTGTTAAGCTATATTTTTATATTGTCTTGATATTTGACGAAGTTATTTTATTTTATTTCTATTCATATTTCTTGTAACATAGATGTAAGTTTACAAATTATGTACTTATTTTTGTTCTACATTTTTTATTACTACTATTAATAAACTTTCAATTATAAAATGTATGTTATTTAATTGTACATATATCGAAGATTATCAGGAAAAAAAATCACGTTGATATCATCATTAACAAAAAAGTTATGGATTTATGAGATGAAAAGTAGTCAAAGTTCCCACTGTGCATTGGGTCACCTGCACCATTATTAATTTTGCCTTTCTTTCACTAGAGACCAGCCATATGTCCAGCGAGAGCTTTATAATGTTATTCAAATGTAACCACACAACAACAAGTTACCTACGGGACTCAATCAAAAATTTGTTTATAAATTTGTGCACCACCAATTTATAAACGTGCTATCTATAAACGCGCACAGGCATAGTGCACAGCGCGCGGCACGCCGCCAGTCCGGCTGCGCTGCGATCTGGTCTCAGTGTCGAGGCCATCCGACGGACCGCTGGCTGGTTTGTCGAATCTTAATTTTTGTGGTTTTATTATAGACCTCTAGATGCCAGTTCAGCTGATGATAGCTTTGGTCGAGTTGTAATAAACAACTCATCTGTAATATAGATTACCTACATCCTAAACCTAAATTTATAGTGATTGTTAAAGGTAATAATTATATATTTAATTTAATTATAGATACTGGAATTAAATTTATTTTGGTTTAATGTATTTTTACTGAAAACTAAAATTATAAAAATATTTCACAAAATCTCTAAACATCTACAAGTGTTACTATTCTATGCTAATCTAAGAGGACGAAGCCGAGTATAATTGATGATTAAACGAACTTACCTGTACGTGAAGTTCTATCACAATTATACGAAGGCTTCGTCCGAAGAGATTAGCATCCCGCCCTCCCATACTAATTGCAATTACATTATACGAAGCTGCCCCTTGTGAAATATTTTTTATTTTGGCTCTGAACTAAATGAAGCGTGCTGGATCGGTGAACGAACGATTGAGAGGTAGACGTCAAAAGTTTTTTCTTGTTCTACCTACTCTCAATAAAGTGCGAATGTGGTGATCACTGCGCGGTACTACAAGTGTTACTATTCTATGCTAATCTCTTCGGACGAAGCCTTCGTATAATTGTGATAGAACTTCACGTACAGGTAAGTTCGTTTAATCATCAATTATGTAAGAAACACCACTTAGTTCCACTGAAAATTCGCCGTGATGTTGCGGATATTACTTTTTTGTTGAAAATAGCTTCTAGTTAGGTTGATTCTCCTGAACTGCTTTCCAAAATCATGATAAATGCTCCTCATAGATTATTCAGATTTAATCCCCCTTTTTACATTCCAGTAGTATCTACTAAATATCGCAAGAACTCGTTTATTGCGGGTAGTAATTTCAACAAAATTTCGAAAAATATTGACATTGATCTATTTACTATTACTACTACTGCCAATCTAAGGTCTGCCGCGCCGATGGATGCATGGCTAGGGGCGAGCCTAGTCTCGAGCGTGCCACTTCCGCCATGGGGTTGGGCGACCCCCAGGTAATGGCTAGCCTTACCCTGGCATGCGGGGCTCTGCTGGGGCGGACAAAATTTTTCCCTAGCGTCTCGTGGGAATCGCATTATGAACCTTAAAAAGCATATAAATGGCGGCGATGGTGTCCGCACCCCATCACGTCTCGTTCCCGGCGGGAGCGGTATGCGGTCTGCTGAAAGCCGCTTTGCGACGATGAATGTAAGAGGAGGAATGAAGGATAAGATTGAGGAAGTATGCCAGATGATGGATGAAAGACGTTTGGATGTGTTGTGCGTGAATGAAACGAAGCGGAAAGGATGCGACGCGACGCAGCACGGCCCTTACACGGCGTATTGGTCTGGAATTTCCAGTACCAGCCGAGGCTGTCAAGGGGTCGGTCTAATTCTTTCTGCACGAATGGCTGAGTGCGTGAATGAGTATGAGTGTGTCAGCCCTCGTCTTCTATGGATTAGGCTGAAAGTTGGAATCACTCGGATCTTCGTTCTAGGTGTTTATGCACCTTGGGATGTGGGTTCGAGGGGTACAACATCAGCAAAAAGCGAAAACGAGGAGTTCTGGAATAGTGTAAGAGAAGTATTGAAAGTTACCAAGCCAAATGAGAAGATTATTATGTTAGGTGATTTTAATGGATGGGTGGGTGTAAAGCGTGATGGATATGAAAAGGTGCTTGGTGCGTTTGGTGACGAAAAGGTGAATGATAATGGAAGAAGTGTATTAGAAATTTGTCTAGAGTGGGATCTTTTTGTGTCGAACTCAATGTTTCAACATAAAGAGATCCACACCTACACAAGAGTGGAAGGTATTTTAAAAAGTATGATAGACTTTGTGATTGTAGATGAAAGATTGAAGAACAAAGTGCTGGATACCCGTGCATATCGCGGTGCTGGCATTGACTCGGACCATTTACTGGTGATATCCCGGATAAGGGGTATCTTCAATCGCTGGCGGCACAGGGTAAGGGAGCAAACCAGCGCTTTGGAAAGAGTAAAAGTGGAAAATTTGCAAGATATGGATGTAGGTAAGAAGTATATTAATAGACTGAAGGATGAATTTGAAGATTTAGATGAAATGAGCGATATTGAAGATGGATGGAAGGAACTTAAAGAAAGAATTGTGAAAGTAGCTGTTGAAGTGTGTGGTGTAAGTAGAAGAAGGAAAGGAAAAAATCACAAAAATGCGTGGATGAGTAAAGATGTGCAAGAACTTGTGCGATTAAAGAAGAAAGCATGGCTGGATTTGTTAGCAGCAAAAGCTAACTTAAGAATGCAAGAGGTTATAGATGAAGATGTGAATGAAGCACGTAAGGAATATAAGAAAATGAAAGATTTGGTTAAGAAAGCTGTGATTAGAAAGAAAGAAGAGTATAAAGAGGATTTTGATAAAAGGCTATCAGAAGACTTTCAGTCAAATCTGAAAGTATTCTGGAAATCCGTAAGGTCAGCCCGAGGAAATACTATAACCAGAGAGCTGACTAGGATCAGATGCCAGGATGGTAGCGTTGTGAAAGGAGAAGAATGTGTACTAAAGATATGGAAGGACTATTTTGAAAGTTTATTTGAAAAAAAGGAAGGAAATAAGAAAGATTTCTGCTATAGCGAAGAAAAAGAGAATGAGATGGAAGGCGAAATTGAAATGTTCGAAATTGTGGAAGCACTTAAGAGTATGAAAGCGGGAAAGGCTGCTGGGTGTGATAGAGTGTCGGTCGAGATGCTTAAAGCAGGAAAAGGCGTAGTAGCTAGTCAGTTGTACTGCCTTTTCAATTTGTGTTGGAGAAGCGGCCGAGTACCAAAAGATTGGTGTAAGGCTGTTATCGTGCCACTTTACAAAGGAAAAGGGTCACAGCTGGACTGCAAAAATTATCGTGGTATAAGCCTGCTTAGCGTCGTCGGCAAATTGTATGCTAAGGTATTGATTAATAAGAGTCAGGAATGAAACTGATGACAAAATATGGGATGCTCAAGCGGGATTTCGAAAGGGAATGGGATGTACTGATCAGGTCTTTTCCTTGCGGTGCATAGCCGAAAAGTTTTTGGCCAAGAGTCAAAAAGTCTATTGCACATTCGTAGATCTGGAAAAGGCCTATGACAGAGTTGAGAGGAATGAATTGTGGTCAGCACTTTCTATGCATGGGGTGAGCAGTCTCTTGATACGAGCACTGAAATCCTTATATGAGGATTCGAGTGCTTGTGTCAGGATAAACGGAGCGCACACTGAGTGGTTTAAGATTGAGAAAGGCGTTAGGCAAGGATGTGTTGCGTCACCGTGGCTGTTCAACCTATTTATGGATAGCTGTTTGACAGATTTGAAAGAGTCTAAAAGTGGATTAAGGATGAATGAGTTACTCGTCAAATGTCTGCTCTATGCCGACGATCAGGTTATACTGGCGTCATCAGCGGAGGAGTTACAGGAGATGGTAGACTGTATGCATGAAGCTTTAAAAGAGAAAGGAATGAAAGTGAACGTAAGTAAAACTAAAACACTGGTTTTTGAAATGGAGAAAGAAATGACAGCATGTAATATTTTGATTGGAGGAGAAAAAGTGGAGCAAGTGAAAGAGTTTGTATATCTAGGATCAAAGTTTACATCAGATGGCAAGTATGATAGTGATATTGAAAGGAGAGTGAACGCGGGGAACATGGTGAATGGAGCTTTGCATGCCTTTATGAGCAGTCAGAAACTATCCAAAAAGGCTCGACTGGCTGTGCACAGGGGCGTGTTGGTCCCGACATTAATGTATGGGAGTGAAAGTTGGGTATGGCAAAAGAAGCATGAAAGCAGAATAAATGCAGTGGAAATGAGAGCGTTAAGGAGTATGATGGGTGTGAAATTGAGTGACAGGATAAGGAACAGCGTGATAAGGGAATGTTGTGATGTGAAAGAAGATGTAGTTACAGGAATAGAAAAGGGTATGTTAAGATGGTTCGGTCATGTGGAGAGGATGAATGAAAGCAGGTTGACTAAGCAGATATACAAGGAGAGTGTGGAGGGAAAGGTCGGAGTGGGAAGACCTAGACGAACGTATCTTGAGCAAATTAAGGACGTCCTGGTAAAGGGTCAGGTCAAAAGTACCCGAAACCGCCGAGCTTGTATGAAGAGAGTTATGAATGTGGACGAAGCGAAAGAAGTATGCAGAGATCGTGGCAAGTGGAAAGAGGTAGTCTCTGCCTACCCCTCCGGGAAAGAGGCGTGATTTTATGTATGTATGTATGTATCTATTTACTACAGGCATATTGAAAGCTAAGCGATTACTTTATTAATATTTGCTCCAGTAAAATTTTGGATAGGTTTGTATTTTTATTTTGATTTCTCTCGTATCTACTGAACCACTGTAGGCTTATTTGTTAAGTGTTATTAGTTTATTTGCTTAAATTTATTATTGAGTAGAATTCGTAGTGCTTGCTTTTTATCTCCTTATTGTTAACTCTTGTTGATTGTTAATTTTGTTTTACACAAATACCTAGCTACTTATAACATTTTTTTTTATTATTTTCTTTTCTCTTGGTAGCGTGTTTTAATGTTCAACTCATTTGTTAACATATACCGTTTCTATTTGTGAGGACCTATAATTGGCTTCAGTGTAACTATTCTTATTTACTATTGTGTTGTTGTTTGTTGCTGTTGGTCTTCCTAAGACAATAAAATAAAATAATATGTGCAATGGAGCCAAGCTACCTCCGCGAGAGTTAACTACAAAAGAAAGACAAGAAGAATCTCGATTAGTGGCAATTTATTCTGCATGTAGTAGTATTCCGTGTTGCCGTGTGGTTCCCGGCACCAAAGAAAAAAGAATAGGACCACTCCATCTCTTTCCCATGGATGTCGTAAAAGGCGACTAAGGGATAGGCTTACAAACTTGGGATTCTTTTTTAGGCGACAGGCTAGCAACCTGTCACTATTTGAATCTCAATTCTATCATTAAGCCAAATAGCTGAACGTGGCCTTTCAGTCTTTTCAAGACTGTTGGCTCTGTCTACCCCGTAAGGGATATAGACGTGATGATATGTATGTATGTATGTATGTATGTATGTAGTAGTATTCCAGTGACGGAAGGAGGGCGTGGTAACATAGCACTTCAGCAGGGTGTGGCCGTGAGGAACGCTCTCATTCAGCGGCTCTGGGAAAGGCGGTAGACGTTATGCTGAAAATAATAATGTAGTACTTTTAATAACATATTTTATATAATTAAAATTTTGGTGCTTATTATTTTATTTATTTTCTTAGTAATACATAGGTATTTGGATTTTTACTTACTAAAATGAAGTATACGGAAATAAGTTATAATTTTTATTTTATTTAGATTTCATTTCAGAATAACACTTATAGCTAATATTAAATTTATAATATGTATTTTAGTCATCTAAAAATACTTTAATTTTTTGATGAAAAGTATGTTGTCATTACCTTTTTATATCCCGTATATCATCTTGTATCGTTAATAGACTATTGACAATAAGTGCCAGGCTTCGCTGCACACCCTCCATGGCATTACTGCTACGCACACTGGCCTCTGTTCTTTCTTGGGCCGACTGCACGAGAAGACTCCTAGCGTCCTCCCAAGATAAAACATGGCGGCTGCGGCTGCGGCGTCCACTTGGCTGGAGAGATGGTGCCAATAATTCTGGCTCTTCTCTCTCTGCGCTCTCCCGCTCAACTACCGCAAGAAAGGGATCCCCCAATATGGCTTTCTCAGTGTCCATATGCCTATCCACTTCATGTGAAGGTCCTGCATCATCATCAAACACCTCGAGTTGTACTAGTGAAGGTTCTTTTATACCTTCCCTTGTCAAAATGGACTGTGATGTAGGTTCAGATGTTACTGCAGTATGTGCCTACAAGTACACAAAATAGTAACAATTATAAAAATTGTACATACCTTCACATTAATTTTGACATGACTTCAATTATTTTCCTCTGTTAATGGATCCACTCTGATTCCAGCCATACTGTAATAGCCCGAGCGGTTTGGCGATAGTTTGGTGTGTGGGAAAGTGCTTGCAGTGAATAGACACTGAATGTTTATCACTATAAATATAATCAAGAATTACACTTTGACTTAAACAGTACTTACTAGAGTTACATTGTGAGCACTTAGGTATACACTACTATTTTATGTTGCAATTGACTGAGTGCAACTGCTTAATACAACTGATTGATGCAACTGATTTTATACAACTGATTGATGCAACTGACTTCTAGGGGATGCGGTACCATTATATATTCTAGTCATTATCTAATATTCGTGGGATCATTACATTTAGTTATCTCATGTTTGCCAACTATTCAGATATAAACAATTCATAAGATATCTTTCATTTTAAGGAACAAATATTCATTAGTGGATAAACACTATTACTCAATGAGATATACAAATATGAGATACACAAATTAGTTGATAGATCAATGAACAAATCACGTCCGCAGCATTGGACTTAGGAAATACCATGAATCCCTTACACCTCCCTCCTTAAAATGGGAATAATTTGAAAAATTATTCACACAATAAACTTACATAAACTCACAAAATTTTGTTAAAATTAATACATTTGTCTTATTTTATTTCTAAGAGAATATAATGCAAAATGTGTACTTATTCTACTTATTTAGATTTTATTTAAGCAATTCTAGCTGATCGTCTTAACGGTGTAGAGCATTCTGCTTCTGGAGTTTGAATATCACTTAGTTCAATATCACAACTTTAATTAGCAATGTCATTATTGCGATTTATATTAAATGTGATGCAATTTGTTATCCTATCACAACATGATCGAGAGTCTTCGATAGCCAATACTCTATTACGCCGAGTACAAAAGAAATTTCTTTGTATCAGATATTTTTCTATTTTGTAGATTACGTAAATAGCTACAATTTTTAACAATGATAGAAATACTATATATATAAAGTAAGCATTATTAACAACTTTGTGAAAAACATTATTATTTTCCATTTCATCTAGGATTCATTTATTTTGTCGACTTTATGACTTGCGACGTTTAAATCGTCAAGATTTAAATTAAATTTATTTATAGGTATAAATTCTATCTTATCTTCTATGCTTTTGTTTCTTAATTTATTATAACAATCATCATTAATAATATCAAAATTTGGAAGTACAGAGTTATAGATAGACGAAGAGTCTACATTACTAGAATATAATATTACATTAGGTGAATACAATTTGCAATTTGAATTTAGATGTAAAATACCTGTGTTTATTAGATCAATATATAAAGGATCTTGTTTTTTTACAAGATATAGTAACTTTATTCGGTGTTACAAACATCCACATATTTTCATTATGTAACTTAAACCATTGCTCTTTATGTATTTTCATTCGTTACGTATACTTTATCTCCTAGCTTATAGATTTCTGTTTTACATTTCCTATCATAATATTCCTTATTCTTAAATTCCGAATTTATTAAAATTATCTTTTGCAATTTCTCTAGATTTCTTCAATTTTAAATTAAGATCATCCATATAATCATCGTATGTATATTTAAATTCTGGTTGAGCGGTAATAGAACTAGTTAATCTTGGTTTAGTACCAAATAACAATTCGTACGGCTTAATTTAGTGGAAGTGTGGACAGCTGTATTGTAAGAAAACATAGCGAAATCTATCCATTTATCCCAATCGCTTTGATCTTTATTAATAAAATGTCTCAAATATTCTGCCAAAGTAGCATGACTTCTTTCTAAACAACCATTTGTTTGTGGATGATACGCAGTGGTCGTTAGTTGTTTTATTTTAAATAATTTTGAAACTTCTTTTAATAGTTTTGAAATAAAGTCTGTACCTTAGTCGGTGAGAATACTTTTTGGTATACCGAATTTACATATAAATTCTCTAACGAAAATATCAGCTATAGTTTCTGCGGTGTGATCAAGTAAAGCGTATGCCTGGGAGTATTTAGTGAGATCATCTTGAAGTGTTAAAACATATTTATTACCGTTTATTGTCATAGGGAATGGTCCTACGATATCTAGACTAACTCTCTCAAACGCTTCACTCGCAGTAGTAGTTATTACCATGGGTTCTCGATGTTTTTTGCGCTCTAATTTATTCTCTTGGCAAGAATTACAACTTTTTATAAAATTCTGGATTTTTTTTTCATATTGTTCCATTTATACATTTCTTTAATCCTTTTATATGTTTTATGAAAACCTGCATGACCTGCCATAGGACTACAATGCATTTCTTTCAATATATCTTAAATTTCTTCTGGAGAAGGGTTTATTAAAGTATTATTATAAATGTTAATTTTAATATTAATTTTCCTAAATATATATCTTAATATTGTCCTAGACTTATTAAAATTTAAATGATCATATTTATCTCCTAATCTAGTCAAGTTTAATTCATTTTCTTTTTTCTTTAATAAATGCTCTTTAACATTACATAATAATTCGTAATAAGTTTCATAATTAACTTTATCCCAATAGTTTCCTTTGTGCAAATATAATAGAATGTTGCATTATTTTCTTCGATTATAGCAATTTCTTATACTTTTATATCACCAATTTTATTGAAATGATCATAATCACTGACCAATTTCTTCAGTCCAGTATCATTTATTTGCTTATCTGCTGATATTGGTATTAAAAACTTACCTTTGCTAAAATATTACCTTTATTCATATTCAATTCTTCATTTATTTCACAAATATTATTATTAATTGATTTTCTTATAGTTTCTAAAAACATTTTATAACTTTCTAGATTTTCAGAAATTGAGGCTTTTAATATTTTATTTTCACTTATTGGAGTAAATCTACTTAACACATCGGCATAAGTATTTAATCTACCTGGTTTATAAATTATTGTATATTCATATTCTTCTAAAAGCAATCGCCATCTGAAAATTCTAGCACCGTCATTTTTCGAATTAAACAAATATAGCGGGCAACATTGTAGGCTCTTCCGGGGAGACATCGCATCACTCTCCGCCCCCCGCGTCCGTACCACGCCGTTCCCAGCGCCCGCGTCGAGGACCGCCCGTGCGCCTCATTGAACAAGTCAGACTTTAAACAACGCGCGGACCGGTGCGGTATGCACTTCTTATTAGCGAGCGAGTTTTGTATTTCTTTTTATAAGTTACCGAAGTAAAGTTGTTATCCCGTAGTTGGCTTTTACTTCTCAATCTCGCCCCCGCTATACAAATAAGTTAATGGTTGATGATCGGTAATTAGATTAAATTTCCGACCGTATAGATATGGGCGAAAGTGTTTGACGCACCATATGATTGCTATAAGTTCTCTTTCAGTGGTTGAATAGTTTTGTTCAGCTTTATTGAATGTCCTACTAGCATATGCTATAGGTAAATCGTTTCCAATTGGTCCTTAAGATAATACTTCTCCTATAGCGTAATTACTAGCGTCTGTAGTTAAATTGAAGGTTTGGTTAAAATCTGGAAAAATTATATCTGGATAAATACACAATAAACAAAGCAATGCCTCTCCCCTCCTGGATGTCTGGCGGACTAGACGTATTACGCAGTGCTCCCAATCTATTGTTTTATATTATTTTAATTAAAACATAAAATCGAAATAAAAGTGCTACAGTACCAGGCGCCCAGAAGCTAACAAGAGACCTCACGACCGTGTACGAGTGATAAGGACACCACGAAGTGAGTGCGACACTATTATACTCCCGCTTAGACCCCGCAATTAGCGAAGCTCCGCCCTCTTTGCATTAGAAGAAACTAATTGGTGGTCTTACGGTGACGCCCACCTGCGCACGAGCAAGCAAAAAGGGGATGTGCCTGACGGTGATCCAATAGCGCATTTTTAATTATTGAATCTATTTGCACAGTGAATAGAGGCAATTGTATTACTCATTTACCTATCTATACATTTCACTTGTTTCAACTTAGTCATCGTCTTATAAAAATCGCCGAAGCAAAATGATCCGTAGCCCGATGAAAGAAGATGCCACTTATGGTTCGGCTCCAAACCTCAGCTGCGAACTGGATAAGACCCGCGCGGATAGTGTTAACATAACTCAACGCCTAAAAAGACGTAGGTGTGAATGTGGAGGTGAGTCTGCGGAGGAGTCAAAAATTGACAAATTTATAAATGAGATTACGTTGTGGCGGAACGAATCGGACTCAAAACTATCTGACATCCAAAACTCCATGCAAGACATTATTAAACAAAACACTGATATAATCATAACCCAGGGCGAAATTGAAAAATCGATTCAGTTCCTTTCTGAAAAATATGAAGATATTCTTCAACAACTGAGTTCGCACCAAAGCAAGACGCAGGCACTTGCTGACCGCGTCTCGATCGTGGAAGATACTACCGAAGAGATTGACCGCCGTTCGCGCTCCAGCATGCTAGAACTACGCAATATAAGACTACCTAACAAGTCCCCGTCTCAGGATGAGCAGCTAAAGGTGGCTGTGCGTGTCTTCCAAGAGCTCTCTGTCGATATCACTGTGGCCGACATATATGATATACGCCGGACGCCGTCCAAATCAGACGGATTTACCCTGATTTGCACTCTGAATTCGGCTG
The DNA here is from genome assembly GCF_032362555.1 of Amyelois transitella. Lineage (NCBI taxonomy): Eukaryota > Metazoa > Arthropoda > Insecta > Lepidoptera > Pyralidae > Amyelois > Amyelois transitella. Next base: position 888,606 of record NC_083536.1, read on the forward strand.
TCAAGCAAAACAAGGCCCTGAGAGCTTATAAAGATTATAATAAACGTAATATCAACACCAAACTTAACTCGACTATAGTGGGGGGCCCCCTGCTACCTATTTATATTGGAGAGCATCTTACACCGCGCGCTCGCCGACTTTTCTACCTTGCCCGAGAGCACGCGAAAGCTGAGTGCTATAAACACTGCTGGACGGCGGGCGGACGGGTGCTCCTTAGGAAAGCTGACAACACTAAACTGATTGTGGTGACCTCTGAGAGCCAGCTAGCAGCTCCCGGGCCAAAAAACTAGGGCCCCGCAGCGCATTTAAGTCGTTCTTCTACTTTAGTCAAATACTAAATATAGATATTTGTTTTTCATGTATATTTATTATAATTACGTAGTATATGGTTCTATTTTATGTAATTCATGAGATATTTAATACATACATATATTTAATAACCCACTTAATTCTCTCACTAGATATTTGGTTTAATCCTTCACGTCATATATTATCTTTTATTTATTATCTGCTACTCGTACATTTCCATATCAAAATATTATTATGTACCCACTCATCAAAAATAAATTGTTACCAATATAACCCCTTGCGATGTAAACATATCCCTAATTATTTAATACTGTTCATTAAAATAGCTTTTAAAATTCCTACATACCTACTGCTACCTACTGCTGCCCTTGCATTTTCTGGCAAGGTGGGCAATACAGACTTATCCATAACTCTAAATAAAATTCGATCCAAACAATAATCTGCTTAGAAATATAGACGATGTCGCCATTGCTACATCGTTTACATGTGATCCATATGAGATAAATAATTATATACCCAAACATAGCAAAACATTACAGTTACTAACCCAGAATATATGCAGCTTATCTGCTAATTTTTCTAATTTAGAAATTTTATTAAATAATTTCAGTACTCTTCCCGATTTAATTATACTCACCGAATGTTGGCTACCCAAAAACCCTATAATTCCATACTTGAAGGGCTTTTCTTCTGTGTCGTCTCAAAATCCAGTCAATCAAAATGATGGTGTAGTTGTGTACTATAAAAATATCCTACCTGGAATCTCAATAGAAGAACCGCCCTTATCAGATGCCAGCGCATTACTAATCAAACCTAATCCTGAAACCGCCATTATAGGCATTTATCGTCCCCCCTGTTTTCATAACAAATCTAAATTTATTAATTCCTTAAATACCTTTTTGGAAACTATAAAAAACTTTAAAAATATTATAATTATAGGCGATATTAATATCGACATTCGTCCTTCAAGTATAGATCCAGATCACGAAGATTACCTCAATGTAATTATACACCATGGTTTTCTACCAGCACATTCTCTTCCAACTAGGTTCCCGTCTGCTACTTGTTTGGATCACGTCTTGCTCAAATCATCACACTCCGCCTTAGTCCTTGTCACTTCATCCATGATAACAGACCACTCTTCGGTATACCTGTCCCTTGACACTAAAATTAATCGCTCAACATCATTCGCACCATTGTGCAAAGTAGACCACCAAAGCCTATCATCGTCACTAACTAATACAGATTTTTCCTCTGTATTTAACTTAAGCGACCCAAATCAAGCAACGGATCACTTTTTGGGTATCGTCCAATCACTAGTATCTTCACATACCATTAAAATAAATATTTCCAACCGACGCCGAACTATCAAGCCTTGGATCACTCCCGGATTATTAAAATGCATTCGTAATAGGGATAAAATGCATAACAAATTGCGAAAACAACCACATAACGATATCTTGCGCACAACATATTTTAGATATAGGAATTTCTGTAACTCATTCCTGAGAAAACTTAAAAAGAACTACGAGAAGTCTCTTTTGGCGAATGCAGGAACAAATGCGAAAAAATTATGGGACGCAATCAAGGATGTCAGTAACCTAAACAAAAAGTCTAATCACTCTAGTAGTCTACTCAACTGCAAGTCTACTCCAGTTGAATCTACGGATTTCGTCAATTCCTTCTTTGTCGAAATTGGAAAGTCACTGGCAGAAAATGTAACGTCTGCTAACCCCTTGTCTGCTAATCAGGTAAGTGCCCCTGTCTTTAAATCTTCCACGCTTCATTCATTTGCTCTGCTTCCCGTGACTACCGAGGAGGTAGAATGTATTATTTTATCCCTGAGAGACAACTGCGCAGTGGGATGGGATAATATAACATCCAAAATCTTAAAACAAAATGTTAAAATACTGGCCCCCCCAATTGCTCACATCTGCAATTTCAGTATGAGCACTGGTATTTTTCCCTCTGCCTTTAAAAAGGCCACTGTCCACCCTATTTTCAAGAATGGTGATCGAGGCCGTGTCGACAACTGCCGTCCCATTTCCATACTTACAGCCCTATCTAAAATACTGGAACGTCTGATCAATACACAACTGATGAAGTATCTTGAAGACAAACAATTATTATCCCCCCATCAATACGGCTTCAGACGCAATAGATCAGCAACTGATGCTGTTCACGAACTTACTACTCATATTGCCCGAAGTTGATGGAAAAAAATGTGTGGGAGTATTCCTTGATTTTACGAAGGCCTTCGACACGGTATCGATCCCAATTCTTCTACAAAAACTAGAAGCTCTAGGCATTCGTGGTGTCCAGCTGGAATTGTTTGCAAGCTATCTCCGAGGTCGTAGCCAGCGTGTGATTATTGATGGGCATACTAGTTCCTACCTACCAATTGAATATGGAGTTCCTCAAGGAAGCATTCTTGGACCTACTCTGTTTCTTGCATATATTAATGGCCTATGCTCCCTAAATCTGAATAACTGCAAAATTATATCATACGCTGACGACACTGCCCTTCTGTTTACTGCAGATAACTGGAACCTTAACTTTGAGCATGATCAGTCTGGGCTTAATGCTGTTACTGAATGGCTGCGCCAAAATCTCCTCACGCTCAATGTCCAAAAATCATGCTATCTTACCTTCTCGATCTACTCCCCACCCAAAAATTCAATCCCTTTCTCGATTACTGCTCATTCACACCCTCCTGTCTCGTCCTCTCCATGCTCTTGTCCCCCTCTAACCTGTACTAAAATTACTAAATATTTAGGTATCACTTTAGATAGCAGACTAACTTTCGAAGAACATATCAAAATCACATCCGGTAGAGTACGCAAACTTATATACGTGTTCAGAAAATTGCGCCACGTTGCAGACTCATCCATTCTTAAAATGGTATACACAGCCCTTTGCCAATCCATACTCACCTATGGCATAACCTCCTGGGGCGGCGCAGCCAAATCTCATCTTCTTTGTCTGGAGCGTGCCCAGAGAGCGTTGTTAAAAGTATATAAGTTTAAACCTTTTCTATTCCCGACTGCCGACCTCTACCAGTTGTGCCATGTACTTACCGTCCGACAGCTATACATATTAAACACTATCCTGAGACAGCACCAGGAGAAGAAACCAACTCCTATCACATCTCGTTCAGCTCGACATCCCCCGTCTCTTATCCTGGAATGTTTCAATACTGCCTTCTCCCACCGTTTCCACTTTTACCAGGGGCCCTTTTTATATAATAAACTTTAGATATAAGAAACTGATGTACTTATGTTTTAACCTAGCACTCATTCTCTTTGTTAAAACTTACTTTTGATTGTCTGTTTAAGACAAAACAAATAATTAGGTATTGTCATTCACCTTGTGGGGAGAGGCTGGTGCACTGAGATACAGGCTCTGCTTAGTTCAGACACCAGTCTCTCGCAATCTTTTGAAATATTCTTTACCTGTGATTTGTTTGTTTATACAGTGTAACTATAAGATTGTAGAGAAAAATAAAGAAATTTTTGATTTTTGATTTTTTTTTTTTTAATGATTTCCTTGTAATCCAGTTAGAACTGTATTCATCAAACGTTGGTATGTTGCTGGTGCATTTTTCAAACCAAATGGCATTCGATTTTTTTTTTTTTTCAATTCAATTCATTTATTTGCTTAAAACATGGTTATAAAAGATGTCACAGTAAATTGTAGTCCTAATACATGTTCTGCTTAAATAAAGCATGCAAATATTAAATATATTACAGATTATAATTTCTTATTAATTTGTGCTAGAATAAGTGTCAATATTATAAAATCATGTCAATAATGTCAAAATTCCAGATACTAGGTCCATAACAATAATAATAAAATATATATTTTTTTATAATACTAGTAATGTAAAAAGGTTGCGTCTTTCCAAAAATTCTTTTACATTATAAAAACATCTTTCTATTAGCCATTCTTTAATTTTTATGTCAAATTTCTTTATTGGGAGACGTTTGATATCCGCCGGAAGGGCATTGAATACTTTGATGCACATCACATAACAGCTTTTCAAATATAGAGCTGTTTGAGGAAGTTTCGGTAGAACTAGTCTGTCTGGATTTCTAGTATTTCTTAGGTATATATCCCTAGCTTTAACAAATAATTCAGGGTTTAGTTTGACAAACCTACTCAATTCAAGAATATACAAGCAGGGAAGAGTAAGAAGACCAAGTTTCTGATATAAAGGTTTACAAGAGTGCCATGGGGCTACCCCACACATAGCTCTTATGCATTTTTTCTGCACGATGAAAGCTTTGTCTACTTCTGTAGAGTTACCCAAAGTATTAAACCATACCTAAGAACAGAGCTGACATATTCTATGATAAGCCGACAACATTGTGCTTTGAGTTGATGTTTTTGATAATCGATATAGTACATACACAAATCTATTTAATTTCTTACAAACCTGTTCAATGTGGGCCTTCCAGTCACAGTGTTTGTCCAGCACAATTCCTAAAAATGTAGTTTTGTTTACGTCCGAAATAATATTGTTATTATAATTTAACCTAATTTTATTACGTTTGGATTGATAAAAATGAAATTGCATTATGTTAGTTTTCGTTAAATTAATTTGTAAATTATTGTTTTCAAGCCATTCGTTTACTTTGTCAATTGTATTTTTTATGTCAATTTCATTTGGATTCTTTGGGGATTTAATAATAATGGAAATGTCGTCAGCATATAAAATACAAGGGTGGGGGGTTATTTCTGGTAAGTCGTTTATATAAATGTTAAATAATAGAGGACCTAGTACACTACCTTGTGGTACTCCAAATTTATTTATTTTGGATGAAGACCTAACTAGTTTGACTTCTCTATTTTCATTCAGATTGGCTATTTCTACGCATTGTGATCGATCACTTAGATAAGATGTTATCCACTTAAGTGCTGGGCCCCTGATACCATACTTCTCTAGTTTCTCTAGAAGTCTGTTATGAGAAACTAGATCAAATGCACGGGTCATGTCGAAAAATACTACTGTAGTTGCATTCTTATGCTCGTCTCTCAATATTTTATGTTTGTTAAAGAATTTTAATGCCTGTACTTGAAATGCACCTTCAAAAACTTTGGATATAATAGAATTTAATGTTATGGGTCGGAAATTACAAACGTCAGACTTATCCCCTTTTTTAAAGATTGGTTTTACAATTGAATTTTTAAGTAGTGTGGGAAAACATCCCTCTCAGAATGATAGGTTAATCAGGTGTGTCAGTACAGGAGCTAGTTCCTTGGAACACTCTTTGAGCACTTCAGTAGCTAACTCGTCCCAACCTACTGCATTTGTGTTTTTTAACGACATAATAAATTTATAAGTGTCATTCTCGTCAATGGGTTTAAGGAAAATGCTGTTACAATTGCTTGCCTTGCATGTAGCGCGTGTCTTGTTTTCTTTATTAGTCAGGTTAATTAAATATTCATTAAATATATTGGCTATTGTATTTGGATCCGTTATGGTCTGTTTATCAAATGTGATATTATTTATATACTCCAGTTTTTTTATGGTTTCAGTTTCAGTTTTAATCAATTTCCACGAAGCTTTACATTTATTTGTAGAAGTTTTGATGTATTTACAGTTGTAATTTTTAACAGATAAATTGATACAATTTCTTAAGAGTCTAGTATATTTTTTATATGTTTTTAGGTTAGTACTAGATTTGTCGGAGTAATATTTGTAACGAAGACCTCTTTTTGTTTTACAACTTATTCGAATACCTTTGCTTATCCATTTTTTTTTTCGAGCTACTGTGGATATTTTAACTTTTAATATGGGGAAGCATAAATCGTAAAATAACGTGATCAACATATGAAATTTTTCGTATGCTGGATCAAGATTGGATTCATCGTATATTTCGGAAAAAGAAAGGCTCTTCATACACTCTTTAAACTTTTTCATGTTTTCTTGGGAAATATCTCTTTTATAAATGTAATAATAACTTTCAGACATAGCATTTTTTGTTGTGGGAATGCTCATCATTTGCCCCGTGTTATGATCAGATAAATTTAGCTGCAAAACTTCCCCCTCTCCATTTTTTATATTACTAATAATATGGTTAATACACGAGTCCTGTCTAGTGGGGTCGTTTATATGTAAGATTAAGTTAAAGTTACTTATTATGTCCAAGAACTTTTGAATTTTAATGCCCGTTTTTAAGGTATTTATATTTAAATCGCCAGCAAGTATAATTTTAGTAAGATCAGATTTATTACGTAATCTTGTTAGTAAAACTTCCAATTTGTTCAAAAATATATCGACGTTTGATTCTGGAGTTCGGTATAGACAAATAATCAAAATTTTGAGATCAGGAATTTGAACTCCGCAACATTCAAATGTTGTTTCCATAGTTATATCTTTATATTCTAATTTTTTATACGCAATTCCATCTTTTAGTAAGATGCAAGTACCGCCTCTATTTTTATTATCTTTTGTATTTTTTCTACTATATATAGCTGCTAAGTTATACCCTTGAACATTTACCATGCTTTCGTTTTCTTTCGATACAAAGTGTTCAGTTACACAAATTACATCTGGTTCTTTGTCTTGGGAAGTAAGTTCGAACAGAGAGATTTCTAATAAATTAATTTTGTTTATTAATCCATTGATATTTTGGTGAAGAACCCTAAAAATAGTTCCATCTACATTTCGTGGCACGAAAAAAATTGTTTGCACTAAGTGTTGTCTCTGATTGTAAAGACAAGTCTGTTTGCGTGCCTTGTTCTTTGGTTGGCCTATTATTATTTTTTATTTTATAACTACCAGTATTTTCATTTCTTGGCCTATTATTATTTTTTATTTTGTAACTACCAGTGTTTTCATTTCTTATTTTATAGTTGCTTGGCTTTTTTCTCGAATCTGCAAAATAAAGACTGGGCAGACTATTGATTTTAGGAAATTACTTAATTCAGCCATAATTTTTGTCGGATTTGTGTCATGTTCACCGACGCTTATAATAATCCTGTCGTCAATAGTAATATCAAACAATTTACTACATATAAGAATATCCTCTGTCTTAGCATTTGGCTTTACAATGGATATAATTTTATAATTTTTATAAGGATTACGTAGTCTAAGTTTTGTTAATGCAAGCGCCAAGCCACTGCATTGCTTTCCTTCGAAGATAAAGATTCTATGCTTGTCATCATCTGCTTCAGTTCTTCGGTTGCTGTCATTTTTCTGATCCTTAATGGCTGCAGTAGATGTTTCTTCCTGAGATAGTAAGGAGCTTGCTCTTGATACTGCTTTTTTCTCTTCTTGGGTCTCTAAGTTTTCTGATTCAATCATTTGTAATTTTTTATCTTGTATATTTTGTGATGGACTATCCATAAAACTGTCTGTTAGTCTGCGTCTAAGGCTTTTTTTCTGACTTGAACAAATGTCTTTCCTAACAGAGGATACTGGACTTCGACATAATTTTTTTAAAACATTATTATCTTGCATCAATTGGGCAATTTGTTTTTTTAGTACATTGTTTTCGAGTATTACATTATCAAGCTAATTCTGAGTACTAATCAGGTTACACTTTAACTGAGCTATTTCCGATTTCATTTCATTTATGTGAATACTTTGTAGATTGGTTGACAGGTCTAGACTTCTACCCAGAATGTTGTCTTCTGATAATGTAGTGTTTAATGACTCATTTTTATCCAGCGATTCAACTGATCTTGACCGTATTAGATGACGTTTACGTAATGTTACGTTTTCGTTATCCATATTGCTGGTTTGGGTTGAGTCGCTAACGTATAGATATGGAACAAATCAAATTACCGTCTATTCTTTATTCAAACACTTTGTACACTCTACCAATTTATATATAAATAATAGCCATGGTTCCTTAATCTTTTGAAATATCCATGTTTTAGCACTTTAGTCAATCTGTGTAGGTGTGTTATATAATGTACTTCATAAATCTTGGCTGTATAAATTATTTGTCTAAGCATAAATCAAATGTCAGTTCTATAACGTCAATGTCAAAAATCAAAATGCATATGTCAAACTCAAATGATTGTCAGTTGACAGCTGATTGTTTTGATTTGTTGTAGGTAGACGTCGTGTTGCTAGTTTACAAGTGGATGTAATTACCTCTAATTGGTCGTTGTCTTCTTAAAATCAAAACAGTAATTTTCAAAATAATTCGGTTATTCTTATTCAACAATTTGTTTTTCAAAATTTGGTGCAAGTGCAGTGTTTATATGTGTTAAAAATGTGATCGTAACTTACTGCCGGTTATGAAGGTTAGAATCCAGCATGTTCCCTCCTTAAAAACTTGTTAGATGTCCTTTTATTAATTATGATCACCAAGAGCAAAATTTACACGTCTATCTTGTTTGACAACTTTTTGACAACAAATATATTCATAATGACCCTGAGGGTCAGTGAATGCTGTTTTTGGAGAATCTCTAGGATGCATTTTGATTTGATGGAAACCTGAAGCCAAACCTAAAGTCGTGAAATATTTTGAATGACCTAGTTGATCTAATATTTCGTTTATTTGAGGCAAAGGATAGGAGTCACCAATGCTGACCTCATTTAATTTCCTATAATCAACAACTACTCTCCATTTCTTTTGTCCTGATGCATCTATCTTTTTTGGTACCACCCAAATAGGTGAGTTCCATGGACTATTTGATGGTTTGATAACGTCATCTTTAAGCATTTTATTTATTTGTTTATCTACTTCTCCCTTTAAAGCTTCTGGATACCTATAACTTTTTGTATTAATAGGAGTTTCAGACTTTGTATGAATTTCATGCATAACTACATCAGTACAGCTCAATTTATCGCCGTCCAAATAAAATAATTGGTTAAATTCCTTACATAATTGAATCAATGATTTTTTCTCCTCTTTGTTTAAATGATTCACTCTTAAAGATTTTTCAAGTTTTTTGAGCCTTTCGCTATCATAATTTTCATTTTTAAAAATACTACCTTTATTAGCTTTTAATTGTAGGATAGTATAGGATAGATAGATCAATGTTTGTATCTTCTAATTTTATATTAGGGATAGAGAAAGTTACATCGCGATCGTTAGAATTTAACACGGTCGTAATGCCCTTGTTATCTTTAACATTGATTAATCTTGGACATAAGAGTACTCCCGGAGTTATCTCTAGACGTGGAACAATCCCATGATTTATTCCTACTTCATTCAAGATTCAAGATTATTTATTTGTAGAACATGTTACATTACATACATATAAATGGGTACATACATGTATTGCAGATAAAGAAGCATATTGTTGTGACTGAACATGTTTGGCCATACGGCATACAAAATATTTATTTATACATGCAGTATTATATTATGACATGCATACATGAACTATAGCAACCGTCAATAAAACAAAAAAAAGGTAAATATATAAATTTAAGGAATAATAAATTAATTGTCAATATTATCATTATGTTCTTATCATTAAATTAATTGTCAATATTATCATTACTATTATAAATTCACCCTGTCATTAAGGAATTCATTAAGACTATAATAACATTTATTGATTAAAAAAATTTTGAGCCCTTTTTTAAATCTATGTATCGGCAATTCTTTTAATGCTAAAGGCAATTTGTTATATATTTTCGGCGTTACACCAAAAATACTATTTTGCATTAGTTTCGTATTGCATTGCCGAATACATAGTCTGCTATTATCTCTTCTTCTGCGGTTGTTTACGTCTGATAGCTTTGGGAATAGGTATGGATTTATTTTTACAAATACTGCCACTTCATATATGTATAGTGCAGGTGTGGTTAAAATATTATATTTTTTAAAGGATGGAACGCAGCTATCCGTTTGTTTTAAATTAAACATTGCTCTTATACACCTTTTTTGGCCCTTAAAAACGATTTCTTTATTTGTGGAGTTTCCCCAGAAAATTATGCCGTATCTTAATATCGATGCGACCATGCCGTGGTATGCAGTAAGTAGTGTCTCGATATCGGATACTGGCCGCAGTTTATAAAGAGCATACACAGTTTTATTAATTCTTTTTCTCAATTCTTGTGTATGTTCCTTCCAGTTTAGACTTTTGTCTATTCTAAGCCCCAAAAACTTAGTGTCGTATACTTCCGTAACTGTGTTGCCTGCGTAGGTGATATTAATATTTTTCGTTGGCTTTATTTATTTATTTATTTATTTATGTACACAAAATTATATACAGGAGCATTCAATACAGTAATTATAGTACAAAGGTGCTACTTATCTCAAAAGAAATCTCTTCCAGTAGACCCATGAGAGGAGATATGAATTTTGGAGCGGTATGGCGTGTGCATAAATAACATTTAACTAAAGATACATGCTAATACTTACATAATTAAAACATGGAACAATTAAATAAATGACCGTAATAAACTACATAAACATACTAATATATATATATAAATATATAATATAAGTCTATTTCGAGAGATAATAATCTTTAACTCGTCGTTTGAATGAAGATAGAGTTTGGGAATCGCGAATATCATGCGGTAAGGAATTCCACAGACGTACAGCATGAGCAGAGAAGGAAAAGGAGTAGAAGGAAGTCTTGTGGGTAGGAATAGTAAGAATGGTGCGCAAATGAGACCTGCAAGGAGAAGTACACGAATGACGGAAAGAGAAACGTTCTTTAAGATAGGAGGGAAAGGCGGGATTAAATAAAATATTAAAAAGAAGACAGAGGATGCGAGTATTTCTACGAAAGCAAATGGGAAGCCATTTCAGCTTAGTACGGTAAATGGAAACATGATCGTATTTTCTTAAGCCAAATATGAAACGAATACAGAGGTTTTGTAACCGTTCCAATTTATCCAGTAGCTCCTCTGTGGCATCAAGATAGCACGCATCAGCATAGTCTAGAATTGGAAGAATCAGACTCTGCATGAGAGAGACCCTTGTTTGAAAAGGTAAGAAATATTGGAGGCATCTTAGAGTATGAAAGGAGTAGTAGATCTTACGACTAACCTCCTTAATATGGGTCGACCAGTTAAGGTTTGAATCCATAGTAAGACCAAGGTTCCTTGCAGATTTGGTGAATTCAATTGAAGAGCCATTATAGTACAGGCTTGGCAAAATGTCAATGTTGATTTGATTACACATATAATAACTACCAATTATCATAGCCTTAGATTTGACAGGATTAACCAAAAGACCATAACAATTTGCCCATTCAGAAACCCGATCAAGTTCCGCATTCATCTCCGCAATGGCTGTCAAGGAGTCCTTCTCTTTAAAATGACAATATAGCTGTAAATCATCAGCGTAAAGATGGTATTTGCATGTCAGTAGTTTGGAGACTGATGTTATGAATATCGAAAAGAGCAACGGCGAGAGTATACCGCCCTGAGGAACACCAGCACTAAGTTTACACCAATCAGAAACCGACTCACCAACACGGACTAGCTGTGAACGATCGCGAAGATATGAATCAAACCATGATAGGGAAGAGGGAGAGATATTACTTGACCGCAGTACGCCCAACAAAACGTCAAAGTCAATAGAATTAAATGCACTAGTGAAATCCAGTAACACAATCAAAGTGAGTGACTTATTTTCCATTGCCCAACGGATGTCGTCCGTTACATTAATTAGAGCGGTGGCTGTGCTATGTCCAGGTCTGAAACCAGATTGAAATGGGCTAATAAGATTATTTTTCAAAAGAAATGAAGAAAACTGGTTGTGTGAAAGATGTTCAAGGACTTTAGAGAGGTATGGTAAAATGGATATAGGACGAAGGTCAGAGAAGGATGAAGGATTAGAAGTTTTTGGCAATGGTATAACATTAGCTCGCTTCCAAGCTAAAGGAAATATACCCGATGAAAATGAATAGTTAAAGATGTGAGTTAGTACTGGTAGTAGTATGGGTAAAAGTAAACTGATCATCTTAGAGCATACTAAGTCATTTCCCACTGCATCAGAGGAAATATGTTGAATAGCTTTAGTAACATCATCTTGAAGAACTGCAGAAAATTCAAAGGCAGGATAAGTGGAGGTGGGTACATCTAATAATTTGGAGAGAGTAGCTGATTTAATAGTTGGATCTAAACTTATAGGGGGTTGTGAGAAATGAATATTGAGATCGTTAAGGTTAAAATGAGCGAAAGTAGGAGAAGAGGATTTTCCCACACCAACAGACTTCAAAAATTTCCACGTCTCGGCAGGACTTCGATTCACAAGCAATTCGTGGAAGTAACGTCTCTTGGCGTCACGACATGAACGACTACACCGGTTGCGAAGCATCTTGTAAAATAGCAAATTACGTTCAGACGGATATCTCTTATATCGCCGTTTCGCTTTATCCCTGCGTGCCATCCACTCCTTAATTTCCAACGTAAGCCAAGGGGCAGGTTTATGCTTTACTTTGACACGACGCAATGGTGCATGGCTGTCAAATAACGTAAGAATCTTAGTGTTAAGAATTTCAACTTTTTTGTTTATATTATTCTCGTTGAATATTAAGGACCAATCAATGGTCAGTGAGTCCCTAGTCAATGCCTCCACGTCAATACCCTTGAAATTTCGGACAGTTCGGTATTGTAACTTACGCTTAGGGGCACGAATCAGGTATGATAAGTAAAGGAGATCGTGATGTGAAAACGGAGCAGTAAGTTGACCATGACAGGCGACATTGTCAAGAGAAGAGGTAATTATAAGGTCTAACAGGGATGGGACGATGCCCGGTGCATGATGTGTTGTTGAAAGTGGTAAGATATATAAATTATAAGAAGACACAATGTTTTGAATTTGCAGTGAACGAGAATCGTTTTTTATGAGACACGTATTAAAATCACCCATTATAACAATGTGTTCATAGATGGGACGAAGTTCATCTAAAAGGGAATCAAATGTACTGAAATAATTAATATGGAGACTGGGAGAATAAAATACCGCAAGAAGTACTTTAGCGTGAAGCATATTCAATTCAAGGAAAATAAATTCAGCAGTTGCTGAATAAATGGAGGGGGAACTGCGTAGAATTTTATAGGGAATTGAATTTCGGATGTAAACAGCGACACCACCACAAGCTGCACCAACTCTGTCATTGCGAATAAGGTTAAAATTATTTAAATCGACAAGAGAAGAATGCAGTGAGGGTTTTAGGAAAGACTCCGAGACAAGTACTGCATCTAAATGAGCACAATCAAATGAGGTTACGAAATCAGTGAAATGCCCAAGGATACTTTGTGCATTTATATGTACAATGTTAAAATTTCGAGGATAGTCTGAAAATATCCTAGACAGATCATCGCATAATAGCTGTCCAGGTGTGAAATCCGTATCCGCACTAAGAAAACTACAAGAAGAAGACGAGCAAGAAAAATAACTCTCATTAAAATCCATAAAAAGACAAACAAAATATTAATAATATAAAATATATATATATATATATATATATATATATTATAATTATATAATGATAAATAATGTGACTATATTAACAGGCAATACATTACCCGCCAAACTCACCCATTGCTCACTACTCATAAAATATAACAATCACAGATCCGCAAAGTTTTTACAAATATAAAAGAATTATATGTTTAGGAAAAAGACAGAAAAAAAAAGAAGAAAGAAGAACTGCTACAAATATTACAGCTTGGAACAAAACGCAGCATTTAAAAACTATACGCTGATGACAACACCACAGCAAAGCAGAAATGACAGTGACAGTGATTGTTTGTCCAAGGTGACATGTGAATGACAATCATGAAAATGACAATTGGATTTAAATACATGACAATAACAGACCGAGGTGTGACAGTGAATTTCAATAACAATAACCAGTAAGTTAAATTATATTTAAAATTAATATTTTAAAATTGAGGTAAGGGTGATATGCAAGGAATAAAATTAAAGCAATACCTACATTAATGTGAACAATAAATGTACCGTCACTTTGGACTACAGAAAAACTTATTAACAAAAAAAGAAAAATAACTGATCATTCACTCACGGCCCCGCAATCTGCTTGCTTTAGGGGCCACAGAGGCCTTACTGGAGCCAGCTTTTTGCTTGCGAGTGACCGCCGGACCCGTCTCCTTACCATCGGAACTTATTTCAGCAATCGGGTGGGCAGCAATAAGGGCTTGCACTTCGGAGAGGGACTCCAGTTTATGACGAGACTTGTTAGAGAGCAGGACAATGATTTTTCCCTCGACGGTCCAGCAATTCCTCACACCAAAGTGGCGACGTGCGGTGATGAATGCCTTATGCCGGGCATTGGTTAAAAATTCGGATACCGTAACACCAGAGCCTTTAAGAGTAGTTTTGCTATCCCACACGAGAGTTCTGGAATCCATGTTATAAAAACGCACGATAATCGGTCGGGCCACGACGGGAACCCAGCCTATGACAAACCGCTAAATCAGTTTTTACAACACTACTATAGCGGGCAACATTGTAGGCTCTTCCGGGGAGACATCGCGTCACTCTCCGCCCCCCTCGTCCATACCACGCCGTTCCCAGCGCCCGCGCAGAGGACCGCCCGTGCGCCTCATTGAACAAGTCAGTCTTTAAACAACGCGCGGACCGGTGCGGTATGCACCTCTTATTAGCGAGCGAGTTTTGTATTTCTTTTTTATAAGTTACCGAAGTAAAGTTGTTATCCCGTAGTTGGCTTTTACTTCTCAATCTCGCCAGCGCTATATTGGCGCCCAACGTGGGGCCGTGTGCTCTTTTAGTTATTCGCGTGTGTTGTTGTGTTCTACGACGGAAAAACGCCGTTTGTCACGTAGTCACGAAGACTCAAAAGCTGGACATAGCTTCGCGACAGAAGTGTCTGTTATATTCCGCGAACAGCATAATTTATTTAGGTTTTGTATCTAAACTGTTTTGTGTACCTATCGTGATAGCGTGTCTGTTTGTTCCCACGATAGTGGACAGTTTACGTGCCTAAATACTATTTTAATAATACAAAAACTTACCAAAAAAAAAATTTCGTGTACCATAAAAAAAAGAACCGTTGTTTGGGGTACGTGAACAGTTAACGTACCTAAATACTCTTTTGTGTTGAGACTTTACCTACCTGCAGTGAACAAAAACTTACCAAAAAGTTTTAGTGTACCGTAAAAAAAAAAAAAAACCGTTGTTTCGCGATACATGTGTAGGTACTATAATAGTTACGACTTTTTTTACGCGGCCTGACTTTTTAAGACTTTTTATACAATAGTTGTATTGTGTGTGTTGGACATTATTTATAAAGACTTTGGTGAACGTTGTGATAGTGCGTCTAGACTTTCGTGAACTCTTATTTCGACATACACGTATTGCTTCATCGTGTTACCATGGTGCTTACGAGATCTCGCGCAGAGAGTTCGTCGGCGGGCGCGGCCCAAGCTAATGTGGTGGCGTCGCCGCCGCCCACTCCGGAGGCTGTACAACAACCTGCACCTGCGCCAGAGGCTGTTCCATTGCCTCCGCTTGCTCCGATCATGATAACAACCGAGCAGCTGAGATTTTTAATGGAAAGGGTAAATGGCCCACCAATTGTAAGTAGTTCCTTACATGGTAATTTCGCAAAATGCACAGCACGATTCGACGGCGAGAAGTCTAGCAACGTGGAATCTTTTGTAGACGCCATAGAGGTCTATAAAGATTGTGTTGGAGTAAGCGACGAAAACGCCTTGCGTGGCTTGCCTATGTTACTCACCGGGTTGGCTGCGACATGGTGGCAGGGTGTGAAGGATCATACCCCAACCTGGTCTGCCGCCATCGAAGCACTCAAACAGACGTTTGGACCAAGGTTGCCCCCACACAAAGTTTATCGGAAAATATTTGAAAGGGAACAGCGTAGTAACGAAGCTACAGACCTTTTCATATGTCACATCAGGGCATTAATGTCACAGTTACCCCTTCATTCCCTGTCGATGACCGTGCAATTAGATATGACGTACGGTTTGCTACATCGACGTATTCGTGAAAAGGTTTCGCGTTTGGAATTTTCTACCTTCGCTGAGCTTATTACTATGGCCCGTCGTGTCGAAGATATTTTGGATGAAAGCCGAACATCGACCAGCGATGTTAAACCGTTATGTTCGACGGCAAAGCCTACTACTGTACCCATTTCTCCGACGGCTTCGCAGTCGACAATATCTTATAAGAATAAAGCTCGGCCGCACTGTAATTACTGTAAAAAGTATGGTCATGTGAAAGATGCCTGTGAAAAGTTAACCAAACAGAAACTTGGCACTGATGGAGAACCACGCGTCTCAACTATCACGTGTTTCGGGTGCGGTGCGCCCGGCGTGATCCGATCCAACTGCTCGTCTTGTAAAAAGACAGAACCGGTTCCGTCCGTATCAACTTCCTTTCAATCTGTTTCTGCAAATAGTGTTAATATAAATTCGCGAGTGCGACCTTTGTTAGAAATAGAAATTTATGGTGAACGTGGTAAAGTGCTTATAGACACAGGTGCCAAACATTGTATAGGCAGTGTTAGTCTTAGAGCTCATTTAGTTAAGTATGGCCATAAGTTTGAAAATGTATTTACTGAGCTTAAATACGCGGACGGGCGGGCAGTTGCGCAAATTGTTGAACGTACGCAAGTTAGGGTTAGGGTACGCGATGTCTCTTTAGATGTTATGTTTATAATGTTGCCCAATGCTACTGAAAGTGTGTTGGGAATGAATTTTATTCAGGACGCTGGCATGGTATTAGATTTTTCTCGCGGTGTATGGTTTACGAACCACGATAGGGTCTCTCAGCCCATCGTCTTTGAACCTAATGGTGTAAGGTCATACGAACCTTTGCATTGCTCGTCTGTGGGTCTTCACGAGGATGAAGGATTCCACTTAGGTAAGGACGAACGACAGCAGCTGTCCAACCTTCTGAATGTCAATGAGGACATTTTTACTCCAGGGGGAGGACCCACTCAGTTTGCTGTTCACCAAATTGATACCGGAAATGCCAGCGCCTTAACGCGTTACGTGGGTAAATCTCCTGTTATTGCGCATCAGCGCCATCGCGGTAGACCAGCCAAGTCACAGTCGGGTCGACCATGTAACTTGGAGGGGGAGGATATAGCGGGCAACATTGTAGGCTCTTCCGGGGAGACATCGCGTCACTCTCCGCCCCCCTCGTCCATACCACGCCGTTCCCAGCGCCCGCGCAGAGGACCGCCCGTGCGCCTCATTGAACAAGTCAGTCTTTAAACAACGCGCGGACCGGTGCGGTATGCACCTCTTATTAGCGAGCGAGTTTTGTATTTCTTTTTTATAAGTTACCGAAGTAAAGTTGTTATCCCGTAGTTGGCTTTTACTTCTCAATCTCGCCAGCGCTATACTACCCAATTTCATGTTGTCGCAAAGTATGCGAAGGACAGAATCTTGGACATTCTCATTTTCTTTCTCTGGCTGGCTTTCTTTGGCTAAACTGTATTATGTATGTTTTATTTATATTTATTTTGAGGTTATTATTGTCTAGCCATGTAATTATGTCTAATAATGTATTATTAATGTCATTCTCATAATTTTTCGAGTCATTATATTCAATAGTTACTGTGCTATCGTCTGCAAAAAGACACATAGGGTGTTTTATTGCTTTCGGCAGGTCATTTATATAAATAATAAATAATAATGGGGATAATACGCTACCTTGAGGGACTCCGAATTTAACTTTGCGTTCATTTGACAGATAACTTTTTTCTACGCTATTAGGGTCAATGTTTGTTAATTTCAGTATATTGTGTTCTATTGCTAAGATACGAAGTAATTAGATCAGCGACATTCCCTCTTATTCCATAAGCATTTAATTTTTGTGTCAATATATTGTGGTCTACGTAGTCAAAGGCCTGAGTCATGTCACAGAATATAGCACATATAGGATTAACCTTGTCTACGTTTGTCATTATAGCGTTTAGGAAGTCGAAAACAGCCATGTCAATATTTTTATTTTTCCGAAATCCTTTTTGCTCTCTCACTAATATATTTTGTTTTTCTAAATATGATTGAATTTCTTGACAAATATATTTATCAAAAATTTTCGAAAAGATTGAGAGAATTGCAATTGGTCGAAAATTTTCAACGCATTCCTTGTTTCCTTTTTTAAATATCGGCTTAATTGTAGCTACCTTTAGCCTCTCAGGATATATACCACTAATGATACACAAGTTAATAATATGACTAATGTGTGTGCATATGTATTCTGCAACAAATTTAATGACTTTAGTCGATATTTCGTCAATACCCACTGAATTTTTGTTCTTCAGACCTTTTATTATGGTCAATATATCCTTAGGTAGGCTAGGAGCCATGAACATTGAGTTAACACTATGTTCTATATTTTTTGTTACTTGATGGCCATAGCTCGGTTTAGGTGTAATTTTATCAACAAAATAATCATTAAATATTTTTGAGATGCTTTTAGGGTCTTTTATAACACTTTGACCTTGCTTTATTGACTGAATGGCATTTTTAGGCAAATTTTGTTTATGCTGGTTAATTATTTCCCACACTGCTTTTGTCTTGTTTGTTGATACATATGTTAATTTTGTTTATATTTTGGGCTTTCTTTGTAAGATTCATAATTTTTTTCAATATTTTTGTATAATTTTGAAATGTCATTTTATTTAGATTTGTAGGTTTATGTCTATAATGCCATAAAAGCTCCCGTTTTCTTTTACAGCACAGCTTAATGCCCCTTAAAATCCACTTAGGTTTATTATAACTTTTTATCGTAATCACTTTTATAGGGAAGCATAAGTCATAGAATAATTTAAATTCGTCAATAAATAAGTAAAATGCGTCATTTGGATTATTTGTGTTATAAATGTCATTAAACTTTAATTCTTTAATACAATTCAAAAATTTTGTCATATTTTCTACACTATAGTCACGTCGTTTGATTTTCTTAGATTTAATCAGGTATTTTCGCTGAACTTGGCATTTTAGTATCTGTGCTGTATGGTCAGATAAAGCCAATTCTTTGACTTCTGCCTTACATTTTTGGTCTAAGTTATGAGCGAAATTGTCCAGACAAGTTTTGTTTTTTAATCTTGTCGGTTGCTTTAATTCTAGCTTGAGATTGTAATTTAATAAAAGTGATCTAAATTCAAATGTTTCTTTAGTGTCTTCCAGATTGTTAATGTTGAAATCTCCAGCCAGTACAATTTTTTTGTTACATTTAGTTAAAAGTCTCAACAGCTGGTCTAGCTTATTAAAAAATGTTGTTATATTCGACTTATATACTTCATTATTAATATTTATCGGAATTACACTTTCCGTTCTAGCTTTAATTGTTATAAGTGAATCTGACTTATTTCTTTTATTTTTTTCGCTTTGTTGTTCTGAATTTAAGTTAAATTCATTATCACCGAGACTTAATATTTTAGTGCTATAATCAATTGTGCCTTTATAAAATTCTAATATATCACTCCCTATTATACCATCAGCGTCAATGGGAAAGTCATCATTAACTATATGGAGTCTTAACTTTAGATCTCCAATGAATAATAATTCGACATAACCTAATGTCCTGGTAGGTTTGTCTACTTTGTCTATCCCTTGAAGGTTAGCTAAAATATTATGATAAATTTTAGCGTCCTTTTTATAAGGCTTTGTTTTATCAAGCTAATAGTGGCTCCAGTGTCTATTAAGAAATTAATATTTCGTATCTCGTTTTTTAATTGCAATGATGCGGTATAGCAACTACTTATACTAGTAATGAGCCCATCTATAATAATATCACCCTCTGGTTGGCTCACACCATTGGAGTTAATTAGTTTTTTTTTTGTTGAGACGAACCCGCTTCATTCACTTGATTTTTAGTTTTATAACGCGTGTTTGAGTTGCTTTTATTATATCCATTTGATTTATTTCCAAATTTATTTTTATTGTTGAGATGATAACATTCATCCTTGATATGCCCTTTCTTTTTGCAATAATTGCAAAATTTTTGGTTTGGTGGTCCAGAGAAACTTCTAATTTTACAATTAATAACGGTATGACCAGGTTTATTACATCGGTAGCAATGTTTCGTATTAGAAATGTTTAAATTTTGGAACTTAGCTATTTCGGCTTTGCTTTTTAATAGGCTATTTGACACTATTGAAAATATGCTACGAATTGTGGTAATCCTATTAGATAATAATATAACAGAACGTGTTTTACTTTCATTTGTACTAATATAAGCATATTTTTGGCGATTTATCGTTTAAAAAATACAATAATTTTTAAATACTTTTGAAAGACCGAAACGCTCTGTGATTGGTTACAACTCCGGTGACGTCACACGCAAGTAAACGTCAACTCCTCCTGTGTAGTTTGTGTGTTATTAATGTTTTATCCCAGATATTGAGCTATTTCGTGACAGTGAACTATTTCAGCTTCATTTTATTACTTTAGTGAAATAAATTCCTGGTGTTTGTATTCAAAATGGACAAAAATTTTGTGCGTGCCGACAACACAAACCTACCTGAGATTGATGCATTTATGGTTGCACTTTTCTTCAAAAACAACGCGAATTATTATGATGCAGAACTTAAGAATGTAAAAACAGCTGTGTAAGTATTTTAAAGAAATTATTTATTTAGAAATCTTTCATTTCACGATAAAATTTCGCAGAATTTTATTTTATAGGTTATGTTTAATTTGTTTTATTGTTTGCTATAACTCAAATATTGCTGCTATAACTCAAATATTGCCAGCATACTTACATCAAAATGATCTTCACACATAAAAACATTTGAATGCGATAAAATACTCTTTGGATCTCTTCGAGCCAACTGCAACCACTTCTTTCATCTTATTGGATTCGTTGGAACAGACACAAACACTTTTTGCGGAGTTTTTTATTGAAGTATTTGTACATTGTGGTACTACACACCATTTTTAAACAATTTTGTTTAATAAATTGAGAGAATTATAATCAAAATCATCAGTTTGCTTGCGTGTGACGTCACACAGCGTCCGCCATTACTTTGAGAGCGTTTTTAGCGCGCTTTTTAAATTTCAAACTTTATAATTCATTTTTTATTATAAACTAGCTGTACCCGCGACTTCATCCGCGTGGAATTGTTATTTTGACCATCATTGAAGGATGGATAATTTTCCCTTTTTTTTTCCACATAGTCCATTTTTTGTTTTCTCGTTAAAGTTGCAGCGTGATGTTATATAGCCTAAAGCCTTCCTCGATAAATGGTATATTCAACGCAAAAATAATTTTTCATTTCGAATCAGTAGTTCCTAAGATTAGCGCGTTCAAACAAACAAACTCTTCAGCTTTATAATGTTAGTATAGATTATGCAAAAAAATTGATGTACCTACGTGAGTGCTTGTTTGAGGATGCTATTCAATCACGCAAATTCTATTGGATAGATTTTGATGAAACTTACGTACACGGGAAGAATAATGCCTGGAATAGAACATAGTTTATTTTTCTTACAAAAGCAAAGCTCGGAAGCGCAGCTGTTAAAAAACGAATAAATTCTAAAGACAAAAAAAGGAAATTATAATAATGAAAAGTTAAAGTACCTATCTTTTTGTTTACAACATTTTCTGTCTTGCCCATTGGAGACATCACAAATTAACTGTCACAGCTGGTGACCCGCGAGCAAGCGACGTAGAGCTGTCCGTGTGAGAAGCAAATGGTCCTGAGGTCGACTCCGGCTGCTCCAAGTGTTTGACCTTGCGATTTGTTAATTCAAAAAAATTTGTTTTGGCTTCTATTGACCCTAAAAAGATCCCTTACAATATTTTTTCTTAAATATCTTCAATGTACAGACAATGTTCAGTTACAGTTTTATTATATGTATGGATGATTGAAAAAATAGCATTTTATTGATTAAATTAATTATGCTTTGTTTATTTATTTAGTTCCCGTGGTTTAGATATTTATTTTTTGCCCACCCGATACGAGATGGCGCCTCATGAGAATTTAAGAAATAACACAATTGTAGCCGCTGGCAAAATTTTTAATTAATTAAAAAAAAAAAAAAATTAATTAAAAAAATTAAAACTTCTTTTATTCATTGATTTAGTTTCGCCAGCACTTACCGTTTCACCACATCTTTGAGAAGAATTTTTTTTTATGTAGGTAGTTTGACGCGCCCCGCATCGGCGACGGTTGCCATGCTCCTCAAGATTAGCAGGAATAACACACATGTAGTAACGCCAGTACTTACCATTTCACCATTGATTTAGTTCCCGTGGTTTAGATATTTATTTTTTGACCATCCGATACGAGATGGCGCCTCGAGAATTTAAGAAATAACGCGATTGTAGCCGCTGGCAAAATTAGATAATTATTCGGTAGAGTTCCTTAATTCACTTTCGGCATCTGGACTGCCCGCGCATACAATTGCTCTAAAAGTAGACATTCCATTTTGTAATGGGACTGCCTTAAAGTGGTGTCGCTTCATAATATTATAATATATTATAATAGAAGCTAAAATTCTTACTGGTTGTGCAGCTGGTGAAATTGTTTTTATACCGCGCATTCCCCTCATTCCCAACAACTTTCCATTTCTAATTAAGCGTGTACAGTTTCCAATGGCTATATGTTTCGCGATGACAATTAACAAATCGCAAGGTCAAACACTTGGAGCAGCCGGAGTCGACCTCAGGACGATTTGCTTCTCACACGGACAGCTCTATGTCGCTTGCTCGCGGGTCACCAGCTGTGACAGTTAATTTGTGATGTCTCCAATGGGCAAGACAGCAAATGTTGTAAACAAAGAGATAGGTACTTTAACTTTCCATTATTATAATTTCCTTTTTTTGTCTTTAGAATTTATTCGTTTTTTAACAGCTGCGCTTCCGAGCTTTGCTTTTGTAAGAAAAATAAACTATGTTCTATTCCAGGCATTATTCTTCCCGTGTACGTAAGTTTCATCAAAATCTATCCAATAGAATTTACGTGATTGAATAGCATCCTCAAACAGGCACTCACGTAGGTACATCAATTTTTTTGCATAATCTATACTAACATTATAAAGCTGAAGAGTTTGTTTGTTTGAACGCGCTAATCTTAGGAACTACTGATTCGAAATGAAAAATTATTTTTGCGTTGAATATACCATTTATCGAGGAAGGCTTTAGGCTATATAACATCACGCTGCAACTTTAACGAGAAAACAAAAAATGGACTATGTGGAAAAAAAACGGGGAAAATTATCCATCCTTCAATGATGGTCAAAATAACAATTCCACGCGGATGAAGTCGCGGGCACAGCTAGTAATAAATATGATAATAAATTATTTATAGCTTTTATATCGATTCAAAAATGACGAAGTTCCATACAAACTTGCACCCCCTATTTCATTCCCTTGGGATAGAATTTCAGGATAAAAAGTAGCCTATATTCTAATCCAGGTTACTAACTATATCTGTGCCGAATTTCGTTCAGATCCGTTCGGTAGATTCTGCGTGATGCGCGTACAAACATACAGACAGACAGACGGACAGACAGACAGACAGACAAAAAATAAAAAAAAATTGTTTTGGCTTCTATTGACCCTAAAAAGATCCCTTACAATATTTTTTCTTAAATATCTTCAATGTACAGACAATGTTCAGTTACAGTTTTATTATATGTATGGATACTGCGTATTTCTCGGAAATATAAATAAAGTGTGTTTATTATAATTTTAAACCATTTCTAAAAAACAGTCAAATAGCCTATTGTTGTTCTTCTAAGACTGCCATGGAAATAGCGTCCTCTAATGTTTTGGGTTGTAAGGCTTTAATTTTTAAGTTTAAATCTTTATTAAGACCTGTGATGAATACACTCAAAGCTTGTGATTTGAGTAATTCGATACATGCTTTACGGGCTTCAATTGTTTGGTTGGTCAAATCTAAAGAGTTAATTAATTTTATATAACAATTTTCGACTTTTTTTTGCATAACCCAGGACATTTTCATTATGCTCTTGTCTACAACTACTCAATTCGAGCTGCCATTGTCCTATAGTTAGTTTTTTGGTATAAGTGTCTAATAAATAAGATTTTAGATTATCGAAAATTAAAAATTCTCTATTTCTAATCATGGACATAGCATTATCGGTAATTTTGGTTATTATTATTTTTAAAACAACTCCTTTTAAATTTGGATTAATTAAATTATTAACAGTGTCACAGTTGTCAAAAAATTTGTGTATACGCGCCTTATTGCCATCAAATTTGGTTAACATTCTTTCTGCCATTTCCAAAAAAATATAACAGCTATTTTTAGAAGTAGATACGCTTTCGGAATGCGACATGGTTACGGCTTAATATGTATTATAGTTCTTATTAAGTATTTTGTAGGGTTGAACACTATTTTTTTTGTCTAGATTGAACACTTTTTCACTTCACTTTATTTTGGCAATTTTGGTTTTTCTCTTACTGGCAATATTCCGTGTACAGGAGGGTTTCTTTTTACGGGGTTTTTAACAGAAGGCAAAGTACTCACGTGAATAACACCTTTACGCTGCTTACTGTTATCATAGTGTCTTGAATGAAATGTTCTTAACGATGTAACGATTAGTGATGGTCACCGAATCGTCCAAGGTGAGTACGGCTCGCAGGATTCCCGGATACCAACGCGTAGTGTTTGATATGAAGCTCGCAGGATCACTTTGGATACCAGCACTCGAAGATTATTCAGCAGGACTTTTTTCGAAGCAATCCCACTTCTAGACACCAATTTGTAATGGCCCGAGCGGTTTGGCGATGGTTTGGTGTGTGGGAAAGTGCTTGCAGTGAATAGACACTGAACGTTTATCACTATAAATATATTCAAGAATTACACTTTGACTTAAACAGTACTTACTAGAGTTATATTGTGAGCACTTAGGTATACACTACTATTTTATGACACTGTTATATTGCAATTGACTGAGTGCAACTGCTTAATACAACTGATTGATGCAACTGATTGATGCAACTGACTTCTGAGGGGATGCGGTACCATTATACACTGGACAGCAAATAAACCGGGCCACCTGCTACCTAAAAACTAATTAGATTTCCTCAAAAAGTATAACATATACAAATTTCGAATTATACCTACGGAAAGTGCGTTTCATGACGATTAAAATAAATGGAAACACATTGTAATCAATTAATCAAATTAAGTGTTTATTAAAGATTTTACAAAGAAGTGTCGTTTTGTAGTCATACAAATGGTAAGTAATTACAAGTTAAAAACAAAAATTAATCCGGAAACAAAGAAAAAAGTGAAAAAAAGTTTTTGGTCAGTATTCAGTGTTCCCTCCCCTTGCTCGGACAACTGCTAGCATCCTCGTATTCATTGACCTCACGAGCCTGACGATGAAATCTTGGGGAATTGCATTCCATTCCTCTTCAATTGCGATTCGCAGCTCTGGAAGCCTTGTTGGAGCAGGTACCCGGGCTCGAACCCGACGTTTCAGCTCATCCCATAAATGTTCTATCAGATTCAAGTCTGGGCTTCGAGCTGGCCAATCCATCGTATGAATGCCGACGTCGCGTAGGTACTGGGTCACCACGTGAGCAACATGAGGCCGTGCATTATCATGCATCAACTGCATATCCTGGCCGATATATCCTGCGTAAGGTACCAAATTGTCTGCGAGGACTTCAGTAATATACCGATGCGACGTTAGTCCACGTGTATGGCCCATCGGTTGAAAACCAACGCAGTACGTGCGGTTAACGAGATGCCGCCCCAGACCATTAGAGATCCTCCTCCATATGCAACAGTTTCTTCGATGCAACACTGAGAGTAACGTTCTCCAAGGCTATACTCTCTGACGTCGATCACTACCATGTAGGCTCAACCTGGTCTCATCAGTGAAGAGCACATTACCCCACTGCTCTAACGTCCAATCCATATGCCCTCGAGCAACTTCAAGTCGTGCTCGACGGTGAGCTACGGTTAATGCTGGACCTGTAGCAGCTCTTTTTGGAGTCAGGTTCCATTCAGCAAGTCTCCTCCTTACAGTATCTGTACTTATGCTCACTTGGCGTTCATCACGCAGACTTTGTTGAACCTGAACTGCGTTGAGGCGACGAATTCGTAGAACAGTAAGTTGGATATAACGATCATCTGCTGCTGATGTAGCCCTAGGTCTGCCCGTACCTGGGCGGCGATTGAATGCTCCAGTCTCTAGGTATCGTTTATAAACTGGTTGCACCGAAGATCTGCTGATTCGAAGTCTTCGAGCGACCTCACGTTGCCCAATACCTGCCTGAAGGAGCGCTACAGCTTGAGCTGCTTCCTGAGGTGTCATATCCATTATTGATCGAAAAAAGTAGCAAAAATACACGCGTCTGAGCCAACGATACACAAACACTAAAGAAATGAAAAGAAATATCCAACTTCCCTCACTGCAGAAAAAAGATCCCAAAACGCGAATTTATTCAAAACAGAGCAAATCGTTAGCATTGTGTTTGTTACTTAATTACAGTGTGAGTTGACGGTACTTAAGATTAAATTTATACTCATTTTAATCGTCATGAAATGCACTTTCAGTAAGTATAAATTGATAGTTGCAAGTTTCATACTTTTTGAGAAAATCGAATTAGAGTTCAAAGTTAGCAGGTGGCCCGGTTTATTTGCTGTCCAGTGTATATTCTAGTCGTTATCTAATATTCGTGGGATCATTACATTTAGTTATCTCATGTTTATCAATCATCATTCCCAAAAAATATTTGCCAATCGTTGACACTGTCTCCATTGAACTCGTAGTTTTAAGTCCGTATCTGTAAATGTGCCTACGTGTTGAATTTTTCCTGATTCTCCAAGAAGAAAAAGATTGGGGGTTAATGCTTCTTCATCTTCTAGTGTTGTTGAAATATGAGTTAATGGTCGGCTGTTCACTGTGTATTCTACTTCACATAGTAAAGTTGCTAATGTTTCTTTTTTCGCCCAAAACTTTATAAAGGGCTGTTTTAACTGATTTCACCAGATGTTCCCAAGCTTCTCCCATAAAAGGTGCTGATGGTGGTATAAATTTCCAGATAATTGCGTATTAGCAGTTTCGTCACAAAGAGCTTCTCGCAGTTCCCGATCCGAATCATGTAAGTTTATTCCATTGTCTGAATTATTTGTCTGCATATAACGGCCTCTGTGGCGCAGCGGTAGTACGCTTGTCTGTGACACCGGAGGTCCCGGGTTCGAATCCCGGCCAGGGCATGATGAGAAACTTTTTTTTGATTGGCCTGGGTCTTGGATGTTTATCTATATAAGTATTTATTATAAAATATAGTGTCGTTGAGTTCTGTGTAATTTTTCCCGTATATATTTGTTATTTATTTATTTATTATATCTGTAGGAAGTCCACGTCGGGCTATCATTCGTATTAGAGCCATAATTGCGGAGTCGGCACTAAGGTTTGCTGCGATCTCTAAATGAACAGCGTTGTAAGACATGTAAATAATGCGACATACCTTTTCATGTGGTTCCGTCCAACTATGACAGTGAGTGGTCCAAAATAATCCAAGCCAATGAAAGTGAATGGTCTCTAATGATGAGCCAACCGATAGGCTATTTGACTGTATTAAAAATATACATTTCTTTTATGTCATCAGTCTTAATATAATTTTTTTGGAGCGATTTGTAATAACGCGAGATAAAAATATTGCATTATTTTAACAAAATCCGTCTCAGAAAATTAGGGTTTTTTATGCAGCTGTCACGTGACTAAAAACGAACGTGATTGGCTATTTCTATTATGACGTCAATTATCCATAAACAGACTGTGGATCGTACCGTTCCTTAGTGTTCGCTATTATTTTTCAAGATTTTATAAGTGTTTGATCTGAGCGATCAAACACTTATAAAATCTTGATTGGATTGAATCTCTTGGATTACTCAGATAACATAGGTATTTAATACTGGAAACCAATTCCGCGAAAGCTGACAGTCGAAACCTACCAAAAGTGGACGCAATAATGGTTGGCGTCTTCTTCAAAGACAATCCAGATTTCTATGCTGCCGAACTGAGGAATGTGAAAACATCAATGTAATTATATCTTGGTAACCACTGATCTTAGATCATGATCTGAAACCACTTCTTGCGAATATTCAAATCCATCGGCATAGAAAAAAACAGTTTCGTAGGAGATTTTATTGTTGTATTAGTGCATTGAGGCACTGCACAACATTTATAGGAACTCATTTTAATAATTTTCACACATATGACGTGGCACAAGTTAAATAAAACAAGAGAAAATCAAAACTTTTCGAAACACCAACAAGCTTTGTATGATATTTACACGAAATTTACGTCACTGCATGCCATGGCCGCCATATTGCTAAAAGTCGCGTTTTGGCGGCATATTTGAATATTCCATTTTCTTTTTCGATTTTTTAATAAAATAGCTGTATTAAAGGCAGAAAAGTATTTTTGTAGGGCTCCTTATAAACAAATAAATACCCTAAGATAGTTTTTAGAACTTTGTCAAATAGCCTATTGTAGGGATAATCACCTTTTGATGGTATTGTTGGTTTTACCTTTCTAATTTGACATTCTTGACAGTTTTTAATGCCTTTTTTCGTTATCGATCGAAGTCTCAATATCCAATAATGTTGTCGTGCTTCATTGACTATCACTTCAGTAC
The DNA here is from genome assembly GCF_032362555.1 of Amyelois transitella. Taxonomy (NCBI): domain Eukaryota; kingdom Metazoa; phylum Arthropoda; class Insecta; order Lepidoptera; family Pyralidae; genus Amyelois; species Amyelois transitella. The sequence continues at coordinate 917,438 of NC_083536.1, forward strand.
TGCTATGATGAAGCTTCTTATGCAACCATGCTATGTACAGCTGTTTATATCTATGATTTCCATCTAAAATTGCAAGTTTTTTTTTGTTTACAAGTGCTTTTTTCTGTATGTAAAATTCTAGATTTTAACTTAAAAACCGACTTCTCTAATATGATTGCTAGATGACGAAGTCTACTGTCCTTTGGAATATTTTCTCCATTTTCAAGCGCATTTATTTCAATAGCAAAGATCTCTTGCTGCATTGCTCGAACCCACAATTCTTCAGTTTTGCGTACAAACTCAGCATCTAATATTCTGATAAGTGATTTTTCTAAAACTTTTTCTCTTTCGTTGTTTTCGGGGAGTCTTTTAACCGGCCTTTTCCATTGTCGATCATTTTCCCTTACTTTAACTGTTCTTTTATGATTAACTCTATCGATGATTGCAATACGTACTTTAAATATAGTTTTTTTAATAGAATTTCTTTTTTAAAATACATAACATAGGTAAAATTATGTGAGACTGGTGTCTGAACTAAGCAGATGCTTGTATCTCAGAAAACCAGCCTTCCCCCACTTGTAGTTTACATAACTCATGGTGTCTCAACGTACAATCTCATGTGTAAACAAAATTATTTATTTAACTATATATACATACATTAAAACACACATACATACATACATAAAATCACGCCTCTTTCCTGGAGGGGTAGGCAGAGACTACCTTTTTCCACTTGCCACGATCTCTGCATACTTCCTTCGCTTCATCCACATTCATAACTCTCCTCATGCAAGCTCGGCGGTTTCGGGTACTTTTGACCTGACCCTTTCCGTCAGTCCCGTCCCAAGCGCCCACTGAAGAGGTGGAGGAGATCAGGGACCTCACCCTGTAAAAAAAAGGAAAGTAATGAAATGGCGTCTAAGAAAACTACTATACCCCAGGAGGGTACCGACTCCCAAGGAGTCGGAGAATCTCACCCCACGCCTTCGGGCGTGGGCTGCCCCACCGTATCTGGGGGGGGGGCACTTACCGCCAGAGAGACGCAAGTCCCTCCCAACTGTCGACACTGTGGACTCAACTGTGGACGGCCAGCTGGAGGTGGTGAGCAAGGCGGCTCGGACCGTCCTTGAGGAGGCCAAGAAGTCGGGCAACCTTAAGGGAACAACTTGGGCGAAAATGAAGGCCGCCTGTGCAGAGATCCTTGCAGCGGCGGACAAAATCGCGGACCGAGGCGAAGTGTCTGAGGTCATCCGCAAAATGGTGGCTGACAACAAGAGAATGCGGGAGGAATTGGCTCTGCTCAGGCAGGAGACGAAAGCCCTCCGTACCGCATTCTCGGAGAGGAAGGCCCCTGATGCGAATCCCTTGGCCTCGACGGCCAACATTATGGCCCAAGTTGACCGCTCCATGCGGTCGTTCGGAGAGTCCCTCACCAGGGACCTATTCCTCTCGTTGGGGGGAATGGTGAACGACCGCATTAAGGAGCTGGAGAAAAGGGCTATTTTTGCCCCTCAGGAGGTGCTGCGTCCACCGCTTGCGGCTGACCGCCGCAATAAAGAGGCTGAAAAGGCCAAAGACGCTGAAAAAGCAGAGGCCGTCAAACAACCTGGAAATGTGGGGGCAGTTGCAGGTTCTACCCTGATGCCCCCGGCAAGACCTGGCCCGGTGTCAAGGTACTCTGAATAATTTAAATGTAGGTAAAATATTTTTTTGTGCTTTTCCCTATATAAGTTGTCAGACGCCAAAGAAGAATAAATTTATTCATTTGATGAACAATATTGTTCATAATATGTCATGTCGTCATGACAAGTTTGTATTTTTTTATACAAATCTTTTCATAAAAAATTGTTTTTTGACTAAAGATAATATTTATCTTTCTAGACTTTATAAAAAAAGAATTGCTACTTTGATAGCAAACAATATAAAAGAACGGACGAGTTTACATTGTGGTAAACTACATTGTTTACAAAATCTGACAAAATCTACAGAATTTTTGTAATGATGATTCTGTGGACGCTACATGTGGTTTAAACTAAGCCACAGGACAAAAGGAAGGACAAATGAATTAAAAATTGTACACCAAAATATACAGGGCCTTCCTGGCAAAGAACTTATTATTGATCTATTTAATGAATAAATGGATGTTAATATGGTGTGTTTGACTGAGCATTGGATCTTGGAGGGTGAGCTGATGCCCAGTCTTAACAATTTTAATGCGGTGAGCTGCTTCAGGAGAGGGTCTGCAATCAGAGGCGGTTCTGTAATACGAGTATATGTTAAAAATGGTCATCGCTGTAAGGAGCGCCATGACATAGTCAGACTTTCTCTTGAGCGCTGTGTTGAGGTATCTTGTGCCGAGCTTGAGGAACACATTGTTATTTGTATTTATAGTCCACCCAACAGTAGTATTATGGATTTCCTGAATGTAATGGAGGAAGTTCTAATAGTAGCTACAAAAAGTAATAAGAAAGTAATTGTTTGCGGTGATTTCAACATTGACATATTAGTTAGCTCCACAGTGACAATGCAGTTTCTTAACCTATTTAAATGTTTTAACTTAGATAATGCCTTCTTGGAACCAACCCGCTTCACTGCCACATCTGCTAAATGTATTGATAATGTTTTTAGTGAACAAAAACCAAATAATAAAAATGTATTTAGTAAATTACCCTCTGATCACTGCGGTCAATTAGTTACCTTTTCCACTAAACGTAGTACATGTGATGGACTTATTATGTGCAGACCTATCACAGCCCATAAAATCAATAAATTTACAAGTTCTTTAGAAAAAAAAATTTGCGCAGTAACTTACACGGGCAGCGATCCTAATGGTCATTATAATAAGTTATTTACTACCATTTCAGACGTGTACTCTAAAACATTTATACAAAAGAAACGGAAATGCAATAATAACTTTAAATTCAATGAATGGGCTACTGTTGGCATCTACAAAAGTAGAAAGACTTTGTACGATTTATATGCCCAAAAACAGTATCGATTTGAAAGCGGCTTCGTAGACCATGTTAGGAATTATTCAAAAATTTTCAAAAAAGTATGTCTACATGCAAAATCTTTGTTCATTAAAAACAAAATAAGTAATGCTCCTAACAAAACAAAGGAAACCTGGAGTGTTATAAACAAGGAAACTGGTAGAAGTAATTTTAAAGAAAATATTAATGAAATTAAATTTAATACATACATACATACATAAAATCACGCCTCTTTCCCGGAGGGGTAGGCAGAGACTACCTCTTTCCACTTGCCACGATCTCTGCATACTTCTTTCGCTTCGTCCACATTCATAACTCTCTTCATACAAGCTCGGCGGTTTCGGGTACTTTTGACCTGACCCTTTACCAGGACGTCCTTAATTTGATCAAGATACGTTCGTCTAGGTCTTCCCACTCCGACCTTTCCCTCCACACTCTCCTTGTATATCTGCTTAGTCAACCTGCTTTCATTCATCCTCTCCACATGACCGAACCATCTTAACATACCCTTTTCTATTCCTGTAACTACATCTTCTTTCACATCACAACATTCCCTTATCACGCTGTTCCTTATCCTGTCACTAAATTTTACACCCATCATACTCCTTAACGCTCTCATTTCCACTGCATTTATTCTGCTTTCATGCTTCTTTTGCCATACCCAACTTTCACTCCCATACATTAATGTCGGGACCAACACGCCCCTGTGCACAGCCAGTCGAGCCTTTTTGGATAGTTTCTGACTGCTCATAAAGGCATGCAAAGCTCCATTCACCATGTTCCCCGCGTTCACTCTCCTTTCAATATCACTATCATACTTGCCATCTGATGTAAACTTTGATCCTAGATATACAAACTCTTTCACTTGCTCCACTTTTTCTCCTCCAATCAAAATATTACATGCTGTCATTTCTTTCTCCATTTCAAAAACCAGTGTTTTAGTTTTACTTACGTTCACTTTCATTCCTTTCTCTTTTAAAGCTTCATGCATACAGTTTACCATCTCCTGTAACTCCTCCGCTGATGACGCCAGTATAACCTGATCGTCGGCATAGAGCAGACATTTGACGAGTAACTCATTCATCCTTAATCCACTTTTAGACTCTTTCAAATCTGTCAAACAGCTATCCATAAATAGGTTGAACAGCCACGGTGACGCAACACATCCTTGCCTAACGCCTTTCTCAATCTTAAACCACTCAGTGTGCGCTCCGTTTATCTTGACACAAGCACTCGAATCCTCATATAAGGATTTCAGTGCTCGTATTAAGAGACTGCTCACCCCATGCATAGAAAGTGCTGACCACAATTCATTCCTCTCAACTCTGTCATAGGCCTTTTCCAGATCTACGAATGTGCAATAGACTTTTTGACTCTTGGCCAAAAACTTTTCGGCTATGCACCGCAAGGAAAAGACCTGATCAGTACATCCCATTCCCTTTCGAAATCCCGCTTGAGCATCCCATATTTTGTCATCAGTTTCATTCCTGACTCTATTAATCAATACCTTAGCATACAATTTGCCGACGACGCTAAGCAGGCTTATACCACGATAATTTTTGCAGTCCAGCTGTGACCCTTTTCCTTTGTAAAGTGGCACGATAACAGCCTTACACCAATCTTTTGGTACTCGGCCGCTTCTCCAACACAAATTGAAAAGGCAGTACAACTGACTAGCTACTACGCCTTTTCCTGCTTTAAGCATCTCGACCGACACTCTATCACACCCAGCAGCCTTTCCCGCTTTCATACTCTTAAGTGCTTCCACAATTTCGAACATTTCAATTTCGCCTTCCATCTCATTCTCTTTTTCTTCGCTATAGCAGAAATCTTTCTTATTTCCTTCCTTTTTTTCAAATAAACTTTCAAAATAGTCCTTCCATATCTTTAGTACACTTTCTTCTCCTTTCACAACGCTACCATCCTGGCATCTGATCCTAGTCAGCTCTCTGGTTATAGTATTTCCTCGGGCTGACCTTACGGATTTCCAGAATACTTTCAGATTTGACTGAAAGTCTTCTGATAGCCTTTTATCAAAATCCTCTTTATACTCTTCTTTCTTTCTAATCACAGCTTTCTTAACCAAATCTTTCATTTTCTTATATTCCTTACGTGCTTCATTCACATCTTCATCTATAACCTCTTGCATTCTTAAGTTAGCTTTTGCTGCTAACAAATCCAGCCATGCTTTCTTCTTTAATCGCACAAGTTCTTGCACATCTTTACTCATCCACGCATTTTTGTGATTTTTTCCTTTCCTTCTTCTACTTACACCACACACTTCAACAGCTACTTTCACAATTCTTTCTTTAAATTCCTTCCATCCATCTTCAATATCGCTCATTTCCTCTAAATCTTCAAATTCATCCTTCAGTCTATTAATCTGTTGTAGAGGTAATTTTCCTATCATTAAATTTAATGATAGGAAAATTACCTCTACAACAGAAATAGTAAATTTATTTGAACATTTTTTTACAAATATACCGTTGGAATTAACTTCTAATATTGACTCATGCCCTAATGAAGCTGAAATACTACTTAAAAATAATGTCAGCATTTGCAGTTCCAAATTTGAATTCTTAAATATTGACCCTACTGACATTATTAATACCTTTAAAGAAGTTAATCTGAAAAAGTCTGAGGATTATTGGGGTATGTCGGCTGTTGTGATATGTCATATTATAAATATTATAGCTGGGGACTTAGCATATATATTCAATAATTGTGTTGACCAAGGGATATTTCCAAATTTAATGAAGTATAGTAAACTAATTCCATTATTCAAGAAAGGTGAAAAATCAGATCCTGGTAATTATAGACCAATCTCAATTTTACCAATTTTGAGCAAGGTGTTCGAGAGAATCATGCTTAATCAAATGCAGCGTTACTTTAAGTCTAATAAATTATTTCATAGTCAGCAATACGGCTTTACTGAGGGGAAATGTACAACAGATGCAGGTGTGGCTCTTGTCACTCATATTCTCAATGCATGGGAAGACTCACAGGATGCCATCGGAGTGTTTTGCGATCTGACCAAAGCATTTGATTGCGTAGATCATAGAACTCTTCTGCTCAAGCTCGCTCATTACGGGTTCGATACTGCTGCCGTTGAACTAATTAAATCATATCTTAGTGATAGATTACAGACGGTAGATTTAAATAATACAAAATCGAAAGGAGCGACGGTAAAAATTGGGGTACCGCAAGGTTCCATTTTGGGACCTTTTCTCTTTCTGATATATATCAACGACGTGCCTTGCATGATTGAGAAACAGACTGGCATCGTGTTGTTTGCAGATGATAACGTCACTAATTTTTAAAATGAACCGCCGTAGCGAAATCTGTGATGATGTGAATAGCACTTTAGCCGCCATTTCTAACTGGTTTACAATCAACAACTTACTGTTAAATGCAAATAAGACCCAATGCATTAAGTTTACACTTCCCAATGTGCGGCAGGCAAATGTGGATATTAGTATAAGTAGTAAAAGATTAGATTTTGTTGATAGTACTACTTTCTTAGGAATAACATTAGATTCAAATTTGAAATGGCATGCTCACATTTTAAAACTTTCTAAAAGGCTTAGTTCTGCAGCATACGCTATTCGTCGTATTAGGCATTTGACGGATGTGGCAACTGCTAAGCTAGTATATTTTAGTTATTTTCATAGTTTAATGTCATATGGTCTACTGCTTTGGGGATCAGCAGCAGACATACAAACTATTTTCATTTTACAAAAAAGGGCAATTCGATATATCTACGGTCTTAAACAAAGAGATTCCCTTAGAGATTCCCTTAGAGATTTTTTCAAAAACCTAAATATTTTAACTTTGCCCTCCCAATACATATTCGATAACATCATGCATGTTAGGAAAAACTTAGACGCTTTCAAAAAAGTAGGTGAATGTACTAGTAGATCACTGCGGAACAATTACAAGTTGTCGATCCCAGCACATCGGCTGGCTAAGGTAGGGAAGTCATTTCTGATTAATTGTATAAAATTTTACAATAAATTACCAAAAAGTGTTCTTGAAATGAATGATAGAAAATTCAAACAGTATATTAAAGTTGAGCTTTGTAGGAAAGCCTATTACAGCACGGATGATTATATTAATGATAAACATGTGTGGCCCGAGCTGGACATAATGGCCTCTTAAATGCTTGTGTATTTTTAACATGATATTGACATAATTTGTACAGTATGTACATATTTAATTTTATATTTATTTTAATTGACGAAATATTCATATTGACATAATCAGTTCTACATTCATACATGTTTTTTAATGTAGACAATGTGCATTCGTCCACGATTTAGATTTAAGAGATCTATATTTGTAAATTGACGTCCTATGAAAATGCTGCAGTGTAGTTTGTTCCGCCGCTTCTTCTACACATGCGCTTTGGAAGCGGTAGTAGTTATAATTAGATTTAAGTTATGTGACGTCAATAAGTGATACCTTGTATCCAATTTTGAAAATAAATCTATTCTATTCTATTCTATTCTGTCAAAAGCGCCTAAAGCCGCAACGGCAAGGGCTCCGCCAGCTCCCTCACAGGATGCTTCTGGCGCCCCACCTCAGGAGGAACCCACCCCCTCCTCCTCTTGGACGGAGGTAGTTAAGAAGGGAAAAAATAAGGGGAAGGGGAGAAAATCCTCGCCTCCAGAAGTGAATAGAGTGTCTGCTCGCCCTACGGCCCCTGCGCCGGTCAAGCGCCAGTATGCCCTTCCCAAGTCGACGGCTGTGGTGGTGACACTCAAGTCGGGTGCCACAGTCGACTACAAAGAAGTGATGGGAAGGGTTACCACAATAAAACTGGCAACTGTGGGCGTGGACCATGTGGCGGTGAGGAGCACAGCGACGGCCGCCAGGATCATCGAGGTTCCCGGTAGTGACAGCGGCGTCGTTGCTGACAACCTTGCCGATAAAATCCGGGAGATGGTGGGGGAAGTGGCTGAGGTCACGCGGCCGCACAAAACGGCCCAGATTAAAATCTCCGGCTTTGACGAGTCGGTCACGCCGGAGACCCTGCGGAATGAGGTGTCCCAGGCTGGCAAATGTCCACCAGAACATATTAAGGTGGGGCAGATCCGAATGACCCCGGACTTCACCGGGGCAGTCATCGTGATCTGCCCTGTAGCCGTGGCCAACGCCCTCGTGGCGGACGGCCGTATATTGATTGGTTGGTCGTCCGCCAAAATCACTGTCCTGGAACCCCTACCTATGCGCTGCTTCAGGTGCATGGGTCTGGGCCATACGAGGGCGCTGTGCCCATCACCGGTGGACAGATGGGAGCTCTGCCACAGATGCGGGAAAATGGGGCACCTCACCCAGCAATGCACAGAGAAGGAGCCCTGGTGTGCGGTGTGCCATCACGCCAAGCTCCCGTCGTGTCGTGCAACCCCCCGCGCACCAGGGGGCGGCTGGAACCTACTGGGCTTAACAGAGTGGGCAACACAATGGAGCACTGATGCCTAGACACCAGCACCATCAAGCACTTGACCTGCTGCAGTGCAATATCAACCACTCCGCCCGCGCGCAGGACCTCTTGCTGCAGCACCTGGCGGAGTGGGGCATTAGTGCTGCCATTGTGTGTGAGTCGTATCTTGTTGCCCCACTCCCTACGTGGGTGAGGGACACGGAGGGAGAGGTCGCTGTGACTATCCTCCGGTTGGGAGACCGGACTCCTCTGGTCAAGCAGAGTGCAGGCCGGGGCTACGTTGCGGCTAGGTGGGGTGACATGGTTCTTGTCGCCGTGTACTTCGCCCCATCTAGACCGCGACGGGAGTTTGAGTCCCTGCTTCTGGAGGTGGGGCGGATTGTTGCGGGAGCGGCGCCCACGCCAGTGATAGTGGCGGGGTCTTTAATGCCAAGTCTCCGGTATGGTGTTGCCCCGTCACTGACCTTCGCGGCAGGATCCTCTCCGACTGGGTGGTGGCATCGGGGCTGTGTGTCCTAAACCAGGGTACTGCCAACACCTGTGTACGGTGGAATGGGGGCTCTATAGTGGACGTTTCGTTCGCTACCCCTTCCGCCGCTGCACGTGTCACAGGTTGGCGTGTCCTGGGGGATGTGGAGACCCTCTCCGACCATTTATATGTGCGGATGTCGGTCTCCAGACCGGCTTCGGTGCGGCCGCCCGGTCAACGTCGCAATCTCCTGAGGGACCGGTTCCGCAAGTGGAGCCTGGCCAGCCTCGACGCTGACTCAGTTGAAGAGGTGGCCATGATTGAGAGTTGGAGAACACCATCGCCAGACCGGTCCCTCGACGTGGAGGAGAGAGCCTGCTGCTTTCGGGCGTCGCTTGTCGCCGTCTGCAACTAATAAAAAACGGGTACACTGGTGGTCGGAGGAGATCGCCGTACTCCGACGCACCAGCAATAGTGCCCGCCGGGCATACACCCGGTGTAGGCGGCGAAGGACTACTGTGGAGGGTGAGGAGGAGCTCCTGCGAATAACACTTAGGGAGGCCAAGGAAGCCCTGTCCAAAGCGATCGCCAAGGCCAAGGACGAGTCCTACAAAGAGTTCTTGGCCGCGTTGGACAGGGACCCTTGGGGGCGGCCGTACAAACTTGTACGGAACAAAATGCAGTGCGCCGCCCCGATGGCCTCCCTTAAACCGGAGCTCCTCCGCACTGTGGTGGAAGGACTATTCCCTGAAGTCCGTGAATTTGTCCCTCCGAGAATGGCTGCCCCGGAGCGGGAGTCTTCCGAAATGATGGAAGTGCCGCCAGTCACTGACGCAGAGATGGAGCGGATCACAGACCGACTCCATCGAAGCAAAAATCCTCTCTCTCGGATCGTTACCCGTACAACAACGTATTTGTTAGCTCTGCGTGATTTATTGATTTTCAAGTATATAAAACCAGTGCATAATAGTGTAATTACAATGAAAGTAAAGTAGACTTGCTGGACTATTTATTGTTGAAAACCGTGTTTTTATAAGACTTTCCATAGTGCTGTAGTGACAAAAAACATTTTGCAAGAAATTGCTGACCTGGCCTACCTCACATAAAATATCTGCTCACGGACTCGGCTCATCGGTATCGCTGCTCACGGACCTTGCCGAGCGCTACCGGAAAGTACTGAACACTACACCGCGCTGCCCGCGCTTACCCCTGCCGCGTCCTGCGGCGCATCGGAGGATCTTCGCTTGCGCCGAGTTGCGCCGACCGCTCTTCGCTCTCGCTTTATCGTGTGATCGTGTGTCTGCCGGTGTCTTAGCTCGCTCGCATTGCTTCGTCATAGATCGCCCGCACTACCTACGGACTGCCGACGGCGCGCCGGGCTGCGCGCTCCTTATCGTATGTTACGCGCGAACACGGATTGCTTTGCTCCGTGCGCATGTTGAATTGTTACTTTGTTATTGTCTTGTTACTTATATTTTGTGTGGCTAAATAACACAAAATGAGCTGCAAAGCATGCAACACGCCAGTCTCAAGAGACGAGTTATTAAGATGTAATCCATGTAATGGCTTATTTCATTATAAATGCCTAAATTTGTCGCAGTCATACTACCGGGAGAACAAAGCAAAGCTTATGCATAACTGGTACTGTCCATCGTGTGCTAACATCACTCGCCGTAAAGCTCCGGATACTCCTGTGCGTAGTGGTTTCGTGCAGAGCTTGAGTGACTCAACGATGTCGTGTGATGAACCACTGGAGGCATCAAAGTCAGATGCCGTTTTCGGTCCCGCTGGTTCAGTGGTCAATAGCTCCGTGGTTCCTCAAAGTGGTGGAATGTCATATGAAAAATTCCTTGAATTATTTGATGCCAGGCTCGATACCAAATTGAATGGCTTCAAAGCTTCAATTAGCAAAATAATTAAAAGTGAAATTGCGTCTAGTATTGACAATCTAAAAGCTGACTTCTCTCGTACTACTGACTTCTTGGAGGCCGAACAAAAAGATCTCAGGGCCGAACTAAACATAGCTAATGATAATATTTCCCGCATGGAGTCCGAAAAAATCAAACTTCAGTCAGATTTTAATACTTTGGAGCGTCGTTTAGCTATAATGGAGAAATCATCTAGAAGCTGCAATCTTGAAGTGCAAGCAGTCCCAGACAAAAAAAAACGAGAATATAGTAGCCATTTGCAAGAAAATCTTTGAAGTGGTTGGTGTTCCCATTCAGGATTTTGAAATTTGCGCTGCCCGCAGAGTTGCTAAGCACGATCCCAAGTCTGACAGACCCCGTAATATTATCATTACTCTGCCATCGGAGCGTCATCGTGATTCTATTCTATCTGCGTATAAAAGATTTAATAAGGATAGAAAATCTGAGCCCCTTAACTCTTCACTTATAGGAATACAGGGAGAAAGGAGTAACATCTACCTAGCTGAACATCTGTCAGCCGAGGCTAAAGAACTATATGCAGCTGCAAGAAAATTCAAAAGGGACAACCAGTATCAATTTGTCTGGGTTAAATACGGTCGCGTTTATTTGCGAAAGAGCGAGCAGTGTCCTGCGATTTATGTAAAGAGCTTAGATTTTTTAAACAAATTGAATAAGTAATAACATTTTTTTTGAGGTTACGATAGCTGCAATCATTATGTTCAACCTAGTCCTTAATATGGATCAAAGTCTAACAATATTTTATCAAAATGTTAATAGAATTAGAACAAAGACAACCGAAGTTTATTTAAATATATTGGCATGTAATTATGATGTTGTATGTTTCACTGAAAGTAATCTGAATAATAGTGTATTTGATGGAGAAATATTTGATAGCAGGTATAACGTTTTTAGGAGGGACCGTGGTACTAGTTTGTCAAATAAGTCTGAAGGCGGCGGTGTCATCGTAGCTATAAAAAAGGATATTGATGTCGTTAGGCATTCTGACTGGGATAGTGGTGCCGAGGATCTATGGATTACGTTGTTTCCGTCTCATGCTTGCAGGATTCAGTTATGCATTTGCTATTTACCCCCTGATATAAATTCCGTCTTACTTACTGACTTTTACAATAATACACAATCAGTAGTGTTAAATTTCGATCCAGGTGACATTCCTTTGCTGGTGGGAGACTTCAACACCCCCAGTCTGCAATGGTCGCAGTCAGGCTCTATACTTGTTCCCGGATGTTTTTCGGATCTTAAATCAAGGCTTCTCCTTGAGACCATATCATTATGTAACCTTTCTCAATTAAGTAATAAATATAATGTAAATAATCGTCTTTTGGACCTGGTACTCTCATCTTACAATAAAATAAAGGTTCTGGATGCGGATTCGGTTGTAAAGATAGAAGGTCATCATCCACCTCTACTTATTGAAATATCTATTACGCAGCCTATTAAAATCCTAAAACACAATTCTCTAATTCGCCGTAATTTTAATAAATGTTGCTATGAGGAAATTAAACGAGAGCTCAAAAACATTGACTGGGTAAATTTATTTGATCGGGGCGATATTATTATAAATCGGTGGACTCTTTTTATTCAGTTGTAAAAGACCTTATTGATGGATACACGCCTCTGCAAAGAAATAATCGCTCTAAATTTCCTGTGTGGTTCTCCTCGGCTCTTAAAAAGTGTTTACAGGAAAAAAACAAATACCATAGGCGGTATAAGAAATACCATAACCCTAGAGACTACGACACATACTCATATCTAAGAAGCCGTGCTAAGCGATTAATGGAGGGATGCTATGCCAATTTTGTATCTTCTACGGAAGAGTCTCTGGGTTCTAATATTAAACAGTTTTGGACGTATGTCAATAATAGGAAAGGTAGCTCCTCGATACCCTCTACCATGACACTAGACGGAGTATCCTGCTCGGATGGTTTAGGCATTTGCGAACTCTTCTCCCAGTACTTCGGCTCTGTATTCGAGAGTGTTAACTCCCAACCCGGCTTAGACGAAGAGGTTTCTCAGCATAGCAATACGTTATCTGAAATTGCTATAGACAAGGATGTAGTTCTTCGCAAACTTGAACAGCTTGATGTTAATAAGGGAGCTGGTTCCGATGGTATTCCGGCCAAATTCTTTAAACAATGTGCAGAAGAGATGAGTCTACCACTTTCTTTATTGTTTGATATTTCATTGCAGCTTGGCGTGTTTCCGTCATATTGGAAAAATGCGCATGTAATTCCAATTCATAAATCTGGAGACCTTTCTGATTGCAAGAATTATAGGCAGATTAGTATCCTATCCCAACCGGCTAAAATATTTGAATCTGTTGTGTATGATCATATTTACCATCAAGTAAAACCTTTGCTTTCAGATAAACAGCATGGTTTTATTAAACACAAATCTACTATTAGTAATTTATTAGAATATAAACATTATCTTTGTGAGGTTTTTGATAGGGGGGGACAAGTGGATAGTATATATACGGATTATAGCAAGGCTTTTGACAAGGTTGACCATAATTTGTTATGCCAAAAAATTGCAAGGTTTGGTATCCATGGCTCAGTGCTAAGATGGGTTAAATCGTATCTTGCCAACAGAAGCCAACTTGTGGCTGTTAAAGGATATGTCTCAAATCCCATTGATATTACTTCAGGTGTCCCTCAAGGTTCCCACTTGGGCCCACTGTTCTTCCTAATCTTCATCAACGATCTGGTTGATAGGCTCTCTTGTCATTGCTTACTGTATGCGGATGATCTTAAAATCTTCCATAACGTTAACAACATCCAGGACTGTAAGCTGCTTCAGCGGGATCTTGATGAAATTGTAAGTTGGTGCAGAGTCAACAAAATGTTCTTGAACATAGAAAAATGTTGTGTAATCTCTTTCACCAACAAACACAACAAAATCGATTTCTGCTACCAGCTGGAAGTACAAACACTTTGCCGAAAGAATATGGTTAAGGATCTCGGAGTCTTTTTTGATGACAAACTGACTTTTAGAGGACACTACGACTATATGGTCAAAAAATCTATGAAAGCCTTAGGCTTCCTTGGTAGGATAACTAAGGATTTTAAGAATGTCAAAAGCCTTATCCTTCTCTTTAATTCTTTAGTGAGGAGCAATTTGGAGTATGGATCAGTTATTTGGTCGCCCCTTTACGCAAACCATACGGAACATATTGAAAGTGTCCAGAAAAAATTCCTCCGTTTGCTTTGCTTTAGACTCAAACCCGGCCGTAATCGTTCATCATACCAGGAAAAACTTAAATGTTTTTACATTTCGGATCTTAGTACCCGCCGTCACCAACAAGGTCTCATTACTTTATTTAAAATACTCCATTCTATCATTGATTCTCCGACATTGCTCTCTCAATTGAATATTAGTATAAGATATAATCCCCGTCGCACCCTGCCTATCTTTGTACTGCCCGTTTATAAAAATAATACGTCGTTCTCGAACCCATTGGCTAGGATGTGCCGGAAATATAATGAGATATCCTGCAATGTGGACATTGATATATTTAATTGCAGATTACGTAAATTTAAAACTGATATATTCAAGATTCTCTGCACCACATCTAGTACATAGTCTGGCATTGTTTTTGTAATTGTTTGTGGTTAACTGTATTGTATGTATTTGTAATTTTAGTACTTTATTATTATAATAATAATAATAATAAAGGCGTCGGGACGTGACGACCCCATCGCCCCCTGGGTCACCTTCCCAGTGCAATCAATCTCCGCAGGGCAGCTTGTGGCGAGCTGTTGGGGAGCAGCGACCCCACGGACCTGAGTGCTCCCAGGGGAGGCCCCTGTTCCTCGTCTCCGACCTTCCTTCGCCAAGGTCGGAGTGGAAACCGATGAGGGACAGGACCCCTACCTCTGGCTTGCCTTAACCGGCCGGTCAGAGTGGAGTCGCGAGAGCTATACGCTCGAAGGATGGAAGTGTAAAATGTCATAACGCCGGGGGTGCCTGACTGGATCACCACGATTTCACGCCCCGCAGTCTCACCTCTCGACATCCTTAGCCACCCACGCCGATGTTGCCCCTTTGTTGCCAATCATGGTGACTGATTTGAGGGGCCCATTTAGTGAGTGGCGAGTCACCACCTGCCACATAATAGTCACGTATTCATGATTATGGCAGGTGTCCGAACTTCTCCAGCAATAGCCCATTTTAAATCCATCCAAACGTCAACTCCATAACCCATCATTCCTTTCCTTATTTTGTAATAGCTCCACCTCCTGCCGAGACCTGTTCATGGACATATTGTCTATTGATATGGCCGGGAACGGGTTTTGGCAGGAGAACAACATAACATCAACTTCTCCAAAGGGCCTCTACGTGTTGGATTTATATCCCCACGCAAGCCTCTCAAAAATCCGGGGTGTATAGACCCGTGAAATCCAAGCGGAGAAACATAATAATAATAATAATCGTTTATTTCAGATAAAATCCATATCAAATGTTATGTAGAGGTAAGACAATGTAACCCTATTTATAAGTGATTTGTATGAAATATAATTCAGTATTAACTCATCATTCGGTCTATCAATTAGTCTCCTAACACACCACCTTTACATGGCGACCCTGCCATATTTGGTGTCGGTTTGGCACGTGTAGTTTCGGATTTCGTCTCGGTGCTACAGTGCAAGGCTACTAAGTACAGAATGGGCAGTGCAAATTTTGTTCTCTATCTGTCGACGTGTGAAGTGGATATTAAAAATCGTCATAATGGGCGCATCTCAAACTAAAGAGGAAATAATTTTGGCGCAAAATGCAGCTGGTGGTGGAGCTTTAAATCAAGCCACGATAGAGCGACATATGGGCTTAACAAATATTATGCTCAGTGTAATTTTTGTTATACTATTTGTCGGAGTGTGCATGGTCATATACCATTTTTACAAAAGATGCCACAGAAAGTGGATTAGAGAGGAGATAAGGCAAACAAATAAGAGAGAGTCATTCCTGATGAGGTCATGGCGTGGACGACGTGAGGCAGATAAGGTCGAGCAGGTCTAAGACGCAAAATGCGGAAATAGTGCAATACAATACAAGTGTCGGCATAAAAAGTGAAAGTGAAGTGATAAAAATAAATAAAAAATAAATAAATAAGGACCTTTTAAGAAATGAATTCAATCATAAAAGAAGAGAAAGAACATTACTTATAATAAATATCTAACAAAATAAAGTGCAGTGTAGAGGGTAATGCGATGAGGCTCCGTGTATGGATGGACGATAAGTAAACACTAGTTAAGGGTAAGCTCTTATATTTGATTGTTATGGCTCAATTGATTCATGATATATATAAGGAATTATTATGTATACGTACTTATTTAATAAAAATAGGACCTTCTAAACGAATAGGAGAAACTATTGAAAAGAAATTAAGAGAAGCTGAACAGATAAAATTAAAATATGAGCAGGTATTAGAGGAGATAAATGAGAAGTTGAATGATTTAACAAGTGAGGATTACGAATTATTGTGTAAACATTGTACTTTATTTGAAGATTTATTTAAAGAAATAGAAAGTTTGTGTAAAATTGATAGAAAGATAGTTACAATGGAGAAATTTAACCATAAAGTTGCTTTGGGTTTATTACCTGTTATGAATGATGATGAAAATAACACAAAACACCTCATTGACACTATTGAGTATTATGCAGAAACACTAGATAGTGAATCACAGAAAAAATTAATAACTTTTGTATTGAGGAGTAGGTTGTCAGAAAGTGCAAAATTACTTTTAAATGATAAATATGACACTATTGCCGATTTAGTACTTGCGATGAGATCGTGCTTGTTAGCTAAAAAATCAGCAACAGCGATACAGAAACAATTATTATCGTTAAAACAGAATGAGATGTCGATTGTAGATTATGGAAAAGAACTTTCAGAGATGTTTGTCAATCTTACAATTTCGCAATCACAAGGAGATTCGGAAAAGTATAAAGCTTTAAAAAGTATAAACGAAAATCAAGCTATTCGACAGTTTGCTGAAGGATTGCGAAATCGTAGGATTTCCACTATTATTTTAGCACAGAAATTTACATCCTTAAAGGATGCAGTTCAAGCAGCGGTAGAGGAGGATGTCGCATCACCATCGACTTCCAACAATATTATGACAATGAGGAATTATCGTAATAATGGTAATCGTAATTTTAGAGGCCGTGGTAACTACAATAGAGGTCCGAGAGTATATCGAGGTAAGTACACCCAGTATAATCATATGCAACAGGGGTCTAGCGGTCAACGAGGAGGAAACCAAGGTGCGAGAGTGTGGCGCAATAGAGGTGGTCGTGATAATAGTTATAGAGGTTCGACTCCTCGCCGAAATTTTGGACGAAACTATCGAGGTAGGACAAACAACTATAATCATCAAGTTCATATGATTTCACGTGATGACGTAGAAGGAAAGGTTGATACGAATTCTAATATTCAGTTTTTTCGTGACTAAACATCAAATATTGGCTAGTAACAATACTTGTCATGTAACATTACATTTGTCTAACAACTGCGCATATTCTTGGTTAGTCGACACCGGCGCTTCTATATCGGCTATAAAGTATAAACATGTCAGAGAGCAAAATATTCCACTCCAAAAAGAGCACATAGAGATAGACGGCATAGGTGGTAGAGTTAGAGCAATTGGATACGTTTGTTTACAGTTATTCATACCATCTATGAAGAACAGTGTTACTCAGAAATTTTATGTATTCGATTCTTTACCTTGTAGGGCGAATGGAATAATTGGACAAGACTTTTTGAATAAATATAGAGCGACACTGGATTTTAAAAATAAATCGCTACAATTATATTCAAACGAAAATAAACAGATAGTCATGCCCTTAACAACTAATCAGTGTTCGTTTAATATTCCTTCCAGATGTGAGACTATACATTATATTGATACAGAGTTGACGGAAGAAAGTGTTGTATGTTCTTCTGAAATTTGTGATGGCATTTACATAGCTAGTGCATTAGTAAAACCTAAGAACGGTAAAATCCCTATACAAATTTTAAATACCACAGAAAAGAACTTGACATTAAGTGAAATAAAACCTATAGTTCACAAAGCTAGTGATTATCAAAGTTGTGCTTTTGGAAAATGTAATAAAAATGCTGATCGGGCCCGAAGGTTATTAATGGAATTAAAGTTGGATTATCTTAATATGGAAGAGCAAAAGTCTATTGAAAATATATGTGTGAAATATGCAGACATATTTTATTTACCTTCTGATAAATTATCAACAACTAATATTTATGAACATAGCATACACCTTAAACAAAATACTGAACCGATTTTCGTGAAACCGTACAGATTACCACATTCACAAAAAGATGAAATTAAAAAACAAATAGATAAAATGCTTAGTGAAGGTATTATAGAACCCTGTCAAAGTGAGTGGTCTAGTCCAATATTATTGGTTCCTAAAAAATTAGATTCCACAGGTGAGAAAAAGTGGAGGTTGGTAGTAGATTATAGGAAAATTAATAATGTTATTAAGGAAGATAAGTTTCCCCTTCCAAATATTCATGAAATATTAGATTCGTTATCGGGTTGTGTATATTATACACATTTAGATCTTCACCAAGGATATTACAATGTAAGCTTAGAAAAAAGTAGCCGAAAATATACTGCGTTCTGTTCAGGTCAGTTTCAAATGACTAGGATGCCTATGGGTCTAAAAACTAGTCCTAGCTCATTTTCCAGGATGATGAATATAGCTATGGCAGGTCTTACGTATGAAAAATGTATGGTGTATCAAGATGATTTAATATGTATGGGACGAGATTTAGAAAGTCACAATAAAAACTTACAGGACATTTTTCAGCGACTCCGAGAAGTGAACCTTAAATTGAATCCAAATAAATGTGAATTTTTGAAAAAAGATATTTTATATTTAGGTCATGTAGTTTCGGCAGCTGGTGTTTTACCAGACCCAGAAAAAATTAAAATAGTTCAAAATTATCATGTTCCAAAAACAACAGATGAGGCAAAAAGATTTGTAGCATTTGTTAACTATTATCGGCGATTTGTTCCAAATTTTGCTGAAAAGGCTCATCCATTAAATCAATTATGCAGGAAAAATGTAACATTTGTGTGGGATGATGCTTGTCAAAAATCATTTGAAACTCTTAAAAATGCAATAATTTCTCACCCTGTATTACAATATCCCAATTTATCTCAGGAAAATACATTTATAATTCAGACAGACGCATCGGGATATGCTATAGGTGCAGTTTTAAATAACAACGATGGCAGGCCAGTAGCCTATGCAAGTAGGAGTCTTAACAAAGCGGAAAAGAACTATCCAACTATTGAAAAAGAGTTATTAGCAATAGTTTGGGCCGTAAAACATTTTCGCCCATACTTATACGGTCGGAAATTTATTATACAAACAGATCATAAACCGCTTGTCTATCTGTTTAATATGAAGGATCCGTCTAGTAGATTGATGAAGTTCAGAATGGCTTTGGAAGAGTATGATTTTGTGATAGAGTATATAAGAGGAGCTGATAATGCAGCTGCAGATGCATTGTCTCGCTTATGTATATCATCGGATGAATTGAAGGAGATGAATGAACAAATGGTGAATGTTATGACACGGGCACAGAAAAGACGTGAGAATGAGAAAAATAAAGATACTGGGAATAATATGGTACCTACTGACGATTGGACTGATCACCCGAGAGTCATAGAAACACATATTAAACCCAAGAGATCTATAGAGTTAAGATTTGCGAGTGTTACAGACATGCAATTTTTAAGAAGAATGAGATATAAGAGTAGTAAAACGAACACATTATTATATGTTGAAGAGAAAAAATGTATTTTTATTAATCCAGATTCTCAATCACAAATTTCGTCAGGCGAATTTGCGAGAGAACTGTGTGTTTTATGTAAAAGTAATGACATAAGTGAAGTATGTTTTATTAAGAAGAAGAATTATTGTTTATTTATTGAGAAATTAGTAAGCGCTATAAAAGACATAAAGAATTGGTCCGGACCACGTTTGTGTGTTTTAAATGATATAAAAAGGATAGAAGATAAAGATGAAAAACGAATTATTTTAAATGATTTCCACCTTTTGCCTACAAGTGGCCATGCAGGCGTTAGAAGGATGTTCACAAATATTAAAAAATATTACTATTGGCCAGGGCTTGAAAATGACGTAAAGGAATTCGTAAAACGTTGTGATAAGTGTCAGAGAATGAAGCATTCTTCACATTATATAAAAGAGCCCATGGTAGTGACGACAACTGCTAATTCAGCGTTCGAAAAAATTTTCCTTGATACTGTAGGACCTATAGATAGGGATGAAAACAATTATTCATATATAATCACGATTCAGTGTGAATTAACAAAATATGTTGAAGCGTATCCTATGGTAACAAAAAGTAGTGTTGAAATAGCTCAAAAGTTCGTAAATAATTTTATATTGAGGTATGGCATTCCCAAGGTGATAGCCACAGATAGAGGAACAGAGTTTTTATCATCAATATTCAAAGAGGTTTGTAAACTTATGAATATAGACCAGTTGCAGTCAACAGCCTATCATCATCAGACACTGGGTAGCTTGGAAAACACTCACAAGGGTTTAGGTAATTATCTACGTATCCAATGTGAAAAACATCCTGAGATTTGGAGTACATGGTTACCATTTTGGTGTTTTTCACACAACACTTCCGTTCACAGTGAGACTAAGTTTACACCGTTTGAGCTCGTATTCGGTAAGAGATGTGTTTTACCGTCAAACCTCACAAAGGATTACGTAGACCCATTGTATAATGTAGATAGCTATCCCTTAGAATTAAGATACAGGATACAAACTTCTCAGAAAGAAGCGCGGGATAATTTAATATTAAGTAAAAATAGAAGGAAGGAAAAATATGATCGAAATAGCAATTCTATTATTTATAAAGAAAACGATCTTATTTTATTAAAGAACGAAACAGGTAATAAACTCCAAAGTATTTATTCTGGCCCTTATAAGGTTGTAAAGGAAATTCCTCCAAATGTTGAAATTATAAAAAATAATAAAATAGATATAGTACATAAAAATAGAACTAAACTTTATCATGAGCCTACAGAGATGAGTAACAGTCAGAATGATTCATAAAATACTTAGTGATTGCATTGTATAAAGAATGTGTCAGGTCAGCGAAAGTTATTTTTAGCCTGTACTTGTATTGTAGAGCATAGTTTGTGTATTGGGTACGTGTAGTAAGATATAACTTTAAGTAAAAATAAAAGGAAATATTACCCATTTATACTTTTATTAGTATTATAATTAAAAGAACATAAGTAACATTTTTATTTTATTTTCTTTGTTATAGAAAATCAACCATATGATTTAACAAGTACTTAGAAATATTTGCAATTGCATTGTATACTGTAATGTCGTATAAGCTTAATCTATTTTTAGCCTGCACTTGTAACATTAGTGTTGTTTTTTTTTTAAAAAAAAAAAAAAAAAAAAAAAAGAGTTCCATTAATAAAATAAATAAGTAACTATAACAAAATATTATGTAAAAAAAAAAAAAAAAAAAAATATGTCAATAATTAATATTAACTAATTTTAATTCTTGTACCAAACCGTGCACGGTACCTACAAATAAGTAGTTTTAATACAGTGGATTGTATACTTCTATTAATTCATATTTCGATAAAATTAAAATAAAACTGTATTTTATTTTAATTTCTCCTGCGAGGGAGATGTAGAGGTAAGACAATGTAACCCTATTTATAAGTGATTTGTATGAAATATAATTCAGTATTAACTCATCATTCGGTCTATCAATTAGTCTCCTAACACACCACCTTTACAGTTAGTACAATGTTCTTAAACCTATGTTAGTAGTTTTTAAATGGATATTGGTCCAGTGTTTAAGTATGGGCCCATCCACCCTGCCAGCAATAACAGTGAGAAGGCTGTTGGAGCTAGCGTCCACCCTCCGCATCAGGGAGGCTACCCTCTTCCGCACTATGGCCTGGAAGGTGTCCACGCGCGCCTCCGCGAACATGCCTGACGCGGAACAGTGTTTCGGTAGCCCCAACAGCGCCCTCAAGCCGTTATTATATTGGACACGCAAGGCGCTGTGTGCTTTCTGTGTATAATCGACCCATAGACTGCATGTGTAAAACACTTGGCAGTATGCCTTAAACAATGTAAGTTTTACACTTTTAGTGCATTTGGCAAACCTACGGGCCAACATATTACACCTGACAGACAGCGCCCTGCGCTCCCGTGCCATGTCCAGGTCATCACTCAACGTGTCCGTTACCCAGTGCCCCAGGTATTTGAACTGCGTAACTCTTTTTAGGGGCGTGCCTGCAAGTGATACAGGTGGCACCACAGAGTATGCCCTGCCCTTGGCTTTAAACATTAAAAGTTTGCTTTTCGTTGCATTATACCTGAGGCCATGGGTCTCGGCGTAACGCTCACAGACGGAGACAAGTCTTCTGAGGGCACTGACTGATGGGCTCAGCAGCACCATGTCGTCAGCGTAACTGATATTATTAAAAGATGTACCGCCTACAGAACATCCCAGCATAGTGCTGCTGAGCTCACGAATCAATTGGTCCATGTACAAGTTAAATAATGTAGGTGACGTTAATCCCCCCTGCCTCACCCCGCACTCCATTCTGTACTCGTCAGATAAAGAGCCCGCCCATTTTACATAATTACGCTGATTACCATACCAGTACTTGAATATTTCAGTGACCTCACTTGGTATGTCCGTCTCCTCGAGTTTGCTCCAAAGCTTATCGTAAGATACAAGGTCGAAAGCTTTGGAAAGGTCTAAAAAGCAAGCGTAAACTGGCGTTTTCCTATCCGTGTAGTATCGGACGGTATGCTTGAGACAGAGAACTGCTGACTCAGTAGAAAGTCCAGGCCTAAACCCGAACTGGGCGTCATGAAGTGATATATATTTATTTAGCTGTTTCTCAAGCAGACCGTCCAACACTTTAGCAAGAATGGTTGCTAGAGAAATCGGCCTGTAGTTATTTTTATCCGACTTGTCACCCGTTTTATTCTTTGGGACCGGCACGACCAACGTCATCATCAACTCATTAGGCAAATATGAATAGCCCACGCATAGTGTGTATATGTGTATATTATAACTGCTTGCTCATAACAAGTTTTATATTAGTTATTAAGCTTAAGCAACTGCGCATACGCGTTTAGGATGCTAAGTTGGAACAATTTTAATTATTAAGAAACCTTGTATCTTATTAGTTAGTGTCTGTTGTGTTGCCTAATAAATAAATAAAAAAAAAAAAAAAAAAAAAGGGCACCGGGTCCTGATGGGGTCCCGGGCCGAGTCATCCCGGTGGCACTAATACACCTTGGGGATCGCCTGAGGGATCTGTTTGAAGATTGTCTCCAGACAGGGCGGTTCCCAAGGGTATGGAAGGAAGGCCGGCTCTGCCTTCTGAGGAAAGAGGGTCGGCCAGAGGACTCCCCCAGCGGATGGAGGCCCCTTGTAATGCTGAATGAATCCGGAAAGATGCTCGAACGAGTAATAGCGTCCCGGATCATCCGGCATCTTGAAGACAGGGGGCCTGACATCTCGGACTGCCAGTTCGGGTTCCAGACTGGGCGGTCTACCATCGACACGATCGGGGCATTGAGGGATTTCTCGGAGAGGGCAACTGAGAGGGGGGGGTGGGGCCGTGGCTGTATCCCTTGACATCGCCAACGCCTTCGGCTCCATCCCCTTTGAGGTGATAAAGGAAGCACTTCGGTTCCACCGGGTGCCCCTTTATCTACGGAGGATCGTGGAGCACTACCTCACGGCGAGGGTAGTGCTCTACGAAAATAAGGACGGTGGTATAACGTCGAGGGCAATGGTCTGCGGTGTTCCCCAGGGGTCGGTGCTAGGACCCTTGCTGTGGAACATCGGCTATGATTGGGCCATCCGCGGGGTCCTCTTGCCCCGGATGGCGGTTATCTGCTATGCTATGCTATGACACGTTGGTCGCTGTCTGGGGCGAAGAATTGGAGGGGACCCTACGCAGGCAGAAGTACTACGGGGTGGCAGAAGGCGAGCACGCTACCGTGCTCACCTACTCCCCCAATAGGACCACCGGTCCTGGACAGAATGGGCGACTAGCAACTTACTAGTCGTCCAAAATGCAAGATCCTCGGTAAAGCCGCACCGGGGAGCCAGAAGGCATCATGGTAGAATGCATAGTCGATCCCAAGATGCCTTCGAAATAGCAGGAAGGCAGCGCCGCACTGTGGAATATGATAGAACAAACGCATATCAAAAATGACTTTTACCACTGACAAATATAAAGATATTATCCATCGGCCACAGGAATGACTGGCACCGGCGGTACCGAGAGTTCACAGCAGGTCTATAGGAAAACCCGGCGCCATAAGTGATTTACTATACTTCGCCTGTGCATCAGTTTTCTTTTACTGGACCCTGTATCTTTATTTACTTGTTGCATTTTTTTTTTATTTCATTTTGTCTTGTTTCTTTTTCTCCATGTGGGTGGTTCTTTACTACCTTTGTGAATTTTTACCTTGCCTTTGAGTTTTCATGTATTACTGAGGATGAAGTTGAAAGATTTATTTTTCATGTCACTTCTAACGCGGCTGGGGATGATCAGATCTCTGCAAAAATGATAACGCTCCTTCTCCCTGCTATTCTTTCTGTTGTTCTCATATATTTAACTTCTCCCTAACTTCCGGATATTTCCCTGCGTCTTGGAAACTAGCTCATGTCATTCCCTTACCTAAAGTCTCTAATCCTTCATCACTTTCACAGCTTAGACCTATATCTATCTTACCCTTTTTATCTAAAGTTTCTGAGCTGATTGTTCAAAGGCAGTTATCTTATTTTTTAAATCATAACAACATAATTAATCCTTATCAGTCAGGTTTCCGTGCGGGACATAGTACTGTGACGGCTTTGCTTAATGTCACCGATGACATCCGCTGGGCTATGGAGAACAAATCCCTAACTTTGATTGTTCTTCTCGATTTCAGCAGTGCCTTCAACTCTGTTGATTTTGATGTCCTTCTCGGAATTCTCCGGTCTATTAACGTGTCACCTGTTGCTCTTACCTGGTTTTCTTCCTACCTTCGGGGTCGCTCGCAGTGTGTTCGCCTCGGAGAGATCTCCTCTGACTGGCGTGAGCTCAGTGCTGGTGTACCCCAGGGTGGTGTTCTTTCTCCTTTGCTCTTCTCTGTGTTTATTAATACTGTTTCTAATATTCTTTCTTCTAGTATACATCTCTATGCAGACGATTTGCAGCTTTATCGGCATTGCTTGGCTGATGAGGTTGAGACAACTGTGGCTTCCATGAACGATGACTTATACAAGCTGAGTCGCTGGGCTAGCTCTTTTGGGTTATTAATAAATCCATCGAAATCTCAGGCTATGCTCATTGGTGGTAAGCATTTGCGCAGTCGTATTGACCTGTGTGACTTACCCCCATTACTTCTGGATGGTTTGGTTATATCTTTTGCGGAAACTGCGAAGAACCTCGGTGTTATTTTTGATTCCACACTTAGCTGGTCGAAGCACGTTCACGAGGTTAGTCGCAAGGTACACTATTCCTTCCACACTTTGAAATGTCTCCAAAATTTTTTGCCATTCCAAACTAAAGTTTCCTTATGTCAATCCCTCATTCTTCCTCTCCTCGACTATGCTGACGCGTGCTTTTTGGACGCTACCGAGGAACTCCTTGATAAACTGGAACGTCTACAGAATTTGTGTATCCGATTCATTTTTGGCCTCAAGAAGTATGATCACGTCTCGGAGTTTCGCAGGCAACTAAACTGGCTGCCTATTCGTCTGCGTAGAAATATGAGAATACTTTGCCTTCTTTACAATATTCTCTATAATCCTGCTTACCCCTCATATTTGCGCAACCGCTTCACCTTTGCTTGTCCTGTCGATACTCCATGTAGGTCTCATCGTAGGACCATGCTTAAATTCCCTACGCATCGTACGGCCACTTTCTCCAACTCCTTCTCTGTCCATGCATTTTGACGGCCTCTGTGGCGCAGCGGTAGCGCGCTTGTCTGTGACACCAGGGGTCCCGGGTTCGAATCCCGGCCAGGGCATGATGAGAAACGAACTTTCTCCGATTGGCCTGGGTCTTGGATGTTTATCTATATAAGTATTTATTATAAAATATAGTATCGTTGAGTTAGTATCTCGTAACACAAGTCTCGAACTTACTTCGAGGCTAACTCAATCAGTGTAATTTGTCCCGTATATATTATTGTCCCGTATATGCTGTTAGATTGTGGAACTCATTGCCTCCCGAGATACGTGACTCTAAATCACTGTCCCAATTTAAAAAATTAATTAAAAATTATTACCTTTCCAAGCCTTGCTAATTTGGTATATATTGTACATATTTTATGTAAGTTTATTATTTTGTATTTATATATGCTACTTCCTGCTACTTACGAAGAAAATTAAAAACAACAACAAAACGTCTACAAAGTACTCTTCGTGGGAACAAAATCAACAGTTGCGGTTTAATTGGTTGACGAGTCTTATCAATGCTTTGTATGTATATGGGTATACTTTTGAATTGAATTTATTAAATTTGATAATTTTTGGTTTCATTTCCTTTGAGAAAATAGATATTTGAAATAATTCACACGGTACTAAAATGTATAAAAATAAAAGTAAAAAAAATTTGTCTTCATTACAAATTCAGTTTACGTTTCGCAATCCGGCAATTTTTTTATTATAAAATGTCTACTTTTAAATATTCTAGACGAGAGCTAATTATATCTTACATAGAAGGCGGAAAAACAATTACGGCACTATCAACATATTTAAAAGAAAAAAAAACCGAAAAGTCGGGTTGGAAGTAAAAGCCAAGATTGAAAATAAAAATGCCTATCAATACAGACTATCCACTTTACATGCCTGGAATCGTTGCATGGAAATGATATTACATGTATCATAATAATCTATCTTTCCAAACGTGGTCCGCCACAAGTGATGTAAAAAAGACTCAAGCAGGAAAAGAAAATTAAAGTTCAAAAGCAATTTCACGAAGAGCTGGGATTGAACATTGATAAACCACGTCAGGGAATGGGAAACAGCAATGACGGATATACAGCCAGAAGATTTTTTCACAATGCATCATGTTCTGCCGATATCACAGGAGTAGACGTTGATTTGATAGTACGGTTAAACATCATTTTGCAGGCTTTATCATCTGGTGTAATGATAGATGCTAAGAAATTTGGTGAGTATGCATTGGAAACTGCAAAAATATATGTGAGTAAATATAGTTGGTATTATATGCCATCATCTGTTCACAAAATTTTAATTCACGGAAAAGTATTATAAACAATTTTACCTATCGGACAGCTTTCTGAAGATACCCAAGAGGACTTTAAAAAATTTCTTCTTCATCATTCACGAAAATGTTCCCGAAGAGCATAATAAGATATAAACATATGAAGATGTGTTTCATACACTGCTATATACATCTGATCCGTATATAACGAGCATAAGAAAGCCATATGTAAAAAATGTAAAGGAGTTAGATGAAGATACTCTACATCTTCTCAAAGTTTAAGAGCTTATAACAGATCCTGAAGCTCGCCAGGTAGAAGAAGGAAGTGCAGAATTTGTTATTAAAATTTAGACATTGATATATTTATGTAAACTATTTCTAAGCTAATAATATTTCGATAACTTTTTTCATAACTTATCAAGTACTTTTTTTATTCAGCGTTATATATTATTATTCCTATACGTGCAATAACGTGCATTTTTTTAATTTTTATCATTATAAGATACTAGGCTTAACATAAAAAAAATTAATGCGTTATTCTATTTTTACGGAAGTTACATATATAATACCATGTATATATTGAGTTAGTTGCTATGTAAACATTAATTGACTTACTTACGTTGTAAGCCGGTAGGCCATTGCAGATTTGGTGGTAGTGCACTTATTTAAGACTTGTATTCTGTTTTAAAATATTAAGTATGTATATCTTATTATATTTTAAGTAGTATATAACTAATATTATTTATTTATGGATGACTCTTTTGAGTCGGCTAGGGAAGATTCTTTTCATGATGCCGTCTCACTTGGTGATTTAGTGCGTAAAGATTTGATGCCCGTTAGGAAATATTTTAATGTTTGCCACATCAATGCTCAAAGCGTAGCAGCCCATTACACTGATCTCCTAGAACTTGGAACGGTTGAACATCTCCAAGCAATTCTGGTTTCAGAGTCTTGGCAGAAGCCTTGCCTTGATTCATTTTTGGTTGCATTACCTGGCTATATACTGATAAGAAATGACCGCACTGATAAAGTTGGTGGAGGTGTAGCCATATATTTACGCAGCAATCTTTCTTATAAAATTTTATTCCAATCTCCCTCTTCTTACTCGGCATCAGCCGAATACATCTTTATAGAAGTTGAAGTGAGCCACCAGAAAATTGTATTGGGGGTTATGTATTGTCCACCAGGTATAAACTATTTTTCTTCTCTTGAGACAGTACTTGATCCTGTTGCTTCTGTATACTCTCATTCCCTTGTATTCGGTGATATCAATACTAACCTCTTACTCGACACCTCTTCTTCTTGTAAACTTCGTGATATTGTTGACTCCTTCAATCTTTCGGTTCTTCCTTTTAATGCCACTCACGTCAATAAGGACTCCCCTGACACCTGGCTTGACCACATATTTACCTCACTCGATAATATCATGCTTCATGGTCAGCATCCTGCTCCAGCATTTTCTCGACATGATCTTATCTACGCTTCTTACAAGATTCACACCACTAAGATTAAGGCAAAGTCAGTTTTAATGCGCAACTTTGCTGGGCTGGATATTGAAGCGCTGCGTACTGATGCTGCTGGCACTGACTGGGTGCCATATTAGCTGCTGATACCGTGGAATCCAAGGTCGGCCTTCTTAATAGCTCAATTGTTTCTCTTTTTGATCGTCATGCTCCATTCCGTCGTGTAAAAATTAAACGATCTCCTTGTCCGTGGATGACCAGGGCGCATGGCCATGGCAAAACGTAATCGAGCGTTCTTAAAATTTAAACGTGATCGTTCTGATGACAATTGGGATATATTTAAGAGGGCAACCAAAACTTTGTAATCGTATGGTGAGGTCCGCGAAACGTCGGTATTTCCATGAAAGCATATCGAATTCTTCTCCTGCTAATGTGTGGAAGTTCCTCAAAAGCCAAGGTGTAGGTAAGGGTAATTCCAAGGTATTCAATTCCTCCTTTTCTCTAGATGAAATAAATGATCATTTTACTTCCACTACTTCTCTGGATCCTTCATCTAGGTTGCAAACTATTTCCTATTTAAACTCCTTACCTTGTTTGCTACCTGACACGTTTTCCTTTTCTACAGTGACCATTGAAGACGTAAAAAAAATTGTCCTTTCCATAAAAACAAAAGCCATGGGGATCGATGGAATTAATCTCCGCATGATTCTTCTTCTTTTGGACTTCATTCTTCCGGCTCTCACTCACATCATTACTATTCCCTTAGTTCAGGTGTATTCCCTTCCTTATGGCGGAAGGCATTTGTGATTCCTCTACCTACAACTAACAATCCTGGCAGCTTAAATCATTATCGTCCTATCTTTTTTTCTCTATTCTTCCATTTTTCTCTAAAATTCTTGAAGCAGCAGTGTATTCTCAACTATCCTCTCTTGTTCTTTCTAATGGACTGCTCAGTGAATTTCAATCGGGATTCCGCCCGGGACACAGCACGGGTACTGCGTCGTTGAAGGTGACTGAGGACATCAGAAATGGCATGGAGCACGGCAAGGTGACCATCCTTGTACTTATTGATTTCTCCAATGCTATTAATACGGTAGGTTACGATGTTCTCCTTGCTTTACTTGCTCGCCTTAATCTCTCTCCAGTGGTTCTCGATTGGTTCGCCTCTTATCTTCGTGGCCGACAGCAAGCAGTCTGTGTTGAGCAAAATATCTCAAGTTGGCGTGACCTTGTTTCTGGCGTTCCCCAAGGTGGTATATTGTCCCCTCTCCTGTTCTCCATCTTCATCAACTCTCTTACTTTACTCCTTTCTTCTTCTTTTCATCTATACGCAGACGACCTGCAACTCTACCACTCATGCGATTGTGAGTGTATTGACTCCTCGGTTGCGCTCATTAACAGGGATCTTAGCATTATTGCAGACTGGTCGACTAAGTACGGAGTAGTTGTAAACCCGGGTAAATGCCAGGCCATAATTATAGGAAGCTCCCGGCAAATTTGTAAAATTAATTTCGAGGCTATCAATCCCGTTAAATTTAATGATGCTACGATCCCTTACTGCCCCAGCGTAAAAGACCTTGGACTGCAGATCGATTCAACTTTTAGCTGGGTTCCTCACGTCACTGAGGTCTGCCGTAAAGTAACTGGTATGCTTCGTTCTCTTTATAGACTAAAGAACTTCCTTCCTCTGAGAACCAAAATCTCCCTCGTCCAATCCTTAGTCATTCCTACTATAGATTATGCCGACGTGTGTTACTGCGATCTTACTCAAGTCCTTCTCATTAAACTCAACAGATTAGCCAACAACTGTATTCGCTTTATTTTTAATATCCGTAAATACGATCATATTTCTTCTTTTCGTTCGCAGTTATCATGGCTTCCTATTCCTGAACGTCGTAAAGCCAGAATTCTTTGTTTGTTGTACTCTCTACTCAATGATGCTCACTCTCCTCTTTACTTAAAATCTAAATTCCCGCTTTTGAGTTCCGCCCATTCCCATTCTCTACGCTCTGCAGACAACCTGACTCTGCGTACTCCTCTGTTCCGGTCTACTTTTTTGGAGAAATCTTTCTAGGTTCAGGCTGTGAGGCTCTGGAATGCTCTTCCTGAAATGATTAGGAGAGCTCCTAGTCGCTCTGCGTTTAAACATGCTGTGAAGGGGTTCTTTCTTCGGCAGATTAATGATGGGTCATCCTAATTATATATTTTATGTATGTATATGTATTTATAGTGTATATTATGTATCTTGTATGTATTTACGCATTTTTTTTGTAATGTATGTATTTTGTCAGTATGCATGTGCACTTTATCGCACCACCAACTAAAAGTTTTTCTGTTTGGTCAGCTGGTTGACTGGTAGAGAATGCCAAACGGCATTAAGTCCGCCTTTTGTACATTTTTGTTTTTGTGCAATAAAGTTTAAATAAATAAAATAAATAAATATATCACTTCATATATGTGCAAAATTTCATAGCTTTATCTTTTGAATTGACGGTTCTACAGATTTTTGATCCGAAACGGACCCATATTTTCCACAGTGCGCCGAAGGGGTTTTAGTGCGGTAGTCTGGCACACTCGGTGCCAGGAGTCCCACACTCTCCCGGGTGAAGACCCGGAGGGTCGTCCGTAAATGGATTTCCCCTTCGTAACAAAAAAAAAAAAGGCCTTCCCACTCCAACCTTTCCCTCTACACTCTCCTTGTATATCTGCTTAGTCAACCTGCTTTCATTCATCCTCTCCACACGACCGAACCATCTTAACATACCCTTTTCTATTCCTGTAACTACATCTTCTTTCACATCACAACAATCCCTTATCACGCTGTTTCTTATCCGGTCACTCAATTTCACACCCATCATACTCCTTAACGCTCTCATTTCCACTGCATTTATTCGGCTTTCGTGCTTCTTTTGCCACACCCAACTTTCACTCCCATACATTAATGTCGGGACCAACACGCCCCTATGCACAGCCAGTCGAGCCTTTTTGGATAGTTTCTGACTGCTCATAAAGGCATGCAAAGCTCCATTCACCATGTTCCTCGCGTTCACTCTCCTTTCAATATCACTATCATACTTGCTATCTGATATAAACTTTGATCCTAGATATACAAACTCTTTCACTTGCTCAACTTTTTCTCCTCCAATCAAAATATTACATGCTGTCATTTCTTTCTCCATTTTAAAAACCATTGTGTTAGTTTTACTTGCGTTCACTTTCATTTCTTTCTCTTTTAAAACTTCATGCATACAGTTTACCATCTCCTGTAACTCTTCCGCTGATGACGTCAGTATAACCTGATCGTCGGCATAGAGCAGACATTTGACGAGTAACTCATTCATCCTTAATCCACTTTCAGACTCTTTCAAATCTGTCAAACAACTATCCATAAATAGGTTGAACAGCCACGGCGACGCAACACATCCTTGCCTAACGCCTTTCTCAATCTTAAACCACTCAGTGTGCGCTCCGTTTATCCTGACACAAGCACTCGAATCCTCATATAAGGATTTCAGTGCTGGTATTAAGAGTCTGGTCATCCCATGCATAGAAAGTGTTGACCATAATTCATTCCTCTCAACTCTGCCATAGGCCTTTTCCAGATCTACGAATATGCAATAGACTTTTTGACTCTTGGCCAAAAACTTTTCGGCTATGCATCGCAATGAAAAGATCTGCAGGCTTACTCTCGACTCGCAATGCCAATATATAATGCCAATCTCAATGCAAGAAACGTCATTTGGCACTCTTGAATTTCACACTAGCGCCACATTGGGGCGAAATCGGGCGGATATTGAGTGAACTAATTAATATTGAGATTGTGTTCTGGAACTTGGAATTAGTTACTCTTGAAGCCATTTTGACAGCTCGACATTGCGTTGAACTTGTGTTAGTCTTGGATATTTATTGTGATTATCACAATAAGGAAATAGTAACTTTGTGAAAATTGCGTATACATTTTACTTGTAAAAAAGTGCATACAATGGCTCGTTTGGTGTTGCAAAGTGTAATTTTCAGTGATGCCTGTAGAAAGAATTTGCGAGAAACGCGTAATTTGCGTAGGATTGCTCGGTATGCCGCCGATAAAACATTTGCTATGATTGATGACGAATTTAAGCGAAATTATCGTGTCACCAAGGCATTGTTCCATTATTTATATCAAGAGCTAAAACCCTTGATGCAAGCGCCTAAAAGAAGAAGTGATATCAGTACAAAATACAAGGTAACTTTGTTTTAAATTATGTGAGTACTTTGTGTTAGTTTGTGATACAAACAAGTTTGCAAAAGTACCTAATTGCTTAAATAATTGGTTTTGGTCTACAGATACTAGTAGCACTTTCATTCTATGCAACTGGCAGCTACCAACGCCTAGCAAGATGTTCACTAGGTACTACCATGTTGCAGTAATCAGTATCTCGATTGAGGGATGTGACAGCAGCATTGAATCACCCGACAATCCTGCATAAATACATAAAATTTCCTCAAACCGTTTCAGAACGCAATGTTATTTAAAGAAGGTATGTAAATTGTGTTTAAGACATGACAATTTATTTTATTTGGCAGATAAATGTGTGTTAATATCTGTGTTTGTTGTAGGTTTTATGAAAAAATTTGCATTCCTGGAGTAATAGGATGCATAGATGGAACCCATGTGGCAATAGTACATCCTGCTGAAAATGAAGAAAGATATTTTAACAGAAAACATTTCCATTCAAGAAATGTATTAATAGTATGTATCCCTTTTATATGTTTATTACACAAGTTCATAATAAGCTTATTTTATATTACCACTACATTTATTATTTATTTATTTTTGTTACAGATCTGTGATGCGGACTTAAATATATGTAAGGTGTACCAATATTAAATAACTCCAAGATAGTGTTTCAGTATATTTTTATTTCCTTTACTTTTCTACACCACCGTCCGAAAGAGACTGCCCCTTCAGCCGAACGTTTCCTTTCTTAAAATAACTACTACAATTTTGAATTTACAAATTTCTACTAGATTATTATAATTAAAAATAAATATTGTAAGAGATTAAATGACAAATATTAGGGCACCTTACACTCGTCCATCCTGACAGCGTGTATGTCCTCATACACGTATATGTCGAAGACCTTACACTCGGCTGAAGAGGTAGTCTGTATGATCTTATAATATATAAATATTTATCTTTACAATGCTTATTTTTTTGAAATCCAATATTCTGTTATTACCCTAAAATAATAGTAAATTACACCCAAAAACATTTATCTAACAAAAATTGGTTGTTAACAATAACATTTTAAATCAAGTAATGATAACAATAAAAATAAAAAAATGTTCGATCAATCATCGATCATCTATTCATGGTTTCATTTTCTGGTTAATCATAATTGTAACATCAATTAATTCTATCCTTTTGGAAAAATCATTCGTAAACCAATCAATTCTTACGAATATTACTAATGAGCTCTAAACCAATCATTTCTTAGAGCTATTTATACTAATTTAACGAACCGATCCAAAATTTCTCGTTAAGAAATATGTGCGAACCAATCACTTCTCGCTATCTTCAAGGCCTGGGAGCGAACCAATCAATTCTCACTCCTGACCTGAAAACAAATACGATTTCTTTCTGTACACGACAATCATAAGCCAATAAATTTTAAAACAAACATGATCTGAATTTCTTATGAAAAACTGTACTCATTATCTTAGAATAGAATAGAATAGATTTATTTTCAAAATTGGATACAAGGTATCACTTATTGACGTCACATAACTTAAATCTAATTATAACTACTACCGCTTCCAAAGCGCATGTGTAGAAAAAGCGGCGGAACAAACTACACTGCAGTAGTATTTCTTAGTTATCACTATCAGAATCATCATTAACATCTAATGCCCTAATGTGTATCCATCGGCAATCTATCGCAATCTATCGGCAGCCACAGTGGTTTTTCTTTTATTTTTAGTGCCTTCAAAGCCGGGAATTGGAGCTACCTTATAGCGGTCATTTTCTAGAACCTTGACAACTCGATAAGGCCCCTCATACGCTGGTAAGAGTTTACAACTTCTACCATTGTTTTGAAACGCAGTTTTAGTGATCTTTACAAGGTCACCTTTCTTATAAATACGTGCCGGGTGCCTACCTTTATCATAATAATTCTTTTGGTACACTTGTGCTCTGTCAATTTTATTCTTTACTTCGTCATGAATTGTAGCAAGGTCAACTTTTTCACGCGTTTCGGCTATGACTTCGTTCAAAGCCGGATTAAGTTCTGCATTGATTGCCGTACCAAACATCACTTCCGATGGTGTTCTACCTACGGTTTTCTGTAGAGTATTATTTAGGCCCCATTGAATCTTACCTAATTTGTTATCCCAATCTTTCTCATTATCCCTTAAGTTTTGCGCAGTCAGTGAGTCCAAAATGGTGCGATTATAACGTTCTACCTGCCCGTTTGAACGCGGGCTGGCTACTGCGTTAAGAACATGTTTGACACCTCGATCTAGACAGAATCTCCTAAACGTGTGGGAAGTTTACAGCTACCACGGTCACTAATAAGTCTGTTTGGCGTGCGAAAAGTGTCAAAAATTTCTTCTAAGACTTTGATAACGCCCTGAGTCTTTGTATTCCGAACCGGCTTTATAAATACGAATTTAGTGAAGGAATCTATCACGACTAGTATATGCGTATTACCCTTTTTAGATTTAACAAAGGGCCCAAGGTGATCGATGTGCAAGGTGTCAAACGGTGTCTTTATCTTTTCAATTGAATGTAGTAGTCCTTCACGAGAACAGTTTTGCTTTTTCGCATAGGCGTACTCTATACATGCGCTTACATATTTTTTTACAAAACGTGACATCTTTGAAAACCAATAATGTTTTTTCATCTTTTCTAATGTTTTTTCGAAGCCAACATGTCCGATATCGTCATGGTTCATCTTGCACAACTGCCACCTTGCACCCTTAGGTACTACCCAACGAATATCATTATTACCGTCACCAACACGTTTGTACAATCTGTTATCCCTTAACAAATAATTATTTTTGATGTACGCTAATCCTTTCGAATCAAAGTCACTGTTTAGCGTGTTGCGAATTCGGTTCAACTCAGAATCTCCCCTTTGCAGGGTGAGTAACCAGTCCTCATCTCCTATTACTATAACAGCTGAAGTACTGGTTATGTTTGACACTGGATTTCGAGACAATGCGTCCACGTGGGTCATTTTCGTTCCAGCCCTATAATTGGTGTAATTAAATTCTTGAAGTGCTAGCCACCAGCGAGCAATGCGTGGTACAGGTCTCGTTTCTGGAAAGTCGATCGTAGTACACTACAGTCAGTTATAACCTTGAATTGTTGGCCCATAAGATAAACCCGAAATTTTTTTAAGGAACAAACAACCGCAAGCGTTTCAAGCTCGAATGAGTGGAAATTTTTCTCCTCGGGGGTTGTTTGCCGACTGTAGAACGTCACAGGTCGAAATGATTCGCTGTCTCCACTACGTTGTAAAAGGATTCCACCTATACCAACCTTGCTAGCGTCTGTATGGAGTTGAGTCTCCGCGGCGGGATCTAAGGTCTAAGGGTCTAAATGACCCATACTCTCTTGACACGTCCGTCCTGTTCAAACGCCGCATGCGAAATGGCCGAGGTGGGAGGTATGAGTTCACTATGAAATCACTTGAAGGTACCTAGCGCGGCAAACTAAAACTAATAATATTATAGGAATTACGGATCAAATTCTGTAGCTCTGGGTCTTTTCGACCCATGCGCGACTACTGGCGGGTTATGTGAGTTTCGAAAGTAGTGGGTTATATGGTACTACCTAAAACTACTATGGGACGCTTTCAAGAGGAGTATGAGTGACATACTCCTCTTGAAAGCGTACCATAGTCGTTTTGGGTTTGATCGGTTACGTGTTGTTAGAATTATGGCGAATAACTCCCGAAGTTGTTCAGCTGAAGCTGTGAGTGTAGCTTCTTGTAGTGTTGATTCAACGTTTATATGAGCTTGGAACATTTTCGAAAGTAGTGGGTTATATGGTACTACCCATTGGTTATCTATTTCCAGTTCGTCTTTGCCTTGTATTCATATTTTTGCTGTGAAGCCACCGTTTTTTGGTGATCGTCTTCTATATTTGGGATAGCCGTCTTCTTCAGTTTTTGTATCATCCAAGTATGGTTTTGGATATTTTTTTATACATTTTCCATCACTCATGCATGGTGCATTGAAGTTTAATGATCCACATGGTCCGTGAATCATATTTTTCACTACTATGTTGTACAGTTCCGGATCTTTTTGTGGATCGGGAACTTCTGCTTGGATGATTTTGTCAATATCCGTGGGATAAATTTTATCGTGTAGCCATATGAGATTGTGCGAGTGAGGTAATCCTCGTTTTTGCCACTCAATTGTATACATTCAGCATCGAACGGTTAATAAATCTTTAATAAATCTTTTTTGTTTTTGTCGAAAAACTCAGGCTATTATGTCGTGTCGATCCATGGAGGTTTGTCCGTATTTTAGTTGCTCTTTGATGTCTGGCCATGATGAGTTGCATGTAAATGTTATGAAGAGATCAGGTCGTCCATATTTTCTTACGTAAGTCGTGGCATCTTGAGTATATTCGTGCATATGTCTTGGACTTCCTGTGGTTGATGAAGGTAATATTACCATTGTTCCAATATCATCAATATTGCCGTCATTCATGATTGCGTCTCGAAGATGGATGTATTCTTCTGTGCGTAGTTTCTTCTGATTCAGTCTTATGTACAGCATCCGTTCTGCTTCTATTTTTGCGTACATATCTACCAGAAATAGTTGAAATAAACGGCGAGTGTTGAGTATGTGATTGTATATTTCATTATCCCTGATCAATAAGCGGTAAGCATAGAACTCCTTGGAAGTGACTTTTTTGTTTGTTTCTATGCCTGTTTCAGGATGCACTTGTTTTATATTGAAATGGTATCCGTCCTCTCCGTGCAGAAATATTAATGGATATTGAAGAGCATCATAGAAACGGTGTCTCTGCAATGCGTTGTAGTCCTTTTCCTCTTCGTTGTACAATTATGTCACGGCTTGTATTTTCATTGTCTACAATTACGATGGCAACTTCATCTATCTGAGGTGCATTAAATCTACGTTCGTGCTCTCCAGGTGGTCTTTTTTATTATCGGCTCGAATTACAATTTTATAGTCATCAGAAATCATGCGGTCTAATGTTGTTTTGAATATGTAAATCAATTGATTGTATTTGTGTAAGATCTTCTGTACATTTCGGATTATTTCGCGACTCAATCCATTAAAATTTTGTGCATCGTTGATCAATTTCTTGTTCTTCATTTCCGATGAAATATACTTGCAGAAATGTATAATCTTCGTTAGGCATTGGCAGTAACGATCCTATTTTGTGATAAATTTGCCCCTGAATTGAAAATACATATTCAAATTCATTTCTATTAGTGTTGGTCGAAGTAACTCCGAAAGAAGTCATTTGGAAGCAGGAGTTATATGATCTTATATTTTGAAGAAAGTGTCTTGATTCTTGTGTTTCCCCGGTCATGTAATGTAGAAATTCTTTTTCTTGATGAGATGTTCTTTTTGTTGCCGCCGTTTCGCTGCAGAACTGGCAAGATCTCCTCCTCTTTTACGTCTAGGCATTGTTTTTTACACTATTAACTATTTTTTCAAAAATAATAAATATAAATAATTAATAATCAAACTGAGAACTTTCTTTTTTTAAAGTCTGTTAAAAATACTTACATTTGGTATCCGTACTAATATTATAAATGCGAAAGTGTGTCTGTCTGTCTGTCTGTTCCTCTTTCACGGCCGAACCACTGAACCGATTTTGATGAAATTTGGCATGTATATAGTTTAAAACCCGCGTTCAAACATAGGCTACTTTTTTTTCAAAAATCGACCCCCAACATAGTCAAATGGGGGGATTGAAAGTTTGTATGAAAATCATCGTTCCGCTTTCACGCCTGAACCGCTGAACCGATTTTGATGAAATTTGGTATGTATATAGTTTAAAAGCCGCGTTCAAACATAGGCTACGTTTTTTTTTTTTCAAAAATCGACCCCCAAAATACTCAAATGGGGGGGTGAAAGTTTGTATGAAAATCATCGTTCCGCTTTCACGCCTGACCCGCTGAACCGATTTTGATGAAATTTGGTATGTATATATTTTAAGACCCGCATTCAAACATAGGCTATTTTTTTTTCAAAAATCAACCCCCAAAGTAGTCAAATGGTGGGGGGGAGTGAAAGTTTGTATGAAAATCATCGTTCCGCTTTCACGCCTGAACCGCTGAACTGTCAGCGGGTCAGGCGTGAAAGCCGAACGATGATTTTCATACAAACTTTCACCCCCCCCATTTGAGTATTTTGGGGGTTGGGGATTTTAATGAAATTTGAAATGCATATTGATTAAGATACGCGTTCAAACATAGGCTACTTTTTTTTTTCAAAAAATAACCCCCAAAACAGTAAAAGGGGAGGTGAATCATCGTTCCGCTTTTACGGCCTATCTAGACCGATTTTGATGAAATTTGGTATGTATACAGTTTATGTATTTTTATTTTAACGTCAACAGAAATTTATAATCTGTGAAAATGTCACCTGTCTAGCTAATACGGATCATGAGACACGCCTGGTGACAGGAGGATGGGTGAGCGGACAGACGAACTGACAGACAGACGGACACCGAAGTCGAGTAATAGGGTCCCATTTTTACCCTTAAGGTACGACGGAACCCTAATAAGTGTTAATTTTTGATATGCAAAAGATTAGAAAATTTATTCCTTCAATGAACAATTTGTTTGATAATGCAGCAATAGATGGCGCCACCATGTAATGTAAAAGTCGCTATCGTTTGTCGTTCGACAATCAATAAGATTTCTATGATTTTGATTGCATTTTCAACCTTAGTTAATAAGTTGTTAGTCGTTTCGTATTCATGCTTGAAGACCTCTCGTTGTGTTTTGTTCATTTGTATTGAAAATTGAAATATGTTCATTGGTTGATTTTGAGTTGTTGTTTTGGTTGGTTTAATTAAATATTAATTTGAATTTGTTTATTTTTATTTGTTTAGGTCTGTATTTATATAGTACTTATTTATAGGATTAGAGGTATTCATGTTTAGGGTTGCCGTGTGGTTCCCGGCATTGCCGTGTGGTTCCCGGCACCAATACAAAAAAGAATAGGACCACTCCATCTCTTTCCCATGGATGTCGTAAAAGGCGACTAAGGGATAGGCTTACAAACTTGAGATTCTTTTTTTAGGCGATAGGCTAGCAACTTGTCACTATTCGAATCTCAATTCTATCTTAAAGCCAAATAGCTGAACGTGGCCTATCAGTCCGCTCAGGACTGTTGGCTCTGTCTACCCCGTAAGGGATATAGACGTGATTATATGTATGTATGTATGTATGTTTAGGGTTTAGATCTGCAATTCTGTAGTATTATAGGTTTATAAGTAGGTTAAGTTCTATAATATTTGGTTTAGTAGATTTTTTTTTTTGAATTATTAATTTGATTTAAATTCACGGTTAGATTAAAATATTGATTCATTTATTGGATTTTGAAAATTGCATTCCTATAGGGGTAGTAAGTTTGTATGAAACTTTGTCATTTTTGATGTTGGACACATGAAATGTAAGATTTGTTTATTAAAAAATTCGAATACAGTAATAAGATTTAAAAATTCCATTCCTATCGCGGAATTTCGACAATTTTAACGTTGGGCACATGAAATTTTAGAATTAAATTTTGGTTAGTATGAAATAATCATTAAAACATTGGATTTTGAAAACTGCATCTCAAGGGCGAAAAATGAGGGTTGGAAGTTTGTATGAAACTTCGTTTTTTGATGGGTGTCGAAGTGCGAGAAGTCTTAAATATTG
Source organism: Amyelois transitella (assembly GCF_032362555.1). Classification (NCBI taxonomy): domain Eukaryota; kingdom Metazoa; phylum Arthropoda; class Insecta; order Lepidoptera; family Pyralidae; genus Amyelois; species Amyelois transitella. The sequence goes on from NC_083536.1 coordinate 957,911, forward strand.
GTGAGTAAAAAATACGTATCAGTTGCGGAAAGCAGGATGGCACTAAATAGGATGGGATGGGACAGGATAGGACTGGACGGGGCAGGACGAGACACAACAGGTTGGGACGGGACGGAACAGAACGAGAAGAGACGGGACAAGACGGGATAAGCCACTATGAATTTAAATCAAATATTAACTTAAAACAGTCCCGCACGATACGGGATTAAAAAATGGGTGAAATTTTATGGCATATCCTTATAATCTAAAATACATTTGCGCGGGCGAAGCCGCGGGCAAAAGCTAGTAGTATATATTTGGTAAACCCATCTATTATAACCGATGCGTATTCTTTTCGGTCACTTTTGCCACTAAGTTTTCCTGTCAAGTCAATGTGGATAGTGTGTCAAGGCACCGATACCTTTGGGATAGGATGCATACGTAATTGCTGGGCTCCTGAAACGCCCTTTGAAGAGGTACATACTATGCAAGAGTTAACGAATTTCCGAACATTCTTTGACATTTGTGGAAACCAGTATTGCTCGTAAATTTTGTCGAGTGTTTTCTCATAACCCAAATGTATGATTTCGCTATGGACATGGTTGATCAAAGTCCAAATTAGAGATCGCGGTACTATTGGCAACCATGAGCTGATTTTGTTGCGCTCAACTTTCCTATAAAGTATACCATCACGGACATCATATGTTTGTGACGTTGCTTGCGGGAGTTCGTTATTAGAATGCTTACAAATGAGGTCAAGAATTTTGGGGTCTCTCTTTTGCTCAACTTGAAGCCAGCTATCATGCAATTCAACAAAGTTAATTAGTTTACGCGAAGTAGATGGTACTGATTTGATTTCTGCTTGTTCATCGGAGGTCTTAGTAGAGAAAGGAAGCGGATTTCTCGACAAGTAGTCGGCGTGTTCCATGCTACGGCCTTCTTTATAGACAACGTCAAAATCGTGAGCTTGAAGATATGCCCACCAACGGTGAACACGCGGAGAGAGATTTTGAGGCTTTTAGGGAATTGCAATCTGTGAAAACCGTGAAATGTTGGCCATACAGATAGTGACGAAAGTTTTCAACCGCTCTGTATCCGTGGTGCGACGGTTAAAATATGCTACAACCCGTGGTGTATTATTCTCTCCTTGTATTAGGATAGCACCGTACCCATCAGAGCTCGCGTCCGTGTGGAGTTCTATCGGAATTTCGGGGTTAAAGATTGTAAGAACCGGTTCACAGGTTAGAATAGCAATTATCTTACTATGAACTGCACGGTGTTTATCGGACCAGGTAATGGGCCCTTTTAACTTCGTGAGTGGGTATAACGGTCCAGCAAGTGTGGCAAAATTAGGGATAAACCTTCGGAAGTAGGAGGCAAAACCGAGGAATTGCCTCACTTGTGTAGCTGTAGCTGGTATTGGGGCATCAACGAGGGCTTGAATTTTCCGCGGGTTGGGTCTAACCTCACCAGCGCGAATCAGGTAACCAGAAAATCGATCTCCTTTTTTAAGAATTAACACTTGCGGAAGTTAAAAGAAAACCCAGCTTCGGACAGTGCTGCAAGCACATTGTCCTAAACGCTGTAACCCTTCGGCTACGCCTGACGAGAAAGAGAGTACATCGTCCATATACGCAAGAGCTACGGTATCTTTAAGGGATTTTAGTGCCTTATTAATGCAGCGCTGGTAAACGGAAGCCGCATTTCTTAACCCAAACGGCATGGTTAGATATTCATATTGTCCATCCGGTGTTACGAAGGTGGTTCGTTCCACCGAGCTGGATTCTACAGTAATTTGATGGTATCCGGATGCCATGTCAAGCGAAGAAAAGAAGTGCGCCCCAGTCAGTCTATCTACTTGCTCATCTATTCTGGGTAAGGGGTAGTGTTCGGGACGTGTATTCGCGTTAAGTTCCCTATAATCGACGCACATCCTATCTGTTCCGTCCTTTTTCTTAACTAAAAGGATAGGGCTCGCGAATGGCGAAGAGCTTTCACGTATGACGCCTGCCTTAAGAAGAGACTGGATTTTACCTTTTACAATTTCTTTCTCGGATGGAGATAATCGATATGGACGCCGTTGCACAGTCTTATGACGGTCAATCAAATCAATTCTGAGACCACCTGTCGATACACGTCTAGTAGGAACACCATCGATAAAGAATTCGCTATACTTTCTTAACACATTAAACAAGGCTAGTTTTTCTTCATCAACTAGGTCGGTATCAATAGCACTAAGGTCAAATCCGGTCATGTTTTCACATAAATTGATATATTTACGAAGGGTAAAAGTAAGATGGTCACTATCAATTTCGACATGAATACCTTGCTCGAAAACATCCCTTCCTATTATAACTGATTCTGAAATCGCGTTATTGGGTACTACATGGAATACTATAATACTGACAGAGGGATATCTTGAATAGTTACAGTACTAAGAATTTGTTTGGTGCATTTCAAGTCTTCCCCACCGATCCCGGTTAGGTACACAATGTCGTCGCGTTCAGTACCAGCAAGTTTCGTGATATAGCAGAGTTTAACAAGGGAGCATGCAGATCCGCTATCGAAAAGAAAAAAAATGACCTCACCAGATGACGTCGACAGGGTACCTCTTACTGTGCGCCGCGTGCAGATCTGGACCTCCTTGCGCGTTGCTAGCACCGCTCCTAGTTTCTTATCGGGACAGTTAGGGCTAAGATGCCCTGATTTTCCGCAGGTGAAGCAGGTCACGGTCTTTTCTTTATCTTTATCAGAAGTATTCAGTTTCATGGTGTCGCGGCGCTTACGGCAGTCTTCTATTTTGTGGCCTCTATTACCACAGAAATGGCAACTTCCGTTAAATTTGTAATCTGTGATACGCGCACGCTTAGTATCAGTTTCGCAAGCCTCAAATTCGTCGTGGTGTCGTTTGAGGGAAACGCCATTAAGTATCCTGAATAATTGAGCCCTTGTAGTTACAACGTGCGAGTTAAGCTCTCTGCGTATCAAGGGGTCCTTTTGTGACAATAATGAAATAGCAAACCCGGTAGTGATATCTTCAGCCATTCCAAGCCGCGGGACGCGTTCAATGAGATTCCAGAGCCTAAAGCCAGCTTCACTAGCGGTTTCTTTGTTCGTTATTTGAAATCTTATTATTTCATCAAAATAGTCCTGTATTAGCATAGGGCGTCCGAACTTCGCAAGTAAAATTTCTTTGACATGCGCCCATGTGATCTCTGCATTACTTAACTTAATTAGACATTTTGCGGCTCGCCCTTTTAGGGCATGCGTGAGAGCGAGTAGCAGTTCGGGTCCTTCCAGCTTGCGACTGTTCACGATTATTTCAGTTACATTACACCAACCTTCAATATCCGAATCAGCTTCATCTGGGTCGAACTTGATGAGTTGAGGCGTGGCGTGGCGTCAGTAGACGGGATAAGAGCGCTTCCATACTAGTCAGGAAGCTTGACGCCTCGGAGCCTGTATTTGAAGATGGACCAGCGGTGGCAGTCTCCTCAGTGTTAAGCCCTCTCGATCCCACTTCTGATAAAGGCTCATCAGAGGTTTCGCGTGTCTGTTTCATATTTTTCTTTACGTGGGTAGTCGGGCGAGTAGATATAGTTTATAAAATAAATTACGAACTACCGTATTGATTAACGTTATGCTTCTTTATTAATTCTACAATTAATAATCACAAGTTAAATTGCTTTATGCGAACAATAAAAAATCAAGATGTTCCACCGAACACGCGGGGCGCGCGCGCAACGTGTTGCCTCTTCAACTGTCCAATCGACAATGCCACGATCGAGATGGCCGCCTCCCCAGTGTTCGGTGTTACGTCAACTGTCAACGCTTGACAGTTAGTATTGAATGTACGAAATGAACAATATCTTTGGACGCGCCGTCATACTTATTAAAACAGCTAGTGCTCACATCATGTTCTACTGGGGAAAGTGCCCAGGAAAACATAAGTGAGTAAAACAGTTTTATTATTATAAATCTATGTAACTTTTTAAAAAATCTTCAATGAATTTCAGCTAACTATGGAATCACAACGGCGGATATACTTTAAGAAAGAGATTATGATGTAATGATCAGCAATGCTGCCTTGTTTCATATAAATTTAATGATCAGCAATGCTGCCTTGTTTAATATCAATCTAATAATCAGCAATGCTGCCTTGTTTCATATCAATTTAATGATCAGCAATGCTGCCTTGTTTCAAATCAATTTAATGATCAGCAATGCTGCCTTGTTTCATATCAATTTAATGATCAGCGATGCTGCCTTGTTTTATATAAATTTAATAATCAGCAATGCTGCCATGTTTCATATCAATTTAATGATCAGCAATGCTGCCTTGTTTCGTACATCTTAATTATATAATAAACCATGTTGCTCAACAGCAATGTTCCAATTCATGTAAAAGTGGTAAGCAAATTTTTTTTTTTCTTATGAAACGTTGTTGTTGTTGTTTTTAATGAGTAACATACAATATAAAAATACACATACAAAAGAAAAACGTTGAAACCTATAGGAAAAGGCAGAAAACCTACGAGGGGTATTTGTTCTTGGGAATCGAACCCAACGCCTATTTAAATATCTTTGTCGTTCATCGTTCGCGCTCACGCATTCTACCCATGTAGGAATGTAGGTAATGTACCTCATCTTTTATTACTTAAACCTTAACGTAATTGCCTTTTTTTTCCTTTTTTTTAACATATTTACGAAGTTTTTTTTATTATATTATCGTTGAAAACCACAATAATGTTTACATTTAATAATCCGGATTCTTAAAATCTTTAAATCTATTCAATAGGTTGAGCCCCTCCTTATTAGTATTATACTCGTAGTATAAAATCATTCCATGACTACGGTGAGTCTTGGTGCATCTAATTGTAAACAACTTTAATAAATGCGCATAAACATTGTAAACAATATTATTTGACTTCACCCTCAGCACGGCGTGAATCGTCGACCGCCTCCGGCGGAACCCGTATTGGCGATCCGCCAGGTCTGGCCCTACTCTCTCCAGGTGCTCGACGAGGCGGTCAGCAATGACCCTTTCCAGCAATTTGCCGGCCTCATCGAGCACGACGAGGGGACGGAACCCGGTCGGAGAATCCGCCGGACGTCCCTCCTTCTGCAGTAGGACTAGTCGGCCCACTTTCCACGCCGCGGGAAACCTTCCCTGCTCGAAACAGGCTGTGAACAGCCCCCTCAGCCGTTCCCCCAGAACGTCCAGAGCGAGGACGAGGGCACGACCCGGAACTCCATCAGGACCCGGGGCGACGTTCTTCGCACGCAGCCGTGTAACGGCCGCAGCAAACTCATCCCGGGTCACCTCCGGGATCGCCTCCACGCCCTCGCTTCTTTCCGCCAGTGGCGGTGCCATACTGGGGGGCTGAAAGGCCGCTCCCTGCGGGAACAGAGCGGCCACCACCTCACCGAGGAACTGCGGATCCAAGGTCCGCGTCAGGGGGGCCGCATATGGCCGGAGCTTATTCCGGACCAGCCGATATGGGCGCCCCCAAGGATCGCGGTCCAAGGTACTCAGCAGCTCCTCGCGTGCTGCCTCCTTGGCGGACGCTATCGCTGTCCTCAGCGATCTCTTCGCCTCCACTAGTGTCGCGCACAAGGCGGCCTCTTCGGTCTCGTCCCTGCGCCTTCTCCTCCGGTATCGGGCGTACTGGCGTCTAGCCCTGAAACAGGCTTTTCGCAGACGCGAGAGCTCGGGCGACCACCAGTACACCCACCTTCTGGGAGGACGAGTACTTACTGGCCCGGGGCATCGAGGCGTCGCAGATTTCTGCTAACGCGCCCCGGAACCACTCGGTCTCGTCCTCTACCACCACATTCGCCGGCGCATGGGACCAACCTTTTACAATGGCCGCCTCGCGGAGAAACTCCTTGTCGAGGCGCTTCAGCTGCCACCTTGGGCCAGCCTCGTTCGGAGTTCGGCTTGGGCCGCTCGGAGCGACCGAGGACGCGGAGAGATCAAACCGTATGTAACGGTGATCAGAGAGCATCTCCACGTCCTCCAACACGCTCCAGCCCTCGACACGGCGCGCTAGGACTGGGCTCGCGAACGTAACGTCCGGACGCGAGCTACCGTTCCATCGCACGCACGTGGGTGCCGTCCCCCGATTCACTACCGCTAGCCCGTTAGTGATGAACCACTCCTCGATAAGTGCACCCCGCGCATCTGTTGCGGGGGATCCCCATGCCGTTGATTTGGCATTGAGATCTCCAGCAACCAGCACGGGGAGAGGGTGACTCCTCAGGACCAGCGCCTCGACCTGGGTCAGGAATGACTCGAACTCGTTGAGCGGACGGTTGGGCGAGAAATAAACTCCAACCACAACCAAGTCACCCAGACGAGCCGAGACCACTCCATGACCTCGCACGACACATGTAGGAGGCGAAGAGCTCACCGAAGACACGATCGCCACCGCACTGTCTTCGTCTCGCACCCAGTTATCCCGGGGCGGGACAAAGTACGGCTCAGAGACCACCGCCACGTCTATCAACCACTGCGCCATGCTCTGACACAACAGGTCCTGTGCACTAGTGCAGTGGTTGATATTCGCCTGGAGAACTTTGAGGGCCATAATTATTCAGAGGCCCCATCACAGGTTTCCATCGCCTCGGCGCTCTGAGCCGCACGAGCAGGCTGCGTCTGGGCCGTAGCCGCGGACGCACCCCGCTTCCCACCTCTCCTTTTTTTGTTTTGGCGCGTGCTGGAGCACGCCTTGCTCCCCACGCGGTGCCCCGTCGGCTTGCCTGCCCCCGCGCACAAGATGCACTTGGGGGCGGCGTTGCACGCCGCGGCCTTGTGACTTCCCCGCTGCGTGGAAGGAGGCGGTGGTCGCCGTCCTGCGGAAGCCGGGAAAGGATGACTACGCAAATCCAAAGTCTTACCGACCCATCGGATTATTACCGGTGCTCGGTAAGATTTTGGAGAAGATGCTGATGGCGAGGATTCGCTGGCACGTCCTCCCCGGCATGAGCCGCCGTCAGTACGGCTTCATGCCGCAGCGCTGTACCGAGGACTCCCTCTATGTCCTGGTGGATCACATCAGGCAGAGGATTTAAGATAAAAAACTCGTCCTGATGGTATCCTTGGATATAGAGGGAGCCTTCGACAACGCGTGGTGGCCGGCCATTAAGTGCAGACTGGCGGAGACGCAGTGCCCTCCTAATCTACGCCGAATGGTTGATAGTTATTTGGGGGATAGGAGGGTTCGCGTTAGATATGCCGGAGCGGAGAGTGTCAGCGAAACCTCGAAGGGATGTGTCCAAGGGTTAATAGGGGGCCCGACCTTCTGGAATTTGCTTCTGGACCCGTTGCTTGTGGGGCTAGATGGCCGGGGCGACTACTGTCAAGCGTTCGCTGACGACGTGGTCCTCGTATTCTCCGGGGACACGGCCCAGGAAGTCCAGGGACGTGCCAATGGAGCCCTCGAATATGTTCGGAGATGGGGAGTCGAAAATAAGTTGAGGTTTGCACCATTGAAAACAAAGGCAATGGTGCTCACCAACAAACTTAAATACGACACCCCAATTCTGAGCATGGGCGGGGTATCCATTGATATGTCCCAGGAAATCAAAATCCTCGGCCTCACCTTGGACAGCAAGCTCACTTTTAACGCCCATGTGGCGAACATATGCCGAAAGGCGTTAAACTTGTATAAGCAGCTGTCCAGGGCGGCCAGGATTGGCTGGGGCTTGAACTCGGAGGTGATAAGGACCATATACTTACGTGGCGGTGGTCGAGCCGGTCATCATGTACGCATCTAGCGTGTGGGCATCGGCCACGCACAAGCTGGGGGTGCAGAAGCAACTAAACGTGGTGCAGCGAGGCTTCGCACAGAAGATCGTCAGAGCGTATTGCACCGTCTCTCTGAACGCGGCGCTGCTACTCGCCGGACTGCTTCCCCTGGACATGAGGATCAGGGAGGCAGCCCTTCTTAACGAAGTGAAGAAGGGTATTGTTCGGGAAAGAACATAAAAACGTTTGAAATCTTTAAAATGTTTTATTTATTAATTTAACAAGATAAATCGACGCACACCAAAGCGGAATAGAAACGGAAAAGGAAATAGCAAAACAAAAATTTTGCCATCAACAAATATTATGTTTTTTTTTTAATTGAACATAAATTGGCGAGGAGCCTTGCAAAAAAATAAAACTAATCGCTCCTGAATTATAAACTAATAAACTTAGCGTTCACATATATATTCTTAATATTAAACTTATTAATCATCATAAATTGGCAATACAGCTACCTTGTTTATGGCTCGTTTGTGAACACTCTGACCATACTTGACCTCCACTACTCTTACTTTACCGTCTGAGCCTGGATATAAATTTATGACTCTAGCAACAGGCCATTTAAGTGGAGAGCAGTTATCTCCAATTAATAAAACCAAATCCCCCATTCTAATATTCTGCTTAGCCTTATGCCATTTGGGCCGTGATATAAGCTGAGACAAATAATTTTTATGCCACGCCTTCCAAAAATCCTGTTGGATCTTTGTACATTTTCTCCAGAACTTCAAAATATTTGTGTTACTGTTAGAGGTCAAATCTGGTTCAGGAATACTATTTATTGGAGCTCCACACAAAAAATGAGCCGGAGTCAAAAAAGAAAAATCATTAACATCTTGTGATAATGATGTCAAAGGTCTTGAGTTCAATATTCCCTCAATTTGAACCATTAATGTGTAGAACTGTTCATATGTGAAGCAAATTTCTCCAATAACGCGCTTAAAATGGTATTTAAAAAGTTTAACAGAAGCTTCAAAAAGTCCTCCAAAAGTAGGGCTATAAGATGGAATGAATTTGAACTCAATTCCCCTTGTTGTACAAAAATCTGAAACATTGTCCTTGTGGACTTGAGAATTATTCAAAAGATATAATTGCCTTAACTTATTATTAGCACCTTTAAAAGTTGATGCATTATCACAGAAAACGGTAGCTGGGATTCCTCGCCTGGAGCAAAATCTTTTAAAAGCTGCCAAAAAACATTCAGTAGTGAGATCAGATACTAACTCTAAATGAATGCATTTAGTTACAAAGCAAACTATTACTAGCACATAGCCTTTACTAATAATGGATCTGCGAAGAGTTGACTGTTTAATTTGAAATGGCCCACAATAATCCATTCCAATCTGATTGAACACCCTATCCTGAGTAATTCGAGCGCCAGGTAGTGATCCCATTAATTGGCTAGCCCGTTCTGCTCTAAATTTGAAACATATGGTACATCTATGAACTACCTTTTTTATTTCTCTTACTGCACTTACAATATAATACCTTTGCACTAAACTAGACAAAGTTAATTTTAATCCTGAATGCAATAGTGACAAGTGCTCATTGCGTATGATAAGTGTTGTAAAATGACATTTATTTGGTAAAATTATTGGATACTTTTGATTATAAGGCACATTGGCATTTTCCAACCTTCCCGCAACGCGCATTATCCCTAATTTGTCTAAGAAAGGATTAAGAGATTTAACATTTGTTTTTATAGGTATGTTTTTTACCATACATTTAAGTTCTTGATTAAAGTGTAAAGATTGAATGTACACAATCAAGCGTGACATTGAGTATCTAATTTCAGAAGCAGTGAGATTTCTTAAATTCCTATCATCTTTGGCAAGTTTACAGTTATTTATAAACCTAAGAACATAAGCATATATACGTTGCAACCTAGTTAACGTTGATACATTTGAAATAGGAAACATTTCTTGTTGTATGCTACAATTAACAACATTGAGATCGTCAATATCGTCTGATATAACCTTATTTAAACTTATTTCTTTGGGAATGAAATTTACATCATAAAGTTCTTGTGGCCCTTGCCACCAAATTTGGCAAGAAGCCAATTGAGTGGGATTTAACCCTTCTTTGCATGGTGATGGAAATTTCAATCATAACATTTAGTGAAGAAAAAAAGGTACTCAAAAACTGTAAACTTTAAATTTGTTGTTGCTGGCAACTTTATAAATGACTATTGCGTACAACAAAACCCTAGTACCAGTCTACTAGAACAAGAATTACAATAAAAAAAAAGAAAGGTCACTTCGGTGTAAATTTCCCAAATGTAAAGGCTATTCCACAATTTCGTGTAATCAATGTGAAGTTAATTTGTGGTTGAATAAAAATAATAATTGTTTTTTAAATTATCATTTAGAATAAAGGAGATTAAGTAAACAATATCTTTTGACTTATTTAGTAATGAGTTATATATGTAACAATGTATAATGATGTAAATTTTTATCACTGTTTTTTAAATAATTCAAATTCTTATTTATACTAGGATTTTTTTAAATATTTTTCCTTTAATCTAGAGCATTAATTACATCAACCTGATTTATTTTAAATGAAATAGGAAAAATCATGCAATGAAGGGTTAAACCCCTAGACAAGCAATCAACCGGATTGTTTGACCCATTAACATGAAACCAATTACATTCTTTCGTTAATTCATTGATAGTACGTACTCTATTTTGAATATATTGTGGCTTATTATCAGATTTTAACCACCAAAGTACTATCTGAGAATCAGTAAACAAATACTTATATCTAAAATTAACATTATGAAATAATGATAATATTTTCTTAAACAATTTGGCCAGCAATACTGCACCATTTAACTCTAGTTTCGGTATGGATGTTTTTGCATTAACAGGGGCAATTCTTGATTTACTACAAACTAATGATACATGCACCATTTTTCCATGTATAGCTCTTATATAAACACAACTGCCAAATGCAATATTTGATGCGTCACAATAGCCAATTAGATCTACATGGTCAGCATTACATATTTTAAGATTTCGGTCTATTATAAGGGGATCCATATTCATTAAATCACAAAAAAAAAATTATTCCAAGATAATAACAATTTATCAGGTAGTGGATCATCCCAAGACAGTTTTTCAATCCATAGCTTTTGTATAAATTCTTTTGCCTTTGTGACAATAGGGCCAGCAAGGCCTAAAGGGTCAAAAAATGTCGCAATACAACTTAAGACAGTTCGTTTCGTCCACTCTTTAGGGAGTTTACCTTCTGGCTTGCATATTCTAAATTGATCATTTTTCATATCTAAAGATAATCCTAAAGCCTTTAAAACAGCTTCATTGTTATCAAATTGATGATGTTCAGAAAATATTTGCTTATCCTTTGGAATATCAGACAATACCTTATTGCTGCTTGAGCTCCATTTATGTAGCTCAAAGCTTCCAAGCCTTTATAAAGTAATTAATTCATTATATACCTGCTTTAATTGCTCAATACTGTAAGACCCAAAAAGACAATCATCGACATAGGTATTATTCAACAACACGCTGGCTGCTAATGGATATTTGTCTCCATACCTTATTGCTAGCTCAACCAGGCATCGCGTGGCGAGAAAACTGGAACTCCTGACACCATATGTTACAGTTTGAAGCTGCAAGCACAATAATGGATCATTAACATTACTTCTCCAAAGGATATTTTGTAAATGATTTTGTGAAGGATCAATTCTTATTTGCCTATACATTTGACGGATATCACACAAAGCTACAAATTCATATGAGCGAAATAATACTAATATCTCGAACAACTTCCTTTGCACTGTGGGCCCATTATAAAGAACATCATTAAGACTTAAATTTAAACTTGTTTTGGCACTTGCATCAAAAACAACTCGGAGACGGGTTGTCTGACTATGCTCTCTTATGACAGGGTGATGGGGCATAAAGTAATATTGATCGATGGGCATCTTTGATGATGCTAAATCGATAAACCTGCCATGTCCTAGGTCAGAATACTCCTGAATAAACTTAGTGTAATTCTTCTTTAGTTCAGGATCTTTGCTAAATCTTTTCGCTAAACTATTTAATCGTTGCAATGCTAAATTGAATGAGTTTCCCAATGTTAAATCTTCGATTGGTATTTTGAGTGGCAACCGCACCTGAAATCGATTATCGATTATCTGTACCGAATTTTTAAATTCGGCTTCACACACTTCGGTCTTTGCTATACCCTCTTTCACAATTTCAGGAATATGTTGTTCGTCCCAAAATTTTTGAAGGAGGGAATCTACACTCTCATTATTACTAGAAATAGCATTTAAAACAACAGGGTTTTCATTATAATTAACAAGACAAATATCGTCTCTTTTTATATTTCCAGAAAGAACATAGCCAAACTTAGTTGATAACAGACATAAATTTCCTTCACATAATTCAATTTTGTCCGGTAACATAATTTTAAAGAATATGTCAGAGGAGAGAAGGTTTTCGGCACCAATTTTATGTTCGGGAAAGAACATAAAAACGTTTGAAATCTTTAAAATGTTTTATTTATTAATTTAACAAGATAAATCGACGCACACCAAAGCGGAATAGAAACGGAAAAGGAAACAGCAAAACAAAAATGTTGCCATCAACAAATATTATGTTTTTTTTTTAATTGAACAGGTATATCTCAGCGAGTGGTAGGAGACCGGGAGATAGAGAGACCCGTCGATTTTCTGGAAGCGCCTCACCCGGCCGGAAGGTTGGGACTCAAATTTTCGTGCCTGGAAGACCGTGCGCAGGTTGACGAGCAGCAGCACGCGCAGCTCCACATCTACACGGATGGGAGCAAGCACGATGGGAAAGTCGGCGCGGCGCTGACCGTATGGGAAGGCGCTGCGGAGACCAGTACCAAGAAGCTGAAGCTCGACAACATGTGCACGGTGTATCAGGCCGAACTGTTGGCCCTTTCTGTGGCGACCGAGTGGGCCCTTCGGAGCTCAGCGCTTAGCTGCAATTTACTGGTTCATTCCAGATACAACCCTACAATGTCGCATCTTATGCTTGAAAAGTTCGATTGCGAAGGAGAATCAACATCAGTTAGTGTACGGTGGGAACGCTGGAAGCGAGCACTCTCTATATATTTAGACGCTGCGGGTATCGATACAAGCCAAAAGAAGAAAGCTAGTCTATTGCATTTCGGTGGCTTAGAATTACAAGAGGTATTTTATAACATTCCTGATACCAGTACGGACGACGCAGACGTATTCAAAGCAGCAATAAATAAACTAGATGCTTACTTTGCACCTAAGCAAAGTAAAGTTTATGAACGACATTTATTTCGATTAATCACGCAAGAATCAAACGAAAAATTCGAAAAATTTCTGGTTCGCCTAAGGCAACAAGCAGATAAATGCCAATTTAAGGATAAAGATGAACAAATTATAGATCAAATAACGGAAAAATGTTCGTTAAAAAAGTTGAGGAAGAAAATATTACAAACAGGAGATTCCATAACACTTGACACTATATATTCGAAGCTAACGCTCTTGAGGCAGGTAACCGACAGCTTGAAGATTTTGGCAAGGAAACAAATAAAAGCCAAGAAGTTAACAAAGTGGATTTAAAAGGAACACGAAGTACCGGAGGAAATTATAAAAAACGGAGGAGTAACATTGAATGTAGTAGGTGTGGAAATAGGAACCATGGGTCTCAAGATAGCAAATACTGCTAAAGAGCCAGCTGCCAGCTAAAGACAAAAATTGTCTAAAATGTGGTTTGAAAGGACATTTTCGTCAGTTTTGTCGGACTAGATACCTATAAAAAGAAATAATGATACAAATGATTATAAAACTGAAAACAAGAGATTCAAAGGACAAAATAAAGATAATGAGACAAGGAGTAAACCGAAAGACGGCTTAAACTATGTTTTTAGAATAGACGAAGACAATGAGTTAGAATGTGAAGTTGGGGGTACAAAAGTTAATATGTTAGTCGACTCAGGCTGTAAATGCAATTTAGTGACAAGCAAAACATAGAAAATTTTAAAAGACAGTGCAATAATGGAAAATCGAATTGAAAATCCAAATAAAACATTTTATGGATACGGAAGCAATCAACCATTGAATGTTATTGAGTCCTTTGAACCAAATATTAGGATTGCTAGCAAATCGCAGAAAGCAACTTTCTACGTGATAAAAGATGGCACGAGAAATTTATTAGGCAAAGAGACATCTATCAGCATGGGGGTTCTCAGGATTGGATTACAGGTAAATCAGACAGAAATGGAGGCACCGTTTCCTAAGCTTAAAGGTGTCCAAATCAACATATCTATTGATGATAAAATACATCCAATTTCTCAACCACTTCGAAGAATTCCCATACCGTTAGAAGAAAAAGTGGACAATAAAATTAAAGAACTAATAGATAGGGATATTATTGAAGAAGTACAAGGTCCGTCTAAATGGGTGTCTCCAATAGTGCCGGTGCAAAAGGATAACGGAGAAATTAGACTGTGTGTCGACATGAGACGCGCGAATGCTGCAATCTTACGAGAAAACCACCCATTACCAACAATGGACAAACTGTTACCCAAAATGAAGGAGGCAAAATATTTTAGTAAATTGGATATAAAAGACGCATTTCATTAACTTGAACTACACCCCGATTGTCACTACATTACTACTTTCATTACGAGCAAAGGTTTGTTCAGGTATAAACGTTTAATGTTTGGAATAGCATGCGCCCCTGAAATCTTCCAAAAGACACTGGAAAGGATCTTGTTAGGATGTGAAGGAACCATCAATTTTATTGATGATATATTAATCCATGGGAAGAATATAGAAGAACATGATAGAAGATTGAAGAAAGTGATAGAAACTTTAGAAGAAAATAATGTGGTGTTAAGAAAAGATAAATGTTTGTTTAGAAAGACTGAAATACAATTTCTGGGACACGAATTTTCAGAAAAAGGAGTTAGACCTTTTGTAGAAATTGTTATAAAATGTGTATATTTGCTTGTGTTTGAGTTTCATGGAATAAAAGACATGATTTTTGCTCAACAATCTATTTGACACTAGATGTACAGAAATGACATTGACATAATGTGAAAAACAAATAAAACTAGACTAACATATACCGCCCACCAAAAGGGCTATGAGGCCTTTTCTTAACATATAAGTAACTTCTCTTAAAATAAAATGCAAAACATCCAATCACTCAGTTTAAAATGCTCAAAGATAAATGTAAGAAAAAATATATAATAAAACTCTATTCGTCATGTACTGAAATAGGCAAGGGGCACAACTTTGAAATGGATCGCCTGCTTAACTTCCCATTGTAACGTACAGTGTAAACTCTCGTTAAGTCATCATGTCCAGGATGTTTTTCCATTATTCGTGCCAAAGCCCACTTGCTTGGTGGCGTGTTTTCCTCCTTCAACAAAACAATATCACCAATCTTAAACTCTGGAATTCTTTTTAACCATTTTGGCCTCTGATTAAGACGTGACAAATATTCAGTTTGCCAACGTTTCCAAAATAATTGAACAAGTCTTTGAGTATGTTGCCATCTGGTCAATAAGTTCATATTAGCTTGAGAGTAGTCACGGTCTGGAACTGTAACCAAAGCTTCCCCACAAATGAAATGTCCAGGAGTGAGCACCTGGATATCATCTGATACATCCACATCCGTACTAATAGGCGTCAATGGCCGAGAATTTAAACAGGCTTCGATTTGTGTAAGCACTGTAGCAAACTCTTCAAAAGTCAAATTAGCAGTCAACGTTTTACGGAGATACTGTTTAACAGATTTGACTCCAGCTTCCCAGAGACCAGCAAAATTGGGGCTGTATGGTGGTAAAAAATGCCATTGTGTTCCCTCATTAGCTAGTTTATCAGCAACCTGACCTGGGATCTCAAGTCCACTTTCTTTGAACATGACTGACAATTCCTTATCCGATGTCACAAAATTAGATCTATTGTCACTCCAAACATGACACCTACCTCTTCTCGAAACAAATCGTTTAAACGCTGCAATGAATGCGCTTGATGTCAAATCGCTCACCAACTCCAAATGTATTGCTTTTACCGCCATGCATATAAATATACAAATATAGGCCTTACTAGTCTTGGCCCCTCTTCCCTTGTGATTAAGTACATGAACAGGTCCAGCAAAGTCGACTCCACATCGAGAGAAGGGACGTGCAGGTGTAACACGTGATTCAGGTAAGTCACCCATCAATTACTGAGTATTATTTGCTCTCTGGCGCGCACAGGTAAGACATTTATGAATATAATATTTGACCAAACCTTTGCAGCCAATGATCCAGTATTTGCTCATCAGGTAAGTAATCATTAATTTTATACCTCCACGCATTGTTTTCAGGTGTGCATCCTTTATAATCAACGGTACCAGTTCATTCCTTTTGCCTAAAATCACAGGATGCTTCATATCTTCATCTACGTTTGCGTTTCTCAATCGACCGCCCACCCTGAGTATATTATTTTTATCAATATACGGATTTAAAGTCTTTAACTTGCTTGTTTTGCTTACTATCTTGTTTTCCCTTAACCTTTTAATATATTTTAAGAATTCTTCTTGACTTTGCTTTATACAAATATCTAACGCGTACTGTATTTCTTCTGTTGTTATAGCGTGATTTAACTTGTCTGGATGTCTTCTCCTATTTAGAAATCTCTAACAATGTACTATCACTCTCAATAATTCGGTAAGTGATTCTTAATTCTCATATTTAATGCATTTCTCCTCTGGTGTTGTAATATTTAAATAAGATTGTATATTGTTCTTCTTTTTTAAATCTGTTGACGATGTCAAGGGCTTAGTGAATTCAATGCTTTCATTCAGAAGCCATGCAGGACCATACCACCACATATTATTTTGCTGTAATTCAGAAATAGATGAACCTCTAGATGCAACATCTGCTGGGTTACTAGAAGACTGCACATGGAACCAGTGATTGCTGCTGACTTGTTCTATTATTTCAACAACCCGGTTTGCTACAAATGGTTTCCATCGGTTTGGTTCTCCAGATAACCATGCAAGGACAATTGTGGAATCTGTCCATGCAAAAACATTCTTTGGAGGAACTCTCATGGCATGACTTACCTTTTGCAATAATTTGGCTAACAATGATGCTCCACTCAGTTCTAGACGTGGCAATGATACAGTTCTAACAGGTGCCACTTTTGTTCTTGCAGCAATCAGATGTGTTTTCACTTCATTGCATTCTGTAATAACTCTGCAATACACAACAGCAGCATATGCCCTTATAGATGCATCACAAAATCCATGTAATGTAATTTGGTTGATTTCAGAGCTCAATGTGTTTATTCATCGTTTAATCTTTACTTTACAAACATTCTCTAAATCTTCTCTAATTGCTTGCCATTCTTCTTTTAATTCTCTTTTTACTTCTTCATCCCAACCAACACCTTCTAGCCAAAGCTTTTGAAATAAAATTTTTGCGGTGACAATAGTCGGTGAAATCCAACCTAAAGGATCAAATATTTTTTGTAAATCTGAAAGTACAGTTCTCTTTGTGACCTTTTCTGTCATTGGTTCTAATTGTAGTTGATATTGAAATTCATCATTACCGATGTTCCATGATAGGATGCCATCCAACTTCATGTCCAAATTTACTTTAGTAGTGATTTGTTCAGCATTTAGAGATTTCAAAAAATCTGCATTATTGGATGCCCATTTTTGTAGCTCGAAACCTCCTCGTTGTAAAACCTTTATCAAATCTTTACTAACTTGTATTGCTTGATCTACGGTGTCCATTCCGGACATTATGTCATCAACATAGGTATCTTCTCGAATAATTCTAGAAACTTCTGGGTACATAGCACCTTCCTCTTCTGCAATTTTCATGAATGTCTTGATCGCAAGATAGGGGGCGCTTGCAGTACCAAAAGTAACCATGCACAACCTGAAATCTTTAATGTCATCGTTACCATTTGTTTGATTATCTGCTTGTTTTGGAACTCGCCGCCAAAGCAGCCTGTGGTAATCTCTATGTTCTTTATGCATTACAACCATTCGATACATTTTAACAACATCACTCACAAAACAAATCTTGTACATGCGCCATCACATGGTTATACTCCGCAAGTCCTCTTGTAAAACTGGTCCCACCAACAGTTCATCATTTAAAGAAATCCCATTTTCACCTTTACAGGAGGCGTCATATACCACTCTAACCTTGGTAGCCTCTTTGTCCCTCCTTACCACTGCATGATGCGGTAGATAGACAGATTTATTGTCTAATTCGTCTTGCGGAACTTCTTCCATGTGCCCCATTCTCAGGTACTCTTCTAAACCCTTTTCGTATTCTTCTCTTAAATCAGGGGACTTTTGTAATCTTTTCTCTTGTTGTAACAAACGTTTCATTGCTACTTGTCTAGTATTACCATTTGGCGCTAATAAATTGTCATATTTAAAAGGAAGTTTGACTACATATCTTCCTTCAGTGTTTCTTGTATAGGTTTTTTCGTAAAATGCTTCGCACAGCTGTTCTTCCTTTGTCTGCTTTCTCTTCAGATCACTATCTATCTCCCACAACGTTCTCAAAAAATCTTCTTCTATAATTTGATGATGCATAACAATTACAGATGTTGGTTGTGTTTTGTCTTCGACTGTCCCAAATAATATCCAACCTAAATTTGTTTTATGTGCACATGGGGAACCTGGCGACCCCTTTACTAAGTCAGGCTGTATAATTTGAGCGTAAACATCTACTCCTAACAGTAAATCTATGGGACCCGGTATAGAATAACTTGGATCAGCTAGAACTTATCCATTTAAATGTGACCAACATTTTGCATTGATATATCGTGAGGGAATTTTAGTGGTTAGTTGCTTTGACATAACATATGTTTTGACCTTCATACTAAATGATTCGCATTTTGATTCTACATTAACATGAGTAACATATTTGATATCATCCTTTGTAGAACCAACGCCTATTACTGTACCCTTAACAGGATACCGTTTGACTTGAAGCAGTTGTGTAGCTCGCTCGCTTATGAAACTCGCTTGCGAGCCTGGGTCAATTAGTGCGCGGAGTGTAGTTATATTGTCATCTTCGCTTCGAACTTGCACAAGCGCTGTTGCTAATAATGCTGTGTTTTGTTTAGTAACTACATGTGACGCCAGCATTGTAATATCAGTTTCTTCTTCTTCTTCGCAGCTCTCTATGTTTGTATGTAGTGCTACATGGGGTTGTTTAGTCTTCTCCGTATTGCCCGATGTTTCACCTGAATTCTCATTGCTTTCTCTATTTTCGTGAAGAAGAGAATGATGGCGCCTTTTGCATAATCTACAGCATAATGGTACTCGACATTGCCTCACAGAGTGTCCCGATGCAAGGCAATTAAAGCACAAGTTGTTTGTTTGAATGTATTCACTTCTCTGAGTAGGTGTGCGTTTTCCAAATTCTTTACAATGACTAAGTGTATGATTCTCGTTGCATAATGGACAAATCTTTGCTTTTTCAACACTTGCGGCAACATGAAAATATTTTTATTTAATTGAGACTTGGGTTGATTTTTGTCGTGCTGGTTCAACAAGTTCAAGTGTACGGAAGCGGTTTTCAAGGAATTTGCGACACATTTCAAGTGATGGTAAGCTATCTGGATTTTCACAATTGTTGCTAACATATTCCTCCCAATCTTTGTGTGTATCTGTATAGAGTTTCTGAACCATAAGAAATATAATAAATGGATCCCAGTTTTCGGTATTTAAATCTAAATTATTCAAATGATGTAAGCATTCAAATGTGGTATCCAATAAATTCTTAATTTGTATTGATGTATTAACAGATACTCTTTTTTGTGAAAATAGCCTTTTCATGATAGAATTAACTGTAATTCTTTTATTGCCATACCTGGACTTTAGTAGCACCCAAGCTTGTTCATAGTTAGATTCAGTCACTTGTATATGTTTGAGTAATGAAGCAGCTTCTCCGCTAAGACTTGTTTTTAAATAGTGCAACTTCTGTACCTTAGTTAATGTTGTGTTATTATGTACCAAGGAGTTGAATAAATCGTGGAATGATAACCAGTCTTCATATTGCCCACTAAAAGTTGGTAATTGTATAAGACAACTCGAGCAGATTGTACATCACTGGGAATTGATGATGGAGCTGCCAAAGATTGTTTTTGTTCACCAGATAGCAAATCTTTAAGCTCGGTTTTTAAGCAAATGTATAATTCCTCGTGTTCATAGAACTCATCGCTTTGTAAATACGGCAATTCAGTTTTCTCCTTGATTGCATGACGTAAAATGTCAGCATGCGCTTCTTTGTATTGTTCCCAATGATCTTCAACACATTTAATCCGAGATTCAACATAATTCCGTGTCAATCTTGCTTTAGGGCATTTTTTTAAATTAATTTGCGTTTTACGTAGGGTACTCACAATATGTTCCACTATTCTTAAAGATTCTTGCACTACTTCAGCCATTGTATTGCATACAGATAATATTGTCTTTTAAACCAAATAATGCAAATATATTGTCGTACCTCGTAATATTACAATATTGTATTATATAAAACAAATTCACTCTTATTGTAATTTACATGTAATGGCCGCTTGCTTGTTCTCTTTGTTTTTCGAAATTGTTCTCAAGGCGTCGGGTGCCTGGGGGCCGGCTTACATTGGGTCTTTCGCTGATATCCGTCTCGATTTTGGACCATGTAGAAATTGTTATAAAATGTGTATATTTGCTTGTGTTTGAGTTTCTTGGAATAAAAGACGTGATTTTTGCTCAACAATCTATTTGACACTAGATGTACAGAAATGACATTGACATAATGTGAAAAACAAATAAAACTAGACTAACACCTTTACAGAAATATGTTTCAAGTATACAAGGATTTCGAGCACCTATAAACATAGGTGAACTTCAGAGCTTCTTGGGTTTAATAAACTTTGTCGGGAAATGGATTCCTAACTTAGCCACTACAACTGAACCCCTCAAAGAGTTACTTCGGAAAAAGTCGGGGAAAGCATCAGAAATTACCAAAAACTGGAGACATTGGCAGAATTAAAATTAGCATTATCTAATATTCCTACCCTGTGCTTCTATGACGTGAAGGACAGAACTATAGTAATAGCTGACGCCAGCCCTGTAGCATTAGGTGGAGTTTTAGTTCAAATCTATACTAATATTATAAAGCTGAAGAGTTTGTTTTGTTTGTTTGTTTGTTTGTTTAAACGCGCTAATCTCAGAAACTACTGAACCAATTTGAATAATTCTTTCACTGTTAGATAGTCTATTTATCGAGGAAGGCTATAGGCTACATTTTATCCCGGATTTCCTACGGGAAACGTCAACAATGCAGGTGAAAGTTGAATGAGTCGGCCATCTGCGAGCTTTCCACGCGAACGCTGCGCAAACCAACAAAGATATAGTAAAACAATGTACTAAAGATGTGAAGTACTCATTTTTTGCCACAAAAAAGTCCGCGAAAGCATATATCTATCTCTTAAGGTTTACTTACAATAACCACTTTTATGTTCATTTTTTAAGATTATTTTTTCATTATAAACATAAGTTATTTTGAAACCAATTTTCTTTAATTCAGTATTAATCCTTATCCAAATAAATATGTTTATTACTTTCGGCTTTTCATGTAGACTAAAATTGCCATTTACAGTATATAAATCAGACGAATAGGTTTTGAGATATAGTCGTTATAAGCAATTTGCAGCGAAACATTTAAAACGGCGAACCAGCGTTCTTTCTAATACGCGTGACCGCCTGCAAAAATAAATATGATGCCCAAAATAACTATTCCACGCGGACGAAGTCGCGGGCACTGCTAGTGAATAATAAAGGTCCCCGAATTATTGCGTACGGGCACAAAACATTGACTGACTGTGAACGAAGATACTGCCAAACTGAAAAGGAAACGCTTGCATTGGTTTGGGCTGTGGAGCATTTTCACGTTTTTCTTTATGGAAAGCAATTTGAACTTGTAACGGATCATAAACCTCTGGAAGTCATATTTGGACCCAAATATAAGCCATGTGCAAGAATCGAGCGTTGGGTTATGCGACTGCAGACATATGATTTTAAGGTGGTTTATAAGCCAGGTAAAGAAAACATTGCGGATAGTTTATCTAGATTGTGCCACTCGGAAAAAACCAGCCGTTAATTCTATTCAAGACGACATACATCAAATTGTAGAGATGACAAAACAAAATGCCATATCATTGAAAGATATTGTAAAATATTCAGAAGAAGACCAAGAGATCATTAAGGTCAAACATATATGATAATAACTGGGATTGTAGTATAAAAAATTACTTGTCTTCGCCAATTATTTATTTTTTAATATATTTTTAATAAACGCAACACTACATACACGCACTCTTTCACGCATGCACTCAATCCTATTCCTGTCCCACTCTCACTCCTTTCACAAATGTCAAAATAATTTAAAAGAAAACGTTCTAATTCCTCTCCGCGCGCAACTGCATCGCTCTCTGCATCGGTTGTGAATATTCGCAAAATTCATCAAAGACGCTAAAACTTTATTAACTACGCACCCGGGGTGCGTAGTTAATAAAGTTTTTTAAAGGTTAATTTGTGAAGTGCAGTGATTTGTGTTTCCTAAGAACTACCCTTTGGATCGTGGAAGATACCGGCGCTGGACGAGAGCTCGAGTTACGGATCAAAGGTACCCCTTGTCCATATCCTTCCGCGAGACCAAGTGTTCCTCACGAGCCGTATCCCTATCTGCTATCCTCACATTACTCTTCTTCAACGCAATACTTCTCACACGCTATTAATATCGTATATTTTACTTAATTCCAACGCACCACGCAACGCATCTCATTACTACATACTTAACTACCTACATTACGCTACACTTTCATTCGCTTAAAAACTCATAAACTCATATGGTTCCCTTATATATAATAATTTATTATCTTATATATTCACAATAGAATATATATTACGCATAACAACTATTCGTTCAATTGTATTTTTCGAGATAATTTGATATTTTTTGTTACGAATCTGCGTCAAATTATTTATCGACATCGCCGCCATATTTATTTTCACCGATTTATTTTATAAATTTATTTTCTAGTGTAGGATTGTATGATAATGTATGCGATATTTAATAAAAGATATTGTTCGTTCCAGAGTTTATTGTTTAAAAGCACAACTAAACATACGAGTTTTAAAGATACACGACCGTACAGTAAAATTAATAATTGGAACTAGCTAACTAACGTTGCGCGTCTGCCTAGGACGCTGCATCAGCGAAACGTTAGGGTCGCTACAATCATCCCCCTCTTAATAAAAAATAGTTTCTGCTCGTTATTACAACAAATTTTAAATCTTCAAGTCGAGTGCATGAAGGCACACAAGAATGCGCTGACTAGACGTCTACGCCATATCGCAATAGCTAAGTATCATGTTACCGACTCTTTAAGTAGGGTCTATGCAATACATCATTTGCTTTACATTCGTAATATTAATATACTTGTACATTGAATTAATATGTCATTTTACAAAAATATTAACTCTGATAGCTTAAACAAACATGGACTTAGTGTATTTTTACACTAATTACTTAATTAATTATATCATTTTACTTCTAGTGAAAAATAAAAGTACATTTCAGTATGATTTCTGATATATCAACATACCTAGATACAAACCCTAAGTAAACATAATTATCAGCCCTACGACAAAAGGTGTCTTGGGTTCGGTAGCTATAGTTAATTAGTAGTACCACTGACATTATGAGTTATTGGATCGAATCTGAACAACAATCCTAACAAGAATACAATAATAAAGATTGCGAACTCACTCTATGCTAATCATAAAACACATGATAATATTGATTAGAAAAAAGAAAAAAATTTATTGAAATTAAATATTAACACTGACACTGACACGACTGTAATGTGCTTCCTTGTGGAGAAATAGTTTGAGATGATGTACCGGTGGGTCCCAAATTTATGAGTTCCCTTTTTGCCCATCTCTTAACACCGGCACAACAAGTTCTTCCACATAAACATATGCATAAGACTACCAGTGCGACACAAAAAACGATTGTAACAATTCCATAAGTTTCAAGTTTCTTTTCTATATCTCCCACTTGTTTTAGATTATTTGCTCCTTGTTGTGCTATTATAATCTCTTCGTTCTTTGTTTGATAACTGCCCATTGTTATAATTGGCATAAGCTCGTACTAAAGGTACTTATATTTGAATAAAATTAAGTGTACAGTGTCACTGCTAGATGAATCTATACTAGTTTAATGTAACAGATAATTATTTTAATATATAAAACACGAACATGATAATTTTAAATCTTAGTTTTTAAACAAAATAAGAAATACATATGTAGTCTACATAAGCACTTTTCGTCACGTATGTACATTGTGCTAACAAATAAGTGCGTACATCCTTTTATATTTTTACCCTTGCGCATTAAAAAGGTAATGTTTTCTGTAACAGGGAAAATTATACAAAAATTTGACAATGTTAGGTACTTTGACTAACAAAATTTATAAGTATAAATATGAGCAATTATAATCCTTACCGGTTATAGTTTGAACCTTATCGGTGGCTTTACTGTCCTACCTCTACTGGTGGTACGTACTACAGGTATGAGGTTGGGAGTACTAGCAATGAAACGAGGCGAATGCTGAATGAATACTGGTTTATTAGACAATAAGATGAGTAATATATAACATACATTTGACATACACTTACATACTATAGCCACGGATATAGCTACACTACACCTCCCATGGCGAAGTAAAAAAAAATTATTACTTATAACATTTTTTTTTTTTTTTCTTATTACTACTTGTTATATTTATTGCTTATATCTGTACTAATCGCAATACAACTACAAGTTACACTTACAAGATTAAGTTTATTATAAGGAATACGATATACGTACATAGATGATATACATTTTTATAATTGCAATACGAGATAACATACTTACATTACATAAATGATCTTTGAATAGCTAAACATTTGTTTACATTACAATATTTATTTTAACTATAAAATGGCTTTGTTCTATTCTTATGTACTAAATCTATTTTCCCATTAATTTCTATTTCAACATTTGGCGATAAATCTCTTAAAACTCTAAAAGGGCCTAAATAAAGATTTGAAAGCTTATTGCCTGTTTCATTTTTGATCAAAAGTTGATCACCCGCTTTGTATCGAATTGGATTTACGTACCTATCGTATCTGTTTTTTCTTACATATTTATCGTTTATTAGATTTTTACGCGCCTGAGTCTGTGAGACTTGCAACCGATACTTAAGTTCAAGAGGGTAGTTGTCGTAATTATACAGAGGGTCTACGAGGGTTGTAAGATTATTTGGTAGACTGCATTTTTTCCCATATACTAATTCATAGGGTGTAAATTTAGTAGACGAATGAACCGATGTATTGTATGCAAAGCACCAGAAGGGCAACCAGGTACTCCACGTTTCTGGTTTTTCGTCACATTGGATACGTAAGTATGCTGCTAAACTCTTATGAGTATTTTCCAGAGCACCGATGCTTTGGTGATGGTAAGCTGTCGAATTTATTTTGTTAATCTTAAGTATATTGCATACCTGTTTCATAGTTTCTGCCAAGAACTCTGTCCCTCTATCTGATGATATCTCTCTTGGTATCCCATGCTGAAGTATGAAGTTGTTAACGAATGTACGTGCCACCTCTGTTGAAGTTTTATTTACAAGGGGATATGCGCACACGTATTTTGACAGTTCACATTGTAAGGTGAGTATATAAGTATAATTACAGTTATCCCTATCTAAAGGTCCTACTAGATCTAAAAATACCTTCTCAAAGGCTGTATGCGCAGTAGAGGTGATCGACATAGGCTCTTTTACCTGTACTGTATATTTTTGTATCTGGCATTTAGAACAACGCTTTACAAAATTTTTAACATCATTTTCTAGCCCTGGCCAGAAGTAATATTTTTTGATATTATTGAACATTCTTCTGATACCCGCGTGGCCACTCGTGGGTAAAAGATGAAAGTCATTGAGTATCACTTTTCTATCAAGTTTATTATCAATACGATCTACACCTTTTAAAACACATAATCTTAAGTTTCTCCAAGTTTTATCATTTTTTATCGCGCTTACTAGTTTTTCTATAAATACCTTTGTATTTTTATTTTTTAATAAGTATATTTCCTCTATATTTATTTTATTACAACATTCCCTCAGCTCTCTCGCAAATGCTTCTCGAGACAATTGTGATTGAGTAGCTGGGTTAATATACAATGTATTTTTATCTTTTACGTACGTAAATATATTATTTTCAAAGTCAACTTTATTTAATTTTAACTTTTCATATTCTGCCTTCTTTATAAATCTCAACTCAACTACTTCTTTTGGTATGATGTGAGTTTCCACGACCTTCGGCTGATCAGACCGGACGTCGGGGTTCTCACTATTGCTGATTTCCTGTAATTCATTCTTTCTTTCTTCCTTTCTTGCTTGAGCACGCGTCATCACACTTACACATTCATTCATCTCTTTCAATTCTTTTGATGACAACGAAAGCCGAGATAAGGCGTCTGCAGCCGCGTTATCTTTACCTTTGATGTAATCAATCTCGTAATCATACTCTTCTAGTACAAGTCTAAATTTTAGCAACCTACTCGAGGGATCTTTCATACTAAATAAGTATATTAACGGCTTATGATCCGTTTCAATTTTGAAATTGCGCCCGTACAAATATGGCCTAAAATGCTTTACCGCCCATACAATTGCAAGGAGCTCCTTCTCTATTGTAGGATAGTTCTTTTCGGCTTTGTTTAGGCTTCTACTAGCGTAGGCGACGGGGCGTCCGTCTGCATTAGATAATATTGCACCTATCGCATAGCCTGATGCATCAGTTTGTAATTTAAATTGATTTTTATCAGAGAAATTAGGATATTGAAGAACGGGTGGAGACATGATACATTTTCTCAATGTGTCAAATGCGATTTGACATTTTTCGTCCCAATTGAATTTTACATTTTTCCTACACAACAAGTTTAAATTATGAGCTTTTTCGGCAAATTTTGGAATGAATTTTCGGTAATAATTGGCAAATGCGACAAAGCGTTTTACCTCATCTGTGCTTTTGGGAATAGGGTAGTTTTTTATTATTTTAATTTTTTCTGGATCGGGTAACACTCCTTCACTTGATACTACGTGTCCTAAATATAGTAATTCCCTTTTTAAGAAATTACACTTGGATGGGTTTAATTTCAAGTTAACTTTTCGCAATCTTTCAAATATATCTATAAGGTTTTTATTATGATCTGATAAATTACGTCCCATAACTACAAGATCATCTTGGTATACTAAACACTTTTCATACGTTAGGCCTGACATTGCCATAGTCATAAGTCGCGAAAATGAGCCTGGGCTTGTTTTAAGGCCCATTGGCATTCGGGTCATTTGATATTGTCCTGATAGGAACCCAGTATACTTTCTACTATCTTTCTCTAATTCTGCATTATAAAATCCCTGATTTAAATCCAAATGACTAAAGTAAACACAGCCCGAAAGAGAATCCAATATTTCCGATATATTTGGTAAAGGAAACTTATCATCCTGAATTACATTGTTAAGCTTCCTATAGTCAATTACTAATCGCCATTTTTTCTCGTCTGTATTAGATTTTTTGGGTACGAGTAAAACTGGGCTCGACCATTCGCTGTTACACGGTTCAATAATTCCTTGATCGAGCATGTCTTGTATTTGTTTATTTACCTCTTGTTTCTGAGAATACGGGAGCCTGTAAGGCTTAGTGTACACTGGTTGAACGTTAGGTTTTAGTTGTATTGAGTGCTTGTAAATTGGCGTTGTTGTTAATTTATCGCCAGGTAAATAAAATATATCGCAATATTTCGCACATATGTTTTTTATAGTTGTTTCCTCTTCTTTATTGTGTCGTTTTAATTGTAATGCCGAAAATAGTTTTTTGACTCTATCAGAATTTACCATTGATTTCTCAAAATTTAAAATTTGATAATTTTCTACGCTTTCCAATTTTAGATTAAGTGTCTCTAATGTTAACTCGGATTCGGTAGTATTGAGAATGCGAACTGGAATTTTCCCGTTTAATGGTTTAACCAATGCGCTAGCTATGAAAACTCCTTCCGTCAGCTCCGATGCGCAAATAACCGACTGTTCCGTTATTGTTGTATTAACTAAATGTAGAGATTCAGACCTAGCTGGAATTGTAATATTTTTACTTTCAATAGTTAATGGTAAGGAAATCTTGACGTTATTATTCCATAATAATAAAGTTTTATTCTGCAAGTTTAAAATTGACTTATATTTATTCAGAAAGTCTTGACCAATTATTCCACTAGTCTTACAAGGTAAGGAATGAAAAACAAAAAACTTATGTTTCAGAATCTGGTTTCCAGAGTACAAATTTAGATAAACATATCCGATAGCATGGACTTTGCCACCCAAACCGTTGACTTCTATGTTCTCAATATGGAGTGGAATATTATGTTCATGAACATGTTTATATTTTATGGCTGAAATTGATGCACCCGTATCGATTAACCATGTGTAGGTATAGTTGCTTATAGATTTTAATGTTATGTTACATAGACCATTACATGATAAAATTGCGTTATTCACGAAAAAACTGATCTAAATTTTCATTTTCATTATCCTGCGTTTCTGTGAATGCATTGACATCTGCGCATTCCCTCTGACTTCTATGATTATTGAAGTTAGGCTTACCTCTGCCTCTATTGTTCGTACTGGCCGTACCACGCATGAAAGACTGCTGGGCCTGTCCTCTCCAACCTCGTCTTGCAGTCTGATGCTGGCCACGGTAAACAGCCCGTCCGCGACCTACTGCACCGTATGTTCCTCTATAACCTGTATACATAGACCTACCTCGGTAAGACTGGCCTCTATAACCTCTGGGTTTGTAGTTATAATATCCCCTTTGATTGTGGTGATTTATGTTGAATATCTCACCTGAAGTTGATGGAGCCGTAGTATCCTCATCCACTGCGGCCTGAACTGCATCTTTAAGTGACTCGTAGTTTCTCGCTGTTATCACTGTGCTGAGCCTACGATTTCTCAATCCGTCGGCGAAGCATTTAATGGCATATTTTTCGTTAATCGGTTTCAAAATCTTGTAATCTTCGTTTTTTCCTCCAGATTGAGTTATCGTAAGATCGACAAACATATCTGTTATTTCTTTCCCGTAGTCATTAATTGTTAAATTATTTTGGCGAAAATTTTGCAATTTACGTTGGATTGCTGCGCAAGATTTTCTAGGCAAGAGATGTAATTTCATATCACTTATCAGTTCTTCAATATTATTGTAATTGGGTGATAATTTAAGTTTCGCGGCCTGTGAAAGCCTACTCTTTAGGACAAATCTCATTAATTTATTTTTTGACTCTAAATCTAATTCTGCCTGATAGTATTCGATACCGTCAATTAATTGTTTAATATTTGTTTCGTCATCTGAAGAAACTGGCAATAAACTTAATGCTACTTTCAATTCAAATTTCGCCATGTTTGTCTCTTTATTCGAACACCCTTGACACAAATCTAGTATTTTTTCATATAATTTAATAAAATTTTCTTTAGTTTTTTCAATTAATACACTTTCTTCTAATGTTATTTCTTTAAGCTCGCATATAATTCCCACAACTTCGTTAAATTTTTGTATTAATTCATCTGCCTCGCTTAATTTCTTAACAACAGTATTTCCTACTCTTTTACTTGGGCCTATTTTTACTAAATATGTTTTTATTTCTACTAAACTGTTGTATAATGAAATCAACTCTTGCGCCATAACATAATTAGACATGGAAAATATTCAGAATTAAAAATAAAATTCTTAGTAAGTACATACCAGCCATCGATGTTTTTATATTACCGCTAGACCACTTAACTATCTTGCTAAAGTTCACTATTTGAGTTCAAAAGCTTTTCTTGCTCACTTCTTAAGGGATAACCGCAGTAAAGAGAGATCTACATAGTCTAAGGCCACAGGGGGGGGGGTATAACACATCACTTAACTTTACGCTCACTCACTATTATTTATTTTAGAACACTTTCTATTAACACTGTAGAAATATAGATACGTCGGCGCTCGTATTACTTAATTCCATAGGCTCATATATTCTTTGATCATTTATGTAATTCTCTTTAATATAATATATTTTAGTAAACAATTTCAAACGTCTCCCTCTTTGTCTTCTCTTCGTCGACGCATAAGAAACGATCTACGCATGGCCTGTCTGGTTATTTCATTAGTAATCCATTTTTTGTGACATCTTTTATAAATTCTATACATTCCATACGTCAGGGCCACTGCTATCATAGTCGATAAAGCAATCAGAATTATATTCGTGGTGCTCACGTGAAACTTCAGCTGCTCTATATTAGCATTGTTGGTTCCTCCTGCAGCGTTCTGGGCCAAAACTATCTCCTCCTTGGTGTTTGTGGATCCCATATTTTATTATTAGTTGATAATTTGCACTGATTACGCCACTGAATGTAATAATGTACTGCCATTTCAACGAAAGAAAGATCAAGTTCGTATATCGTGACCGAGTCTATATATGGTTAAGGAATTTATAAACACTAACGCGCGGGAGGCTGGCTAGGGTCGCCATATGAGGTTGGGAGTACTAGCAATGAAATGAGGCGAATGCTGAATGAATACTGGTTTATTAGACAATAAGATGAGTAATATATAACATACATTTGACATACACTTACATACTATAGCCACGGATATAGCTACACTACACAGGCGTGGGTAAAAGCGTTTGTGCGTTTGTGTGTCACTTTACTAGTGTTGCTACTTGTTACGTCTGTTTCTTCGAAATTTGTGTAAGTGTTTTGTTCGTCTAAAATGTAAGCGGGCTTCAACCTGTCAATTGATATGTTAATTTTTCTATTTGGTAAACCTACTTCAAATACCTTATCTCCCCTACTTATAACGCGGTATGGGCCATCGTAAGTAGGTGACAAAGATTTTTTTAGAACATCATTTCTAATAAATACATGCGTACAAGATTTCAAATCGTTGCTTACAAAGGTTTTCCTTGAACCGTAGTAGATGTTTATTGGGAATTCTGGGACACTTTTGTGTCCCAGAATTCCCAATAAACAAAATTCGATTCATTCTAAAACATTAGTCGAATGCACTCACCTGAATCCATTATAAAATTGATAAGAATCACCCGCGAGCTCGTGGAAAGATCACACACCGAACACACTTTTTACACATGATTCATTCTAACCATCAAACATTATTTTGTTGTACTTTCCTGATTCCTGTTCTACCAACAAGATTTTACATGTTAAATTATAAAACGTGTTTATTCGTTATACCTAAATTCATTTCGCTCAAATTCGTTGAGTACTGCAGACGAGTTTAAGCATATGCTAATAATTTGAAATGAAATTTGTGAAACAAAAAGACTCACTAAAATTAGATTGTATTTGTCCTGCTTCATCACAAGAACCAAACCGACACGGAAACCTTCTGCCGAACACAATACGTTGTATCGTTTGTGGTCCATCAAATTGTGGAAAAACCAACTTAGTAATAAGTTTATTGTTACATACAGATGGTCCGCGATTTTGTAACTTATATGTTTATTCAAAATCTTTATATCAAGCAAAATACTTATTTTTAGAGAAAGTTATGAACATGGTTTCTGGTACAACCTTTCATAAATACAATCACAATTGTGAAATTTTGAGTCCTCACGAAGCGCTACCTGATTCTATTATAATATTTAATGATGTAGCTTGCGAAAATCAGAACAGCATTAGAGATTATTTTGCTATGGGTCGACATAAGAAAATTGATTGTTTTTATATTAATCAAACATATACAAAAATACCTAAACAACTAGTGAGAGACAATTCCAATTTGATTGTATTATTCAAACAAGATGACATTAATTTGAAACATGTTTATGATGAGCATGTTGGGTCTGATATGTCATGGAATCAATTTCGTGAAATGTGTTCAAAAGTTTGGAAAAAGCCTTTTAGTTATCTTGTTATTAATAAGGATTGTGATAAAAACAAAGGATGTTATAGGTCAGCATTTGACACTTTTATAGTTTTAGATTAACATACTTAATACAATGTAGTGATAATGTAGGGTCACTTTAAAGTGTGATCTGCCACTGAACACAATATCAAGCAGTAAAATGGAAAAAACATTTAAAAAACAAATAGTTAAGTCAGCAGCAGCTGTTAAAAGAAAAGTGGGGATGATTAACGATACAAAAAACGTAAATAATATGGCACTGGAGAAAATTTTCAAACCTATTGTTGATCCGCTTAATTTGATAGCCAATAAAAATAATGACAAGTGGGTTGAGAATGAAAATAATTACATCACCTCTGTTGGGAAAAAATGTAAAAATGAAAGTACATCGTCTTATTCATCCAATGAAGAATCGAATGACACTGTTTCTGAAAGCGACTTTCCTAATAATTACAACAAAACTTTAATTTCCACACCTTCTGAAGATCATAATGTCAGTGAAGGTTCGTTCAAATCTATTGCGTCTTCTCCAGATAATCGTCAAACTTTGTCGTGGTCTACATCATCAGAAGTAATGGATGCTATACCTTTTGGAGTAAGACATGAGCGGGGAAAACTAATGCTTGGCAATATTCGTGTTTTCAATAATGATAACATTCTGAAAATAGGAACTCGAATTTTAAAGAAGACACATGGTTTAAGAGAGTTACTATTTAAAAGGAAACCTGATCTAGAAAAAGTCAGAGAGGAGGACTTGCAAAATTATAAATTGTTACTAATTGATACTAATGCACATCGACGTAATTATGAGTCATCTAAACCTATAAACAGTAACAAAGGTTTTAAATACATTAATGTCATTAAGCCTTTATTTAAATTTTCAAAAAATATGACTTCAAGTGTAGAAAGTCTCCCTCAAGGAAAAGGTATTCCACTTCTGAAAAAAGTAAAAAAATATACTGATTATGTTTATTGGGATGATCCCAACGAACTGGTAGAACGATTAAAATTGTTGTTAGGATCACGAGCGGCTGGCAATAGTGGTGTAGATAATGAAATTATTGCAGTCATAGAAGAATTACGAGAAGCTGGAATTATAAATATAGAACATAAACAGCTATCGCCACAGAAAATGACCAGTATTATTCGAGATCTTTAATCATCTAGACAGCAATGAATGTAGATAAGTTCGGTCATCACGTCCATAAACGTTTGCGATTATTGGAATTTATCGACACTTTAAACGATACATTGGTGAAAACTGATGCTGGACACTATGATTTGAAAACATCTAAATTAAAAGGTCTTTCATCTCCAAATGAAGCCGATGAAGCAGTGAACAAAGCATACGTCGATAATATACTACAAGAGTTAAGAAAAGAAATAAGAGTGGTTAATGATAATATACAAGTATATTTAAAAAAATTGGAAAAAGCTACATCAGACCGTTTGTCAAAATCGTTTTATACAAAACAAGAAATAGATAATTTGATTGAACTTAAATTGAACCAACACAATGAGCAAAAAAAACATAGTGGATGAAATTCATAAAGCAGCAAGAAGAAATTTTCCTCGTCGATTTACAATTATAAAAGGAATAGACGACTTATGGCAAGCTGATCTTATGGATTTTCAGAAATATTCTTATTTTAACAAAGGATATAAATATGTTTTAGTTGTAATAGATACTTTTACAAAATATGTGTGGACATATCCTATAAAATCAAAAAACAAAAAATGTGTGACAAAAGCAATGTTTGAAATTGTATCTCGTTCAAAACGAAAACCTATAAATTTACAAACTGATTTAGGCAAAGAATTTTATAATGATGCTTTTAATAAATTGTGTAAGAAATATGACATTAATCATTATTTCACTTACTCCACTAAAAAAGCTTCTATTGTGGAAAGAGTTATTCGTACAATAAAATATAATCTTTACAAAATTTTTAGTTTGTATGGTTGTTATAAATGGTTAGGACCAAATTTAAATTCCGTTGAAGAAAAATATAACAATACTACTCACCGTACTACTAAATTTAAACCTGTCGACGTAAATAAAGTAAACCAGATAGATGTTAGATGTAACATATTGCGTGCACAAAAACGAGTTTTATATCGCAAACCTAAGTTCCAGGTTGGTGATAGTGTTCGGATAAATAAATTTAAAGGTGATTTCTATAAAGGATACACTCCCAACTGGTCGACAGAAATATTCGTTATTGTCAAGGTAAATGATACGAATCCACCAACATACCTATTAGAAGACAAACATAAACAGAAAATTTTGGGAGCTTTTTACGAATATGAATTACAAAAAACGAAATTTCCAGAACTTTATCTTATTGAAAAAGTTATTAAACGAAAAGGTAATAAACTTTATGATTAAAATTCCATTTATTTATCAAAATATTACAAAATATTCACAACAGCTTCGTCAACATCAAGGTAATACAAAATAGAAAAAATCACCAAACAAACAAACACGTTTAATCAAAAATACCATCCCGGACTGCACCCGGCTCAAAAGTACCCATTAAACTTGCCGCATTCCCTCTTTGGATAGCTATGGAGAGCCTTTGCACCAGGTACCATCCCGAGCGGTAGTCAAAACCACGTGCCTTTAAACGCCGTCCTATCTCACCAATAAAGAGCCTCGCCTGAGGACACCATGGACCGGCTGTTTCTACGGCCACCGGAACAAACTCATACTGAGTTGTTAGAACCGAGTATTTATTAATCTTTTGTTCAGCAGCCATCTTAGCGGCTGCGCCGGGTGTACGCTCAGTGTTAGTGAGATAGGACGCCGCATATGTGCTAACACACGTCGCGTCCCACAACAGGCAACGTCCTCTCTGCCACGGCACCAAAGTGAGTCCATCAGGTCGCTTCCCGTCCGTACGCGACAGGCCCGGCGGTTCCAGCTGACAAGGTATATTGGCAGATATTAAAGCCCTTCGTATAATGTCATTTAACGAGTGATGCCGCGACAGACGACCCGCACAACGTACGCACCCGAGAGCATGGTGCCCATCGGCCTCCACCATCTTCCCACAAACACAGAGATGAGGTTGACACACAACGCACCCCAACCGTAAAGCTACGGCTACTCTCAGGGAATCGTTATCTAATAATGTTCCCATTTGCGGGGATGGGATAGCGTGCAACCAAGCGCCCGACTCCGGTTCAGCTGCGGCCTTGAAGCGAGCCAAATGAGCACCGGTGACCTGGCCCTCTAGTTCCCTAAAAATGGCTTGAGTCCTGTTTTCATCCCAAAGACGCTGAACCTCGGGCCTATCAGGAACCGCACAGTTCGGGTTTTGCCCCACCCACGCTGTCAAAGCATCGCCTACAAAGGGCAAGATCAAACTGTCACCGCTAGAAGGGAGTAATTTAGTGATAAGATTGACAACCCCATGCGACGAGGCCAAGAATGCCGGGAGAGCTAAATCTTCCAAGCGGCGAATACCCAAACCACCGCACCGGACAGGCAAAGAAGCCTGCTTCCACTGCACCTCATCAAGCCTGACGTTAAGAATGTCCTCTAGGATTGATTTGACTGCATTGTCAAACTGTTCTATTTCGTGAGGGCATAACCAAGAAGGACTCGTTCTCAAAACGTATGTCAACCGAGGGACCGCCAAGGAATTTCGGAGAAGCACCAGCGAGACATGGGAAGATAAGTTTTTCAAACAATCGTGAGAGGCAACGAGATTTATCAATTTATCCTTAAAGGACTGAGGCAACCCCTCCTTAAAAATAGGTGCCCCTAAAAGCCTGAAATTGGACTCGTCCACAACCTTCACACCCGGCAACAAAAAGTCAAAACGTGATATAGAAGTACTGGCTGCTTGTCCACACAAAAATAACTCACACTTACTTGTACTAATCTCTAGCCCAAGCTGTTTAAACATAACAGACAGATTTTGTAAATCTGCTGCCACAACGTCAGGAGGGCCACCCAAGGTACCGTCGTCTAGGTACCAGACATTCAGCGGAGACTTCATGCTAGTAACTGCTCTATGAATTGCCAGACTAAAAATGAGTGGGCCTAAAGGATCTCCCTGCTGTGCACCAACTTGCGATGAAATGGGTCTTCCCTGGAAAAACAGGTGACTGGACGAAGAATAGCACTGATAAAGAAACGGATAAATGACCGGTGTGTGCTCCAGGACCTCTTTCAACATAAAGTCTCTCTCTACGCTGTTGAAGGCATTAACAAGATCCACCTTAACGATAACGCTATCAGTATTTTTATTAACTTCTACAAAATATCGAGTCGCGTGGATAGCTGCCTCACATCCTCCCGCCGTAGCAAAACCCAACTGGTGGGGCTGCAAATGATGAGCTGCACTCTGTCTCACTGATCTGCAGGCCAACTTTGAAACTAAACGCCTGAAGGTGTTACCAACAGCGATGGGTCTAATACCACCATCCTTTTTCTTTAAAGCGCAAAGAGATCCACCGTACAAGTAAGGGCATACTAGAGGGTTGAGTAAACCTCTCAACAGAAAATTGTAAAGCTCTGTCATCGCTTCCAAAAGACGAGTACCATTATCGCCCGCGGAAGGTGAAACGAGCTCCTTAAGATGGTCAGGACGAATACCATCCAATCCAGAGACCGAACCTGCCTGAAAAGAATTCAGAGCCGCGAGAACCTCCTCTGAGGTAACCGAAAGGAAATTTGTACGGTTTGGTTCGGGTGGTAAGCTTAAAACGCGAGAGGGCGTCGGATGTTTCGAAATCAAAGCATTATGTGTCCCCACGTCATTCGGCGCCACCGAACAATCCGAAAGCAACAATCGAACCGCACCCCTTAAATCCCCATCGAATACTTTGGATTCGATGGATCTGTAAATGGAGGTGGAAGTTTTTTTAAAAACGCCAAAGGAAATGGAGTCCCTATGACCCAGTCTATCAATATTTTCCTTAACCTTTGAGGTTAATGAAGAATGACACTCACGACTAGGAACTCTAAAAGCAGTAAACGAGAATGAGAGCAATGCAAACCAGGCCTCTTCACTATTATTCCTAAGACACTCCCTAATGAGAGGTATCAACTTGCCCGCAGCCAAACATCTCGCCCCTTTCGGGATATGCTTCAAAACAGGGATGTGTTTTTTTAAAGAAGCAAGGGTTTCCAGAGGTTTTTGAACGTCAGCAGAATGAGCAGAAGGTGCAGAACTCCCAATAACATCACTCCGGTGCTGCGACTCATGTGCACGGACAACCCGCGGGGAACGACAAACTGACGTGACGACCCGGGGCAAAGAGGACAAGTACTAAGGCTCAAATTCTCAGTCATAATGTAAAGAATGAATGCGCCGATTGAATTGTAGTCAACTTGGTGAAAGCAACATTCTTTAAATTACTGTGTGGATAAAGCACATTAAAGTATTAATTTAGTTAGTGTACAAAAACAAATTAATTGTATTTGAACAAATCAAAAAAAAAAAAAAATTAAATATAGCCACTAAAATATAACAAAGAAAAATAAAATAAAAACAAAAAACCGCAGAGAAAATAAAATATAATATAAACTTTATGTAAAGTGGTTAGGTTTATGTGAAAAAGAAAATAGTTGGGTGGACAAGAATGCATTACTATTGTAATATAAAGTGAGCGTCATAATAAATATCTTCATTTTAAGAATATCTATGAAGAAGGGAAGAGGTATTTTAAATAACGTCATCAATAATTTACCTTTCGAACTACATATTCCTGGATATCAGTTTTGTGGACCAGGTACTAAACTTCAAAAACGATTATTGAGAGGTGACCGAGGTATAAATAAATTGGATGAAGCTTGTATGTACCACGATATTGCATACAATAATAAGGATTTAAACATTCGACATAAAGCAGATTTAGACCTTTTGAATATGGCTAAGAAGAGAATAAAATCGAAGAGTGCTGGAAAAGGAGAAAAATTGGCTTCATGGATTGTAAAAAATGCAATGAAAGCAAAACTCAAAGCTGGCGCTGGAGTTCGTTCATTTATGAAAGTAGTGAAAAATATACAATCTAAGCTTAAAAATATTAAATCAAAGGACAAGCGTTCAACTATAAACTATGCATATGCAACCGCAAAAAGACTATTTTCTAAAAATAATGGATCACGTACACGTTTACCACGATGTATACCCATTCCTAAATGTGGAGGCTTTTTACCGCTCATTCCCATCTTTGCCGGTCTGTCAGCTTTAGGTTCACTTGCTGGTGGCGCGGCAGGTATAGCAAAGGCTGTTAATGATTACAAAGTAGCTCAGAAAAACTTTGAAGAGTCTAAACGACATAACAAGATGATGGAATCTGTTGCTTTAGGAAAGGCTTTGTATATAAAACCATATAAAAAGGGAGCAGGATTATATCTAAGTCCTTCAAAAAACTGAAAAAGCGGCTACCCAGACGAGCACTAACCAATTTAGATATAATGGAACATGCTATTGATATTCCTTACTTTCGCGGAGTGTATATGAGAGATACTCTTCTGAGTTCTGACAATCCTGGAATACATTGGGTAGCCTACGTTAAATATATTAATTACTGTGAATATTTTGATAGTTTTGGTGATTTAAAACCACCATTGGAACTAGTAAATTATTTAAGTCCATTAACTATAAATTATAATTATTTGCAATATCAATCTTATGGTACTATAAACTGTGGACACCTTTGTTTAAAGTTTTTAAAAGAATTTTGGAAACATCATTTGTATAAATAATATAATAAAAATATATTTGTATCAGTATAATAATGTCTTTCACTGTGTCAATAACAGGCAGAGGAGAATTTTTAACAACTAACTATTCCCCTACATTACAACTGAATGGAGAGTACGAATGTGGGCTTTTGTATTTTTCTACATTTAATTCTATACCTAACATAGACGCAAAAAATAACAAATTTTACTATGGAAAAGATGAAGTTATTGAAATTCCTGAAGGATCGTATGAGTTTCAAGATATTTGTGATTATCTGAAAAGTAATATAAAGAATGCAGCGTTGAAATTGAGTTGTAATAATAATACGTTAAAAACAAGAATTTTTTGTTCCAAAGATGTACACTTTAATAAAAATAATTCAATCGGAAAAATATTAGGATTTAATAGAGAATCAATCAAAGCTAATATAAGTGCAGAATCTCAGCATCCTGTCAGCATTTTAGCTACAACTATCGTACGCATCGAATGTGATGTTATCAGTGGATCATTTGTAAACGGAAAAGCAAGCCATATTATTTATGAATTTGTGCATAACGTACCCCCTGGTTACAGAATTATTGAAATACCTAAGAATTTAATTTACTTTCCTGTCAATCAGAGCTCAATAAATTCACTCAATATAAGGTTGTTAGACGCAGAAAACAAGCAAATTAACTTACGCGGTGAAGAAGTTCAGTTCGACGGTTGAAAGGCTAATTGTGGTAAGCGCCATTTTGTGAAAGCTGAGAAAAAGCGGTTTAAAGTTTTAATTTTTGGAAAAAAATTCGCTGTTAAAAAATGGCTTGACCGATTTTGATAAAATTAATACAGTATATTTATAAGGTTAAAAAGTACGTAAAACCATTATTTCTGTTACTATTTAGCAATATTTCAGTAATTTTATGGCGCTTACATCAAAATGACACTTTTCCAGGGAAAGACAAAATGAGTTAAATGCTTGAAATGAACAAATAACTTGACAGCAAAATGAGTCAAATGCTTGAAGTGAATAAATAACTGGACAGCAAAATGGTTCAAGCGCCCATCCCATGTAATACAAAATAATTGAAAATGATTTAAATGCCATGTAATTTTCAACACTAAATTGATATTTCAGTTTAAAAGACAAAATAATACAAAAAGAAAATTGAGCAATTGAAACAAACGGCATGCCAATAGAAAGGTGATCATGACTTTAGGTTCTTGTCATCAATACAATATTTTTTTAGGAATTAAATAACGGTTATTTTTAAATAAAACAAAAAAGAAATCCTTATATGAGGATTCGAGTGCTTGTGTCAGGATAAACGGAGCGCACACTAAGTGGTTTAAGATTGAGAAAGGCGTTACGCAAGGATGTGTTGCGTCACCGTGGCTGTTCAACCTATTTAT
Organism: Amyelois transitella; assembly: GCF_032362555.1. Classification (NCBI taxonomy): domain Eukaryota; kingdom Metazoa; phylum Arthropoda; class Insecta; order Lepidoptera; family Pyralidae; genus Amyelois; species Amyelois transitella. The sequence continues at coordinate 997,830 of NC_083536.1, forward strand.
GGATAGTTGTTTGACAGATTTGAAAGAATCTGAAAGTGGATTAAGGATGAATGAGTTACTCGTCAAATGTCTGCTCTATGCCGACGATCAGGTTATACTGGCGTCATCAGCGGAGGAGTTACAGCAGATGGTAAACTGTATGCATGAAGCTTTAAAAGAGAACGGAATGAGAGGGAACGTAAGTAAAACTAAAACACTGGTTTTTGAAATGGAGAAAGAAATGACAGCATGTAATATTTTGATTGGAGGAGAAAAAGTTGAGCAAGTGAAAGAGTTTGTATATCTAGGATTAAAGTTTACATCAGATGGCAAGTGTAATAGTGATATTGAAAGGAGAGTGAACGCGGGGAACATGGTGAATGGAGCTTTGCATGCCTTTATGAGCAGTCAGAAACTATCCAAAAAGGCTCGGATGGCTGTGCATAGGGGCGTGTTGGTCCCGCCATTAATGTTTGGGAGTGAAAGTTGGGTATGGCAAAAGAAGCACGAAAGCAGAATAAATGCAGTGGAAATGAGAGCGTTAAGGAGTATGATGGGTGTGAAATTGAGTGACCGGATAAGGAACAGCGTGATAAGGGAATGTTGTGATGTGAAAGAAGAAGTATTGACAGGAATAGAAAAGGGTATGTTGAGATGGTTCGGTCATGTGGAGAGGATAAATGAAAACAGGTTGACTAAGCAGATATACAAAGAGAGTGTGGAGGAAAAGGTCGGAGGGGGAAGACCTAGACGAACGTATCTTGATCAAATTAAGGACGTCCTGGTAAAGGGTCAGGGCAAAATTACCCGAAACCCCCGAGCATGCATGAAGAGAGTTATGAATGTGGATAAAGCGAAGAAAGTATGCAGAGATCGTGGCAAGTGGAAACAGGTAGTCTCTGCTTACCCCTCCGGGAAAGAGGCGTGATTGTATGTATGTATGTATGTAGAAAGAAATGATAGCATGTAATATTTTGATTGGAGGAGAAAAAGTTGAGCATGTGAAAGAGTTTGTATATCTAGGATCAAAGTTTACATCAGATGGCAAGTGTGTTAGTGATATTGAAAGGAGTGTGAACGCAGGAAACATGGTGAATGGAGCTTTGCATGCCTTTATGAGCAGTCAGAAACTATCCAAAAAGGCTCGACTGGCTGTGCATAGGGGCGTGTTGGTTCCGACATTAATGTATGGGAGTGAAAGTTGGGTATGGCAAAAGAAGCACGAAAGCAGAATAAATGCAGTGGAAATGAGAGCGTTAAGGAGTATGATGGGTGTGAAATTGAATGACCGGATAAGGAACAGCGTGGTAAGGAAATGTTGTGATTTGAAAGATGTAGTTACAGAAATATAAAATAAAGGAGCATGCATGAAGAGAGTTATGAATGTGGATGAAGCGAAGGAAGTATGCAGAGATCGTGACAAGTGGAAAGAGGTAGTCTCTGCCTACCCCTCCGGGAAAGAGGCGTGATTTTATGTATGTACAACTTCGTTAACCGCCGGCGTTTGACTGACGCCGCAGACGCGCGTGAGTGCGAGCGAAACATGCCTCGGTAGCGCACACAACACGATAACTACCTACATCGTGCAACAAAATGTGTCAAACGACATGCGTGTGTGGGGCGATGGAAAACAAAAACGGTTAAGCGACGTACTTCAATATTATCTTAGAAATCAAAATGGGTCAAGCGACCATATCCTATAAAAAGCGAAAAGGCAAATTGGCGCAATCGCCTCTGATTTTCAAAATAGTATGATGCAATGTAATCTATACGCCTTGACACAAAAATTATGATAAAAGTCAAAAAGGTTTAAGTGGCAGATCCACAAATTTACCCAAATCTTTGTCGTTTAGATCAATGACCGCCAAAATGAGACCCTTTTTTGCGGTTGTGTCAAGCGCCAAAAAAATGCTCAGAAAAATATGAGAGTGAGCCCAAACGATGGAGAAAAATTCGCAGATTCCAAATATGTATATAACTCAATATCGCAAAAAATGTCGCTTGACACAATTAGCCTTTCAACCGTCGAGTTGTATTTGCACTTTAAACCAAAATGTTAAATTTTCATAAAAACACCTTCACTCCTATAAAAAGACTCAGTCCTAAAGGATCACCTCACAAAGAAACATCGCTGCTAATTAAAAAAAAACTAACAAAGAAAAATAAAGACTTTTTAAGGCTACTAGGTTTGTTAATATGAACATTTTAAATATATGCCAACCAGCGTCTTACGACAATAGCATAGAAAGTTTTGAATATCATTCGTACAAGCCTTATGTTTCAAGTTTTAACAAAAATGATGAAATACGGATACCGATTAATCAACAAGACTTGTATGTGTTGCCTGCACTCAGCTGTTTGTATATTGAGGGCAGAGTCGATGTGTATAAACAAAATAACGCTAGCAAAGAAAAAGTGCCGAGTGTGCATTTCGTAAACAACCCTGTACTATTTCTATTTCAAGATATAAGATATGAACTAAATGGGATAGAAATAGATTAGGTTAAAAATGCAGGTATTACCACAACAATTAAATCTTATCTTTCATTGAATGAAAATGAATCCAAAAGCGCAAAAGTTTGGGGTTGGTCTCCTTCAGGCATTACCTCTGATGGAGGATTTTCTGTGTATATACCGTTAAATAAAATATTAGGTTTTGCAGAAGATTATGAAAAAATCATAATGAACTGTAAACATGAATTAGTACTATTGAGAAGTAATACAAATCTCAATTCCTTATTACTAAGTTCTGGAGAAATTGTCGAAGATATAATTATAAATAAAATAGTTTGGCGAGTTCCTCATGTTCGAGTGTCGGACCGTGAAAGAATCAATTTACTTAAACATTTAGAAAAAGATCGAGCGATAACCTTAGCGTTTCGTAACTGGGATTTGTATGAGTACCCATTGTTACCCAAAACCAGGAAACATACTTGGTCCATTAAAACTTCATCACAGTTGGAGAAACCAAGATTTGTTATTATTGCTTTACAAACAAACCGTAAAAGTAATGCAACAATGTCGATGGCAGAGTTCGACCATTGTCATATTCGAGACGTAAGAGTATTTCTAAATTCTTCATATTATCCGTATGAAGGTTTAAATATTAGTTTCGCAGACAACAGATATTCATTAATATATGAACAATACGCAAGATTTCATCAGTCTTATCATAGTCGCCGAGCGGAGCCGTTGATGGGATTAAAAGAATTTAGAGACAAAGCTCCGTTATTTGTTATAGACTGTTCACGACAGCATGAAATGTTAAAGGGATCAATTGATGTGAGAGTTGAATTCGAATCTGACCAAGACATACCCGATCAAACGGCTGCATATTGTCTGATACTGAACGATTGCATATTTGAATACAAGCCATTGAGCAATATTGTAAAGAAGTTATCATGAATGCTAATACAATAATCATAGATTTACAAGGGTTTAAGGATTTGAAAAGTAATTTTATTATTAAGGAATTTTCGATTGCAACTATGGAATACACACAAACTTTCTTGGTTAAAGCACCTTATTCTTTTAAAACTCTTTCTGATGAAGAAAAAAAGCGAGTTCGATGGTTAGAAAATAATCGAGGACTACATTGGTATGAAGGGTTTATCGATTATCGAGAATTCCGGCGAGTTATAATTCCATATTTAAAAAGTAAAATTGTCTTAGTTAAAGGAAATGAGAAGATTGTATGGATTCAAAAGTTATGCAACGATTGTGAAATTATAGAAGTGGGTGAAAAGGGTTGTCCTAAATTACTTAAATTATATGAGGATTATTGTGAGGAGAATAATCAGGTATTAAATTGTGTTCATCATAAAAAAACGTGTGCTTTGAGAAATGCACTCTGTTTAAAAAAGTGGTGTCAAGACAATTTTGTGTTTAATTCTTTATTTCATGCCAATCTAAGGTCTGCCGCGCCGATGGATGCATGGCTAGGGGCGAGCCTAGTCTCGAGCGTGCCACTTCCGCCATGGGGTTGGGCGACCCCCAGGTAATGGCTAGCCTTACCCTGGCATGCGGGGCTCTGCTGGGGCGGACAAAATTGTTCCCTTGCGTCTCGTGGGAATCGCATGGATGCAAATTTTTTGAAAGAGCACCTAAATGGCGGCGATGGTGTCCGCACCCCATCACGTCTCGTTCCCGGCGGGAGCGGTATGCGGTCTGCTGAAAGCCGCTTTGCGACGATGAATGTAAGAGGAGGAATGAAGGATAAAATTGAGGAAGTATGTCAGATGATGGGTGAAAGACGGTTGGATGTGTTGTGCGTGAATGAAACGAAGCGGAAAGGATGCGACGCGACGCAGCACGGCCCTTACACGGCGTATTGGTCTGGAATTTCCAGTACCAGCCGAGGCTGTCAAGGGGTCGGTCTAATCCTTTCTGCACGAATGGCTGAGTGTGTGAATGAGTATGAGTGTGTCAGCCCTCGTCTTCTATGGATTAGGCTGAAAGTTGGAATCACTCGGATCTTCGCTTTAGGTGTTTATGCACCGTGGGATGTGGGTTCGAGGGGTACAACATCAGCAAAAAGCGAAAACGAGGAGTTCTGGAATAGTGTAAGAGAAGTATTGAAAGTTACCAAGCCAAATGAGAAGATTATTATGTTAGGTGATTTTAATGGATGGGTGGGTGTAAAGCGTGATGGATATGAAAAGGTGCTTGGTGCGTTTGGTGACGAAAAGGTGAATGATAATGGAAGAAGTGTATTAGAAATTTGTCTAGAGTGGGATCTTTTTGTGTCGAACTCAATGTTTCAACATAAATAGATCCACACCTATACAAGAGTGGAAGGTATTTTAAAAAGTATGATAGACTTTGTGATTGTGGATGAAAGATTGAAGAACAAAGTGCTGGATACCCGTGCATATCGCGGTGCTGACATTGACTCGGACCATTTACTGGTGATATCCCGGATAAGGGGTATCTTCAATCGCTGGCGGCACAGGGTAAGGGAGCAAACCAGCGCTTTGGAAAGAGTGAAAGTAGAAAATTTGCAAGATATGGATGTAGGTAAGAAGTATATTAATAGACTGAAGGATGAAATTGAAGATTTAGATGAGAGGAGCAATATTGAAGATGGATGGAAGGAATTTAAAGAAAGAATTGTGAAAGTAGCTGTTGAAGTGTGTGGTGTAAGTAGAAGAAGGAAAGGGAAAAATCACAAAAATGCGTGGATGAGTAAAGATGTGCAAGAACTTGTGCGATTAAAGAAGAAAGCATGGCTGGATTTGTTAGCAGCAAAAGCTAACTTAAGAATGCAAGAGGTTATAGATGAGGATGTGAATGAAGCACGTAAGGAATATAAAAAAATGAAAGATTTGGTTAAGAAAGCTGTGATTAGAAAGAAAGAAGAGTATAAAGAGGATTTTGATAAAAGGCTATCAGAAGACTTTCAGTCAAATCTGAAAGTATTCTGGAAATCCGTAAGGTCAGCCCGAGGAAAAACTATAACCAGAGAGCTGACTAGGATCAGATGCCAGGATGGTAGCGTTGTGAAAGGAGAAGAATGTGTGCTAAAGATATGGAAGGACTATTTTGAGAGTTTATTTGAAAAAAAGGAAGAAAATAAGAAAGAGTTCTGCTATAGCGAAGAAAAAGAGAATGAGATGGAAGGCGAAATTGAAATGTTTGAAATTGTGGAAGCACTTAAGAGTATGAAAGCGGGTAAGGCTGCCGGGTATGATAGAGTGTCGGTCGAGATGCTTAAAGCAGGAAAAGGCGTCGTAGCTAGACAGTTGTACTGCCTTTTCAATTTGTGTTGGAGAAGCGGCCGAGTACCAAAAGATTGGTGTAAGGCTGTTATTGTGCCACTTTACAAAGGAAAAGGGTCACAACTGGACTGCAAAGATTTCGAAAGGGAATGGGATGTACTGAGCAGGTCTTTTCTTTGCGGTGCATAGCCGAAAAGTTTTTGGCCAAGAGTCAAAAAGTCTATTGCACTTTCGTGGATTTGGAAAAGGCCTATGACAGAGTTGAGAGGAATGAATTGTGGTCAGCACTTTCTATGCATGGGGTGAGCAGTCTCTTGATACGAGCACTGAAATCCTTATATGAGGATTCGAGTGCTTGTGTCAGGATAAACGGAGCGCACACTGAGTGGTTTAAGATTGAGAAAGGTGTTAGGCAGGGATGTGTTGCGTCACCGTGGCTGTTCAACCTATTTATGGATAGTTGTTTGACAGATTTGAAAGAGTCTGAAAGTGGATTAAGGATGAATGAATTACTCGTCAAATGTCTGCTCTATGCCGACGATCAGGTTATACTGGCGTCATCAGCGGAGGAGTTACAGGAGATGGTAAACTGTATGCATGAAGCTTTAAAAGAGAAAGGAATGAAAGTGAACGTAAGTAAAACTAAAACACTGGTTTTTGAAATGGAGAAAGAAATGACAGCATGTAATATTTTGATTGGAGGAGAAAAAGTTGAGCAAGTGAAAGAGTTTGTATATCTAGGATCAAAGTTTACATCAGATGGCAAGTGTGATAGTGATATTGAAAGGAGAGTGAACGCGGGGAACATGGTGAATGGAGCTTTGCATGCCTTTATGAGCAGTCAGAAACTATCCAAAAAGGCTCGACTGGCTGTGCACAGGGGCGTGTTGGACATTAATGTATGGGAGTGAAAGTTGGGTATGGCAAAAGAAGCACGAAAGCAGATTAAATGCAGTGGAAATGAGAGCGTTAAGGAGTATGTTGGGTGTGAAATTGAGTGACCGGATAAGGAACAGCGTGATAAGGGAATGTTGTGATGTGAAAGAAGATGTAGTTACAGGAATAGAAAAGGGTATGTTGAGATGGTTCGGTCATGTGGAGAGGATGAATGAAAACAGGTTGACTAAGCAGATATACAAGGAGAGTGTGGAGGGAAAGGTCGGGGTGGGAAGACCTAGACGAACATATCTTGATCAAATTAAGGACGTCCTGGTGAAGGGTCAGGTCAAAAGTGCCCGAAACCGCCGAGCTTGCATGAAGAGAGTTATGAATGTGGATGAAGCAAAGGAAGTATGCAGGGATCGTGGCAAGTGGAAAGAGCTAGTCTCTGCCTACCCCTCCGGGAAAGAGGCGTGAGTTTATGTATGTATGTATGTATGTTCTTTATTTCAATTATAATAACATTTTTCGAATAATAAAAATATTTACTGAAAAAAATATACTGTGTTCTTATTATTATTATTTAGGTTATGGTTCCTAATTAAACTATAAAATAAAGGCACATATCTTTTAAATTTTACGTTTATTGATACTAGGCAAATAACACAAATCTGTAAAAAAATAACACAATGACATAAAAACTGATAAAGGAAATTACATTAATTGTACATACGTTTTAATATATAATTTTAAAACCAATTAGTATAACTATAGTTACAATTTTTTTTTAATATTTCTAATATTTTTTTCAGTCTGGTCCATAATTTCATCACCACCATCTTTTACCACATATTGAGAGCTCAATAAGACCCTATCGTCCTGAAAACCGTCACTTATTACTTGATTACACTCTAAGTCAAGCACTTGAATCTTGATCAGTCTTAAGACCTTTGTCGGGAGCACTTTTTATCACAAACGATTGACGGGGAACATGTGATGTGACAATCTTTTTGGAAAAATCTACCTTATTGCGACCCCCTTTAACTTCATTTTCCGTGTATGAGTACTTAATTTTGATGGTTCGGTGGGACGACTGTATCTTGAAAAGTTCTTCGGAGATTCCAAACGAATCTCGAAGACATTAAAATGACTCTGGTATTAATGTTTCACTATCTGGAAAGATCTATCGCATCCTGTTGTCTGTAACAAAAAATAAAAATACACATAACAATAATTCTAATAAAACGGGTTTGATCCCCGACCAGGCTAACATGGAAAAATAGTGTTTTTCAGGTAGACCTGGGTGGGATTTATTAAAAATTATAGTATCGTTAGGTTAGTACTTATCCTGCGACACAAGTTTACCACTTACTATGGGGCTAGCTCAATCTGTATGGTTTATCCCTTCTTATTTAAATCAATAATAAAGAAAGAAATTTTCAGGTACCTTCTGTTCATGCTTTGCTTTGATTTTGATTTTTCGAAAGCTTGTATTTTAAATAATTCCTCACTCAATCCATCTGATAGACGTTGAGCATGTTCAAAAGAATCTGGAATAAATGTTTCATTATCTGAATTCGCAGTCACATCATCTACGTATTGCGGCGTCTGTAAAAAAAACACAAGTTTAGAATAACATCAAATCAATCTTATATCTATAAAAAACAATTAAATATATAAAACAACTTACCATTGTTTAAATACTTATATTTATAGGAAGCAACATCCTGTGGTGTAGATTTTGCGCTAGATGGTACAAAATGTCATACAGTTTGCGCGCTGCACAACTAATATTACAAGCAAAAATGCATGCGCAGCGTGATTTTGGCTTTCACAAAATGTTTTTTGTCATAATCGTTCGCTCACAAATAATAATTTAATTTTCTTTATTGCCCGACTATTTAAACAGAAAATATCACTTGCTCATCTAAAAAATTGGTCAAGCGTAGGTTGATTCTGAATTTAATTATTGATAATCAATATCTTAGACTAATGTGAACCTTAACAACTAACGGTGAAGGTATATATTTTTTTAATACTTGATAAAAAAGTTAGGTTTATATTAAATAAAAATACGTAGTTCAAACCGATACATGTATTAGTATTTTAATTTTTATAATTCAAGTACCTACTAAGTAAAGATGATAACAGAGTCAACTATCAATCTATTTTTTATAATACTTATCTCCAACATTTGGTTTGAAGATAAAATCGAAACATATTGTAAGCAGAATATATAAATTCCAAATCCAGAAACTTAAATGTGAAAAAAAAATTATATCTTAATTCAGTTGTGATCGAACCCGAGACCAAAAGTTACGGTCAGACTTGTTAACCACTATGTCACGAGGGTCATCATTGCATTCGAATATGATGACTACATAATTTACTGTACAAGAATAATATTTTATATCAGGAATCGTGTGGTGCTGACAGAGTAGAATAACACCACCCAATATCTGCCTGCAGGCATTGTAAGAGGTGATTAAGGGGGAGGTCATTGGATGTTGTTCTTCTTGTATGAAACATTGTAGGTACATACACATACATACATATGGTCACGTCTATATCCCTTGCGGGGTAGACAGAGCCAACAGTCTTGAAAAGACTGAATGGCCACGTTCAACTATTTGGTTTAATGATAGAATTGAGATTCAAATAGTGACAGGTTGCTAGCCCATCGCCTAAAAAAGAATCCCAAGTTTGTAAGCCTATCCCTTAGTCGCCTTTTACGACATCCATTAGGAGAGACATTGTGGGTTGAACATAAAAAAGTCTTCAACCCTGGTCGTTGTCTTTGACAATGGATAAACTATGTTAGTAACCATTAATCAGGGGTAGACAGAGCTAACAGTTTTGAAAAGACTGTAGGTCACATTTAACTGTAAAAGTTATGATAGAATTGAGATTCAAATAGTGGCAAGTTGATAGCCCATCATATACAAAGAGAATTCTAACTTTATTAGCCTAATTCTTTCCTAAAGCAAGTCATCATAAATAATATTGTTTGTTATGAATAGAAAATATTTTTATCGCATAAACTATTCAACCGATTTATATAGGATATACGTACATAATAATATGTATAATCACACCCATATCTCTTTTAGGGTAGACAGAGCCCACATTTTTTTCAAAATATAGATTATATAATTTATGAGAACGATGGAGACATAGGATTTATAATGATTACCATACCCCATTCAAAATCAATATTAATTAGATTAAAATGAAGAAATTCATGAATAAGGTTTTAATGTAAAATGTATGGATGAGAGATCGGTATAAACAAATTATGTATTTTGTTACAAAACTTACTTTGATATTCGATCATCGTCATTCTACAAAGCACATCCGCTAATGCTTAAATATAATTTTTATTATATTGCATTTGCATGTCTGCATATTGTTATTAGGACGATTACACACTTAATTTACTTACAAACTCAAAGTATGGTATTGATATTCTGTGTTACATACATACCTATGAAATCCTTAAGTAGGTAGCGGTTGTCCAATTACATCTACAAGTTTCAATAGGATTCATGTTATTCTCTAATAATAATATTGATTACGTAGACTTAACTAACACGGTGCTTAATATAGCAATAGTACGTAACCATAAGAAAGCTGGAATGTAGCCCAAATTCTAGTACATATACCTATGAGTACATACCTGAAGGTGGTTTTGTCTTTCAAACAAATTACAATTGATATAAAAGTGTTTACTCAGTAAGTGTGTAAACACCCTTAATTACTGTGTATCTGCTTACTTTGCGTATTTCACTCGTTCGTACATTAGACCATTTTGTTGCTAAGAACTAAGTTGTGATGTTGTGTTGTGTGTGATAATTTATTAAGATTATAATGTCGGTCTGTTTATTTATAATTTAAAGTTTCTGCTATTATTGTTAAACAAAGTGAACTTAGGAAGTATGGTTGGTGCGTGATCTTACCACGGGCTCGCAGGAAGTTTACTTACCACGGTTTCTTCCAGCCAATCATCAGTTAGGAATTAGGAAGTGTGGTTGGTGCGTGATCTTACCACGGGCTCGCAGGAAGTTTACTTACCACGGTTTCTTCCAGCCAATCATCAGTTAGGAATTAGGAAGTGTGGTTGGTGCGTGATCTTACCATGGGCTCGCAGGAAGTTTACTTACCACGGTTTCTTCCAGCCAATCATCAGTTAGGAATTAGGAAGTATGGTCGGTGCGTGATCTTACCACGGGCTCGCAGAAAGTTACTTACCATGGTGCTTTCAACCGATCATCAGTTAGGAATTAGGAAGTGTGGTCGGTGCGTGATCTTACCACGGGCTCGCAGAAAGTTACTTACCACGGTGCTTTCAACCGATCATCAGTTAGGAATTAGGAAGTGTTATCGGTGCGTGATCTTACCAAGGGCTCGCAGGAACTTACTAACCACGGTGCTTCCAACCGGTGAACAGTTATGTGTAAAAAGTGTGTTCGGTGTGTGATCTTTCCACGAGCTCGCGGGTGATTCTTATCAATTTTATAATGGAGTCAGGTGAGTGCATTCGACTAATGTTTTGTGTTTAGAATGAATCGAATTTTGTTTATTGGGAATTCTGGGACACTTTTGTGTCACACACACTTTTGTGACACATCTACTAACCGTGCGACACAAATGGTTGCGGTCGTAATTTACTTACCACATTTCTTAATTTTTCAATGTAAATATGTTGATTTTGAAAAGCATTATTATTCTCTTGGAAAAATTCCGCTGGGAGTCTAATTGTTTGTCCGTAAACCATTTCTGCCGCGCTAATTCCTGAATCTGATCTACATGCTGCCCTTAAGCCCAACATTACTGTAGGAAGTTCTTCCGCCCAGTCTGATCTGGTCATTAAGCGTGCAGTTAAAGCACTTTTTAGCGACCTATGCCATCTCTCTACTAAACCGTTACTCTGAGGGTGGTATGCTGTAGTCCGGATCCTCTCTATTCCCATATATTTCATTAAAGAATTAAAAATATCACTCTCGAATTGTCTACCTTGATCTGTAGTAATTTTATTTGGGCATCCGAATCGACAAATCCAATTTTCATAAATTACTTTAGATACCGTATCTGCTGAAATATCTGTCACTGCAAACGCTTCCGGCCAACGCGAGAAACGGTCAATTATAGTTATGCAATATTTGTAACCTTTCTGAGTCGTAGGCAATGGTCCCACGATATCAGTGTGAATATGTGAAAACTTTTGACATTCTGAAAAATCTGAAAATGGTGCCATGGTTTGTCTAGTGACCTTAGATTTTTGACAAGCTATGCAAGACCTTGCCCATAGAGTGATATCATTATTCATGCCGGGCCAAAAAAATCTTTGAGTAATCATCTTTCGTGTGATGCGTATGCCAGGATGACTTATGTTGTGAATGTTGTTAAAGACGAGTTTTTTAAATTTGTCAGGAATACAAGGTCTAGCTGTACCTGTTGACATTTTGCAAAATATTTTTTTACTAATATTGGGCATGGCAATATATCTAAAATTTAAACTTTCATTTGATTGCTGTATAAAATCCTGGCTTTTTTGTGCATTTGCCAATTCCTCGAAATCTATAGCTGTTGGACTAACGATAGTCTCTATTCTTGATAGGGCGTCCGCAACTGAATTCTCAGGACCTGTGACGTGTTGTATATCGCTTGTAAATTCGCTAATATACATCAACTGCCTTGTTCTCCTAGGGTTTTCTTTGTCCGAACCTAATTTTGTAAAAGCATAAATTAAAGGTTTATGATCAGTAAAAATCGTTAATGTGCGTCCTTCGACCATATTCCTGAAATGTATTAACGCCATGTAAATTGCAGTTAACTCTTTGTCGTAAGTGCAATAGTTTTTTTTGCGCATCTGTAAAGGATTTGGAAAAATATCCTAAAGGAGCCCATTCACCTTTGACTTTTTGCTGCAAAACTGCTCCCACTGCAAAATCTGACGCGTCCGTCATGAGTGCTAAAGGTGCATTCACGCTGGGATGAGATAAAGTAACGGCGCCTTGTAGGCTTACCTTACATTTCTCAAATGCCTCTGTACTCTTGTTGTTCCAAATGATTATCGACTTATCTTTCTTCTTGGCGTTATGCAGGTACTTGTTGAGCTCTGCTTGATGAGTCGCTGCATGAGGGAGGTGCGGTCTGTAAAAGTTAAGCATGCCTATAAAGCGTCTTAACTGCTCAACGTTTACTGGCTTAGGATATTCTGTAATGGTTTTAATTTTTTCTTAGAGTGGTTTTATACCGTCTTTTGCTACCGAATGTCCAAGATATTCAATTTCTGATTGTCCGAATACACATTTATTTAAATTAATTGTTATGCCGAACTCACTAAATTTTCTAAAAATTTTACATAGATGTTCTTTGTGAATTATTTCTGAACTCGATGCTAATAAAAGATCATCTAAATAACAAAATAATGCTGACGTGCCATTTTCATTTTCCAAAACTTCATTACCTTTTAGTACGTCGTTATCCATAAATCTTTGAAACGTTTGTGCCGCATTTCTTAGACCAAAGCTCATTCTAGTAAATTCGAACAAACCAAATGGGGTTGTGATTGCTGTTTTCTCTATATCCTCCGGTGAAATTGCAATATTGTGATAGGCTCTATTTAAATCTAATTTTGTGAACACTGTTTTACCTGCTAACATATACGTGAAACTATGCAGTCGCGGAATTGGATAGCGATCAGGCTTAGTCAACGCGTTAAGCGCTCTGTAATCTCCGCAAGGTCTGAGTTGTCCATCCTTTTTAGGTACTATGTGTAATGGACTAGCCCACTCCCCGTTTCCTGGCCTACATATACCTAGCTCTTGCATTAAACGAAATTCCTCTTTAACCTTTATCTGTCTATCTGGAGGTAGAGGTCTTGGACGTGCACTTACCGGATGACCAGATGTAACAATGCGATGACAAACTGAATGCGTAGGATTATCTTTAAATGACATAGGTCTAGTGATCTCAGGGAATTTTTCTAAAATATTTTTAAACGGATGATTACCTTGTATGCTTGTAATTGACGGCTCCACTTGACTGACGATGGACCCCACCGCGCATAACGAAGTTATAGTATCCAATAGCTTTTTATTGTATAAATCTACCGTTAATTTAAAATGTTCTAAAAAATCTGCACCTAATATTGCTTGCTTCACATCACAAATAATAAAAGACCAGCTAAATGCTCTACGCAAACCGAAATTTAAGCTTAAAGTTTTTACACCGTAAGTCTTTATCACTGAATTGTTAGCCGCGAATAATTTGTACGCACTTTCTACACTTTCACTTCTAAAACGACTCACCGGTAAAACGGAAACATTAGCACCTGTGTCCACTAGAAATTGCAACCCTGAAAAACGATCTCTCACACATAGCCGATGGTTCCCCACTCTCTCCATGCAATCTCCCACCGAAAAAGACTGCGTGGGCACTAGTTTTCCGAATTTGTGCTGGTACTGTTCTGTTTCCAATTACATGGGTTTTCACAAGACCTGGCGTTACCCCTCCAACGATAATGAAATCTACAGAGCCTATTAGGGTCATCTGGTGTCATTCTCGGCCTTTGCTGTGAGCGCGAACCTGACCTCCTCCTGTCCCATCTATTGTGTCTTGAAACACTTCGTCCTCTGATTTCATTTACATCATTTTGCAGCGTTTCAAGCTGCAATGCCATCTGTCTCAGTTGTCCCACTAAATCCTGTGCAGAGGATGTTTGTGTTGAAGAGACTGCAGCAATCTCATCACTTCTTAGATTTTCCATGATTTTATCGGCCATCGCAGCCAAATCTTCTAACCTCGTATCCTGAGCCACTGTGAGCACCGTCTTAACTGAGCTAGGTAATCGTGAAATCCATAAACGTTTTAGCGCCTCATCTTCCACCTGTGAATTCTTTGCCAACTACGCCATGCGTCGTAGTAATTGCGACGGTTTCTGAGTCCCCAAATCCATCTCTTTTACTAATTTATTAAATTGGCATTGTGCACTTTCTTCGTAAGCGACCAACAATCTATTTTTGAGCGTTTCATATTTGTTTTCAGCAGGTGGTGTCATAATTAAATCTCCTACCTGTTGTATAGCGTCTCTCCCTAGTTTAGCTATAACCATGTTATATTTCGCCATATCTCCTTGTTTCTGTGGTTCCATTACAGCTTCAAATTGCGCAAACCATAACCTCGGCATATCCACCCAGAACTCTGGAATCCGCGAAGAAACACTTATGGCCGCTAATTCACTAGACGTAGGTACTCGCCATCTGTTCGTTTCCACTAGACGCACTTCCACACACATGGGGTGGCACTGGCACAGACATCACGTCGGGGTCACCAATGTAGGATTGTATGATAATGTATGTGATATTTAATAAAAGATATTGTTCGTTCCAGAGTTTATTGTTTAAAAGCACAACTAAACATACGAGTTTTAAAGATACACGACCGTACAGTAAAATTAATAATTGGAACTAGCTAACTAACGCTGCGCGTCTGCCTAGGACGCTGCATCAGCGAAACGTTAGGGTCGCTACATCTAGTTTCATTAAAGTAATTTTTTACATATTTTCAATTAAAAATGTCGAAACAAAAGTCTGAATGTGCATATTCTCCCGAAATTGTTCGATTAACAGCAAAAAAGGAACATCTTTTTGCTATTATTCAAGACGCATATACACTGAGTAAAGATATTTCCAATGAAACAAACAAAGAGCAGTTCTTGATAATGGTACAGTCGCTTGAAAAAACTAGGACTGATTTTATGCAAACGCTCGATGATTTAGCCATAGCTCAAATCTCTTTTGATCCAAAATCAAAACCGGATTACTCCAGTATGAAATCTTTTGACCAACTTTATTGTCATATTAAAGCTTGCGAAAATAAATACAACTGTAAGATTTCCAGGTGCGATCAAAAGTTTGAATTGTTGAATAAGAAATTACCCCCGCTTAATTTGATATCATTTGATGGTACCCCCACAAAATGGTCACTCTTTTATGAAAACTTTAAGAGTTTAATTCACGAAAATCCCCGCTTGACGGATGTGGAGAAGGTTCAGTATCTAGTAGGCAAACTAACAGGTAAAGCCCTAACAGTATGTTCCGGTATACCTCCCACGTCAGACAATTATTTGATTATTTGGAACGCGCTTTTGAAGAAATACTAAGATATCAGAGTCCAAGCGTCATTGTATATTGACCAAATGATTAATTTTAAGACTGGCCAATCGCTTGATACATTCTTGGAGCAATTTTGCTCGGCCGAATCTGCGTTACGCAGATTAAAAATCGATAACTTGTCCGATTATATTTTTACGCATATAGCACTCAATAAACTTGACAAAGAGACAGTAAGGTTATTTGAGCAAATGCATTCATGTGTCAATCATCAAAACAAGATACAAACGCTTCGTTCGTCTGCCTATACTATGAAAAAAACGCTACCCTCGAACGCTAATAAAAATACTAACAAAAATAAAGCAACGCATAATTATTTCGCTAACACCGATCAGATAAATACCAAAACATACATACGTAATTCTAATTCAAAAAACTCACTATCTTACAATTGTCTGATATGCAATTCTCAACCTTCACACGCATTGTATAAGTGTCAATATTTCTTGAATCAGACTCCAGTTTCCAGAAATAATTTAGTCACTAAGTACAATTTTTGTATTAATTGCCTCGGATTTCATAATACTGCAGTCTGTCGTTCTCAACGTAACTGTAATATTTGTCAGCAAAGACATCATTCTTGTTGCACATGCATGATACTCAAAGTGCTATCACGCCGTCTAGTCACAAGGCGACGTCAGTGAGCTATCCGTCTCACTCGCACGCACCGTATTCAGCCCCTGTTGCCGATACGCTCACACAGTCGAATTCTATGCAGCAAGTACACGTAGACTCGAATACGCGCGCAAATTTAAATAATGTTGCGCTGTCCGTTGTTCGGACTACGGCTAATTCTATCTTAAAGCCAAATAGCTGAACGTGGCCTATCAGTCTTTACAAGACTGTTGGCTCTGTCTACCCCGCAAGGGATATAGACGTGATTGTGTGTGTGTGTGTGTGTGTGTCCGTTGTTACTTCGTCTCGTTGTAATGAGCTAGGTAATACCGTTGTTTTACCTACTGCTTCCGTTTATGTTTTTAATAAGAATAAGCGACATAATTAACGTCTATCTTGCTGTGATCGATTAAATTTAAAAATAACTCCCGCTTCCTCCTCGATTAAAGGTATCGGTCAGACCGAAAGTGTATCATACGGAGTCACTACTCTGAAACTCCATTCCCCTTTCGATCCTATGTGTTCGTATGATATAGTTGCGCGTGTTATTGACTCGATCACCGACCACCTACCCAACTATGAGTTAGATATTTCTAAATTAACTCACTTTAGTGACTTACCAATGGCTGACTATAATTACCACACGCCCGGCGAGGTGGATTGTTTAATTGGTAACGAGCTCTTCCCGTTTCTGTTAGGAAGTGACAAAGTGACTTCACCGCATTCTTCCGTAGTTGCGTTAGAAACTACTCTTGGATATGTAGCCATGGGTAAGGCTGCTATTACGCGCATCAAGCCCTGTCGCAATGCTAATAATAAAACTTTCTTTTGTTATACTGAATAAACCTCAACGCTAGAATCAATTACTCAACGCTTTTGGAAACTCGACAATGTCCCTCATAAAACTCATATGAGCCCTGACGATCAGGCCTGTGAAGAAATCTTCAAGTCAACTTATTCTCGAGATAGTACCGGTCGTTAAACTGTGCATCTCCCGTCATTAAACATAATCCTTCAGAATTAGGAAATTCTCATTTTATCGCTAAACGCCGTTTACTGAATTTAGAGAAAAAACTTGATAGTAATCCTGATTTACGTACGAATTACAACGACACTTTGCAAAGTTATATTGATAAAGGTTACTTATCTAACTAAGGTTGAAAATGCATCGTCGGATGATAGCTCTTATTATATTCCGCACAGAGCTGTTTATCGCCCCGACAAACTCACTTCGAAAACTCGTATCGTTATTGACGCCAGTAGTAAAACTACTAGTGGAAAGTCCCTTAATGACCTTCTTTATACAGGTCCGAATTTACAGACAAGTATATTTGACCTTTTATTAAATTTACGCATGTTCTCTGTGGCCCTATCTGCAGACATTGAAAAGATGTATTTTCAATTGAAACTTACTCCCACTCATCACGCTTTTCAACGTATTTTATATCGATTCGATTCTAGATCTGATATCGATACGTTCGAGTTCAATCGTGTATCTTTCGGTATATCAAGTTCCCCTTACCTTGCCATGAGAGTCATTCGCCAGCTAGCTGCCGATAGCCGCGATCAATTTCCTCTCGCCGCCACAGAAGCTGAAACTCACATGTACATGGATGATTTCATCACATCTATGGATGGCGTAGACGTCGCTCTAAAGGCCAAGTCCGAGTTGATCCAAATGTTTGCCTCTGGTGGCTTTAATCTCACGAAGTGGATTTCTAATAGTCCCGACCTCTTGGACAAGTCGTCCGCAATGCAAAGTGAAGACGTCATACAATTTGATACTAACGCTTCAACTCCACATAAGATAGTAGGAATGCAGTGGTTACCTATGTCAACATCAGGCCTACGTTACTATAGTTTTCAGATGTACTACCAAGATTAGTTTTTAAAAGAAACAAGGTACTCACTTTTACAGCATATATTTTAATCTTGCTCACAAAATAGCACTTATACTAAAGGCACTTGATTTCTTACAGTACAAATTCACGTCCAACCACTGTGTCACTTTTCATACGACTGCCTCATTTTTGTGTTTTTCAGATCACTAAGAGGGCGCCATCTTTTGATGCGCCCCTCTCTTTTTTTAGTCAAAACAAATACTTACAACTTTTTAAATTAAATTATGTTTAAATATTATATAATCAATTACATTTAATTATTAATATTAACAGTAAAGATTATTTATTACAATTATTTTAAATCAATTAAATTATAAATATCAGTGTTGCTGACAGTCGGCCATCTCTGATATAACCTGTATGACCTCATACATATTTTAATAGGATATAAGTAATGTTAATCAATTTCAATTCTAACAATATGTTTCAAATTTTATATATAATAAACAATTTTGTTTAATAACATGTTATATGTACATATATTTTAACCGATTTATTTTACTTTCATAGTAGATTTTTGACAATCATGGTACTAATTAATTCATTGGGATCATGGTTATCACAATTAAGTAACTTACTAGGTAGTGTGTTAGGACCAGGGTTGTCCTAGTAGTGTGTTAGATATATAATAATACAGGACTCTTAATTAATAATTTGAGCTATGTGTGTAAAAATAATGTTTAAGTGCATTTTAACAGAAATAACAATTAATTATTCTATTATAAAATTAAATACCGAATTCCATTAATCACTTTTCATCGTTATTATATCTAACGTATACAATTACAATTTATTATTTAAGTATATTTTTACAATTAGTCTGCTGACTCATTTTCCGTTGACTCACTGGAAGATAATAACTCATGTTCATGCGGTCGGTTAAAACTAAGCCAGGGCTTTATTTTATCGATAGCTACAATGGTAGAAAAACGCCTACCACTTTTTTTTGTGAGTGGAGTGTCTTCTACTTGGAAGCGATCATGATCAAGAATGGCCGTGATTCTGTAAGGACCCTGATGCTTGGTACGAGCTTTTTGCTGTGGCCAGAAGCTGGCACCTGTCGTTCTACTCTAACCAGGTCTCCAACTTTATAACTGACGGGTTGACAACGTTTCCTATCAAAAGTACGTTTTTCTCTTTGTTGACAAGACTTAATATGTTCATTGATCTCCTGTCTCATTTCAGTCCTACTCGTATCCGTTTCATCAATAGGTCTAGTATCTTCGACTAACTCTGACAAAACCCTACTCTCACTTGAACCGACAGGTCTTGTTCTTGTTCCAAACAAAGCTTCAGAAGGGGTCCGGTTGATACCTTTGTTAAAGGTATTATTCTTCTAAGACTATCTTAAAAAAGACTTCCAACTATTAAGTTCTACTCACGAAAAAATCCTTCGTTCTTCAAATAAGTTAACTCTTGCTATCCCTTTCCACCGTACAGGTATTGCCTCCAATTCTTTCGCCGTTATGGCTGTTAGGCTCTGGAATTCACTTCCCGAGTCCATCAGGACATCCCCAAGTCGTTCTAGTTTCAAATCGCGGGTAAACGGGTTTTTCTTGAGTCGCGAGGGTATTTAATATCGCCTTTTCACTAATTTCGGTAATCGCTGCACCTATTTACTTATGTATATTGTTTATCTATTGTAGTTTTTATGTATGTATATTGTTTATCTATTGTATTTTTTATGTATGTATATTATAATTATTTTATTTTATATTTTGTGTAGGTATAAATATATTTATTTAGTTTAACCCCACATGAAGTTCTCTGTAAGACCCAATGGTTGACTGGTAGATAATGCTTCAAGCATTAAGTCCGCCAATTGTGCTATACATTTGTATCTTGTGCAATGAAGTTTAAATAAATAATAAATAAATAAATAATATTCATACCCCACTGAACCTCCGGCAGGTGATCATCCCATTTGTTGTCGGCAGTTCCTATGGAACTAGCGGTTTGTACATACATACATACATAAAATCACGCCTCTTTCCCGGAGGGGTAGGCAGAGACTACCTCTTTCCACTTGCCACGATCTCTGCATACTTCTTTCGCTTCGTCCACATTCATAACTCTCTTCATACAAGCTCGGCGGTTTCGGGTACTTTTGACCTGACCCTTTACCAGGACGTCCTTAATTTGATCAAGATACGTTCGTCTAGGTCTTCCCACTCCGACCTTTCCCTCCACACTCTCCTTGTATATCTGCTTAGTCAACCTGCTTTCATTCATCCTCTCCACATGACCGAACCATCTTAACATACCCTTTTCTATTCCTGTAACTACATCTTCTTTCACATCACAACATTCCCTTATCACGCTGTTCCTTATCCTGTCACTCAATTTCACACCCATCATACTCCTTAACGCTCTCATTTCCACTGCATTTATTCTGCTTTCATGTTTCTTTTGCCATACCCAACTTTCACTCCCATACATTAATGTCGGGACCAACACGCCCCTGTGCACAGCCAGTCGAGCCTTTTTGGATAGTTTCTGACTGCTCATAAAGGCATGCAAAGCTCCATTCACCATGTTCCCCGCGTTCACTCTCCTTTCAATATCACTATCATACTTGCCATCTGATGTAAACTTTGATCCTAGATATACAAACTCTTTCACTTGCTCCACTTTTTCTCCTCCAATCAAAATATTACATGCTGTCATTTCTTTCTCCATTTCAAAAACCAGTGTTTTAGTTTTACTTACGTTCACTTTCATTCCTTTCTCTTTTAAAGCTTCATGCATACAGTTTACCATCTCCTGTAACTCCTCCGCTGATGACGCCAGTATAACCTGATCGTCGGCATAGAGCAGACATTTGACGAGTAACTCATTCATCCTTAATCCACTTTTAGACTCTTTCAAATCTGTCAAACAGCTATCCATAAATAGGTTGAACAGCCACGGTGACGCAACACATCCTTGCCTAACGCCTTTCTCAATCTTAAACCACTCAGTGTGCGCTCCGTTTATCCTGACACAAGCACTCGAATCCTCATATAAGGATTTCAGTGCTCGTATTAAGAGACTGCTCACCCCATGCATAGAAAGTGCTGACCACAATTCATTCCTCTCAACTCTGTCATAGGCCTTTTCCAGATCTACGAATGTGCAATAGACTTTTTGACTCTTGGCCAAAAACTTTTCGGCTATGCACCGCAAGGAAAAGACCTGATCAGTACATCCCATTCCCTTTCGAAATCCCGCTTGAGCATCCCATATTTTGTCATCAGTTTCATTCCTGACTCTATTAATCAATACCTTAGCATACACTTTGCCGACGACGCTAAGCAAGCTTATACCACGATAATTTTTGCAGTCCAGCTGTGACCCTTTTCCTTTGTAAAGTGGCACGATAACAGCCTTACACCAATCTTTTGGCAAGGATGTGTTGCGTCACCGTGGCTGTTCAACCTATTTATGGATAGCTGTTTGACAGATTTGAAAGAGTCTAAAAGTGGATTAAGGATGAATGAGTTACTCGTCAAATGTCTGCTCTATGCCGACGATCAGGTTATACTGGCGTCATCAGCGGAGGAGTTACAGGAGATGGTAAACTGTATGCATGAAGCTTTAAAAGAGAAAGGAATGAAAGTGAACGTAAGTAAAACTAAAACACTGGTTTTTGAAATGGAGAAAGAAATGACAGCATGTAATATTTTGATTGGAGGAGAAAAAGTGGAGCAAGTGAAAGAGTTTGTATATCTAGGATCAAAGTTTACATCAGATGGCAAGTATGATAGTGATATTGAAAGGAGAGTGAACGCGGGGAACATGGTGAATGGAGCTTTGCATGCCTTTATGAGCAGTCAGAAACTATCCAAAAAGGCTTGACTGGCTGTGCACAGGGGCGTGTTGGTCCCGACATTAATGTATGGGAGTGAAAGTTGGGTATGGCAAAAGAAGCATGAAAGCAGAATAAATGCAGTGGAAATGAGAGCGTTAAGGAGTATGATGGGTGTGAAATTGAGTGACAGGATAAGGAACAGCGTGATAAGGGAATGTTGTGATGTGAAAGAAGATGTAGTTACAGGAATAGAAAAGGGTATGTTAAGATGGTTCGGTCATGTGGAGAGGATGAATGAAAGCAGGTTGACTAAGCAGATATACAAGGAGAGTGTGGAGGGAAAGGTCGGAGTGGGAAGACCTAGACGAACGTATCTTGATCAAATTAAGGACGTCCTGGTAAAGGGTCAGGTCAAAAGTACCCGAAACCGCCGAGCTTGTATGAAGAGAGTTATGAATGTGGACGAAGCGAAAGAAGTATGCAGAGATCGTGGCAAGTGGAAAGAGGTAGTCTCTGCCTACCCCTCCGGGAAAGAGGCGTGATTTTATGTATGTATGTATGTACCAATCTTTTGGTACTCGGCCGCTTCTCCAACACAAATTGAAAAGGCAGTACAACTGACTAGCTACTACGCCTTTTCCTGCTTTAAGCATCTCGACCGACACTCTATCACACCCAGCAGCCTTTCCCGCTTTCATACTCTTAAGTGCTTCCACAATTTCGAACATTTCAATTTCGCCTTCCATCTCATTCTCTTTTTCTTCGCTATAGCAGAAATCTTTCTTATTTCCTTCCTTTTTTTCAAATAAACTTTCAAAATAGTCCTTCCATATCTTTAGTACACATTCTTCTCCTTTCACAACGCTACCATCCTGGCATCTGATCCTAGTCAGCTCTCTGGTTATAGTATTTCCTCGGGCTGACCTTACGGATTTCCAGAATACATACATACATACATAAAATCACGCCTCTTTCCCGGAGGGGTAGGCAGAGACTACCTCTTTCCACTTGCCACGATCTCTGCATACTTCTTTCGCTTCGTCCACATTCATAACTCTCTTCATACAAGCTCGGCGGTTTCGGGTACTTTTGACCTGACCCTTTACCAGGACGTCCTTAATTTGATCAAGATACGTTCGTCTAGGTCTTCCCACTCCGACCTTTCCCTCCACACTCTCCTTGTATATCTGCTTAGTCAACCTGCTTTCATTCATCCTCTCCACATGACCGAACCATCTTAACATACCCTTTTCTATTCCTGTAACTACATCTTCTTTCACATCACAACATTCCCTTATCACGCTGTTCCTTATCCTGTCACTCAATTTCACACCCATCATACTCCTTAACGCTCTCATTTCCACTGCATTTATTCTGCTTTCATGCTTCTTTTGCCATACCCAACTTTCACTCCCATACATTAATGTCGGGACCAACACGCCCCTGTGCACAGCCAGTCGAGCCTTTTTGGATAGTTTCTGACTGCTCATAAAGGCATGCAAAGCTCCATTCACCATGTTCCCCGCGTTCACTCTCCTTTCAATATCACTATCATACTTGCCATCTGATGTAAACTTTGATCCTAGATATACAAACTCTTTCACTTGCTCCACTTTTTCTCCTCCAATCAAAATATTACATGCTGTCATTTCTTTCTCCATTTCAAAAACCAGTGTTTTAGTTTTACTTACGTTCACTTTCATTCCTTTCTCTTTTAAAGCTTCATGCATACAGTTTACCATCTCCTGTAACTCCTCCGCTGATGACGCCAGTATAACCTGATCGTCGGCATAGAGCAGACATTTGACGAGTAACTCATTCATCCTTAATCCACTTTTAGACTCTTGCAAATCTGTCAAACAGCTATCCATAAATAGGTTGAACAGCCACGGTGACGCAACACATCCTTGCCTAACGCCTTTCTCAATCTTAAACCACTCAGTGTGCGCTCCGTTTATCCTGACACAAGCACTCGAATCCTCATATAAGGATTTCAGTGCTCGTATTAAGAGACTGCTCACCCCATGCATAGAAAGTGCTGACCACAATTCATTCCTCTCAACTCTGTCATAGGCCTTTTCCAGATCTACGAATGTGCAATAGACTTTTTGACTCTTGGCCAAAAACTTTTCGGCTATGCACCGCAAGGAAAAGACCTGATCAGTACATCCCATTCCCTTTCGAAATCCCGCTTGAGCATCCCATATTTTGTCATCAGTTTCATTCCTGACTCTATTAATCAATACCTTAGCATACAATTTGCCGACGACGCTAAGCAGGCTTATACCACGATAATTTTTGCAGTCCAGCTGTGACCCTTTTCCTTTGTAAAGTGGCACGATAACAGCCTTACACCAATCTTTTGGTACTCGGCCGCTTCTCCAACACAAATTGAAAAGGCAGTACAACTGACTAGCTACTACGCCTTTTCCTGCTTTAAGCATCTCGACCGACACTCTATCATACCCAGCAGCCTTTCCCGCTTTCATACTCTTAAGTGCTTCCACAATTTCGAACATTTCAATTTCGCCTTCCATCTCATTCTCTTTTTCTTCGCTATAGCAGAAATCTTTCTTATTTCCTTCCTTTTTTTCAAATAAACTTTCAAAATAGTCCTTCCATATCTTTAGTACACATTCTTCTCCTTTCACAACGCTACCATCCTGGCATCTGATCCTAGTCAGCTCTCTGGTTATAGTATTTCCTCGGGCTGACCTTACGGATTTCCAGAATACTTTCAGATTTGACTGAAAGTCTTCTGATAGCCTTTTATCAAAATCCTCTTTATACTCTTCTTTCTTTCTAATCACAGCTTTCTTAACCAAATCTTTCATTTTCTTATATTCCTTACGTGCTTCATTCACATCTTCATCTATAACCTCTTGCATTCTTAAGTTAGCTTTTGCTGCTAACAAATCCAGCCATGCTTTCTTCTTTAATCGCACAAGTTCTTGCACATCTTTACTCATCCACGCATTTTTGTGATTTTTTCCTTTCCTTCTTCTACTTACACCACACACTTCAACAGCTACTTTCACAATTCTTTCTTTAAATTCCTTCCATCCATCTTCAATATCGCTCATTTCCTCTAAATCTTCAAATTCATCCTTCAGTCTATTAATATACTTCTTACCTACATCCATATCTTGCAAATTTTCTACTTTTACTCTTTCCAAAGCGCTGGTTTGCTCCCTTACCCTGTGCCGCCAGCGATTGAAGATACCCCTTATCCGGGATATCACCAGTAAATGGTCCGAGTCAATGCCAGCACCGCGATATGCACGGGTATCCAGCACTTTGTTCTTCAATCTTTCATCTACAATCACAAAGTCTATCATACTTTTTAAAATACTTTCCACTCTTGTGTAGGTGTGGATCTCTTTATGTTGAAACATTGAGTTCGACACAAAAAGATCCCACTCTAGACAAATTTCTAATACACTTCTTCCATTATCATTCACCTTTTCGTCACCAAACGCACCAAGCACCTTTTCATATCCATCACGCTTTACACCCACCCATCCATTAAAATCACCTAACATAATAATCTTCTCATTTGGCTTGGTAACTTTCAATACTTCTCTTACACTATTCCAGAACTCCTCGTTTTCGCTTTTTGCTGATGTTGTACCCCTCGAACCCACATCCCAAGGTGCATAAACACCTAGAACGAAGAAGACGAGGGCTGACACACTCATACTCATTCACGCACTCAGCCATTCGTGCAGAAAGAATTAGACCGACCCCTTGACAGCCTCGGCTGGTACTGGAAATTCCAGACCAATACGCCGTGTAAGGGCCGTGCTGCGTCGCGTCGCATCCTTTCCGCTTCGTCTCATTCACGCACAACACATCCAAACGTCTTTCATCCATCATCTGGCATACTTCCTCAATCTTATCCTTCATTCCTCCTCTTACATTCATCGTCGCAAAGCGGCTTTCAGCAGACCGCATACCGCTCCCGCCGGGAACGAGACGTGATGGGGTGCGGACACCATCGCCGCCATTTATATGCTTTTTAAGGTTCATAATGCGATTCCCACGAGACGCTAGGGAAAAATTTTGTCCGCCCCAGCAGAGCCCCGCATGCCAGGGTAAGGCTAGCCATTACCTGGGGGTCGCCCAACCCCATGGCGGAAGTGGCACGCTCGAGACTAGGCTCGCCCCTAGCCATGCATCCATCGGCGCGGCAGACCTTAGATTGGCAGGGATTTACATTAAAGAGGAATCCCAAGTCTATCCCTTAGTCGGCTCTTACGACATCCGTGGGAAAGAGATGGAGTGGTCCTATTCTTTTGTAGTGGTGCCGGGAACCACACGGCACTTTGTACATCCACTATTACCTTGTTATACCGCTCTACCTGCCCGTTAGCCCTAGGTGTCGCGACTGCATTGAGTATATGCTTAATACCTTTTTCATTCATAAACCTTTTGAAGCTAGTACTAGTAAAGGAGGTACCTCGATCCGAAATTAATCGCCGTGGAACACCAAATAAACCAAAATATTCCCGAAGAATTCTAATGGAGTTGTAAGATTTTGTGTTTCTAACAGGTTTCATATAGATATATTTAGTATAAGCATCTACCACTACTAAAATGTGCATATTACCTCTACTACTTCGCACAAACGGACCAACGTGGTCGATATGTATAGTGTCAAAAGGGATATCAACCTTTTGAATAGGGTGCATAAATCCTGGCTTTTTACCACCAGATGATTTTGAATAAGTGCACTTTAGGCACGAAGTTACATATTTTTTTATAAAAGAACGCATTTTAGGGAACCAGTAAGATGTTTTAACCTTTTCAAGAGTTTTGTCTACTGAAAAGTGTCCGATATCATCATGATTATATTTTACCACTTGCCAGCGAACGCCTTTAGGTACTACCCAACGGTCCCCTTGTGGAGTGATTCTAAACAATTTTAAATTCTTAATTTTATAGTTTGATTTTATATCAATGAGATCATCAAGGCTAGGATCCTCAAGAATTTTGATAATTCTTTGAATCTCTGAGTAGATGTTTATTGGGAATTCTGGGACACTTTTGTGTCCCAGAATTCCCAATAAACAAAATTCGATTCATTCTAAACACAAAACATTAGTCGAATGCACTCACCTGACTCCACTATAAAATTGATAAGAATCACCCGCGAGCTCGTGGAAAGATCACACACCGAACACACTTTTTACACATGATTCATTCTAACCATCAAACATTATTTTGTTGTGCTTTCCTGATTCCTGTTTTACCAACAAGATTTTACATGTTAAATTATAAAACGTGTTTATTCGTTAAACCTAAATTCATTTCGCTCAAATTCGTTGAGTACTGCAGACGAGTTTAAGCACATGCTAATAACTAGAAATGAAATTTGTGAAACAAAAAGACTCACTAAAATTAGATTGTATTTGTCCTGCTTCATCACAAGAACCAAAACGACACGGAAACCTTCTGCCGAACACAATACGTTGTATCGTTTGTGGTCCATCAAATTGTGGAAAAACCAACTTAGTAATAAGTTTATTGTTACATACAGATGGTCCACGATTTTGTAACTTATATGTTTATTCAAAATCTTTATATCAAGCAAAATACTTATTTTTAGAGAAAGTTATGAACATGGTTTCTGGTACAACCTTTCATAAATACAATCACAATTGTGAAATTTTGAGTCCTCACGAAGCGCTACCTGATTCAATTATAATATTTGATGATGTAGCTTGCGAAAATCAGAACAGCATTAGAGATTATTTTGCTATGGGTCGACATAAGAAAATTGATTGTTTTTATATTAATCAAACATATACAAAAATACCTAAACAACTAGTGAGAGACAATTCCAATTTGATTGTATTATTTAAACAAGATGATATTAATTTGAAACATGTTTATGATGAGCATGTAGGGTCTGATATGTCATGGAATCAATTTCGTGAAATGTGTTCAAAAGTTTGGAAAAAGCCTTTTAATTATCTTGTTATTAATAAGGATTGTGATAAAAACAAAGGAAGTTATAGGTCAGCATTTGACACTTTTATAGTTCTAGATTAACATACTTAATACAATGTAGTGATAATGAAAGGTCACTTTAAAGTGTGATCTGCGACTGAACACAATATCAAGCAGTAAAATGGAAAAAACATTTAAAAAACAAATAGTTAAGTCAGCAGCAGCTGTTAAAAGAAAAGTGGGGATGATTAACGATACAAAAAACGTAAATAATATGGCACTGGAGAAAATTTTCAAACCTATTGTTGATCCCCTTAATTTGATAGCCAATAAAAATAATGAAAAATGGGTTGAGAATGAAAATAATTACATTCCCTCTGTTGGGAAAAAATGTAAAAATGAAAGTACATCGTCTTATTCATCCAATGAAGAATCGAATGACACTGTTTCTGAAAGCGACTTTCCTAATAATTACAACAAAACTTTAATTTCCACACCTTCTGAAGATCATAATGTCAGTGAAGGTTCGTTCAAATCTATTGCGTCTTCTCCAGATAATCGTCAAACTTTGTCGTGGTCTACATCATCAGAAGTAATGGATGCTATACCTTTTGGAGTAAGACATGAGCGGGGAAAACTAATGCTTGGCAATATTCGTGTTTTCGATAATGATAACATTCTGAAAATAGGAACTCGAATTTTAAAGAAGACAGATGGTTTAAGAGAGTTACTATTTAAAAGGAAACCTGATCTAGAAAAAGTCAGAGAGGAGGACTTGCAAAATTATAAATTGTTACTAATTGATACTAATGCACATCGACGTAATTATGAGTCATCTAAACCTATAAACAGTAACAAAGGTTTTAAATACATTAATGTCATTAAGCCTTTATTTAAATTTTCAAAAAATATGACTTCAAGTGTAGAAAGTCTCCCTCAAGGAAAAGGTATTCCACTTCTGAAAAAAGTAAAAAAATATACTGATTATGTTTATTGGGATGATCCCAACGAACTGGTAGAACGATTAAAATTGTTGTTAGGATCACGAGCGGCTGGCAATAGTGGTGTAGATAATGAAATTATTGCAGTCATAGAAGAATTACGAGAAGCTGGAATTATAAATATAGAACATAAACAGCTATCGCCACAGAAAATGACCAGTATTATTCGAGATCTTTAATCATCTAGACAGCAATGAATGTAGATAAGTTCGGTCATCACGTCCATAAACGTTTGCGATTATTGGAATTTATCGACACTTTAAACGATACATTGGTGAAAACTGATGCTGGACACTATGATTTGAAAACATCTAAATTAAAAGGTCTTTCATCTCCAAATGAAGCCGATGAAGCAGTGAACAAAGCATACGTCGATAATATACTACAAGAGTTAAGAAAAGAAATAAGAGTGGTTAATGATAATATACAAGTATATTTAAAAAAATTGGAAAAAGCTACATCAGACCGTTTGTCAAAATCGTTTTATACAAAACAAGAAATAGATAATTTGATTGAACTTAAATTGAACCAACACAATGAGCAAAAAAAACATAGTGGATGAAATTCATAAAGCAGCAAGAAGAAATTTTCCTCGTCGATTTACAATTATAAAAGGAATAGACGACTTATGGCAAGCTGATCTTATGGATTTTCAGAAATATTCTTATTTTAACAAAGGATATAAATATGTTTTAGTTGTAATAGATACTTTTACAAAATATGTGTGGACATATCCTATAAAATCAAAAAACAAAAAATGTGTGACAAAAGCAATGTTTGAAATTGTATCTCGTTCAAAACGAAAACCTATAAATTTACAAACTGATTTAGGCAAAGAATTTTATAATGATGCTTTTAATAAATTGTGTAAGAAATATGACATTAATCATTATTCCACCTACTCCACCAAAAAAGCTTCTATTGTGGAAAGAGTTATTCGTACAATAAAATGTAATCTTTACAAAATGTTTAGTTTGTATGGTTGTTATAAATGGTTAGGACCAAATTTAAATTCCGTTGTAGAAAAATATAACAATACTACTCACCGTACTACTAAATTTAAACCAGTCGACGTAAATAAAGTAAACCAGATACATGTTAGATGTAACATATTGCGTGCACAAAAGCGAGTTTTATATCGCAAGCCTAAGTTCCACGTTGGTGATAGTGTTCGGATAAGTAAATTTAAAGGTGATTTTTATAAAGGATACACTCCCAACTGGTCGACAGAAATATTCGTTATTGTCAAGGTAAATGATACGAATCCACCAACATACCTATTAGAAGACAAACATAAACAGAAAATTTTGGGAGCTTTTTATGAATATGAATTACAAAAAACGAAATTTCCAGAACTTTATCTTATTGAAAGAGTTATTAAACGTAAAGGTCATAAACTTTATGTAAAGTGGTTAGGTTTAAGTGAAAAAGAAAATAGTTGGGTGGACAATCATGCATTACTATTGTAATATAAAGTGAGCGTCATAATAAATATCTTCATTTCAAGAATATCTATGAAAAAGGGAAGAGGTATTTTAAATAACGTCATCAATAATTTACCTTTCGAACTACATATTCCTGGATATCAGTTTTGTGGACCAGGTACTAAACTTCAAAAACGATTATTAAGAGGTGAGCGAGGTATAAATAAATTGGATGAAGCTTGTATGTACCACGATATTGCATACAATAATAAGGATTTAAACATTCGACATAAAGCAGATTTAGACCTTTTGAATATGGCTAAGAAAAGAATAAAATCGAAGAGTGCTGGAAAAGGAGAAAAATTGGCTTCATGGATTGTAAAAAATGCAATGAAAGCAAAACTCAAAGCTGGCGCTGGAGTTCGTTCATGAAAGTAGTGAAAAATATACAATCTAAGCTTAAAAATATTAAATCAAAGGACAAGCGTTCAACTATAAACTTTGCATATGCAACCGCAAAAAGACTATTTTCTAAAAATAACGGATCACGTACACGTTTACCACGATGCGTTACCATTCCTAAATGCGGAGGCTTTTTACCGCTCATTCCCATCTTTGCCGGTCTGTCAGCTTTAGGTTCACTTGCTGGTGGCGCGGCAGGTATAGCAAAGGCTGTTAATGATTACAAAGTAGCTCAGAAAAACTTTGAAGAGTCTAAACGACATAACAAGATGATGGAATCTGTTGCTTTAGGAAAGGCCTTGTATATAAATCCATATAAAAAGGGAGCAGGATTATATCTAAGTCCTTCAAAAAACTGAAAAAGCGGCTACCCAGACGAGCACTAACCAATTTAGATATAATGGAACATGCTATTGATATTCCTTACTTTTGCGGAGTGTATATGAGAGATACTCTTCCTCGGAAACCAAAAAAAAATTGAGTGTGCTATATTAAATTTAGATAGTTCTGACAATCCTGGAACACATTGGGTAGCCTACGTTAAATATATTAATTACTGTGAATATTTTGATAGTTTTGGTGATTTAAAACCACCATTGGAACTAGTAAATTATTTAAGTCCTTTAACTATAAATTATAATTATTTGCAATATCAATCTTATGGTACTATAAACTGTGGACACCTTTGTTTAAAGTTTTTAAAAGAATTTTGGAAACATCATTTGTATAAATAATATAATAAAAATATATTTGTATCAGTATAATAATGTCTTTCACTGTGTCTATAACAGGCAGAGGAGAATTTTTAACAACTAACTATTCCCCTACATTACAACTGAATGTAGAGTACGAATGTGGGCTTTTGTATTTTTCTACATTTAATTCTATACCTAACATAGACGCAAAAAATAACAAATTTTACTATGGAAAAGATGAAGTTATTGAAATTCCTGAAGGATCGTATGAGTTTCAAGATATTTGTGATTATCTGAAAAGTAATATAAAGAATGCAGCGTTGAAATTGAGTTGTAATAATAATACGTTAAAAACAAGAATTTTTTGTTCCAAAGATGTACACTTTAATAAAAATAATTCAATCGGAAAAATATTAGGATTTAATAGAGAATCAATCAAAGCTAATATAAGTACTGAATCTCAGCATCCTGTCAGCATTTTAGCAACAACTATCGTACGCATCGAATGTGATGTTATCAGCGGATCATTTGTAAACGGAAAAGCAAGCCATATTATTTATGAATTTGTGCCTAACGTACCCCCTGGTTACAGAATTATTGAAATACCTAAGAATTTAATTTACTTTCCTGTCAATCAGAGCTCAATAAATTCACTCAATATAAGGTTGTTAGACGCAGAAAATAAGCAAATTAACTTACGCGGTGAAGAAGTACAGTTGTATTTGCACTTTAAACCAAAATGTTAAATTTTCATAAAAACACCTTCACTCCTATTAAAAGACTCAGTCCTAAAGGATCACCTCACAAAGAAACATCGCTGCGATTAAAAAAAAACTAACAAAAAAAAATAAAGACTTTTTAAGGCTACTAGGTTTGTTAATATGAACATTTTAAATATATGCCATCCCGCGTCTTACGACAATAGCATAGAAAGTTTTGAATATCATTCGTATAAGCCTTATGTATCAAGTTTTAACAAAAATGATGAAATACGGATACCGATTAATCAACAAGACTTGTATGTGTTGCCTGCACTCAGCTGTTTGTATATTGAGGGCAGAGTCGATGTGTATAAACAAAATAACGCTGGCAAAGAAAAAGTACCGAGTGTGCATTTCGTAAACAACCCCGTACTATTTCTATTTCAAGATATAAGATATGAACTAAATGGGATAGAAATAGATAAGATTAAAAATGCAGGTATTACCACAACAATTAAATCTTATCTATCATTGAACGAAAATGAATCCAAAAGCGCAAAAGTTTGGGGTTGGTCTCCTTCAGGCATTACCACCGATGGAGGATTTTCTGTGTATATACCGTTAAATAAAATATTAGGTTTTGCAGAAGATTATGAAAAAATCATAATGAACTGTAAACATGAATTAGTACTATTGAGAAGTAATACAAATCTCAATTCCTTATTACTAAGTTCTGGAGAAATTGTCTAAGATATAATTATAAATAAAATAGTTTGGCGAGTTCCTCATGTTCGAGTGTCGGACCGTGAAAGAATCAATTTACTTAAACATTTAGAAAAAAAACGAGCGATAACCTTAGCGTTTCGTAACTGGGATTTGTATGAGTACCCATTGTTACCCAAAACCAGGAAACATACTTGGTCCATTAAAACTTCATCACAGTTGGAGAAACCAAGATTTGTTATTATTGCTTTACAAACAAACCGTAAAAGTAATGCAACAATGTCGATGGCAGAGTTCGACCATTGTCATATTCGAGACGTAAGAGTATTTCTAAATTCTTCATATTATCCGTATGAAGGTTTAAATATTAGTTTCGCAGACAACAGATATTCATTAATATATGAACAATACGCAAGATTTCATCAGTCTTATCATAGTCGCCGAGCGGAGCCGTTGATGGGATTAAAAGAATTTAGAGACATAGCTCCGTTATTTGTTATAGACTGTTCACGACAGCATGAAATGTTAAAGGGATCAATTGATGTGAGAGTTGAATTCGAATCTGACCAAGACATACCCGATCAAACGGCTGCATATTGTCTGATACTAAACGATTGCATATTTGAATACAAGCCATTGAGCAATATTGTTAAGAAGTTATCATGAATGCTAATACAATAATCATAGATTTACAAGGGTTTAAGGATTTGAAAAATAATTTTATTGTTAAGGAATTTTCGATTGCAACTAAGGAATACACACAAACTTTCTTGGTTAAAGCACCTTATTCTTTTAAAACTCTTTCTGATGAAGAAAAAAAGCGAGTTCGATGGTTAGAAAATAATCGGGGACTACATTGGTATGAAGGGTTTATCGATTATCGAGAATTCCGGCGAGTTATAATTCCATATTTAAAAAGTAAAAATGTCTTAGTTAAAGGAAATGAGAAGATTGTATTGATTCAAGAGTTATGCAACGATTGTGAAATTATAGAACTGGGTGAAAAGGGTTGTCCTAAATTACTTAAATTATATGAGGATTATTGTGAGGAGAATAATCAGGTGTTAAATTGTGTTCATCATAAAAAAAGGTGTGCTTTGAAAAATGCACTCTGTTTAAAAAAGTGGTGTCAAGACAATTTTGTGTTTAATTCTTTATTTAAATTATAATAAGATTTTTCGAATAATAAAAATATTTTACTGAATAAAATATACTGTGTTTTTTTTAATTTATTTAGGTTATGGTTCCTAATTAAACTATAAAATAAAGGCACATACTCGTATCTTTTAAATTTTACGTTTATTGATACTAGTCTAATAACACAAATCTGTAAAAAATAACACAATGACATGAAAACTGATAAAGGAAATTACATTAATTGACATACATTTATATATAATTTTAAAACCAATTGGTATAACTATAGTTACAAATTTTTTTTGAAATATTACTAATAATTTTTTCAGTCTGGTCCATAATTTCATCACCAACATCTTTTACCACATATTGAGAGCTCAATAAGACCCTATCGTCCTGAAGACAGTCACTTATTAATTGATTACACTCTAAGTCAAGCACTTGAATCTTGATCAGTCTAAGACCTTTGTGGGGAGCACTTTTTATCACAAACGATTGATGGGGAACATGTGATTTGACAATCTTTTTGGAAAAATCTACCTTATTGCAACCCCCCTTTAACTTCATTTTCCGTTTATGAGTACTTAATTTTGATTGTTCGGTGGGACGACTCTGTATCTTGAAAAGTTCTTCGGAGAATCCAAACGAATCTCGAGGACATTGAAATGACTCTGGTATTAATGTTTCACTATCTGGAAAGATAGCGATATCGCGTCCTGTTGTCTGTAACAAAAAATAAAAATACACATAAAAATTATGCGCTTGATCGTACAAAAGTGATACATGTCACATACAGTTTGCGCACTGCATTCAAATAAAAATGCATGCGCAGCGCGATTTTGTCCTTGCTAAAATGTTTTCTGTCATAGTCGTTCAAATTACTGTTCACGTTAGAACACGTTCATTCATATTGTAATTAGATACCAAGGTCTATCAATAAAATTTATTACAATGAATACATGCACAGAACGCTTCGTCCACACAGCGGTTTGACGAGCTCCGTGGCTCAGCGGTTATCAAGCTGAACTGAGACACGGAGACCTCGGGTTCGATCCCCGATCTTTTTTTCAGTTTGTCCCGAGTATGGTTTTCTATACGTGAATCAACAAAATGTAGTATTGTTGAGTTAGTATTTTGCGACTCAAGTTTACAACTTACTGTAGGGCTCAATTTATGTAATTCATCCCTTGTGAGCATGTTCATAGTATTCTTTCGTCATTACTTTCTTTATAAAACTTTTTATTTTAAAAATATGAATTAATAAAAAAATTTTATTATTTTATTATACCCATTTTATTCTTTTTCCTACATATTTACAAACAATACAGACATTTTCTGACTTAGAATATAAACAAAATATGAAATATGTTACAAATATGTATGTTTTTTTAAAACATTTAAATTTAACAAATAAGTATCCATTTTCAAAACCTGTTAACAATTAAATATACTTGTGTGCCCCCATGCTTTAGTCGAAATCTTATTCTTTGATATGGCTCTCTTATCATCATCAGCTGATAAAGCAATTTTATTTACGGCACATGTAAATAATTCATGTTTAATTGATTTAAATAAAATATTTGTTTTACGAATTACGTTACCTTCATGCAGAGATTTTTCATAATCCGATACATGAAAATCACGCACAATGTTTCTCTTAATTCCTTTTGCTTTTTTTATTGTGCTATTGGTGGTTTTAATACAATATAACTTCGATCGAAGTCCAACAAATTCGGTTATAACTTTAGTCCCCATTTCAAGTTTAAATAGACCAGGAACTTTTTTATTTTGAATTGGTAAACTATATTCATTACTTTCACAATTACTAGTATCAAAATAATGTAAAAAGTATTTTTTTAAATCATAATAAAAGTTATTTGTTTGTATATGATATATCGATGGCTCCCAAGTATACTATCGTATGTCTTAAAATGTAACTTTACAGGAGAAGCGACTGAACGTGTTAGAGTGTGTAGTTCCTGTAAATTTTAAGCTAGACACATGATTTTTTTTCTACAATTACTTGAAGTATAGTGTATATGAATATAATAACATTCATTTATAAATATGTTATAGTTTCTGAGATATTGTTGTTAGGATACTTTACGTTGAAACGATTTTTTTTTAAAAATCGTAACTTATCTATACAATTATTTACTTCGTATAATTTGTCGATCAAAAAATCGTATCTTTCCTTTACGAGTATTTACTTTGTATATTTGTCAACAAAAAATGTGGTATGAGTTACTTACTGCTTTTTACGGGAATATAAGATTTTTGTTTATGCACGTATATTGGGATATTATATTTAAAACTTATTTAAAACATAAATTTCATTATAATAATAGGCAGTTGAGTGTAAGGTTTTAATTTTGTGCATAATAAATTATTACACCAATTAATATTTTTGGACTTTTTCATCATAATCAAAGAATCAGAGATTATTTTATTTTCATACTTTTAGAACATAATAATTGCACATAAAATAAACATTTTCTCCAGAATTAAAAAAATAACAACTAAAATTAATTATCTTGATAAAGTAAAATAATATTTCTTTATGATTTGTGTGTTTTTAATGCAAACAATATGCACAATATAGTGATAATATGTTATTATACGATATATAATCACGTCTATGCGGGAATATACTCTTGCGGGGAAGACAGAGCCAACAGTTATCAAAAGAGGCCACGGTCAACCGCTTGGCTTACATACATACATATGGTCACATCTATATCCCTTGCGGGGCAGACAAAACCAACAGTCTTGAAAAGACTGAATGGCCACGTTTACCTATTTAGCTTAATGATAGGATTGAGATTCAAATAGTGACAGGTTGCTAGCCCATCACCTAAAAAAAAAAGAATCTCAAGTTTGTAAGCCTATCCCTTAGTCGCCTTTTACGACATCCATAGGAAAGAGATGGAGTAGTCCTATTCTTTTTTGTACTGCTTGGCTTAATGATAGAATTGAGATTCAAATAGAGACAGGTTGCTAGCCCATCACCTAAAATAGGAATCCTAAGTATATAAGCCTATCCCTTAGTTAAAGTTATATTGAACTGCTGGAATAATTGAACTATTGCAAAGACTTATTAGGTCATTTTTAGCCAAAGATATGGGGAGCACATAATCATAAAGTGGAGGAATATGGGTACTATCTTGGAGTCGTCGTCTTGTATTTGGTCATGTATTGGGATTCATCTAAATTATATTTATAGAGAAGTTTATTAGGCTCAGAAGAAAAAACATTTATTTCTTTTATGTTTATCCATTGCACTACTTCACTGTTAATATTTTCAGACCAATTTTTTAAGCTCAAAGTTGATTTATTATTCAATAACTTGGTATGATCCATCTCAACAACATTATAAGGTTTTCCATCTTGCTTAGCCCATCGCACTTATGCAAACCATTCCAAAGGAGTATCGATATATATTTAGGTATTATTGGCAATTCCTTTAATCAATGCATAAACACTGTCTCCTTCTTGTTATATATATATTTTTCCAAAAAAATCCAAATAAAAAAAACAATCATTACACGTTGTTAACATGTGTTTCGTATTTAATCTGTGGTTGGATACTTCCTTTTTGAATGTTGAGGGCGCCACCGGACTAATGTGTGGTAGAAAGTACCAGTTTTAGCCACCGAGAGAAAAAGTGGCGCTAGAGTAGTCTGCTTCAAGCGCGCTCGCAATCACCATCGAAACTTTTAATAAATTTTGTTTTAAGTGATTTTGGACAGAGTTGTGTGTGTGGTATATCTTCAATTACCCGGAGGCCTCCGTGAGGAACTGGGAAATCTGCCGTGCAGAGGAAAGGTGAGTCGTACTCAAATTTCATTGGGGATTTGTCCAACCCGGGCAACCACGTTACATACCTACCTACTCTAATTTATCTCCTTTATTAAATACAGTCCATTGTTATCCCACATTTCTGGTTCTTCGAGCCAAGATTAATCTTATTTTGAGACATACTTTTGCTTTTTGTGGACTAAGTGTACATACGTAATTTGCCGGCAAGCCGGCAAGTGTTATCAACATGGCGGAAAGCGAAACTTTGCAAATTAAAATAAATACATTGTTAGCAAAAAAAGAATATCTTTTCATTAAAATGCAACGTATATATGATATGTCTGGAAAGATTGAGAGTAACTTAGATCGATTGCCTTCATTTTTGGTCCAATTCTCCGATATGGAAAGTGTTCGGAGGCGATTTGAAACGGCCATTTTTGATTTATACGAACTAGAATTACAAAAACAACCGAAGGCAAAATTAAATAATCGTGAACTCGAAACTTTCGACGAGATGTACAATGCGTGTCAGTTAATCGTAAATAAATACAAGACAGATAAATCTCCAGTAGATTATTCAGTAAAAAAGGATTTAGTGGTCCCAGCATTACCTAAGATACAATTATTTCAATTTGACGGTCAAATTGAAAATTGGACAACCTTTTATGACACGTTTGTATCATTAGTTCATAACCGAAACTTTACTGATATCGATAAATTTCATTATTTACTGTCATGCGTTAAAGGTTCAGCTTTAAATATAGTTAAACAACTACCTATTACATCTGCTAATTACGCGGTAGTTTGGCAAAGTTTAATCGACAAATATCACGATAACAGAACTCTGGCGTGTAGGTACTTTGATAAAATGCTTAACTTTACGCCGCTCACTAAAGACACGACGGCTAATCTCACATTATTTATTGAAACTTTTGACCATTCATTAAAGGCTATTCAAGCGTTAAATATAAAAAACTTGAATGATTTTTTAATTTGTCATTTAGCATTACAAAGACTAGACCCTCATACAAGAAAATTATTTGAGGAAAGTAGGGATCAACATTCTTTACCTACATTCTCCGAACTTATTGATTTCGTAAACAAACAAGTAAAAGTTCTAGAACATACACTTTCTAGCACCTCTGTAATACCTAAACCTACCAATATGCATAAAAGTAGTCATTATGTAAATAAGACATCGTCTTCAAGGTCAGTACTTACGACTTCACGAGTTCAAAATCGTAACAATCGTAATAATAATAACTCTAATATAAACATGACTTGTCCACATTGTAATCAAAGTCATATGATATATCGATGTGACCAATTTCGTAAATTGTCCGTCGATGATCGCAAGGACCGTGTCCGTTCATTGAAGCTCTGCACTAATTGTCTCAAACCCGATCATGAGTCTAATTTGTGCAAAAGTACAATCACTTGCGGAGTGTGTGCTTTGTCGCATCATTATTTATTGCATCAAGATACAGGTAAAGCGGAACGTACAATCGCAGCGGCCGTGCCGCCAAGTACTTCGTCCGCGCAACCGTCTCCGTCACACACACAGCAAGCGCTCGTTTCTTCTCACTCCGTGAGTGACCGAACGATTCATCACGCACTACATTGTGTAGATGAAAATAAATACGGGGTAGTCTTAGGAACTACACTTACGCTCATCACTGATATTGATGGGCAATATCAAAACTGCCGTGCAGTCTTAGATTCCGGAGCTCAAAGTTCATTCATCACTACAGAGTGCGCTCAGAGGTTAGGTTTGCCGCGTAAAAAATGCCCATTTACTATTAATGGTTTAGGCGGGAACATAGTGAAAAATCAAGGGATGATTTCATGCACAATAAAACCAAAACATTCAGACGGTCCTACATTTAACGTCAACTTAATCGTAGTATCCAAGGTCTCATCTGATATGCCTAATGTCAATTTTCCTAAACATGTAATTAATGAATATAATTCTTATCAACTAGCAGACACATTTTTCTACAAAAAATCGCGAATTGATATTTTATTGGGTAATGACATTGTGCCAGATCTTATCACGGGTAAGCCGATATTAATTAATTCAAACATTCCAAGCGTAATTGAGACTGTTTTTGGTTGTGTTGTAAGTGGTAAATTATTCCCACACAGAGAGAATAATTCCCAAAATTTTCATTTATCTGTCTCGCATAATGAGGAATGTTCATTAGATAAAATATTGCATAAGTTTTGGGAACTGGAGGAAGTGCCGTGCACACCTGTCGTTAGTTCTATGGACCAACTTGCTGAGAATATTTTTGTTAATAATCATTTTCGAGAATCGAACGGGCAGTATGTCGTACCACTACCGTTCGTAACCGACCCCGCGCCACTGGGTGATTCCCGCGCCGCGGCCGAACGTAGGTTATTGTATACCGAGCGTAAACTTGCGCGTACTCCCGAGTTACATCAGAAATATAACGAATTTATGCGTGAATATGAAAAACTTGACCACATGGAACGTTATCAGGGCGATATGCCTAGCAAATATATTATTCCACATCATAGTATTTTACGTCCAAGTAGCGCGTCAACTCCATTACGTGTCGTGTTCGATGGATCGGCAAAAAGTAGCAACAACGTTTCGTTAAACGATAATTTATTGATTGGTCCGAAGTTGTATCCTGACATTACTGCTATCATATTAAAATTACGTTTTTTTTAATATTGTTTAGTGAGTGATGTTTGCAAAATGTACCGAGCTATATTATTAAGAAAGGAAGATAGATGTTATCAACATATTTTGTACCGGTATTCGCCTAACGATCCCATAAACTTATATGAATTAAAAACGGTTACATACGGACT
Source organism: Amyelois transitella (assembly GCF_032362555.1). Classification (NCBI taxonomy): domain Eukaryota; kingdom Metazoa; phylum Arthropoda; class Insecta; order Lepidoptera; family Pyralidae; genus Amyelois; species Amyelois transitella. The sequence continues at coordinate 1,038,621 of NC_083536.1, forward strand.
TAGCTGTTCACCCTTTTTGGCGATCCGCACACTGCACCAATTGGCTGAAGATGAAGGGAAACGTTTTCCACTCGCTGCTCAAGTTTTACGTGAATGTGTATACATGGATGACATTTTGTATTCTTGTGAGTCTTATGATAAAGCGTGTTTAGTTCAAGACCAACTAATAGGTATTTTTGAAAGCGCAAATTTTACTTTAAAAAAGTGGATGAGTAACTGTAAGGATTTACTGTTGAGAGTTCCTGAAGAGAATAGGGAAGGTTCTGTAACATTTATTAAAGATGATATCGATAGTAGTATCAAAGTATTGGGTCTAAAATGGATTCCCACTTTAGATTGTTTTATTTTTTCAGTTAATAAGACAGACAGCGTTTCTACTAAGCGATCCGTTCTGAAGTTATTAGCGTCTATATATGACCCCGTGGGTTTTATCTCGCCATGCACTTTCTTAGCTAAATTAATAATGCAGGATCTTTGGAAATTAGGTATTGGTTGGGATGAAAAGTTGCCAGATAATATTAGTACAACTTGGCAATGTTATATTTCAGAACTTCCGATATTGGCGGAGTTACGCATTGAACGTCATATGTTATTACCGGGACAATCGGACTGTGACTTAGTTGGCTTTTGTGACGCGTCGTCTAGTGGCTACGCTGCCTGCGTTTACGTCATCAGTCGCGATTGTGACAATAATGTTAAAGTTCGCTTAGTTACCGCCAAATCTAAAGTCGCTCCCATAAAACCCATAACAATTCCGCGATTAGAATTAATGGGCGCTGTTTTGTTGAGTAAATTAATAAAATCTGTCTGTGATATTTTTACAAGAGTTAAAATAAACAAAATTACTGCTTTATCAGATTCAACAATCGTGTTGTCGTGGTTACAAACGGAACCATATAAATTGAAAACTTTTGTTTGTCACCGTGTGACACAGATAATAGAAGTTTTACCTCCTCATTATTGGCGTCATGTCTGCAGTGAAGATAATCTAGCAGATCTTTGTTCCCGCGGAGCATCTCCGTCGCAACTTATCAGTTGCACTCAGAAATGGTTATACGGGTCAGATTGGATGAAAAAGGATTATAAGGATTGGCCCATTTGTACCTTCGTTATCGAAAATAATAGCAAACTACCAGAAGTGAAATTAGTAAATTTATTTTCAAATAATAGCTTGTGTCAAGAAACTAAACAAGATTTTTGTATACGAATGTTTAGTCTGTTTTCATCTTTCACTAAATTACAAAGATCGTGTGCTTGGATTTTAAGATTAAAAAATAAGGATAAAATATCCACAACTTTATCGACAGTTGAATTAAATGAAGCACTGGACAGGTTAATTCGTTTAGTTCAGAGTGCATATTATGAATCTGAATTACAGTTATTAAAGAATAATAAACATGTAGCTTCGCTTCGAAAATTATCGCCATTTATTGATACCTCCGGCTTTCTCAGGGTAGGGGGTCGTATAGGTTATTCTGAACTTCCATATAATGCTAAACATCCACGTCTGTTACCGAAGGATAGTCAATTTACTAGATTATTAATAGAATATTTACATAAAAAATATTTACATGTAGGTCCACGTACCTTACAAAACATTATTAATGAAAATTACTGGATTCCATCCGCTCGTAGCGTAATAAGATCCGTTTTATCCAAATGTAAAATTTGCTTTAAATGCAAACCGTCTTTGTTACAACCTGAGATGGCACCGCTACCACCTACCAGGTTGTTACCCCACAAAGTATTTGCTCACGTTGGAGTAGATCTCGGTGGTCCATTCTTAATCAAAACTAGTTTATATCGTCATGCTAAAGTTTCTAAAGCTTATTTAGCATTATTCATCTGTTTTTCCACAAAAGCAGTACATCTAGAGGTGTTATCTTCTTTGTCCGCCGAATGTTTTCTCGCTTGTTTAGATCGCTTTGTTGCTCGTCGGGGTCTTTGCTCGGCACTTTATTCAGACTGTGGTACCAATTTTATAGCATCGAGTAAGCATTTGAACGAAATTCAAAAGTTTTTGTGTGATAACGAGAATGACATCACTGATGGCTGCGCCAAAAGACAATTAGTGTGGAGGTTTAATGTTCCAAGTGCTCCTAACATGGGTGGACTCTGGGAAGCTGGCATAAAGTCAGCTAAATATCATTTATTACGTAGCGTAGGTGAAAAGTCCTTAACGTTTGAGGAACTTACTACTGTATTTTGTAAAGTTGAAGCAGTTTTAAATTCGCGCCCGTTGTGTCCACTGCCAGCTAGTGACAACCCTAATGAATTTAACGTCTTGACTGCCGGACACTTCCTAATCGGCAGAAGTTTAACCTCCTTACCAGAGTATAATTTCCAAGAAGTGCCCGAAAATAGACTGTCACGATGGCAGTATGTACAAAAGTGCTCTCAAATTTTCTGGAAACGCTGGAGTCACGAATATTTAAATACACTTCAACAAAGAGCAAAATGGTTTAATTCATCCACCAACCTAAATGTTGGAGATTTAGTTCTGGTTAAAACCGATAATGCCCCTTCATGTAAATGGCCATTAAGGAAAATAGAAAAATTACATCCCGGTCCTGACGGTGTTGTCCGTTGTGTTACCTTGCGCACTGAAAAGAGTGTTCTGCAAAGACCAGTCAATAAACTTAGTCCATTACCCTATACCAATTAGTTTCTTAAACTTTAAATACCTAAGTAAATCTTAGTTTTTTAATTATTATTATTTTTTTTTTTTTAAATATATTGTTATATATACCTTTGTCAATTTTCATGACTTATTATCTCTTTAAAGTATACTTTCTTAATTATTAGAAACCATAACTATGGTTTCGGTAGGGGGTATGTTTCGTATTTAATCTGTGGTTGGATACTTCCTTTTTGAATGTTGAGGGCGCCACCGGACTAATGTGTGGTAGAAAGTACCAGTTTTAGCCACCGAGAGAAAAAGTGGCGCTAGAGTAGTCTGCTTCAAGCGCGCTCGCAATCACCATCGAAACTTTTAATAAATTTTGTTTTAAGTGATTTTGAACAGAGTTGTGTGTGTGGTATATCTTCAATTACCCGGAGGCCTCCGTGAGGAACTGGGAAATCTGTCGTGCAGAGGAAAGGTGAGTCGTACTCAAATTTCATTGGGGATTTGTCCAACCCGGGCAACCACGTTACATACCTACCTACTCTAATTTATCTCCTTTATTAAATACAGTCCATTGTTATCCCACAACATGTAAGCTGCATAATCTATTCTATTCCGGTTTACCCTGTGGCGCTAGCTAACCAAAACCTAGATTCGACTGCCCCTGCCATTACTTCTTTAAATATGAAATCGGACAACCAACTTAAGACCGCGCAAAGAGCATAAGTTTATGTCACTATCTAAATACAATTTAAAATTATCTTTTCGAGTATAATGGGATTCTACAGGTTGGAAGCATTTGATATGGTCACATACGCTTTTCCTGGCATCAGCAGATATTTACATGGATAATTTTAATGCTTGCCTCGGTTATCAGTAGCAACAGTACCTGTAGAAGAGTCTGTCTTCTGTATTACTGTGTAAACAAATTGTTCACTGTTCATCAGCGTAGATAAGAACTGTTTTGCAAACTATAATGTAATTTCATCTGTACTATCTGACTCGGGAATATAAGTACCTGGTATATAAGTATTGATTACCTCAATCAATACTTATATACCATATATTATATTTTCGGTGGGATTGGGTATCAATATAAACTCTTCGCTTAAGATTTTGGTTTACTAGATTATATACATAAATCCATCGTTTATGATGATTACCAAATTTCCAGAGAGCCAAAGCAAAACTGGCTTTTCTTTGGTCAGTTGATATATTTTTGAAACATTTTAATCGACATTTACACGGTGATTTTATTTCTTTTTTCGGATTTTGTATACCTTCACGAGTCACGTACACCTTAACAAGATTTTTTTTATTTTTCTTTTTGCATATATCCATTCATTCTTATACTGTCTTCTAATAAATGTACTGTTTCTAATGGTCCTTGTCTGTTTAGTTACCTTTTTTATTTCGGGAGTAGGTGTAACATCACTAAAATATGTTAACGGCGTGTTTGCTAAGGATGTCGAATAGTTTGATCACCAATAAAGTACGGGCAAAAATCATGCCTATTTATTCTACATTGTTAGTTGTACATTCAGGGCAAGACGGGTACTGTGTGTTTGAAGACTTTGGTGAAAAAATCGTTAAGTACTCTATGAACAGGGGAATGCTGCAAGTGATCAATTATAGTTTCAGGTAAGTTGCTTAAAATGTTTCCTGAAAATATAATAACTGATAAAATCTACTATTGTGATATTTACATAATGTCAATAGTAGATTTAAAATATTAGTTGTAACAATTGCATCAAAATACCGGCATCATATTCATTTTAGAAAGTGTGTCAATTTCTTATAAATCTGCTTCTTCTGATAATGATGAGTATAAAAAAATTTGAAATAGCAAGTGATTAATTCCGTAAGATTTATTAATGGCCGTTTTTTTAAATAAAATGATACATAAGATACATATTTATTTTGCATCTAAGACGTAAACAATCTTAACTAAACATTACTATCAATAAAAAAATATAATTAAACAATGTAAATTGTAGTAAGTGTAAATGCTATAATAAATATTTCAATATTAACCACGTAAAAAATCGTATGTATTGCATACGATAAAAAAAAAGTTTTGATGACAATGTAAATAATAGTAAATGATACTTACGATACTTGTTCAATGCAAATGAATAACGTAAACAATCGTGTGTTATATTTACTATAGTTTAAGTTTTAACTATTGGCAAAAAATAAGCAAATACTTGAATATTACAAATTTCTTGTCAGTATACTTACTCAGTACTCATCCAGTTTCTTCTACATTATTATTGAGCAACGCCAAATCTTAGGTGATAGAAATTGATTAAGAAACAACAGTGTCATTTCTTGCCGTTGTCGTTTTTAATGCAATATCGCATAATTTTCGACCTCTAGCGTGTTGTTTTGAATAATCCATCCTATACTTATTACGCATTCTTAACATACATCAATTTAGTTATTGTATTATATGTGAAATCTGCAGACGCGCTGTACGAAAATATCGCGCCTCTTTGCAGCGTACCAAACCGCAAGTAATCTTTACGATTGCCAACTCCGCTCCTGCCTTCCCCGTAGCAGATCGTATAAGACATTACGACGGTATACTATGCAGGAAACGGCAACATACTATTATATACGTGAGAAAACTTTTTAATTTTAAATGATAGAATTTTTTTTGTTTGTGAATTAGATAGTTTATAATAAAATATTTCGGAAATACTAATAAAACGAAAATGGCTATTTTGTGGATTACGATAGTATACGTAGGAGCCATCGATATAAAACTATCTGTATCAGTGTAACACATCTTAACATGACTTTTGTAATGGGGTTGTATAACTGAGTAATGAAAATCATACATATGACTTTTAGAAAGTTCTAAAACAGTAAAACCAATGTAAATGGGTTTGTTCAAAATAATTTCTTCAGGGTTTAATTGAACAGCTACTAAATTATCAGAAAAAACTGTTGCACTGTGGAAATTTGGACGTGCGATAAGTTTTTGAGCACAATTTCTTTTTTTAGTAAGATTTTCATTATCATCCCACTGATTAACCAGGTGCACATTAACTCGCTTCTCATTGTTTTCTAAAGTTTTTCCAAAAACGCTGTTGTTCAACAGTTTAAAAAAATCTTGTTCAAAAGCGGATGAACTTTTTTGTCTTAAAGTAGTATTCAAATCAATATATTGTTTTAAATACGGTCTTTGTCTAAATGTTATTACCCTATGTATTTTTTTCAAAATCAGTCCATGTTTTAAACAAGTTTTTAAATGAATGTAATGAATTACATAATAAAATTTATCATATAAATTCGGAATGAGTTTGTGATTTTTACCACCAGGTGGAATGCATTTTTCTGGACAAAATGGTAAATCATTATGTAAATTATTATTACTTTTTTTTTCGCGGGTAGCAGTTAAATTTTAAATACGCATTTTTAAAACTCTCTAAATTTAAATATATTAAAAATAATATTTGTAGTATTTTAGGTAATAATTTAATGAAATTTTAATAAGTAATAATTAATTTACCTGCTGGCATATTGTACTCATATCTAGCACTATGGAATCATTGCAAAAATCAATGGCACAAATGATGGAGCATTTCAACACAAAAATGGCGGATTTTCAAAAGGATTTACAAAAGGCCAGCCCCACTCCGACACTCAAAGCACTATCCACTGATTTTGTTGCTTTCAAGAATTTTGTTTCTACGATGATGAGGGAGTTTCAGCAACAGTTTGAGTTGTTGGCCCAGCAGCAGAATCGTCTGGACATACAACAAGACCAGTTCGAGATGAGAGGACGCCGGAAAATCCTACTATTGCATGGAGTGTCTGAGAGCCTGAAGGAGGATATTGTATCCATAATCTCTGGTTTGGCAGCAAATAAGCTAAAGCTTTCCAACTTCAGGGAAGATGATCTTTGCCGTTTTCATCGCCTAGGCAAGGCATCTCGACAAAAGCCAAGGCCTATTCTTGTGGAATTTTGTACCCTTGCAATAAAGAACAAGTTTTGGGCTGCCAAAACGCAACTGAAGGGGGCCGGTGTGACGATGTCTGAATTTCTCACTAAAGGGCGGCATGATACATTTATGGCGGCACGTGAAAGCTTCGGCGTAAACAGGTGTTGGACTCGGGATGGCTATGTGTTTGTGGTCACTCCTGATGGGGTGAGGCATCATCTGAACTCCTGTGCAGAGGTAAAACACTTGAGCCTTTCATTTTCGAACGCTGAGACTGGCGGTGGTCTCGTCGCCGGTGCCATTTCTACCCCGAAAGCAACAGTGGTCGCCAAGAAGTGACTTTCCTAAGTTATTAGCTAGGTACCTAATTTATTTACTGTGCTTAGTGTTCGTTGTGTATACTTTTTGTGTAATAGCCCAATGTTAAATAGGCAACTATATTGTACCCACATTATTTTTATAACTTCAACTTAGGTACCTAACTCACAGCACTTTTTATTTTGTTTATTTCACACCGTATATACGTTTTGGCTTATTTGCTTATAAATATTTTTAATTATTCTTTTGCATTGACTTTGACAATGACATTTGATCATTGTCAGAAGTGCCATCAAATAAAAGTGTGGATATGGCATTGGACATTACTTGTAATGCCTTTTTTTTATATTTTCGCTTACCCTACTCTAAAGGTTATGTTTATTTAAAATGCTGAATTGTCAAAGTAATGATTCACCGCAATCTTTCCCTTATGCTGGCAGGTAGATATATGAATACATAATATAGAATATTACACTATATTATTAGGTAATTATTAATAAAATAATAAAATAATATTTATATATACTTTAAGGTTAGGTTTATATTATATTATACTGCCTAGGTATTTATCTATATATATATAAATATCATACAATGAATATTGATCGTGATGATAGCTTTGGAACAGTGACTTCAACTGAGGACAGTTTTTATTCTATCCCCACACCCTTAAATGAAATTCTGCACAATACCTTCTCCGAGTCACGTAAGTGTTTTAATGCGGTTCATATTAATGCACAGAGTATTCCGGCACACTACCCTGATCTCTTAACCACCTTCGACAGTAAACACATTCATGCCGTTTTTGTCTCAGAGACTTGGCTTAATCCTGCTTTACCCTCTACTTCTTACTCACTTCCAGGCTTTATCCTCATTAGAAATGACCGGATCACAGATACGACCGGTGGTGGTGTTGCGATTTACCTGCGCTCTTATATCCCATACAATATTATCCGAGTATCCCAACATACAAATCCTTCTTGTGAAGCCGAGTATCTTTTTATTGAAGCAACTCTTAACCACACTCGAGTTCTTTTAGGTGTTTTCTACAGCCCGTCCGATACAATCCGTTATTTTGTAACTCTCGAAACCATTCTTGAAGATTTAGCACCATCTTACGGCCAAGTCATCATCATGGGTGACTTTAACACTTGCCTTCTTAGGAATGACCATCGTTCTTCTAGTTTCCTATCTGTTGTTAATTCTTGCAACTTATCTGTTCTTCCACTTCAAGCCACCCATCATTTCCCTAACAGGGAACCCACACTCCTCGACCTCATCCTAGTTTCTTCTGCTGATCTGGTTGCAGGACACGGGCAACACAGTGCTGATATGTTTTCTTACCATGACCTCTTGTTTCTCTCTTATAAACTTCGCCCGCCCAAAGCCAGATCTAAAGTCCTAATGCAAAGAAATTTTGGTTCAATGAATGTGGATTTTCTACGGGCTGACGCTAACAACACTAACTGGGAAAGGATATCCAACCTAGCTTCTGTCGACGAGCAGGTGGAAAACTTCAACAACATGATTATAGAACTTTATGATAAGCATGCTCCTATCCGTCCGATAAGAGTAAAACACTATCCCGCACCCTGGCTCACTGAAGATGTCAAAAATGCTATCCACATAAAGCACATCATGAAAACAAAATTTAAACGTGACCCTGATCGATATCGGGACAAATACATGGAGGCACGTAACCGTAGTAATAGGAAATGCAGGGAAGCACAGCGCCGCCATATCCATAAATCCGTCGAAAATGGTGACCCAGCCAAAATTTGGAAATTTCTTAGATCGCTAGGAGTTGGAAAAAATAACACCAAGACCCCTAAAACCATCGACATCAATTTGCTTAATAAGCACTTCTCATCTTCCACTTCATTTGATGGCAATGACAAGCTCAACACGTTAAACCATCTGTCTTCACTTCCAACCCCGGATTTTTCCTTTTCATTTAGTCAAGTAGCTGCTAGTGATGTTGAGAAGTGTTTGCTATCGGTATCTTCGAACGCAGTGGGAACAGACGATATCAGTCGTAACATGATCCTGCCAATCCTTGACATCCTTCTACCTACGATCTCAAGCATCATGAACAAATCCCTTACATCCGGTACCTTTCCATCTGCATGGAAAAATGCTAATATTACCCCCATCCCAAAAAAATCAAATCCAACTTCTTTCTCGGATTTTCGACCCATCTCCATCCTTCCATTCCTATCAAAAGTGCTAGAGCGGTTAGTCCAATTACAACTTGACAGTTTCCTGGTCAAAAACAATCTCCTCAACCCATTTCAATCCGGATTTAGGGCTGGACATAGTACGACTACCGCTTTAGTAAAAATCACAGATGATATCCGATATGGCATTGTAAATTCACAAGTCACAATCCTGGCTCTTCTGGACTTCAGTAATGCCTTCAACACTGTGGACTTTGACGTTCTCTTAGGTCTGATGCAATCACTGAACATATCTCCTTCAGCTATTAACTGGTTTCAATCTTATCTGTGCGGACGCCGCCAGCGGGTGCGCATTGAGGACGAGTTTTCTTCTTGGTGCCATACCGTGGCTGGTGTCCCTCAGGGTGGTGTGCTCTCTCCTCTCTTATTTGCGTTATTTATAAACTCCATCTCGTTTCAGCTCTGCACTTCCTATCATCTCTATGCTGATGACCTTCAAATTTACTGCCACTCTTCTTTAAGTGACCTATCAAACGGCATCGGAAAAATTAATGGCGATTTGTCTCATATATCCAAATGGAGCAGGGATCACGGGCTTATTGTTAACCCCACCAAAACTCAAGCAATCATTATAGGCTCCCCGTGGCAGATTTCAAGAATTGATTGGTCTTCCCTCCCTCCTATTTCCTTTAATGGTGTAAACATTGTTTATAGCGAAAGGGTCAAAAATTTAGGTGTTCTCTTTGACCGTCAGCTCTCATGGTCCCCTCAAGTGGCGGAAGTTAGCAGGAAAATATTCGCATCAGCAAGGTCACTCACAAGACTAAAAAAATTCTTACCCATTGCAACTAAAATTTCACTTGCCCAATCCTTACTTCTGCCTGTCCTTGACTATGCTGATTCATGCTATCTCAATCTTTCTGAAGATCTACTTAATAAACTTGAGCGCCTTCAAAATTTCTGTATCAGGTTCATATTTGGCTTACGCAAAGATGTGGTCATCTCCTCTTTCCGTGCACAACTCAAGTGGCTTCCAATCAGGTTACGTCGCAATTATCACATTCTCACACTGCTTTTTTCTGTACTTTTCATCCCTTCTACTCCTCAGTATCTTAAAGAGCGCTTCACCTTTTTTCATCAGAATAACAGTCACACTTCCCGTAGTCTAATTGCCCTTCGCCTCAATACTCCCATTAATATGACTGCAGCCTACTCTAAATCCTTTACAGTTCAGGCCGTTCGTCTGTGGAATGCTTTACCCATTGACATACGCACCTCACAAACAATAGGTACCTTTAAAACGAACTTGAAGAAGTACTATCTCTCTTCTTAACTTTATTCATGGTAATATTCATTTTAATCAATATTTTTTTTTTTTTATATAGGTATGTATATTATTATGTATTTATTTATTTTGTGTAATATTATGTATGTAGTCTGTGTAAGTTTATATTTATAGTTTATGTATGTGTGTAGTTTATTTATTATACACTTACTAACATATCTTAAGTATGCTGCCCACCCGGTTCCAGGATTTTACCTTTCACTACCCAAAGGTTGGCTGGAAGAGATTGCTTAGCGATAAGTCCGCCTTTGCTCAACATGTTCATAATGTATGTTTTTTTACTACGTTTGTATTTTTTTTTTATGGGCAATAAAGATAATTTGTATTGTATTGTATTGTATTATGCAAGTGCTTAGGATAAACTAGGTCTACTTCTAGTATAAACCCATAGTCAGCATCATTTTCTTCTTGAATTATATCCAATGTATTGATTTCATTTTGATTAAGAAACCTAAAATTGGATAATGGTAAATATTGACACATACTGAACCCATATAAATTGTTGCAGTCGATATAAGTAATATACGATGTAGGCTCTAAGGGTTTGTAATCAGGTAAGAAAGAATTATTTGCTTTAGCATGTCTATGGGAACATAGGCACACACCGCCGCGAATGCCCTGTTGTAACATTCGAATCATAGATAAATCATTGATAAGCTCTAACTGAATGCCTGTTTTAAGCAACATTGCATCAAAAGATAGACTAGGTGCGGTAAAATAAAATGCTGGATCCAACTGATAATGCTGTTTGCAAGTCCAACGAAAATTTTCAAAAATATCTGATAGTAATAGCACATCAGTTTTCAAATAGAGATCCGAATATGAACCTAGGTCAGAAATTTTAAAGGTTGACCAAATTAAATTCGCATGCCTGTAATCCTCATCGGAGATATGTTCGTCATTCAGCGAACTGTAAAATAATTCTTTTGGTGGAAGTTGACTTTCTTGAAGGTGGAAGTTGGCTTGATCCCATCATGCCATTTCATATGCTGCAACAACTGATCGTGGCGGCTGTAGGACTTGGCACATTTCGTACATTGATAAGGGCGTTCAATAATTTTTTAATATATTTTAATAATTATTTTTTTGCAAGTAAGAGACATAGGAAAAATTGTGTTGAGTTAACAAGCCCTGACCGGCTTCTATACGTTCTGCATGAAGATAAGCATTGTTCCCTAATCAAGAAAATAAATTAATAAAGTAATGATGAACAAAATGTAAATCGATGTTTTTGCGACAAAAAAAGAAAGGAGTTATATTATTTACCTGTTCGTTGAGGTAAAATCAGGTGGTGGTGACGTGGGGTGCTACGGTCAGGAAACCTCCACGTTGGCTCAGTACCTTGAAAGCTTTGCTTCTGTTGCTTGATCTTTGATCCGGTGATAGCGGCGGGCTGACAAGACACTGGGCTGGTGCACCCTGGGCGATGGTTAATAACTCCCCGCTATTAGGGGTCTTATTATCCATCGGCAAATGTCCTGACACATGGACGGGCTGAATAGCCTAACCGGCTTCTGGGCAGACGCTTTTGCGTCCAGGTCCGTCTACCAGTTGCTCCCTCTTGTCTGCCCTCAGACAGTGAGTGGATGTGGCTCGCGCGGCGTCAGGTTTCGGCTCGGCGCCGGGCAACTCGTTACCCCAAATTGATGGGGCCGAGGACGTTTGTCGCGAGGAAGAAAACCTCAATAAAAAATAACCCTAATCCCAAGGTCGGGCGTGCCGATGGGATGAATGGCGGGGAGGGAGTCCCGTCCCAAGCGCCCACTGAAGAGGTGGAGGAGATCAGGGACCTCACCCTGTTAAAAAAGGAATTTCATGAATGGCGTCTAAGAAAACAATCATACCCCAGGAGGGTACCGACTCCCAAGGAGTCGGAGAATCCCTCCCCACGCCTTCGGGCGTGGGCTGCCCCACCGTATCTGGGGGGGGCACTTACCGCCAGAGGGACGCAAGTCCCTCCCAATTGTCGACACGGTCGACGAGCCGAGTGTCGCTAATCCTCGCGCCGACATCCGACGAGGAATACGACAGCCTTCCGGAAGCCACAGCGACGGAAGACCTCAAGAACGGCAGGGGCAGTGTTCCCCGCAAACGGAAGGCACTGGAGGGGCCTACACTAAGATCGTGAGGCCCCAAAATCAATACAGCCACAAGGGGCCGTCACGCTGGTCGGCGAACACAAACTTCGCCACCAAAGAGGAGGGCCGAATACATTGAGGAGGACACGCTCCCTGAAAAGGGTGCAAAACTTGGCGAGCCCAAGGGGGGGCGTGCGCCTGCAAAGGCGACCAGTGCGGGGCTGAGCCAGGCTAAGGCCAGGCTATCTCAAATGGCGTCGGAATTCGCCGAATTCGAAGATGAGGCGGACAGAGCGGCGGGTTATTTAAAAGATCCCCAAGAGAACACCAGTGAGGCCTCAATAGTGGACGGTCAACTGGAGGTGGTGCGCAAGGCGGCTCGAACCGTACTTGAGGAGGCCAAGAAGTCGGGCAACCTCAAGGGGACAATTTGGGCGAAAATGAAGGCCGCCTGTGCCGAGATCCTCGCAGCGGCGGATAAAATCTCGGACCGAAGCGAAGAGGCAGAGGTCATCCGCAAAATGGCGGCCGACAACAAGAGAATGCGGGAGGAGTTGGCCTTTGAGGTGATAAAGGAGGCACTTCGGTTCCACGGGGTGCCTCTTTATCTACGGAGGATCGTGGAGCACTACCTCACGGCGAGGGTAGTGCTCTACGAAAATAAGGATGGTGGTATAACGTCGAGGGCAATGGTCTGCGGTGTTCCCCAGGGGTCGGTGCTGGGACCCTTGCTGTGGAACATCGGGTATGACTGGGCCATCCGCGGGGTCCTCTTGCCCCGGATGACGGTCATCTGCTATGCGGATGACACGTTGGTCGCTGTCTGGGGCGAAGAATTGGAGGGGACCCTACGCAGAGCGGCAGTTGCGGCAGACCTGATGGTTTACCGCATCAGGCTGCTGGGACTGAGGGTGGCCCTGAACAAAACAGAGGCCATTGCCTTCGGCGGAAGAGGTTGGAGGCCTCCGGCTGGCGCGTCCATTCTGGTAGATGGAGAAAGAGTCCGGATGATGCCGAATATCAAATATCTCGGCATCATACTGGACTCACGGTGGGACTTCGGGGAGCACTTTAGGCGAATGGCTCCCCGAATCGTTGGTGCAGCGTCAGCACTCAGCCGACTGCTGCCCAACGTAGGAGGGCCGGGTGCCCCGTGACGTCGCCTGTATGCGAATGTCACTCGCAGCATGGCACTGTACGGGGCACCGATATGGGCGGACAGGCTCTCCGCTGCCAACAAGGCCCTGCTTCGGCGGCCACAAAGAGTGGTAGCCATCCGAATATGCAGGGCCTACATAACGGTGGCGTGGGCGGCAGCCTGCGCCTTGGCTGGCACCCCACCGTGGGAACTGGACGCGCTGGCCCAAATGGAGGCCTATAAGGAGAGGGCAAGGTGGCGAGCTTTGCCTGCCGCCGCGAGAGAAGCGGACGGCAGAGGTAGGGAGACGCGGGACCTGGTCGTGGCTAGATTACGGGAGCGATGGAGGAGTGACCTCGAAAACTCCGAATTCGGAGTTCGCACCATCGGGGCACTCCTTCCATCGCTGGACAAATGGCTGGATCGACGCCACGGCCAGGTGTCGTACAGGTTGGCACAGGTAATGACCGGGCATGGCTGCTTCGGTCATTACCTGTACCGTATTGGAAAGGAAGGGAGCGAGGTCTGCCATGAGTGTGGAGAGCCGGACGACACGGCCCAACACACTCTGGCAGACTGCTCAAGGTGGTCGGCGCAGCGGCAAGACCTGGTAGAAGTTTTGGGGGATGGCGACCTCTCGCTGCATAACGTCGTTGACAGGATGTTATGCAGCGAGAGGAACTGGGTGGCGGTTGCTTCCTTCTGTGAGACCGTCATCTCGCAGAAGGAGGCTGCTGAGAGGGCGCGGGAGGAAGATCCAAACGCGCCCTAACATAGACGTGGACGGGGTGGCAGAAGGCGAGCACGTTACCGTGCTCACCTACTCCCCCAACAGGACCACTAATCCTGGGCAGAATGGGCGACTAGCAACTTACTAGTCGCCCAATAAAGCAAGATCCTCGGTAAAGCCGCACCGAGGAGCCAGCAGAAGAGCAGAGAGCAGGAAGGAAGCGCCGGAGGGGTTTTAGTGCGGTAGTCTGGCACACTCGGTGCCAGGAGTCCCACACTCTCCCGGGTGAAGACCCGGGGGGTCGTCCGTAAATGGATTTCCCCTTCGTAACAAAAAAAAAAAAAAAAAAAAAGGTGGTGGTGACGTAGCTTTGCGCTTCGATCCAGCAGCCAAGCTATGAACAATTTCTGGATAAGGCGATATGTCTCGAGTCTGCTTCGCAGCAACGGTTTTGCGCTGGCTCGTTTTCTTGCTTGCTTTCTTTGGGGGAGCTACAGCAGATAACACTGACGAGGCTTCGAATTCTGAGTCAGACCTGTAAAAGATATTAAAATTTTAAGTTTTGATACATTGTTAAGTACCTGAAAAATAAAAATGTAAATTTCACCAAAGATGAAAATACATATTTAATACTTACTAACATTTTTGAAATTTATCAAAAATATGCAGTATTTATACAGCAGTTCTTTTGGCGCAGCGGTTCCGGAGCACTCACAAATAATAATTTAATTTTCTTCATTGCCCGACTATTTAAACAGAAAATATCACTTGCTCATCAAAAAAATTGGTCAAGCGTAGGTTGATTCTGAATTTAATTATTGATAATCAATATCTTAGACTAATGTGAACCTTAACAACTAACGGTGAAGGTATATATTTTTTTAATACTTGATAAAAAAGTTAGGTTTATATTTTAAAAAAAATACGTAGTTCAAACCGATACATGTATTAATATTTTAATTTTTATAATTTGAGTACTAAGTTAAGATGATAATATTGTCAACTATCAATTTATTTTTTAAAATACTTATCTCCAACATTTGGTTTGAAGATAAAATCGAATCATAATGTAAGCAGAATATATAAATCCCAGATCCAGATACTTAAATGTAAAAAAAAATGTAAGTATATCTTAATTCAGTTGTGATCGAACCCGAGACCTCAAGTTACGGGCAGACTTGTTAACCACTATGTCACGAGGGACATCATTGCATTCGAATACAATGACTACATAATTTGCTGTACAAGAATAATATTAAAATATCAGGAATCGTGTGGTGCTGACAGAGTAGAAAAACACCACCCAATATCTGCCTGCGGGCATTGTAAGAGGTGATTAAGGGGGAGGTCATCGGATGCTGTTCTTCTTGTATTAGACATTGTAGGTTGAACATAAAAAAGTCTTCAACCCTGGTCGTTGTCTTTGACAATGGGTAAACTATGTTAGTAACCATTAATCAGGGGTAGACAGAGCTAACAGATTTAAAAAGACTGAAAGGTCACATTTAACTGTAAGGGTTATGATAGAATAGAGATTCAAATAGTAGCAAGTTGATAGCTCATAATATACAAAAAGAATTCCAACTTTATTAGCCTAATTCTTTCCTAAAGCAAGTCATCATAGATAATATTGTTTGTTATGAATAGAAAATATTTTTATCGCATAAACTATTCAACCGATTTATATAGGATATACATACATAATTATGTATAATCACGCCCATATCTCTTTTGGGGTAGACAGAGCCCACAATTTTTTCAAAATATAGATTATATAATTTATGAGAACGATGGAGACATAGGATTTATAATGATTACCATACCCCATTCAAAATCAATATTAATTAGATTAAAATGAAGAAATTCATGAATAAGGTTTTAATGTAAAATGTATGCTTTAAAAGCTTTGAGAAACATTTAATATTGGTATAAACAAAATTTAGCGGACCCCGGGCTCCCAAGCCATACCCTTGAGGATGCAACCAGGAACACGCTCTAATGAGAAATAGTCCATCCATCCATATAATCACGTCTACATTCCTGACGGGGTAGACAGAGCCAACAACCTTGGAAGGCTGACAGACCACGCTGAAGCCTATTTCTTACTCGCCTCTTGCGACATCCATGGGAAAGAGATGGAGAGGTCCTATTTTTCATTGGTGCCAGGAACCACACGGCGGATGAGAGATCGGTATAAACAAATTATGTATTTTGTTACAAAACTTACTTTGATATTCGATCATCGTCATTCTACAAAGCACATCCGCTAATGCTTAAACATAATTTTTATTATATTGCATTTGCATGTTTGCATATTGTTATTAGGACGACTACACACTTAATTTACTTACAAACTCAAAGTATGGTATTGATATTCTGTGTTACATACATACCTATGAAATCCTTAAGTAGGTAGCGGTTGTCCAATTACATCTACAAGTTTCAATAGGGATTCATGTTATTCTCTAATAATAATATTGATTACGTAGACTTAACTAACACGGTGCTTGATATAGCAATAGTACGTAACCATAAGAAAGCTGGAATGTAGCCCAAATTCTAGTACATATACCTATGAGTACATACCTGAAGGTGGTTTTGTCTTTCAAACAAATTACAATTGATATAAAAGTGTTTACTCAGTAAGTGTGTAAACACCCTTAATTACTGTGTATCTGCTTACTTTGCGTATTTCACTCGTTCGTACATTAGACCATTTTGTTGCTAAGAACTAAGTTGTGATGTTGTGTTGTGTGTGATAATTTATTAAGATTATAATGTCGGTCTGTTTATTTATAATTTAAAGTTTCTGCTATTATTGTTAAACAAAGTGAACTTAGGAAGTATGGTTGGTGCGTGATCTTACCAAGGGCTCGCAGGAAGTTTACTTACCACGGTTTCTTCCAGCCAATCATCAGTTAGGAATTAGGAAGTGTGGTTGGTGCGTGATCTTACCATGGGCTCGCAGGAAGTTTACTTACCACGGTTTCTTCCAGCCAATCATCAGTTAGGAATTAGGAAGTGTGGTTGGTGCGTGATCTTACCATGGGCTCGCAGGAAGTTTACTTACCACGGTTTCTTCCAGCCAATCATCAGTTAGGAATTAGGAAGTATGGTCGGTGCGTGATCTTACCACGGGCTCGCAGAAAGTTACTTACCATGGTGCTTTCAACCGATCATCAGTTAGGAATTAGGAAGTGTGGTCGGTGCGTGATCTTACCACGGGCTCGCAGAAAGTTACTTACCACGGTGCTTTCAACCGATCATCAGTTAGGAATTAGGAAGGGCTCGCAGGAACTTACCTACTAACCACGGTGCTTCCAACCGGTGAACAGTTATGTGTAAAAAGTGTGTTCGGTGTGTGATCTTTCCACGAGCTCGCGGGTGATTCTTATCAATTTTATAACGGAGTCAGGTGAGTGCATTCGACTAATGTTTTGTGTTTAGAATGAATCGAATTTTGTTACTAAATTTACGCAAAGAAGACACAACCGCAAGAGTTTCCAGATCATAAGAGGAGTAATTCTGCTCCTCAGGGGTAGTCTGTTTACTAAAATAGGCAACAGGGCAAAGTAGACCATCAGTGTTGCGCTGCAGGAGAGTGCCCGCGAGACCTACTTTGCAAGCATCGGTATGCAACTCAGTTAAGGCCTTTGGGTCGTAAAGGGCCAATATTGGCTTCTGAGTCAATTTATCTTGTAAAGTCTGAAAAGCATTCTCTTGTTCTGGTCCCCAACTCCATGTTACATTCTTTCTAAGCAATTGTGTAAGTGGCTTGGCTATAATAGAAAACCCAGGTACAAAGCGCCGGAAAAAACTAGCTAGTCCTAAAAATTGCCTTACATTATGTTGATTTATTGGAGTTGGGAACCGTTTTACAGCTTCGATCTTCTTAGATCCCGGTCGCGAGAGACTTCAAACCCTAAGTAATCGACATTGTTACCAAAAAACATACATTTTGACATTTTAAGAGTTAGTCCTGCATTCAAAAATAATTTTAATACATTCTCTAGTCTATTCAATCCTTCTGGGAAATCTTTTGCCGGAATTATGACGTCATCCAAGTACGCTAGAGCTTCTCTATGACGCGCAGAGCCTAGCACTTGGTTCATAATGCGTTGGAAGGTCGCAGGAGCGTTTGCAAGGCCAAACGGCATTCGGGTAAACTCGAAATGACCGTCCGGCGTCACAAACGCTGTTTTGTGCACAAGATGTGCATTTCGAATTGGGACCTGGTAGTAGCCAGATGCCAAGTCAAGCGTACTGTAAAATTGATGACCAGCTAGAACATCCAGCTGATCATCTATTAGTGGCATAGGGTAATTTTCCTTGACAGTCTTTCTATTGAGGGCACGATAATCTATACATAACCTGTATTCACCGGTTTTCTTTCGTACCAAGACGATGGGGCTCGCGTATGATGAGGTAGAAGGCCGTACGATTCCATTGTCTAGAAGCTCTGTAACCATATCCCGCACAACCTCCTTTTCTTTGAAAGACAACCTGTATGGCCTGTAAACTACTGGACCATCATCAGTTAAGCTTATTGTAATTTCCCCTACCGTGGTTTTGCCCAACTCTGACAAATTGTATGCAAAACACTTTCGGTATTTATTAAGAAGGTCTAACAATTGTTTTCTTTCTTCCTCAGAGATCCTATCACCGATTCTAACGTCACTACCAACTATACCTGTACTGCCCTCAGTCTCAGATACTTTCATAACTGACGGGTTAGAGGCAGTACCGTTGTTGTTACTTTCTTCCCTTGCAATACGCCCACGAGCGATTAAATGTCCCTTCGGAAAGGAAACAGTCTTATCTGAAGGAACTAACTAAAATTCTGCCAATACCTCTTTCACTTAAATAAAATAACCCCGAGGGGACAGAGAACCTTACATTATTTAATATTCGAAAGCTGCCTTCTACATATACCTCGCCAACCATTTTAGGACAAGAATTCACCTCTACTACAGATGTGCCTCCAGATAATGTCACATCATTACTACATAAAAGTTTGACCTTTGGATTATGTCTTATTTCGTCGCTAATCTGTAATAGTTGTAATTTTTCACTCGTTTTAAACACAAGTATGTGAGGCTGTTCTGTGAATGATTGTCCTATCATGACTGGAATGGTCATAACTTCATCAGGTACAACGAATAATTCTACCTCAGCTTCTACCTCATCAATAACTATACTGACTTGACGCTTACCAAGCGCTTGAACTGACGAATTTCCAAAACCTTTTAGACATGGTAGTCCTTCAGTGTCAAAATCACTATAGTTTGGAATGCTTTTGTAATCAGATATGCGAATCATGCAACATTCGCTGCCAAAATCAATAAAAGCGTGAAAAGAAACATTGTCAATTTCTATTGCATACATACATACATACATAAAATCACGCCTCTTTCCCGGAGGGGTAGGCAGAGACTACCTCTTTCCACTTGCCACGATCTCTGCATACTTCTTTCGCTTCGTCCACATTCATAACTCTCTTCATACAAGCTCGGCGGTTTCGGGTACTTTTGACCTGACCCTTTACCAGGACGTCCTTAATTTGATCAAGATACGTTCGTCTAGCTCTTCCCACTCCGACCTTTCCCTCCACACTCTCCTTGTATATCTGCTTAGTCAACCTGCTTTCATTCATCCTCTCCACATGACCGAACCATCTTAACATACCCTTTTCTATTCCTGTAACTACATCTTCTTTCACATCACAACATTCCCTTATCACGCTGTTCCTTATCCTGTCACTCAATTTCACACCCATTATACTCCTTAACGCTCTCATTTCCACTGCATTTATTCTGCTTTCATGCTTCTTTTGCCATACCCAACTTTCACTCCCATACATTAATGTCGGGACCAACACGCCCCTGTGCACAGCCAGTCGAGCCTTTTTGGATAGTTTCTGACTGCTCATAAAGGCATGCAAAGCTCCATTCACCATGTTCCCCGCGTTCACTCTCCTTTCAATATCACTATCATACTTGCCATCTGATGTAAACTTTGATCCTAGATATACAAACTCTTTCACTTGCTCCACTTTTTCTCCTCCAATCAAAATATTACATGCTGTCATTTCTTTCTCCATTTCAAAAACCAGTGTTTTAGTTTTACTTACGTTCACTTTCATTCCTTTCTCTTTTAAAGCTTCATGCATACAGTTTACCATCTCCTGTAACTCCTCCGCTGATGACGCCAGTATAACCTGATCGTCGGCATAGAGCAGACATTTGACGAGTAACTCACATACATACATACATACAATCACGTCTATATCCCTTGCGGGGTAGACAGAGCCTACAGTCTTGTAAAGACTGATAGGCCACGTTCAGCTATTTGGCTTTAAGATAGGATTGAGATTCAAATAGTGACAGGTTGCTAGCCCATCGCCTAAAAGGAGAATCCCAAGTTTATAAGCCTACCCCTTAGTCGGCTTTTACGACATCCATGGGAAAGAGATGGAGTGGTCCTATTCTTTTTTGTATTGGTGCCGGAAACCACACGGCACAGTAACTCATTCATCCTTAATCCACTTTTAGACTCTTTCAAATCTGTCAAACAGCTATCCATAAATAGGTTGAACAGCCACGGTGACGCAACACATCCTTGCCTAACGCCTTTCTCAATCTTAAACCACTCAGTGTGCGCTCCGTTTATCCTGATACAAGCACTCGAATCCTCATATAAGGATTTCAGTGCTCGTATTAAGAGACTGCTCACCCCATGCATAGAAAGTGCTGACCACAATTCATTCCTCTCAACTCTGTCATAGGCCTTTTCCAGATCTACGAATGTGCAATAGACTTTTTGACTCTTGGCCAAAAACTTTTCGGCTATGCACCGCAAGGAAAAGACCTGATCAGTACATCCCATTCCCTTTCGAAATCCCGCTTGAGCATCCCATATTTTGTCATCAGTTTCATTCCTGACTCTATTAATCAATACCTTAGCATAAAATTTTCCGACGACGCTAAGCAGGCTTATACCACGATAATTTTTGCAGTCCAGCTGTGACCCTTTTCCTTTGTAAAGTGGCACGATAACAGCCTTACACCAATCTTTTGGTACTCGGCCGCTTCTCCAACACAAATTGAAAAGGCAGTACAACTGACTAGCTACTACGCCTTTTCCTGCTTTAAGCATCTCGACCGACACTCTATCACACCCAGCAGCCTTTCCCGCTTTCATACTCTTAAGTGCTTCCACAATTTCGAACATTTCAATTTCGCCTTCCATCTCATTCTCTTTTTCTTCGCTATAGCAGAAATCTTTCTTATTTCCTTCCTTTTTTCAAATAAACTTTCAAAATAGTCCTTCCATATCTTTAGTACACATTCTTCTCCTTTCACAACGCTACCATCCTGGCATCTGATCCTAGTCAGCTCTCTGGTTATAGTATTTCCTCGGGCTGACCTTACGGATTTCCAGAATACTTTCAGATTTGACTGAAAGTCTTCTGATAGCCTTTTATCAAAATCCTCTTTATACTCTTCTTTCTTTCTAATCACAGCTTTCTTAACCAAATCTTTCATTTTCTTATATTCCTTACGTGCTTCATTCACATCTTCATCTATAACCTCTTGCATTCTTAAGTTAGCTTTTGCTGCTAACAAATCCAGCCATGCTTTCTTCTTTAATCGCACAAGTTCTTGCACATCTTTACTCATCCACGCATTCTTGTGATTTTTTCCTTTCCTACTTCTACTACTTCTACACCACACACTTCAACAGCTACTTTCACAATTCTTTCTTTAAATTCCTTCCATCCATCTTCAATATCGCTCATTTCATCTAAATCTTCAAATTCATCCTTCAGTCTATTAATATACTTCTTACCTACATCCATATCTTGCAAATTTTCTACTTTTACTCTTTCCAAAGCGCTGGTTTGCTCCCTTACCCTGTGCCGCCAGCGATTGAAGATACCCCTTATCCGGGATATCACCAGTAAATGGTCCGAGTCAATGCCAGCACCGCGATATGCACGGGTATCCAGCACTTTGTTCTTCAATCTTTCATCTACAATCACAAAGTCTATCATACTTTTTAAAATACCTTCCACTCTTGTGTAGGTGTGGATCTCTTTATGTTGAAACATTGAGTTCGACACAAAAAGATCCCACTCTAGACAAATTTCTAATACACTTCTTCCA
Organism: Amyelois transitella; assembly: GCF_032362555.1. Taxonomy (NCBI): domain Eukaryota; kingdom Metazoa; phylum Arthropoda; class Insecta; order Lepidoptera; family Pyralidae; genus Amyelois; species Amyelois transitella. The sequence continues at coordinate 1,061,148 of NC_083536.1, forward strand.
TTATCATTCACCTTTTCGTCACCAAACGCACCAAGCACCTTTTCATATCCATCACGCTTTACACCCACCCATCCATTAAAATCACCTAACATAATAATCTTCTCATTTGGCTTGGTAACTTTCAATACTTCTCTTACACTATTCCAGAACTCCTCGTTTTCGCTTTTTGCTGATGTTGTACCCCTCGAACCCACATCCCAAGGTGCATAAACACCTAGAACGAAGATCCGAGTGATTCCAACTTTCAGCCTAATCCATAGAAGACGAGGGCTGACACACTCATACTCATTCACGCACTCAGCCATTCGTGCAGAAAGAATTAGACCGACCCCTTGACAGCCTCGGCTGGTACTGGACATTCCAGACCAATACGCCGTGTAAGGGCCGTGCTGCGTCGCGTCGCATCCTTTCCGCTTCGTTTCATTCACGCACAACACATCCAAACGTCTTTCATCCATCATCTGGCATACTTCCTCAATCTTATCCTTCATTCCTCCTCTTACATTCATCGTCGCAAAGCAGCTTTCAGCAGACCGCATACCGCTCCCGCCGGGAACGAGACGTGATGGGGTGCGGACACCATCGCCGCCATTTATATGCTTTTTAAGGTTCATAATGCGATTCCCACGAGACTATTGTCTATTGTCTTATTAATTTCTATTGTCTTATTATATTTACTGCCTATGTTATTCTTTGCCGTTAGTTTTCTGCCAATCGTGTTCCTTTGATTTACCCAAAACAGACAACAGAGCTAACTCAACTTTAATTGATGATACACAGCCTAACAGCGAGCCAAATATTTCTATGCTTGAAAGTTCCGACACACTAGCTCTCAAATCACAAATAGAACATTTACATATAGAATTGGACCAAGCCCATGAAGAAATATCTAATCTCAACGAAGAAAACCAAAACCTAAAAAGAAAAATATCTATGTATGAAAATAAACTAGATTTATACAAAAAGGTAGCAAGTTCTGACATTATAATAAATAGAAGGACTACAATCAAGCAAACTCGTAGCGTTGCAATGTTTCATACTCCGCAAAATCAAAGAATAAATTACTACAAAATGGGTTTCCCAAGAACTTCTCCCATACAGTACTCACCGGCTGTTTGTCAATTGCTGGAAAGCACTCCAATTTCTAAAAGCGGACAAACGAATATATTACACACACAAACCTATAGCGTTACCAAACAAGCGACTGATGCTAACAACTCAGCTACAAACGAAATTTTGGCGAAAGATACAAAAATACCAACAAGCTTAAATACAGACAAACAAAACAAGAAAAGGAAACCTAAAATAATAATACTCGGAGATCAATATGTTGTTGGTATATCTGAACAGCTCAGAGATATGACTGAGTTGAACAACTACGAAATTACAGGCTACGTTAAGCCATATGCAACATCCAAAGAAATCCTCAACAGTTATCCGCAACTACTTGAAGAAATCTCCGGCGACGATCACATTGTTTTATGTACTGGTAGCAATGACAAAATCCCAACAGAACTATTTATAGAGTTAAGCTCGTTTTTGAAAAAAATTAAAAATGTTAATGTATATACTGTGAGCGTTAAATATAACAAATACATTGAATCGAATTCTTTGAATAATTACATATATATGGTGTCCAGATATTTTCGGAATTGTACGTACATTAATTTACACAACAACCATAACATTATAAGCTCCCGTTATCAATTGGCAAGACGAATTTCTTTAGAAATTAAGACAAAATCATACCTAATAAAAAGCATTGCTCAAGCAGTATCTCGTTGCAAAAATAATAAGCCATGTAAAAACTCAATATTGTACTATTTTAAAAAAATTCCCAAATCAAACAATCCAGCAAATATTAACAGTAAGTCTGAAACTGCTAACAAACATATTGAAAAAGACGAACTTTACGTTGAATCGTTTCATAATTCCTTTCGTCCCTAAAACTTGCAATAAACTTACGGTGTTTCATCAAAATATAGCCGGAGTCTTATCAAAACGTGAAGAACTGGAAATAGTCTTACAGATATTTGAAGATAGTAATAAAATATTTGATATCCTTTGCTTCACTGAAACATTTCTACTTTCAGAAACTGAAAATAATTTACACTTGAATAATTACGAATTAGCATCTTTTTTCTCAAGAACTGATAAACAAAGAGGTGGAGTGGCTATTCTAACAAGACGAAACCTAGAATATAACGAATTATCCTTCGTGAAAGATATGGCAATAGCAAAAGAATTTGAATGCTGTGCAATAGAGGTTTTAAATACAAATGTTATTATAGTATGCATATATAGGATACCTAACTCAGACGTAAATGTTTTATTCGAAAAATTGCATGCTTTATTGAAAATTCTTTCATTGAAAAAAACAAAACGTATTATCTTAGCAGGAGACTTTAACATAAATATTTTGGAATCCAATAAAATTACACAGGAATACAATTTCTTATTAGATAGCTTTAATATGCAACACCATATAAACACTCCAACACGTAAACATGGATGCATAGATCATATTGTTAGCAATATTGACAATGTACGAGGAGAAACTCATCAATTGGGTCTCTCCGACCATAACACAGGTCAAGTGATCGAAGTAGATCTAAACATTAAAAAAACTCCTCATTATTATTTCGTAAAAAGGAGAGACTATAGCAGAGAAAACATGGAAAAATTTAAATATTGTTTAAGTCAACTTACCTTTACTGAAATCTATACCAATGAATGTGCTAACAAAGGCTTCACAGCATTCCATGATCTCTTATGCCTGTTTCACAATCTATGTTTTCCGGTAATTAACGTTAAAATTCACTCAATTGCCAAAAAAACAACCTGGATTTCAAAAAACATTAAAAAATGCTGTAAAACTAAAAGAGCATTATACTTTAAACGTTTTAAGACCTCACCGAATAAGGAAGAAAATAAAAATAAATACTTACAATACAACAAAATCTTAAAGAAATGTATGTACCAGGCTCAAAAACTTCAAAATCTACAGTTTCTATTAAAAGCAACTAACAAATGTAAAGCAAGTTGGCAAATAATTAAAAAGAATTTCAATTCAGTATATAGTAAGGACATTACATCTATTCTAACCCCAGATAAAGAAACAATAAATAATCCAATTCAAATTGCAAATGAATTTAACAGTTATTTTATCAATAATCACATAAGTAACGAATCTCCAAAAGATTATAATAATTTAAAATATACTAAAACAGAATCAAATAGAGAAAGCATGTTTGTAACTCCTACTACACCAGATGAAATTTATAATATAATAAAATCACTAAAAAATACTAAAACGACCGGTTATGATGAAATTCCCACAGTGCTGCTCAAAGAAATTGCTAATATTATCTGCTTTCCTTTGTCTTACTTAATCAATTTGTCATTTGAACAAGGTATATATCCTGAAAATTTAAAAAAGTCGATAGTAAAACCACTTTTCAAAAAAGGTAAAAGATGTGAACTGGAAAACTACCGACCAATTACTCTCATATCAGTATTATCTAAAATTTACGAAAAAGCTATGTACATTCGTCTGGAAGAATTCTTGTCAAGATCAGCATTTTTCAAATCAGAACAACACGGATTTAGAAAAAACCAATCTACAACCTTAGCATGCTTTAAACTTATCGATGCCATAACAAAGCACGTTGACAACCGGACTCAGGTAGGCGTCCTATTTCTGGATATGAGTAAAGCTTTTGACACGGTAGACCATAACATACTTTTAAAAAAATTGGATGCTAGTGGTGTAAGAGGTGTAGTTCTAACATAGTTTACAAGTTACCTCAAAGCACGCCTACAGTGCGTTCAAACTACAGGGCAAGATGGATTGTATCAAACTAAATATCAATCATCATACCAAAAAAATTTATTTGGTGTTCCCCAAGGCAGTATACTGGGACCATTGTTATTTTTGGTATATATAAATGACCTTCCTAATGCAACTAAACATCAATGTATACTATTCGCTGACGACACAACAATAATAATTAAAAACAATAAAAATGATAATTTTGAATATGACATTAATAGCGCCCTTAATGATATAATAATTTGGTTGACTAATAATAACTTAAAAATTAATTTATCCAAAACACAATTTATGCAATTCCAACCTCATCAAGCAACACCACTTAAATTATATGTAAACAATAATAACACAACAATCCAAGAAGTAACGACAACTAAATTCTTGGGTATCACTTTGGATTCGCATTGTAACTGGAAAGAACACATTTCGATCCTTATAAAAAAAATTAGCAAATTTGTCTATGCACTTTGGAGGCTAAAAAAAACCGTATCTCAAAAAGCTGCACTTTTAGCATACTATGGCTATGTACATTCAATACTGAGATACGGCATTACTTTATGGGGAAACTCTGTCGATTCCGATAGAGCTTTCATAGCACAAAAAAAATGTATTCGTGCAATCTGTGGCCTGGGATATCGTGACACATGTGTACCATTGTTCAAAGAACTTCGAATTCTAACTGTCCCTTCACTATATATATTTGAATCTGCATTTTTTGTAAAAAAATATCATAACTTATTTGATAAACGTGATGATCAGAAACAACGATCGAACAGGCGCAAATTTAATTTAGTGGTTCCCAGTACCAATTTACGATTTAGAAGTAGGAGTTCATATTGCATGTGCATTAAAATATATAATAAACTACCGGACTCATACAAGTCTTTGCCAATTAATAAATTTAAGAATAGACTGCATGAATTTTTAATTTTTCATTGTTTTTATTCCATTGATGATTATTTTAATTTTAAATTTTAAATTGTATAATTACTAATTTTTAAATTATTAATTTTGAAATTAATTTATTACAAAACAATATTTACATGCCATACTTCTGGCGGAACATGTAAGATCACATATTTTTCTAACACCAATTTGTACCATGTTTCAAGTAAATAAAGAATATTTCATTTCATTTCATTTCATATTATTTGATACTGCCAAAACTGACTTTTCTGCAGTAGACGGTAATTTTGAATAACACTGCTTGGTATCGTGACCCATTTTTTGACATCTACTGCACCTTTTTATTGGTTGAGTACATTGAGCAGCGGTGTGTCCCTCTTGTTTACAGTTAAAGCAGCGAGGTCCCCTAGCTGTCGACTTCATATCTTGGGGTCTAGTATTTGGTAGATTCTTAAATTTCCGGTCAATTAAAGGTTTACTATTTCTAGCGTTTGTACGTATGCTTATGTTCAGTAATTAAGGGTTGCAATGTTCAAGAGAAACTAGGAGTGCGGTTCACGAAAGTTCGGGTTTATTCAATTTACACAGATTATACGGATGTATGGTACAACTCACAATATTACGTATAATATATAACGCTAAACTAATTTAAAATCTATGCAATGTGCCTGCCCATATCTCAAGACGCGCGGGGAACGACTGGCGCTACTGCCCGCACGTCGTCGGTAGGTTTGCAGCGTCAGCTTAAAGTCCCTACATCACACCCCTCCTAAAATTTGGTACGAAAAAAAAACTTTATACAAACCAAATTTTTAACAAGTTAAATCGAATATTAAATAGCGATACAAAAATAGTTTCAAGGTTCAGACTCGATACACAAATATGCCACTAAGCAAAAGTTCGAATACAATAACAATGTCGTAATCACGACCTGACAATGTTACCTACTGGCAGTGTGATATTGTATTTAGAATGAGACTAATAATTTTAACTGCTTACAAAAAAGAAGGAGGTTCTCATTTTTATTACATCTTTGATTACATGAAAAATATTGAACAAATGAAGAAAACTTTTTGTGAAAGGATATTGAACCATTACGAGTATAAATAAGTACACATTTATGTTTACTGCCAATCTAAGGTCTGCCGCGCCGATGGATGTATGGCTAGGGGCGAGCCTAGTCTCGAGCGTGCCACTTCCGCCATGGGGTTGGGCGACCCCCAGGTAATGGCTAGCCTTACCCTGGCATGCGGGGCTCTGCTGGGGCGGACAAAATTTTTCCCTAGCGTCTCGTGGGAATCGCATGGATGCAAATTTTTTGAAAGAGCACCTAGATGGCGGCGATGGTGTCCGCACCCCATCACGTCTCGTTCCCGGCGGGAGCGGTATGCGGTCTGCTGAAAGCCGCTTTGCGACGATGAATGTAAGAGGAGGAATGAAGGATAAGATTGAGGAAGTATGCCAGATGATGGATGAAAGACGTTTGGATGTGTTGTGCGTGAATGAAACGAAGCGGAAAGGATGCGACGCGACGCAGCACGGCCCTTACACGGCGTATTGGTCTGGAATTTCCAGTACCAGCCGAGGCTGTCAAGGGGTCGGTCTAATTCTTTCTGCACGAATGGCTGAGTGCGTGAATGAGTATGAGTGTGTCAGCCCTCGTCTTCTATGGATTAGGCTGAAAGTTGGAATCACTCGGATCTTCGTTCTAGGTGTTTATGCACCTTGGGATGTGGGTTCGAGGGGTACAACATCAGCAAAAAGCGAAAACGAGGAGTTCTGGAATAGTGTAAGAGAAGTATTGAAAGTTACCAAGCCAAATGAGAAGATTATTATGTTAGGTGATTTTAATGGATGGGTGGGTGTAAAGCGTGATGGATATGAAAAGGTGCTTGGTGCGTTTGGTGACGAAAAGGTGAATGATAATGGAAGAAGTGTATTAGAAATTTGTCTAGAGTGGGATCTTTTTGTGTCGAACTCAATGTTTCAACATAAAGAGATCTACACCTACACAAGAGTGGAAGGTATTTTAAAAAGTATGATAGACTTTGTGATTGTAGATGAAAGATTGAAGAACAAAGTGCTGGATACCCGTGCATATCGCGGTGCTGGCATTGACTCGGACCATTTACTGGTGATATCCCGGATAAGGGGTATCTTCAATCGCTGGCGGCACAGGGTAAGGGAGCAAACCAGCGCTTTGGAAAGAGTAAAAGTAGAAAATTTGCAAGATATGGATGTAGGTAAGAAGTATATTAATAGACTGAAGGATGAATTTGAAGATTTAGAGGAAATGAGCGATATTGAAGATGGATGGAAGGAATTTAAAGAAAGAATTGTGAAAGTAGCTGTTGAAGTGTGTGGTGTAAGTAGAAGAAGGAAAGGAAAAAATCACAAAAATGCGTGGATGAGTAAAGATGTGCAAGAACTTGTGCGATTAAAGAAGAAAGCATGGCTGGATTTGTTAGCAGCAAAAGCTAACTTAAGAATGCAAGAGGTTATAGATGAAGATGTGAATGAAGCACGTAAGGAATATAAGAAAATGAAAGATTTGGTTAAGAAAGCTGTGATTAGAAAGAAAGAAGAGTATAAAGAGGATTTTGATAAAAGGCTATCAGAAGACTTTCAGTCAAATCTGAAAGTATTCTGGAAATCCGTAAGGTCAGCCCGAGGAAATACTATAACCAGAGAGCTGACTAGGATCAGATGCCAGGATGGTAGCGTTGTGAAAGGAGAAGAATGTGTACTAAAGATATGGAAGGACTATTTTGAAAGTTTATTTGAAAAAAGGAAGGAAATAAGAAAGATTTCTGCTATAGCGAAGAAAAAGAGAATGAGATGGAAGGCGAAATTGAAATGTTCGAAATTGTGGAAGCACTTAAGAGTATGAAAGCGGGAAAGGCTGCTGGGTGTGATAGAGTGTCGGTCGAGATGCTTAAAGCAGGAAAAGGCGTAGTAGCTAGTCAGTTGTACTGCCTTTTCAATTTGTGTTGGAGAAGCGGCCGAGTACCAAAAGATTGGTGTAAGGCTGTTATCGTGCCACTTTACAAAGGAAAAGGGTCACAGCTGGACTGCAAAAATTATCGTGGTATAAGCCTGCTTAGCGTCGTCGGCAAATTGTATGCTAAGGTATTGATTAATAGAGTCAGGAATGAAACTGATGACAAAATATGGGATGCTCAAGCGGGATTTCGAAAGGGAATGGGATGTACTGATCAGGTCTTTTCCTTGCGGTGCATAGCCGAAAAGTTTTTGGCCAAGAGTCAAAAAGTCTATTGCACATTCGTAGATCTGGAAAAGGCCTATGACAGAGTTGAGAGGAATGAATTGTGGTCAGCACTTTCTATGCATGGGGTGAGCAGTCTCTTAATACGAGCACTGAAATCCTTATATGAGGATTCGAGTGCTTGTGTCAGGATAAACGGAGCGCACACTGAGTGGTTTAAGATTGAGAAAGGCGTTAGGCAAGGATGTGTTGCGTCACCGTGGCTGTTCAACCTATTTATGGATAGCTGTTTGACAGATTTGAAAGAGTCTAAAAGTGGATTAAGGATGAATGAGTTACTCGTCAAATGTCTGCTCTATGCCGACGATCAGGTTATACTGGCGTCATCAGCGGAGGAGTTACAGGAGATGGTAAACTGTATGCATGAAGCTTTAAAAGAGAAAGGAATGAAAGTGAACGTAAGTAAAACTAAAACACTGGTTTTTGAAATGGAGAAAGAAATGACAGCATGTAATATTTTGATTGGAGGAGAAAAAGTGGAGCAAGTGAAAGAGTTTGTATATCTAGGATCAAAGTTTACATCAGATGGCAAGTATGATAGTGATATTGAAAGGAGAGTGAACGCGGGGAACATGGTGAATGGAGCTTTGCATGCCTTTATGAGCAGTCAGAAACTATCCAAAAAGGCTCGACTGGCTGTGCACAGGGGCGTGTTGGTCCCGACATTAATGTATGGGAGTGAAAGTTGGGTATGGCAAAAGAAGCATGAAAGCAGAATAAATGCAGTGGAAATGAGAGCGTTAAGGAGTATGATGGGTGTGAAATTGAGTGACAGGATAAGGAACAGCGTGATAAGGGAATGTTGTGATGTGAAAGAAGATGTAGTTACAGGAATAGAAAAGGGTATGTTAAGATGGTTCGGTCATGTGGAGAGGATGAATGAAAGCAGGTTGACTAAGCAGATATAAAAGGAGAGTGTGGAGGGAAAGATCGGAGTGGGAAGACCTAGACGAACGTATCTTGATCAAATTAAGGACGTCCTGGTAAAGGGTCAGGTCAAAAGTACCCGAAACCGCCGAGCTTGTATGAAGAGAGTTATGAATGTGGACGAAGCGAAAGAAGTATGCAGAGATCGTGGCAAGTGGAAAGAGGTAGTCTCTGCCTACCCCTCCGGGAAAGAGGCGTGATTTTATGTATGTATGTATGTATGTACATTTATGTTTGATAAAAATACAAAAAAAATAAATGCTTGACGCTGCTTGGCCTATGACTCAGTTGCTAAGAGTATTACATAGTCGAAACATAGTACTAGGTTCAAACTTGGGGAACAAAATATTTTTGTAATTATTTAATTTATACAATCCAATAAAAAAAAACAATCAACCAATTGTTTAATTTAGTTGTGGAATTGAATGATTTGAAATAATTATGTAAGACAATAAATTGAGTACATTTATTAGTATAGACGTCTGTCAAATTTTAATAAATGTATTTTTTACTGACGTGAACAACAACATAATTAACTAAAAACTAAGAAAATATCACCTTAGTAGGTGTAGACTGAAGCTGCTCGGTCCTTACGCTGGCTACTGGTGTCTGCGGGAGTACGATGACGTCCCTCAGCTGCCCTTGGACCCACTTTCTGGCGCACACGTTGCAACGCTTACAACAAAAACATAGAAAAATCACTATAACACATACCGCTATAGTCGCTATGGCAATGCTGTAGGTACCCAGCGTGCTTTTCAGCGTTTCTATCTGCTGGTTTACTCCTGACTGAGCAACGATGATTTCTTCAGTTTTGCTGTTGTATTGACCCATAATAAAATTTGTCAATAACGTACAAGTAGATGTTCTGTGTAACACGCCGAGAGAAAGTGTGAAGCTATTCTGAACATAACTTAAAATATAACTTAAATGCTATTTTGTCACCTACATAAATCGCACTGGTGGTTTGATGACGCGACCTTTGCTCGTTCTTTTTTCTGCCTGATCAGAATGAACTTTGTTCTGCAAAAGTGTGTCGTTTGAATTCGGTGTCGCTACTGTGTTATTTGAATCGTCGAGTAAATAAGCGGGTTTGAGCCTATCTATCGATACATTAACTCGTCTGTTAGGGTATTGCAATTCAAAAAATTTATCAGTTCGCCTTAAGACCTTGTATGGGCCATCATACGGGGCCTTAAGCGGTTTTCGTACCGTATTGTCTTGAACAAACACATGACTGCATGTTTTAATGTCCGAAAAAATAAACCACTTCCGGTTAGGGCGATGTGTGTTTGTCATAGGTTTTAATCGCGAAATATTTTCATGAATGCTTTTCAATAACTCGTTTGCGTCACCGAATTTCAACTTAGCGCTGTCAAAAAATTCACCTGGCAATCGTAGTGTCTTACCGTAAGTATACTCCGCGGCGCTAACGCCATTGTCGCTACGCCCTACGGCACGAAGACCAAATAACACTGTTGGTAGCTCGTCTACCCACGAAGCGTTGTTAAGACGGGCCATCAACGCTGCTTTTAACGAGCGATGCCAGCGCTCGACTATGCCGTTAGCCTGCGGATGGTAGCTAGTAGTTCTGTTTTTCTTAACACCTAAATACCTTAGCAATTCGTTGAACATCTCGCTCTCAAACTGACGACCTTGGTCAGTTGTGAGTTTGACAGGACATCCATAGCGCGTAATCCAGCCCTCATATATGACTTTCGCTACCGTTGCTGCTGTGATGTCACGAATTGGATACGCCTCCGGCCATCGTGTGCCTCGATCTATTACCGTGACACAGTACCTGAATCCGTCCTCAGATATTGGAAGAGGTCCTATGATGTCCACGTGGATGTGTTCAAAACGGCCTGCTTCTTGAAAACAAGAGTATTCTGAAATGTTGTGTCTGCTTACTTTCGCCTTTTGACAACTAACGCACGTCTTTGCCCATCTACCGATTTCCGAATTCATATCGGGCCAAAAAAATCGTTGAGCAATCATCTTGCGCGTTGCTCGAACCCCAGGATGACTTATATTATGAACCATATTAATAAACGGTTTTATGTTAAACATACATTGCAATGTTTAATATAAATGTACTAAAAACCAAAAAATAATAAAATAGATACAGTCGTGGGAATTATAAACATATGCATAGACTACACTAAAATAAAACCGTGGGGCACGTCAATTGTCTACAAATTATAGACTTAATGTGCGATAGAAGAATCGTTTAATTCGTCGTTAGGCAGTTGGCCCGCAGACGGTGCGCAAATTACTTACTATTTTGCTGGCTAGCGAGGAATCGTTTCACTGCTCGTAGTTTGTCTTTAATCGACAAAACTTATGATAAAAGTACTACTCGCTCAACATTATGAAACCCTAAAACTCACTTAATCGAGCTTGCTAACTTGTTTCCACATTCTAGCCCTACTTATCACACGTCCATCGTTGAACAAATGCCTAATTATAGTGTAACATTACAAAACAAACATTTTAATCAACGATTGTAGACAATTGACGTGCCCCACGGTTTTATTTTAGTCTAGTCTATGCATATGTTTATAATTCCCACGACTGTATCTATTTTATTATTTTTTGGTTTTTAGTACATTTATATTAAACATTGCAATGTATGTTTAACATAAAACCGTTTAACTTAAAAAGTTTTTTTTACCTATTTTTTTATTTTTTGGTTTTTAGTACATTTATATTAAACATTGCAATCAATGTATGTTTAACATAAAACCGTTTAACTTAAAAAGTTTTTTTACCTATTTTTATTTGTTTTTGTAACGAATAAACTCAAAAACTACTGGACCGATTTGAATGAAATTTGGCACAGGGATAGACTTAACCTTCAGGAGTAACATAGGCTACATTTTATCCCACTGCTTAGATTTTAATTTTGAATAGTAAATTGTATTCTACTTGTTGAGACCTTTCATTTGATACCCATGTTGATGGGATTGATAAAACCTAAGTTATCCGCCATTTTGTAGAGGCCGCCATCTTGGATTTCAATTTTGTATAGTATATTGTATTCTGCTTGTTGAGCCCTTTCATTTGATACCCATATTGATGGGATTAATGAAACTAAATTATCCGCCATTTTGTAACGGCGGCCATCTTGAATTTATAATGATAATGAATAAACATAATTATATTGTCACCAAAATCCAAAGTGTATACAAAATTTCAGATTAATCGGTTGACAGGAAGAGGGTGAAATTTGAATTACTAAATTTGACCCAAGAATAAATAAAACAAACGGGGTGAGCTAAATAAAACCGTTTAAAAACAGTCCTCCTGAAATCTTTTGGTACAAAGGGTCTCGCGATGTCAGTTGACATTTCACAGAAAATTTCTTTATTGCAAAATGGTAAAGTTATAGATTTTAATGTAACGTTTTTGTTATTGAGACCGTTTGTTCGCAAGTATTGCGCGATATCGCCATCGTGTTTTTGCGATTCAGCAAATTGTTCGTAGTCGAGACTCGTGGGACAGGAAATCGTCGCGACGCGTGATAATGAATCGGCTACTACATTGTCATCACCACTAATGTGACGAATGTCGGTCGTAAACTCGCTGATGAATAACAACTGTCTAGCTCTTCGCGGCGTCTCAGAATCGGTACCTAGTTTTGTAAACGCGTGTACCAACGGTTTATGATCAGTGTATATCGTTAACGGTCTGCCTTCGAACAATTTGCGGAAATGCTTAATAGCCATATATATAACAACTAACTCTCGATCGTATGTGCTGTAACGTTGCTGTGTTTCAGATAATCGTTTTGAAAAATAACCTAGGGGCTTCCACAAACCTTTATCTAGTTGTTGTAGAACTGCCCCTGCGCAGGTATCTGAAGCGTCCGTAACTAACGCTAGCGTAGCGTCGGTACTAGGGTGCGATAACATGACCGCGTTCTCCAATTGCAACTTACATTCGCAGAATGCTGATTCCGCTTCCTGCGTCCACACAATGGGTGTTTTGTCGTTCTTCTTAGCATTGTGTAAGTATCCTGATAATAAAGTTTGACTTTTAACTGCGTGAGGAATATGTTTGCGATAAAAGTTCACCATACCTAGAAACCTTCGAAGTTCGTTGACATTTTTGGGTTTGGGGTACTCGATGATCGCCTTGACCTTGTCGTCCAGTGGTCGTATTCCTTGCGGTGATACTCTAAAACCTACAAAATCTAGTTCCTGCACACCGATATGACACTTTGATAAATTTATGGTTAATCCATACTTGTTAAATCGTTCGAATAAAAGTCTTAAATGTTCTCTATGCTGCTCCTCATTTTCGCTAGCGATGATGACGTCATCTATGTAACAAAAAAGGAAATCCAAACCTTCCAAAACTGTGTGATGCATAAACCTTTGAAAGGATTGTGCTGCATTCTTGAGTCCGAAGGTCATTCGGGGAAACTCAAATAATCCGAAAGGCGTGATTATTGCAGTTTTCTCGATGTCCGCTGGATTTATAGGAATAAAATGATAAGAACGATTAACATCGACACATGAAAATACCTTTTTACCTGAGAGTACGTACGCGAAGTCATGTAGGCGTGGAATAGGATACCTGTCCGCTTTGGTGATGGCGTTAAGCTGCCTATAGTCACCACACGGTCGAATGTCCCCATCCTTTTTCGGCACGACGTGTAATGCGCTCGCCCAAGGACTTTTGGATGGCCTGCAAATTCCTAATTCCTGCATGCGCTTAAATTCGTTTTTTACCTTAATATACCTCTCAGGTGGTAATGGTCTCGCTTTGGCGTGCACCGGTGGTCCCGTGGTCTCTATATAATGAACTACAGAGTGCTGTGGAGGCTCCTTAAAAGACATGGGTCGAAAGATGTCTGGAAATAAACTTAATAAATCATGGTAAGGATGGTTTTCATTAATGGTTTTAACGGACGTTTCTGTACTCAATTCTATTGTTGCCACAACTTTTAAATTAGTGAGTTTATCTATGAGCGATCTTGCATCGACGTCTACTAACAATTTATAATGGCCTAGAAAATCGGATCCTAATATAGGTTGTTTAACAGTAGTGACGACAAATGTCCATTGAAAGTCTCGCCTTAATTTAAAATCAAGTGATAAGGTAACAGTACCATATGTTTGCATTTTCGCTCCATTCGCAGCGAACAAGGTTATACATTCCTGATTGTTATTAATAAATCGCTTAGCTACAGATATAGGTAAAACTGAAACATCCGCACCAGTGTCCACTAAGAAATTAAGTCCACTTTTCCGATCGTTAATACAAAGTCGACGGCTAGCTACGCCTCCGCTGCGAGTCTCCGTCGTAGACTGCACGGCATCTAGTTTCCCTGGTTATTTCCAGGTACATGGATCCCTGCATTTAACAGCCCTTTCGCGGAAACGACTATGGAAAAAACATAAACCTGGCTCCCGTGATGCTGAACGACCTCGACTGCGGTTTGCACTTCGCGCACGGCTGGTGGACCTTCCGCGATTGTTCTGATGCCAATTGCCTCTGGACTTGCGAAGCTCCGCTACCTCCATGCTCAGCTTGGCGAGGATCTCAGCTAGCGATCCGTCGGAAGTGCTTCCACGTGAAACTTCCGCCACTTGCGTTGGGGTACTGGTTTCCTGAACCTTGTCCGCCACTTCCGCCAATTTTTCCGCATCCGTAATCGCCGTCGCTGCTAGAACTGATCTCACTGTTGCTGGAAGGTGGTTCTGCCACAAGATGAGTAAGGTGTCCGAGGTTACTCGCTTTCCTGCCAAGGTTTGCATCCGCCGCAGGAGTTGAGACGGTTTCTGGTCTCCCAGCTGCATCTCGCCAATTAATTTCTGTATCCTTTTGGTTTCCGACTCTTCGTAGACGTGTAACAAACGACTCTTCAAGGTCGTATACTTGTCTGTTTTTGGTGGACTAGTCAACAGGTCCGCCACCTGCAGTACAACTTGCTTGCCGAGTTTCGCCACGCAGAGCTGGTATTGCGCATCGTCGCTTGCTTTTTGAGGTGCCACAGTCGCCTCAAATTGCACGAACCACAGGCTAGGTTGGTCCGTCCAGAACTCAGGAATTCGAGATGACACGGAAATTAACACTATGTCCGATGCTTTTTCTTCCGGCACTTTACAGTACGTAACGTCCGATGGTCCGGGCGTCGACATTTTCAGAGGAAATTATCACGTTCGAAAGTTTTTCACGGTCCGCAGAGCACGAAAAATTAAGCGATAGTAGAAACTACCGATGCGCGTCTGATATGGGCGAAGTTGAGCCGTTCCCGAATTGCGAGTTGTAACGCAAATAATGTTCACGCACTATAATGTCACTAATTTCACTCACAGGGTGTCACCAATGTACGAATGCTTATGTTCAGTAATTAAGGGTTGCAATGTTCAAGAGAAACTAGGAGTGCGGTTCACGAAAGTTCGGGTTTATTCAATTTACACAGATTATACGGATGTATGGTACAACTCACAATATTACGTATAATATATAACGCTAAACTAATTTAAAATCTATGCAATGTGCCTGCCCATATCTCAAGACGCGCGGGGAACGACTGGCGCTACTGCCCGCACGTCGTCGGTAGGTTTGCAGCGTCAGCTTAAAGTCCCTACACGTTCCTTAAATAAGCTAAAAGCCTATCAGGATCCTCGTATGCGGTGCATTCAGCGCCTAGCCTAACAGAACGGTCATCAATCCCGTGTAAAACACATTCTACGGCCCTTCTTCCAGTTATACCGCACCTATTAATTAATGCAATTTTGTCATAATACGGCTGCCCCATTTCAAAACCTAGTAAGTCTTCAAAAAAGGTAAATTTCGTTTTTTAGCCTAATGCGATAACCTAGTAAGGCTCAATATATTGCAAAAACACCTGTATCGATAGCACGCTTCAATAAAAAGTTTCAAGGTGTCTCAAACCTAGTAAGAGCATCAACTTTATGCGATTAACCACTTCAAAATATAGTAAGTCGCAAAACCATTCCAAAAACTTAGTAAGTGGACAGACTTACTAGTTTATTGAAATGGTTAAATATACATACTAGGTTCTGAAATGGCCAATAGGGACAAGAATTATTAATAATTAATTAGTAAGACATAAAAGACTTGTGTTACTAGAATAATAAAGAGGCTTTTTACTTAGAATGAACTTCGTCAATATTTTTGTTTCTAAAATATCTATTCTCTGTTCGCTACTTTCGACCCGACCTCTTCTCTCCCCCGCTGCCGGCAGGCGCCATATTATTTTTCATTCTGACATCGGTAGGTAGTTTGCGTTGCGTTGCGAAGCGCAGACGCCTGCGCGGCCACGCGGTGAATGCACGTACTTTTGACCGTTTGTTTTTTCGTTAAAGACGATAATGAATCGAAAGTATTACTTGAGTTATAGGTCTAAATTAATATTAGACTCCTTAAATACGAATACAAACCACTCCGAAGACGCTGCTGAGTAAGTGTTTCGTTTCTTTAATTTAGTTTTGTTTGTTATTGTTTGTGTGGTTGGGGTTGCGTTGTGTTAACGGTTGATAAATCATTATGGGAAATGCAAGCTAGCAAGCTAATATTCACTTGTTTGGGGTGCAAATATTTTGCAGTGTTGTGTTATAGCTAATATCTATCAACTATTGTTCAAGAAATTATAAGTAATATCACAGATAATTGCACATAGATAAATACCTACCTAATATTCCTTCTTCTGTTACTAATTTATACTTACATGCAAAACGAGGCGTTGCTTTTCTTTTTGTAAAATTTATTTATGTTTGATCATTTTATTTTATTTTTGTTGTATCTGCATGTTTATTTATTTACAGCCAAAATATTGCTTTTGTTACTAACGCCTTGCCAAGTGAGCCAGAGTCCATTTCAACAGACGACTCTTTATTAATTCTTAACGTTCCTACTACTACATTAGATATTAACAAGCAAGTTTTGGTTGAACCACAGCCTAGCTCTTCTAATACCGAACTTTACGTTATTGATAAAGATAAAATGGCTATTTCTGCTGAACCACAGCTTTGTTCTTCTCAAACTGAATTCTGCGTTATTGATAACGATAGCTACACAGAAAGTTTGATCGACATGCAAGATTTAATAACGATGAGTGACTTGGATGACTCTGTTGCCGATAAAGATTACATGCCATCGGATTTTGATAACGTCAGCTCCGGTTCTGCTAATGCATCTCCCTCTAAAATATCTCTAATACCTTACGACATTAATCATCGTGAAACTGAAGTACTTTCCAACAACAACGATAAGACAGTGTTTGTTGCTCGCCACCCGGGTCCAATTTATAGCGACAAAAATACAATTACGACACATGATAATGATCAATCTGACAATATTTTTGTAGCAGACTATCCGGGTCTCACTTTCATTAATAAAGAACAATTGCTAAAAAATCGTTCACGAAAATCTAAGTCTTCTATCAAACAAAGGTCTAAACATCCTATGATTATAGACAGCTGTATAGGAAAATGTACTCGTAAATGTACGATATTTTCACTTGGAGATAGAATTGAAATTTGGAATCACTATTGGGACTTTAATTTCCAAGAGCGAAGAAATTTTTTGAATAAATGTATCCAAATAACCGGTATAAAAAAACGCAAAGTAGACAGCGTTAACAAAGAAGTCATCAAAAAAGAATCTAGATATTACTATTTTCCTAAAAACGATAGTTCCCTTTCTGTTCCCGTTTGTCGGAAATTTTTTCTCGATACTTTGGGCTATACTACTGATGTAGTGATCACAGAGTTAAGTTTAAAAATATTTACCACGACACCTCACACTCAAACAAATGTACAAAGATTTCAAATTAAGTAATCCAACTTTACGATGTGGTATGGAAGTTTATAGACAAACAATAAAGAAACTAAACATTTCATTTAACATGCCTAAAGGTGATAAATGTGCAGATTGTACATTTTATGAAGAAGAAATTAAGAAATATACTGACAAGGGTACAACAGTACCTGAAGACATTGAAACAAAGCAAAGGGAACACAAAGAGAAAGTTAATTTAGCACTTGAAAGATATAAGTTAGATGCAGCAGAACAAAACGAAAAAAGAGTCAAATATTACGCGATGGATTTGCAAAAAGTCATCTTAATTCCAGAAATGCCCCAATACAAAGATGCTTTCTTTTTAAGCAGATTGATAATATTTAACCTCACTTTTGCTGCTATGCAAAAGAAATCTAGTGATCCTGCTGTATGTGTGTTATGGCACGAAGCGATAGCTGGCCGAGACGCCAGTAATATCGTGGACGCTTTTAAAGCGTTCCTAGAAATGCACAGAGATGTACAACATTTCCATTTTTGGGCTGACAATTGCACAGCCCAAAATAAAAACTGGACACTTTTCATTTTTCGCCATTGTCATGATAGTTAATAACACAGCAAATGATATAGAGTCAATTACAATAAATTATTTGACTAAAGGGCATACTCATATGGCCGCTGATGCTGTTCATGCCAATATTGAACAAAAAATGAAACGCCAAAGAGGTATTTACGATTTCACAGATTTCAAAACTTGTGTTTTATTATCAAGAAAAAATATTCAAATATTAGAAATTCAAAACCGTTATGATTGGCCTAAGAAAAAAAGAGCTGGACGTTTTGGTGAGCCTCTAAAGGACTTTCAGTTAAAGTCTGTGGTTCAGGTCAAATTTGTAAGAGGTTCAAGAAATCTTTATTATAAGACCAGGTACTCGTATAAAACATTTGCATCAAATTAACTCTTGTTTGTTACTTTTTATTCTGACTAGTTCTAAAACTATTAAATCAAATATCAACAGATTTTTATGTCTCTTTCAGATTTGATGAAAATGTCAAAGAATTGGACTTTTTGGTGAAAAAATTTGACGTTACTTCTTATCCCTCTTGTATTGAAGAACCAAGAGGCATCAAAGAAATTAAAAAGAAGAATATCATTGAAAAGTTGGTGCCAATGATGCCTGAATCAAGAAGAGCATTTTGGCATAGTTTGCCAATTAATGATAGATCTGCAGACTTATCATTTATGGGGCAATTAGAATTGAACGATTGATTTAATTAATTAAAATAAACAGTTTCTTTACCCAAACGTTGTTTTTTATACTTGTAGTTTTTGGAAATGCTAGGTAGTCTTGTTTACTAGTCCTAGTCCTACTATCCTACTTCGTACTAATTTATAAACGCGAAAGTTTGTAAATGCGAATGGATGGATTTATGTTTGTTAATGTTTCACGTAAAAACTACTGAATGGATTTGGATGAAACTTTCCAGTTATATGCTATAAGCAGCTATAAAAATAACACTATTTTAATAGGTGCTTAAAAACTAAAAATAAATTTACTAGGTTTTGATCTAGATAAATAAACACTTATCTGACCAGTTGGCCTCGATCACAACATAGTATGAGCTCATACTAGGTATTGATCTGGGCAAAGTAAGCCTTTGATGATGGGTTGAACCATATGAAAATCTAGTAAGAGCTGTTACTAGGTTTTGATATAGTTTTTATGGTCTAGAATGTAATTCTTGTTTTTGTCTCAAGATGTTTTTTTTTATAAAACATGTAATATAAAACTTTAAAAAGAAAAACGCTTATACAAAGAGAGGTATCATCTCTCTTTGTCCTGCATATTAATTTCTGGTAAGACACTTAGTAGTTCACAACGGCTAACACAAAACATGTTTTTTTGCTCTCCTATAAAATTTTGTCGAAAATACTTACTAGGTTTTGAAATGGGGCAGCCGAATAGTACGCTTCCAATGAGTCACCAAACTTAGCACGCTTGGCCAGCATATCGCTCAGCATTTGCCCATAGTTCTCTTCCGACGGAAATGCTGCTAGTAATTTTTCTTGCCATTGTTCCCACGAGAAAAGGACAGAAGATAAACCCTCATACCAGCGTTGTGCAACCCCACTTAGTTTCGGTAATGCAAAGTGTATTAGCTGTTTTTCTGTCCATCTATAAATAGTTGAGCACTCGTTTACTTTATGGAGCCACATGGTCATCGTCTGTTCTTTTCTCGAGGGGTCGAATTCAGGTACGGTATTATGCATGTTACCTAACTTATCTAAATTTAAAGAATCATTCCGATTAACAGATTTTATGGCATCTAAAAGTTCGCGTATACTATCTATTTATCTATTTATTTATTTATTTATGTACACAAAAAATATATACAGAAGCATTTATTACAGTAATTTTAGTACAAAGGTGCTACTTATTTCAAAAGAAATCTCTTCCAGTAGACCCATGAGAGGAGAGATTAATTTTGGAGCGGTATGGCGTGTGCATAAATAACGTTTAACATATTTAACTAAACATACATGCTAATACTTACATAATTAAACATGGAACAATTAAATAAATGACAGTACTAAACTACATAAACATACCAATATATATATAATATAATATATAATATAAGTCTATTTGGAGAGATAATAGTCTTTAACTCGTCGTTTGAATGAAGTAAGAGTTTGGGAATCGCGAATATCATGCGGTAAGGAATTCCACAGTCGTACAGCATGAGCAGAGAAGGAAAAAGAGTAGAAGGAAGTCTTGTGGGTAGGAATAGTAAGAATGGTGCGCAAATGAGATCTGCAAGGAGAATTAGACGAATGACGGAAAGAGAAACGTTCTTTAAGATAGGAAGGAAAGGCGGGATTAAATAAAATATTAAAAAGAAGACAGAGAATGCGAGTATTTCTACGAAAGCGAATGGGAAGCCATTTCAGCTTAGAACGGTAAATGGAAACATGATCGTATTTTCTTAAGCCAAATATGAAACGAATACAGAGGTTTTGTAACCGTTCCAATTTATCCAGTAGCTCCTCTGTGGCATCAAGATAGCACGCATCAGCATAGTCCAGAATTGGAAGAATCAGGCTTTGCATGAGAGAGACCCTTGTTTGAAAAGGTAAGAAATATTGAAGGCATCATAGAGTATGAAAAGAGTAGTAGATCTTACGACTAACCTCCTTAATATGGGCCGACCAGTTTAGGTTTGAATCTATAGTAAGACCAAGGTTCCTTGCAGATTTGGTGAATTCAATTGGAGAACCATTATAGTACAGGCTTGGCAATATATCAATGTTGATTTGATTACACATATAATAACTACCAATTATCATAGCCTTAGATTTGACAGGATTAACCAAAAGACCATAATACGTCGCCCATTCAGAAACCCGATCAAGTTCAGCATTCATCTCCGCAATCTATATTACGAACAAATTCAAATTCAAATTTATTATTCATTATTATAGGATACTATATATCGCTTAATAATTGTCGTATGGTTTAACAACATTGGTTGACGTCAAATAAATTACTTAAAAACTAAGTTTACTGCCGCTTCCAAGGCGTCAGTGCAGAAGAAGCGGTAACAAACTGCACTGCAGCATTTTCTTCAACAACGTCAACTTCACAATATTAAATTATACTTAGAATAGAATGTGGACGGGAGAATACATTGTTCAGATTTATATATTTATGAGATTTAATATTGAAAAAAGAAAAATAATTTTAAAAAGATTTATGTACAGAGTGTACTGAAATTTTGATTTAAGTTCAAATTAAACTACAATTAATTACGAGGTTCCTGTGCCAAGCTCGAGCCAGATGTTTTTATCATTAAGGTAATCATCAGTCCTATAATAAGCCTTCTCACAAAGTACTTTCATTACATACTCTTTGAATTTTCGGTTGGGCATATCAAGAACAGACTCCGGCAACCTATTATAAAATCGTATACAGTTCCCCATAAATGATTTACTGACTTTGCTAAGCCTATGAAACGGCATGACTAATTTATGTTTATTACGTAAATTTCTATCAGTTGTGGCACTAACTTTTTGAAAAAAAAAGAGGTATTTTTCCTAACATACATTATAAGATCAAAAATGTACTGGGACGCTACTGTAGGTATGTTTATTTTCTTAAAGAGTTGTCTTAACGAGTCTCTTGGTCCTAAGCCGTAAATTGCGCGAACGGCCCTTTTCTGAATTATAAAAATAGTTTGTATATCAGCCGCGCTACCCCATAAAAGTAAACCATAAGATAACAAGCTATGAAAATAGCTGAAATAAACAAGCCTAGCTGTAGCTACATCTGTCAATTGTCGGATCCTCCTTACAGCATAAGCGGCAGAGCTAAGTCTATTGGATAGTTTAGAAATATGAGCACCCCACTGTAGCTTTGCATCAATTATAATTCCTAAAAACTTTGTATTTTCAACAAATTCTAATTTCTGGCCTTCCAGTATTATGTCAGTATTGGCCTGCCTTACATTTGGAAGGGTAAATTTAATGCATTGGGTCTTATTAGCATTTAAAAGAAGATTGTTGGTTGAGAACCAGATAGATATGGCCGACAGTATATTATTAACCGAACTTACATTTTCGCTATGGCGATCTAATTTAAATATCAAAGAAGTGTCATCGGCAAACAGCACTATACCCGCCTGTTTTTCCACCATAAAAGGCAGGTCATTGACATATACCAAGAAGAGGAATGGTCCTAAAATTGAGCCCTGAGGAACACCCATTGAGACGCTTGATCCGCTTGACTTTACTCCATTAATATCTACAGTTTGAAGCCTATCAGTCAAATAGGATGCCATTAGTTTAGTTGATTTGTGGTCAAACCCATATTGACGAAGTTTACGCAAAAGTGTCTGATGATCTACGCAATCAAATGCTTTAGAGAGATCGCAAAAGACTCCAACTGAATCCTGTGAACTCTCCCACGCGTCATAGATTTGAGTAACAAGTGCTACTTGTGGTGGACTTCCCGGCAGTGAACCCATATTGTTGGGAATGGAAAATGTTATTGATTTTAAAATAATGTTGCATTTGATTAAGCATCATCTTCTCAAACACCTTGCTCAAAACTGGCAATATAGAAATAGGTCTATAATTGCCAAGGACTGTTTTCTCCCCTTTTTTGAATAAAGGTATTAATTTGCTACATTTCATTAAATTTGGAAAAATACCCTCATCAATACATTCATTAAATATAAAAGCTAGATCAGATGCAATAATGTCTATGATTTGACTTATGATACTAACAGACATACCCCAATGGTCTTCAGACTTTTTCAAATTAAGTTGTTTGAACGCCTTTAATATATTATCAGAGTTAACATATTTAAATTTAAAGACAGATACGATGGGAGTTGTGTTATTATTAAGTAGGGTTTCAGCGCGCAATGGACAAGAGTCAACGTCAGGAGTTAGCTCCACAGGGATTTTTGCAAAGAAATTAACAAAAGCATTTACTATGTCCTGAGTTTCAGAAATACTTTTGTTACCGGATGATATTTGTTTAATACTGTCTCTATCTTTGATTTTGCCAGATTCTTTATTAATAATGTTCCATGTTTCTTTAATTTTATTTGGTGCGTTGTTTATTTTACTACTAATGTGAAAAGACTGGGCTTTCCTGCAAACTTTTTTAAATAATTTTGAATAATTTTTGACATATTCTACAAAACTGGGGTCAAAATTGTATTGTTTTTGGGCATATAAGTCATATAACTTATTCCTACTCTTGTGAATACCTAATGTAGCCCATTCACTGAACTGTAATCTATTACGAATATTGACTTGTTTCTGCTTGAACCTTTTTGAGTATTCAGCAGAAATCATATTAAATAAATTGTTATAATGTTCATACATACATACATACATATGGTCACGTCTATATCCCTTGCGGGGTAGACAGAGCCAACAGTCTTGAAAAGACTGAATGGCCACGTTCAGCTATTTGGCCTAATGATAGAATTGAGATTCAAATAGTGACAGGTTGCTAGCCCATCGCCTAAAAGAGGAATCCCAAGTTTATAAGCCTATCCCTTAGTCGCCTTTTACGACATCCATGGAAAAGAGATGGAGTGGTCCTATTCTTTTATCTATTGGTGCCGGGAACCACACGGCTATAATGTTCATTAGGATTATTTCCAGAATATGTTAATGTATTTAATTGATTTGCAATGTTTATTTTAAATTTTCTTATGTTTTTGTAAGAAAGAGGTCTACACATAATTTTATCATTATTTAAATTTTTAAGGACTCTTTCTCAAAGGTAACATATTGACCGGTGTGATCCGAGGGAAATTTGTGAATAATTGATTTCCGTATATAAAGATTATTGCCAAAAAAATTATCCAGACACTTGGCAGATGTAGATGTTATTCGGGTTGGTTCAAAAAAAACATACTCTAAATTGTAAGATTTAAACAAATTAATAAATTGTATACTAGCAGTTGATTTAACTAAAATGGCAATGTTAAAATCACCACAAATAATTAATTTTTTATTACATTTTGAGATAACATGTAACACTTGATCCATTATTTTTAAAAATTGTTTAAATTCACTGTTTGGGGGACTGTACACACAAACAATTATATGATGATCTAGCTCGGCACAGGTCACTTCGGCACACCGCTCAACCGAAAGTCTGGTTATGTCTGTTCGCTCTTTACAGCGAAGACCGCATTTGATAAATATCATAGACCCACCTCTAATTGCAGACTTTCTGTTTAAGCAGCTCACAATATTATAATTGTTTAGGCTGAACATCATCTCCCCCTCCATGAGCCAATGCTCAGTCAAACATAAAATGTCCACATTTAATTCTTCTAAAAGTAGTTGTACTTCTAATTCTTTGCCGGGAAGACCTTGTATATTTTGATGGATAATTCTTAACCCTCGAGGGTTTCCCATTGTCTGAGTGTGCGGTTTAAATTAACTGTCAAGTCAACAGAGTTACCATCACACAGACTTGGCAATTCTGTAGTCAACTTATAATTAATATTTCGCTTACAATGTAAACTCGTCCAAAAATTAATATTACTAGCTACCAATGTAGCAATTTTGTTCTTATGGTATCTGGATAGAAATATTCTATCATTGGTCTTAAAACAATCACCTATGAAATTGTTTGTGTCAAAAAACACAAATTTGTCACTGTGACGACATGTCAACGAATGCATAAAATTATTGAGTAGGTGAATGTTTTTATTAAGTTTTGGAGACTGGCAACTCATATATGGAATAGCACACAAAATTATTTGGTTAACTTTTAATTTATTCAAAGATTCAAAACAGTTAATTATATCTTTCCTGCCAATTTTAAAACTATCACCAATTAATATTACTATGGTGGATTTATTATTTAAATTTACATTATTAATTATTTCAATAATTTGGGTAAAAGATGCATTTGGCATGCAGTAATTTATAAAAGACTGATTTAGGGTATCACAAAAATATTTACCCATATTGCTACCAATACCGTCTGAAAATAGCACTGTATTATAATTATAATGAGGTTTACAGGGTTCAGAGTTGGAATAAGTATCAAGCAAATTACCGGCACTGGGAGTGGGTGAAAGCAAGGTAGAATCATTGATATCGGGCTTGTTGAATTGCCCGCAGGTACATTCTTTTGCTAAGAATTCAAGAGTCTCCTGGTTAAATGTACTGTCATGAATCAACTTTTCTACAGCCAACAGATGCTCAGTATTTTGCTGTCTTTGTTTATCATATTTATTATACAGTTTAGAATAGTCATCCTGTAATTTTATGACATGAGTCTCCAATCTGATCCTATTAACCTCATATGCCTCTTGATTTTCTACCATTTTTTGATTGCAAGAGCTGATTTCCCTTTGTAACCTACAGTTCAATGAACTGCTTTTTATTAAGCATGATTTCCTTATGTTATTATTTTTTAATTGATGATTACATTTCCTAATTTTTTTAGAGAATTTTAGGAATTTTTTTAATTTATTATGGCTCATAACAAGTTCTGGTTTGTTTTTATACATATTATCATAAGAAGTGTCACTAGTGAGATCAATAATTGAGGAATCAACTGAGGGTGACATAAGTCTACTTTCAATGAGCTCATCAAAGAGGCTGGACACCTCCTTTGACTGATGCGACTGGGCATCTTGCTCGTGTCTATTTATCAGCTCATATGCCTCACTCAGCTCCCTTTCTAATTCAGTAACACGTCTGAGTGTCTGCTCATACGTATCACTGCATTGGCGGAAAGAATCTACCACTAAATTAAGTCGGTTAAGCTGCCCGGTTAAGTCATCACAATTATTAAGACTCTCAGCAAGATGTTGTTCGAGCTTTAGATTTTTATTTCGCATCAATTCATATTCACGTTCATTGTCTTCCCTTTCCAGTAATAATTGCTCATTGTCCTTTTTCTCAGCCTTGAGTTGTACTAAGGCTTCCTTCAGTTGCATTTCCAGCTGACGAGCGGTCACAGCACGGGTTGAGGACGACATAATTTACAAAATAAGATGTTATAAGTATAAGGAAGACAATGAGAGTTTGATGTGTGTAAAATAATACCAGCAAAACCGACTACCGTACTAAAACCTAACCCAATTCAAAAGTAAACAAACGTCAAATTCGGTATAGGAAATAAGTGATTTCGTAAGATATTTAATTAAATTTACGCAAAACAGTGCACAAGGACGCGGTGATTGATATAAATTCGTGAGGAAAAGTAACTATTGTACAGTTCTTACCTTGTAAAAGTTGTAAAATAAAACCGGCAACAGTTACCCACAGAATGTCAACTTTGAACACTATCTTTTCACAAGATACACCGAATTTGACCTTAAAAATTAAATATTACAATTACACTATGTGCATTCAATAAATTTATTTTATTTTTTACTTATTTTTAGTGTATTTTAATTAAATTTACAAATTTTAAATACGGAGCAATGAATATGACATTTACGCTCCGGGGTTGCCAGCCGCCAAAAAGTAGTAGTATTTACTAACAATAAAACTACGAGACTATTTTTACGTTCGGGCGTTTGGCTATTTGACCGGCTACGTACTCGGATCTCCTGACGACACCGTAAATGATCATTTGTCTGACCGTGTGCATGGCCGCGCTTCCGGTTATGAACGCGGCATACGGACCGATCGCGTGATCGATTATCCGTATGGGACAATGCTTGGGTCGGCTCCCGGTTAATAGCTCTACTGTGAGTGTCATTATGACTACGGATGAGAGGTACCCGACCACGTGTCTCGTCGTCCGTCCTTGTACGGCTTAAATTAGCCCTATTGTGTGTGCGGCTATTTGCACGCCTGCGTGAACGGCATGTGCTGATTAGATGTGTCGATTTTTCTATAGTATGACAACAGGATCTGTTAACCAAAATTGGACTTCGCAACTGTCTCACCTCGGACCGAGAGTTGCGCTCCTCGCCGCTGACGCGATCTCTTCTTCCTCCGTTCCCAGAGTCGCGCCTTGGAGAGCGGCTGCGCGTTGCAGGTCGCAGCTCCCGTCGTGACAACGACCGCCTGTTATGGCTCCTTGAACGGTGTCCGATGTCACCGGGGTACGTTGGTGTACATTCAGTCAGAAAAGAATCGGGAATGGATTATTTATTTATGGTTCCAAATTCAAATTTTTGTTTTTTTTGTTGTTGTTAGATTGGCACAACTGTTTTCCATTTTGGCGCGGAGTTTGAGTTGCATCTGTTGTTTACATTAAATACAGTGCTATTTTTAGTTATATCATATCTAGTGTGTATTGCTAATTTCATAATGGATAAAAACATCGAACAAAGAGTTTGTCTTAAATTTTGCATTGCCAATGGAATATCGTGTTCGGAGTCACTGAAAATGTTACAGAAGGCTTACGGTGAATCGACTTTATCAAAAACTCGTGCTTATGAGTGGTACAAAGCGTTCAAAAGCGGTCGAGATGTGATGGAAGATTTGCCTCGCTCTGGTAGGCCATCAACGTCTGCAACTGAAGTTAACATCGCAAAAGTGAAGGAAATAGTGACTGAAAATCCTCATTCAACTTTGAGAGAGATAGCCACCGAACTTTCTGTATCTCACGAGTCGATCCGTACCATTTTAACTAATAAATTGGGTATGAAACATGTTGCCGCTCGGCTAGTCCCAAAAGACCTGAATTTTTTTCAAAAACTCAATCGCATGAGAGTCGCTGAGGACATGCTAGAACGAGTCAATTCCGACCCAACATTCATGAAACGCATTGTTACTGGTGACGAGACGTGGGTTTACGAGTTTGACATGCAAACTAGTCAACAAGCTTCGGAGTGGCGCCTTCCAAATGAACCGAAACCGAAAAAACCACGCCAAAGTCGTTCAAAAGTCAAAGTCATGTTGACTGTTTTCTTTGACTATCGCGGTGTTGTGCACTCGGAATTCTTGCCGGAAGGTCAAACAGTAAATAAGGAATATTATTTGAGTGTTATGCGGCGTTTAAGAGAGCAAATCCGACGAAAAAGGCCAGATTTGTGGAAAGAAAATTCTTGGATTTTGCACCATGATAATGCACCTTCGCACAAGGCCATCATTGTGAACGAATTTTTAACCAAACACTCAACAAATACCATCGAGCAACCACCATATTCACCAGATATGGTTCCAGCCGACTTTTTTCTTTTTCCTAAACTCAAATTACCACTTCGTGGCACCCGTTTTCAATCGGTAGAAGACATAAAAGAGAATTCGCGGCGAGAACTGACCTCAATTCCGGAAACAGCGTTTAAAAAATGTTTTGATGATTGGATTATTTGTTGGCGTAAGTGTATCGTTTCTAAAGGAGCATATTTTGAAGGTGATAAAATAAATTTGGATGAATAACAAACAGTTTGTGTATTATTGATCTTTTCCTGCTACTTTCTTGACAGAGTAGTATATGCTTCACGACCGCTCACTGAAATGCCATAAATATTACACGCGCGGTAAACTGTTTAAATAAAACAATGTTAAATGAAATTCTTCTTCATATTTATAATGAGGAAAAAGAATAAAAATAAAATAATAAAAGAGAAGGAAATATAACTGGGCATATAAAATAAAATTAAATATCTACGTTTAGCAGTTATTATCTAATAACTTTCTAAAGTTCAATACGTTTTTGTTCTCGGTAAAAGACAAAGAAAACTTTTATCCATGTATAGGAAACCAAGGGCTAAATAAGGACAACGAAATTATTGTACGTGGATAAGTAGGTACCCACAGAAAGAAAGAAAAAATATATATATATTAATTTGAACACAAATTAAAATAAAAACAAGTCTTGTGTTAAAAATGGAATCCTGCTCAATCTTATTCAGACATTAGCCATCCCACTTCTGAAAATGTCAACATCAGGCCTACGTTACTATAGTTTTCAGATGTACTACCAAGATTAGTTTTTAAAAGAAACAAGGTACTCACTTTTACAGCATATATTTTAATCTTGCTCACAAAATAGCACTTATACTAAAGGCACTTGATTTCTTACAGTACAAATTCACGTCCAACCACTGTGTCACTTTTCATACGACTGCCTCATTTTTGTGTTTTTCAGATCACTAAGAGGGCGCCATCTTTTGATGCGCCCCTCTCTTTTTTTAGTCAAAACAAATACTTACAACTTTTTAAATTAAATTATGTTTAAATATTATATAATCAATTACATTTAATTATTAATATTAACAGTAAAGATTATTTATTACAATTATTTTAAATCAATTAAATTATAAATATCAGTGTTGCTGACACCTACTACTGATCATTTTCAATTCTCAACGAACGCTGATATGCAAGAGTGCACCAAGCGCTTCATTCTCTCGATTACTGCGCGCTTGTTCGACCCATTAGGACTACTAGGCCCGGTGGTCACATACATGAAACTGCTCGTTCAAGAATGCTGGATGGCTGGCCTTGATTGGGACGATCCAGTACCTCCCGCGATCTTAAATAAATGGACACAGTTTCATAATGAACTTGCTTATCTAGAACAAATAAAAATTCCGCGACATGTCGGATTAAGTTCTCCGCATGTCATTCTTCTAGGTTTCGCAGACGCAAGTGAAAGATGCTATGGCGCTAATGTGTACGTTCGCGTTAGTCAAGACTCATACTCACCCGGCTCTGTCCACTTGCTCGCTTCTAAGTCTCGCGTAGCTTCACTATCTAAAATGCCACTCGCACGACTAGAGCTGTGCGCCGCTCTTCTTCTCGCTAACCTTCTAGACGCCGTTAGACATACTCTTTCCCAGAGATGTCATATCAACGAAATATACTCGTTTTCAGATTCATCTGTGGCGCTTACGTGGATTCATTCTCCGCCGTACAAATTCCATACATTTGTGGCTAATAGAATTACTGAGATTAACTCAAAACTTCCCGCTAAGCATTGGTTTCATGTAAAAGGCATTGAAAATCCCGCAGATATTATATCTCGCCCTGTAACGCCTAAAGCTGTAGTCAACAATCAATTTTGGTTTAATGGTCCCACTTGGCTAAGCCTTAGTTGTTCTGATTTGCCATTGAAACCTTTTACGATTAATCCTAATGGTTGTTTAGAAAATTTAGAGACTAAAACAATTAGTTTAGTCGTTCAAAGTCCTGAAGATATTCAGACTTCTCATCCAATTGAAATTATGGCTGAAAGAATTTCAAACTGGTTGAAATTATTACGCTCGGTTGTTTATATGTTACGTTTTATACAAAAATTAAAATCTCAACGACCTATTTCTGTACAAGATTTAGAATTTTCTGAACTTTATATAATCCGCTTTGTTCAAAATAAGCATTTCTCTAAAGAAATTACCGCTTTACGAAATGGGAAATTATCTGATAGTTCTCTACTCAAGTTAAACCTTTTCATCGACAAAGAAGGCCTTCTAAGAGTCGGTGGGAGATTATCAAACTCTGAACTCGATTTCGGTCAAAAGCATCCCATTTTATTACCTTCTAAAAATTTAATAACCCAATTGATTATTGATTATTATCACGTTACTAACCTTCATACAGGACCTTCACTATTACTCGCTCTTATAAGACAAAAGTTTTGGATACTATCCGCTAGAAACTTAATTCGTCAACGCGTACATAAATGCAATATTTGTTTCAAACTTAAACCGAAATTCACTTACCCATGCATGGGAGATTTACCTACCTTTCGCATTTCAAAAGTTAGGTGTTTCGTTAACACTGCTGTGGATTATTTAGGCCCCTTTTTTATTACACATATTCGACGCCGTGGAATCAAAAGCCACAAGGCATATGTTTGTCTATTTGTGTGTCTCGCCACCAAGGCGTTACATTTAGAATTAGTTTCTGATCTCAGTTCAGAATTGTTTGTCGACGCTTTCAAACGCTTTATAAGTAGAAGAGGTCCGGTTTCTATGATCTATAGCAATGGCGGAACCAACTTTATCGGCGCTTAACGAAAACTTAGTGAAATTTATGATTTTTTACAGTCCACAGCTCACCAAAATTATATCAGTAATTATTTATTGACAAATAAAATTCAATTTAAACATAGCCCGCCGTACGGTCCTCATTTTAACGGTCTAAGTGAGGCTAATGTTAAGAGTGTTAAAACTCATATACTCAAAACTGTAGGCTCTCAGATCTTAACTTACGAGGAGTTCACAACTGTCTTAGTTCAAATAGAGGGTTTGCTAAACAGTAGACCCCTTTGTGTGCTAGGTACTGAACCTGAAGCAACTGCTCTCACTCCAAATTATTTTTTGAATGTTACTCCTATAAAATTTCTTCCCGCTGAAAATTACCTTGAAACGCCTGATAATCGCTTATCACGTTATCAATTGTTATGTAAACTCACGCATGATTTCTGGCGTCGCTGGAGCCAGGAATATCTCACTTCCCTTCAACAAAGAGAAAAATGGACTAAGTCCTCAGAAAATATAAAACTGGGTACTGTAGTCATACTCAAAGATAATAATACGCATCCTCATTGTTGGCCCCTGGGAGTCATTACAGATGTTTACCCGGGTAAAGACAATATAGTTCGAACCGTCAAGGTTCGTACTTCTTCTGGGAGTTATATACCTACGTCCAGTAATCCGGGTTTGCCCATTGCCTACTCAGTAAATATTATTACCTAGATTTATATATTTTAGGTTGTAAGTTTTAATTTTTTGTTATTAGTTACGTATCTACTTAAAACTTGCAATTGTATTCATTCCTAGTTCCTGTATGTTGTTTCATGTAATATAGAGGAAACCTCTAGGCCGGCAGACTTGTCTTCGCCAATTATTTATTTTTTAATATATTTTTTATAAACGCAACACTACATACACGCACTCTTTCACGCACGCACTCAATCCTATTCCTGTCCCACTCTCACTCCTTTCACAAATGTCAAAATAATTTAAAAGAAAACGTTCTAATTCCTCTCCGCGCGCAACTGCATCGCTCTCTGCATCGGTTGTGAATATTCGCAAAATTCATCAAAGACGCTAAAACTTTATTAAATACGCACCCCGGGGTTAATTTGTGAAGTGCAGTGATTTGTGTTTCCCAAGAATTACCCTTTGGATCGTGGAAGATACCGGCGCTGGACGAGAGCTCGAGTTACGGATCAAAGGTACTCCTTGTCCATATCCTTCCGCGAGACCATTACTCGTTATTTAAAAACGAGCTTTGTTTTTCCGACGGAGTGTTATTGAGAGGGACAAGATTAGTGATCCCAACACAATTACGAAAGGACGTCCTTGCAGCAGCTCATGAGGGTCACCCGGGAATAGTACTAATGAAGGCTAGATTGAGGACCAAGGTTTGGTGGCCAAGATATGACAAAGATGCTGAATCCTTGGTGAAGGGATGCAAAAGTTGTACCCTGGCTCAGCTCCAAACCCACCGAATCCACTGAAGCGACGAGAATTGCCGAATGAACCTTGGGTAGATATGGCCATGGATTTAATGAGACCGTTTCCGAGTGGTGATTATATATTGGTTGTAATCGATTATTTCAGCCGATATAAAGAAGTCAAAATCTTTCGTAAGATTTCTAGTTCGGATATTATAAATAAACTAAAAGAAATATTTAGCCGTTTAGGAAATCCACTAACAATAACTGCGGACACTGGCAGACAATTTTGTAGCCAAGAATTTAAACAGTTTTGTAAAGAGAGGAACATAATTCTATACAATACCTTGTCCTATTGGTCCCAACAAAACGGCGAGGTAGAACGCCAAAATCGGGACATACTTAAACGTTTGAAAATAAGTCAAATGGAAAACAGTAATTGGAGAGAGGGTTTGGAAGAATACCTAACTATGTATAATAGCACATCACATAATGTAACTGGCAAACCTCCTGCAGAATTATTCTTCAAACGACAATTCCGTGATAAGGTTCCGATGGTGAGCGATCTCATCCGCCGACCAGAGGACTCCGATGTAAGAGACATGGACAAAGAAAAGAAACAGCTAGGAAAGGAATATGCAGACAGAAAACGCAAAGCAAAAGAGTGTAATCTAGAACCGGGAGATAAAGTGTACCTGAAAAACATACATAAAGACAATAAACTGAGTCTGAATTACGATCCAATTCCGCACACTGTGAAAAACAGCAATGGTGGAGATATAGAAGTCCGAAATGATTCTACAGGACAAATATCGAGAAGGAATATAGTTCACTTGAAAAGAATCGAAGGGCAGTGAAAAGTTCTGGATAAAAACGGAAGTGAAGCTGAACTCAATTATAGTAATAATGAAATAGAGAAAAAATAGGATATTTGATTATGTGATGATTATCAAAGTATCAGTATTGAATAGATTATTTGGGAAGTGATTTATCAATTATAATTATAGTAAAATACTGATTTAATTAACATTCCAACAATAACTAAAAAAACCGAACCACCATGTAATAATTAAATAAAAAATAAAAATACTATTATCTAATTTTGGCTTTACATATTTTGCACAAAGTGTATTATCATTATCATTATTATATAATCATTATCATTATCATTATATATAATAAAACTAAGTTGATAAAATGTGTGTGCCGATAAAACTTAAAAAGGATTCCCGATACAATAAAGGGACTTATAGAGTGCAATAGCCCTTTATCCCCCCTCGAACAAGAAAGTTCCCGTTTTAACTTAAAGGGCGTATTTTTAAAGATAAAAGGGCTTTTCCAATTCCTTAACTTGAAAATTAAGTGAAGTAGTGGCGCCATCTATT
Organism: Amyelois transitella; assembly: GCF_032362555.1. Taxonomy (NCBI): domain Eukaryota; kingdom Metazoa; phylum Arthropoda; class Insecta; order Lepidoptera; family Pyralidae; genus Amyelois; species Amyelois transitella. Next base: position 1,095,111 of record NC_083536.1, read on the forward strand.
GTCGAGTAGTTGAACTCCATTCAGAACAACGATTATTTGAGTTGCGTTTCGAAAAGCGCTGCGAGCAATTACAGCATGTGTAGCAATGGCGCAAAATTTAAAATTCCAATTTCAACAAAGTCTTAAATTACAATTGTTTCTATAATAAAGTTATTAAATTTTGTGTATTTATACAGCATTAGGTAGCTTTTATTTTGGAGTTGAAGCGAGATAAATTTAGTTATTCAAATTATTAATTCTGAAAATAATTTGAAATTTAAGTTTTCAAATTTCGCGCCTTTACTACTTATGCTATAGCTGCAGAACTTATTGTTACGGCGGATAATAATTTCGAGTATATTCTAGAAGGTGTAAAAGAATACATTCTCGAACTTTTCCGAATATCCTAGAGCCCAGCTCTCTGAATATATAAGGGCCCGGTATCACCCGCTAGAGTTAGTTCGATTTTGAAAGCGATTGCGAAAGGAAATGAAAGAAGTTATCTGTGAGCATTTATTTTGAAGTTTCACGTGTCAGTATTTTTAATAGTGTGTTTAATTAATTTTAAGAAGAAAAAAGTCGTCTGTGAGCCTTTATTGTGAAATATTAAATGTAAGTATTTTTAACAGACTTTAAAAAAAGAAAGTTCTCAGTTTGATTATTAATTATTTATATTTATTATTTTTGAAAAAATAATTAATAGCGTCTTTAATTAATTCTAATGATTGTTTTTCTTTTTCTTTTAATTGTTTGTCTATAAAATGTTTATTTAATTTATATTTTACAGAAAACAATGCCTAGACGTAAAAGAGGAGGAGATCTTGCCAGTTCTGCAGCGAAACGGCGGAAACAAAAAGAATGTTCTTTGAATTTCGAAGAAATGAAACGGAAGAAGAGCGCGAAGCACGTTTACAAAATCAACGAACCAGGATGAGAACTCTGAGAAGCACAAAAAGTGAAGAAAGGAAAGAGAATGAAAGTGTAGAAGAATCGAGAATTTTAAAAGATAATTTAACAAAGGAAGCATTCCACTACGACCTAACGAAAAAATATTACAATCATAAACATGTTGTGATTGGAAAAATGAAAATAACATTTGCCAATTTTGCCACGCGAAAAAATTCAGTAAAGAAACACCAGGTCTCTGTTGCATGAATGGAAAAATTTGACTACCACCACTGGAAGCACCTCCGCAGGAATTTCTACATTACATGACCGGGGAAACACAAGAATCAAAACACTTTCTTCAAAATATAAGATCATATAACTCTTGCTTCCAAATGACTTCTTTCGGAGTTACTTCGACCAACACTAATAGAAATGAATTTGAATATGTATTTTCAATTCAGGGGCAAATTGATCACAAAATAGGATCGTTACTGCCAATGCCTAACGAAGACTTTAAATTTCTGCAAGTATATTTCATCGGAAATGAAGAACAAGAAATTGATCAACGATGCACAAATTTTAATGGATTGAGTCGCGAAATAATCCGAAATGTACAGAAGATCTTACACAAATACAATCAATTGATTTACATATTCAAAACAACATTAGACCGCATGATTTCTGATGACTATAAAATTGTAATTCGAGCCGATAAAAGACCACCTGGAGAGCACGAACGTAGATTTAATGCACCTTAGATAGATGAAGTTGCCATCGTAATTGTAGACAATGAAAATACAAGCCGTGACATAATTGTACAACAAAGAGGAAAAGGATTACAACGCGTTACAGAGACACACCATTCCTATGATGCTCTTCAATATCCATTAATATTTCTGTACGGAGAGGACGGATACCATTTCAATATAAAACAAGTGCATCCTGAAACAGGCATAGAAACAAACAAAAAAGTCACTTCCAAGGAGTTCTATGCTTACCGCTTAATGATCAGAGACAATGAAATATACAATCACATACTCAACACTCGCCGTTTATTTCAACAATTTCTGGTAGATATGTACGCAAAAATAGAAGCAGAACGGATGCTTTACATAAGACTGAATCAGAAGAAACTACGCACAGAAGAATACATCCATCTTCGAGACGCAATCATGAATGACGGCAATATTGATGATATTGGAACAATGGTAATATTACCTTCATCATACACAGGAAGTCCAAGACATATACACGAATATACTCAAGATGCCATGACTTACGTAAGAAAATATGGACGACCTGATCTCTTCATAACATTTACATGCAACTCATCATGGTCAGACATCAAAGAACAACTAAAATACGGACAAACCTCCATAGATCGACACGACATAATAGCCCGAGTTTTTCGACAAAAACAAAAAAGATTTATTGAAGTCATCACAAAATACCACATCTTTGGAACCGTTCGATGCTGGATGTATACAATTGAGTGGCAAAAACGAGGATTACCTCACTCACACAATCTCATATGGCTACACGATAAAATTTATCCCACGGATATTGACAAAATCATCCAAGCAGAATTTCCCGATCCACAAAAAGATCCGGAACTGTACAACATATTAGTGAAAAACATGATTCACGGACCATGTGGATCATTAAACTTCAATGCACCATGCATGAGTGATGGAAAATGTATAAAAAAATATCCAAAACCATACTTGGATGATACAAAAACTGAAGAAGGCGGCTATCCCAAATATAGAAGACGATCACCGAAAAACGGTGGCTTCACAGCAAAAATACGAATACAAGGCAAAGACGAACTGGAAATAGATAACCAATGGGTAGTACCATATAACCCACTACTTTCGAAAATGTTCCAAGCTCACATAAACGTAAGATGGTCAGTGCGTAATTTTGACAATACTTCCTGCACTCGCGGGCTTGTGTAAACGCCCTCAACGTTAAATAGAGAGGCTTGCACGGGGTTATCTAACGAAAAGACGATGTCATTATGAGTAGGGTTTTCAACTTCGACTAAACCACGATTATTTTTAACTGTAGTAAGCCATTCATGGATGATGCAATTACATATAAGTTGCTCCTCTACTATGTCGTCACCGTCAGTGGTGTTAAGAGGCATACGAATTAATTTTCTAGTGTTAGCGGGAATTATACCTTCATAAAGATTTACGTTACGGGAATTCAACAATTTGATGGGGTTGCTAGAATTTTTTGTATGTAAGCTCTTTAAGATCTATTCGAGCCTCCCATTGGGTGAGGGTGTCTAACCCTACTAACCCATCAAAGTGATCATGAAATTTATACACATAAAATTTTATATCTTCAGGGGTTTTCAACTTATTAAAACTAGGTATTAAGATTGAATGTTCGTTTCTTACAGAACCTTGAATATTATGTATCTCAAAAGGTTCGTATGTTAATGATACATGGGGATAGTATTTTTGAATAGCTACGGGGCTTAAAAGTGATATGTTAGCCCCTGTATCGATTAATAGATTCAAAGGGGGGTTCTCTATGTGAATATAAGGTAGGTGTTTGAAGGTTAATTTCTATTTTGGCTTTTTTATAATTGCATCCTCCCGAAAATCCTCGTGACAACTTGAGCTAGGGCCTGGCTGAGGCTCCGAAGGTTCTGTCAAAACCGGCAACTCATGAGACGTGTCTGGCTGTGGTTGAGTTTCATAGTAGTTAAAGTAATCGTTGTACTCGTAAGTCATATCGTAATCGTAATAATCGGGTGTATAGTAGTCGTAGGAGTTATCGTAATAGTCATATGTCTCACAGTCATTTATATTAACGTCGCGTGATTTAAAATAATTTGTAGGGGGTGGATTTCCAAATTTCGTCCAATCGTGACCGGTTGGAGGCAAATGTCGCGGGACGAAGTGGCTCACACCACTCATAGGACGTGGGCTCGCGTTACTATTAGGTACATTTCGCGGGGGTAGCCTAAATGCATTACTCTGTGGGCTATAATTAGATGGTAGTACGCGGAACATTTGGGTGCGCGTTGGCATGCGGAAAGGGGGTTGGTTACCCTGTGGGTTAGGCCTAAAATGGGATTGTACTGGCGGTTGCATATTACGTTGAAAATTATTACTATGTTGACCAAAAGCTGGAAAAGTAAATGGTTTAGGTGTAGATAAGTTAGAGGTATGTGCAGGTGGCATATTATAATTATTTTTAGGCGTAAATAAGTGTTGAAAACCTTTAGGCAAAGCGTTTTTATTACGTTGTTGCAAGTACATCACATTTGTTTCCTCCTGCACATATTCCAGCGCTTTCTCAATTGTATCAGGTCGCATACACCTAATGCGGGACCCTAGGGGTTCTCTAAGGCCACGCACAAACGCCTGCATAGTAAGTTTCTTATATAGGGTGCGTTTGGCTTCAATGGTGGTATATACGGTATGTAACTAAAATTTCACTTGCCCAATCCAGGCAGAAGGCCTGTCCTTGACTATGCTGATTCATGCTATCTCAATCTTTCTGAAGATCTACTTAATAAACTTAGCGCCTTCAAAATTTCTGTATCAGGTTCATATTTGGCTTACGCAAATATGACCACATCACCTCTTTCCGTGCACAACTCAAGTGGCTTCCAATCAGGTTACGTCGCAATTATCACATTCTCACACTGCTTTTTTCTGTACTTTTCATCCCTTCTACTCCTCAGTATCTTAAAGAGCGCTTCACCTTTTTCCATCAGAATAACAGTCACACTTCCCGTAGTCTAATTGCCCTTCGCCTCGTTACTCCCATTAATATGACTACAGCCTACTCTAAATCCTTTACAGTTCAGGCCGTTCGTCTGTGGAATGCTTTACCCATTGACATACGCACCTCACAAACAATAGGTACCTTTAAAACGAACTTGAAGAAGTACTATCTCTCTTCTTAACTTTATTCATGGTAATATTCATTTTAATCAATCTATTTTTATGTAGGTATGTATATTATTATGTATTTATTTATTTTGTGTAATATTATGTATGTAGTCTGTGTAAGTTTATATTTATAGTTTATGTATGTGTGTAGTTTATTTATTATACACTAACTAATATTTCTTATGTATGCTGCCCACCCGATTCCAGGATTTTACCTTTCACTACCCAAAGGTTGGCTGGAAGAGATTGCTTAGCTATAAGTCCGCCTTTGCTCAACATGTTCATAATGTATGTTTCTACTACATATGTATTTTTTATGGGCAATAAAGATAATTTGTATTTGTATTTGTATTGTATACGGTCTCATGCAATGTCACATAAGTCATTATAATACTAAAAAGCGATTGACACCTTTCATAAAATTCCTGGGGAGTACTTTGCCCTTGAGATTGTAAAGCTAGGTCATTATAGAGGGCTGTTTCATCCCTTTGATCAGAAAAATTATTAATTAACACAGTTCTTATGCCGTTCCAATTATCAGGTATGCCATTTGAGTTGATGGTTCTTGCGGCATTACATGTCACTTTATTGAGAATACCATTTATTACAGACAAATTATTTAACTCAGACCCTGGCTCAGACCTCACATAGGTTGCAACTAATTGATCACATATACGAATAAATCGTGTTAAAATGTTAGGATTTCCATCAAAATCCGTTTTTTTCCTGTGGGTAGTTGCAGGCAAAACATTAAAAAACAGCTGACCCTATATTTTAATTATTTAATATTTTATTTTTAATACTTTTAATTAGTATTATACAACAACTAATACTACAAATCATTAAGTTAATGATATAATAAAAGGAATACCTGCACCTGCCTGCCTTGTGGATAAATTTCTTTTATTACACAAACAAAATGGACACACAGCGAAATTTGCAACTGGAGCAAGTCCAACAGACGCAGAGGCAACTGGAATCTTCATTAGCTTGTCGCATGGCAGAGTTTGAGAAGAGGCTTACTGCAGCACCATCAGCAGATATTGGTCAGTTGCAACGGGAGTTCCGGGACTTCAAAGAGTGTGTTTATTCCATCTTCCAAAATTTGCAACAGCAAATAAACGATTTAGGCTGCAGAGTGGACTCCTTGGAGATGAGAGGCCGACGGAAAGTGCTGGTGCTGAATGGTGTCACTGAGGTTCCTAATGAAAATATCGGGGTAATAGTGAGTGATCTTCTTGCTGATAAATTTAAGTTTACAGATTCAAGCGCACAAATAAAGATCTGTCACCGTATTGGAACTAGAAGGCCAGACCGAGCTCGTCCAGTATTAGTGAGTCTCTGCTCTCAGAAGATCAAATCTGATATATGGAGCCAGAAAACAGCACTAAAGGGTACCAAAATTAGTATTGCCGAATTTCTCACACACACAAGGCAAAGCGTGTTCTTAGCGGCTCGACGACATTTCGGTATAAAGCACTGTTGGACTCTCGATGGAGTTATCAATATTAAGATCCCAACTGGTGAGCGTGTTAAGATCACAACCGAAGGTGAGCTAAATGCTTTGATCAAGCGATTTCCAGGAGAGGAGATATGCAGTGATCAGGGCTCGTCGACGGCAGTAGACAAGCGACCACCCCCAAAAAGAACGACCACGGCTGTAGTCAATAAAAGGAATATGACCCGACGGCAGACACAGGCGGTCAAGTCTAAGTTGCCACCACCTCCGCATACAAATTGAGTCTGTTGGCCTCTTTCACTTTCATCTCCCTGTGTATGCTTTCACGCGGTGCTTATTGGTTCTGTGTTTCGATGATGGTTGGTCCACTATTAGTCCAAGATCCCAGAGCCGTAAGACACAACTTATTTTCTAAAGAATGGATATTTCGATTCTCAGTAGTCTTTCATGTACTTTTAATACCTGCATGTTTGTGAGACTTGCCCGGTGACACCTGCGCAGGTACCAGGCGAGAAAGGGAACTAAAAATCACAGTTACTGGTAGGTATTAAAAGTACATGAAAGACTACTGAGAATCGAAAAATCCATTCTTTAGAAAATAAGTTGTGTCTTACGGCTCTGGGATCTTGCTCTATATATTTTATTAAGTGCGAGTGGGTAAATTCCTAGTTTTTTCTTAGTTACTGATGACTGATGTAGGTAGTTTTGTTTGTTTTTCTTTTTTATCTGACAGCCGTCGTTTTCCTGTCTTAATGACAGGCGTCAGTTGTCAAATGTCAATTTTCTTTTTAAAGTAACCGTCATATACTTTGGAATGAATCCAATAGAATAGAATAGAATAGAATAGAATAGAATAGAATAGATTTATTTTCAAAATTGGATACAAGGTATCACTTATTGACGTCACATAACTTAAATCTAATTATAACTACTACCGCTTCCAAAGCGCATGTGTAGAAGAAGCGGCGGAACAAACTACACTGCAGCATTTTCATAGGACGTCAATTTACAAATATAGATCTCTTAAATCTAAATCGTGGACGAATGCACATTGTCTACATTAAAAAACATGTATGAATGTAGAACTGATTATGTCAATACGAATATTTCGTCAAATAAAATAAATATAAAATAAAATATGTACATACTGTACAAATTATGTCAAGATCATGTCAAAAATACACAAGCATTTAAGAGGCCATTATGTCCAGCTCGGGCCACACATGTTTATCATTAATATAATCATCCGTGCTGTAATAGGCTTTCCTACAAAGCTCAACTTTAATATACTGTTTGAATTTTCTATCATTCATTTCAAGAACACTTTTTGGTAATTTATTATAAAATCTTATACAATTAATCAGAAATGATTTCCCTACCTTAGCCAGCCGATGTGCTGGGATCGACAACTTGTAATTGTTCCGCAGTGATCTACTAGTACATTCACCTACTTTTTTGAAAGAGTCTAAGTTTTTCCTAACATGCATGATGTTATCGAATATGTATTGGGAGGGCAAAGTTAAAATATTTAGGTTTTTGAAAAAATCTCTAAGGGAATCTCTTTGTTTAAGACCGTAGATATATCGAATTGCCCTTTTTTGTAAAATGAAAATAGTTTGTATGTCTGCTGCTGATCCCCAAAGCAGTAGACCATATGACATTAAACTATGAAAATAACTAAAATATACTAGCTTAGCAGTTGCCACATCCGTCAAATGCCTAATACGACGAATAGCGTATGCTGCAGAACTAAGCCTTTTAGAAAGTTTTAAAATGTGAGCATGCCATTTCAAATTTGAATCTAATGTTATTCCTAAGAAAGTAGTACTATCAACAAAATCTAATCTTTTACTACTTATACTAATATCCACATTTGCCTGTCGCACATTGGGAAGTGTAAACTTAATGCATTGGGTCTTATTTGCATTTAACAGTAAGTTGTTGATTGTAAACCAGTTAGAGATGGCGGCTAAAGTGCTATTCACATCATCACAGATTTCGCTACGGCGGTTCATTTTAAAAATTAGTGACGTATCATCTGCAAACAACACGATGCCAGTCTGTTTCTCAATCATGCAAGGCAGGTCGTTGATATATATCAGAAAGAGAAAAGGTCCCAAAATGGAACCTTGCGGTACCCCAATTTTTACCGTCGCTCCTTTCGATTTTGTATTATTTAAATCTACCGTCTGTAATCTATCACTAAGATATGATTTAATTAGTTCAACGGCAGCAGTATCGAACCCGTAATGAGCGAGCTTGAGCAGAAGAGTTCTATGATCTACGCAATCAAATGCTTTGGTCAGATCGCAAAACACTCCGATGGCATCCTGTGAGTCTTCCCATGCATTGAGAATATGAGTGACAAGAGCCACACCTGCATCTGTTGTACATTTCCCCTCAGTAAAGCCGTATTGCTGACTATGAAATAATTTATTAGACTTAAAGTAACGCTGCATTTGATTAAGCATGATTCTCTCGAACACCTTGCTCAAAATTGGTAAAATTGAGATTGGTCTATAATTACCAGGATCTGATTTTTCACCTTTCTTGAATAATGGAATTAGTTTACTATACTTCATTAAATTTGGAAATATCCCTTGGTCAACACAATTATTGAATATATATGCTAAGTCCCCAGCTATAATATTTATAATATGACATATCACAACAGCCGACATACCCCAATAATCCTCAGACTTTTTCAGATTAAGATCTTTAAAGGTATTAATAATGTCAGTAGGGTCAATATTTAAGAATTTAAATTTGGAACTGCAAATGCTGACATTATTTTTAAGTAGTATTTCAGCTTCATTAGGGCATGAGTCAATATTAGAAGTTAATTCCAACGGTATATTTGTAAAAAAATGTTCAAATAAATTTACTATTTCTGTTGTAGAGGTAATTTTCCTATCATTAAATTTAATTTCATTAATATTTTCTTTAAAATTACTTCTACCAGTTTCCTTGTTTATAACACTCCAGGTTTCCTTTGTTTTGTTAGGAGCATTACTTATTTTGTTTTTAATGAACAAAGATTTTGCATGTAGACATACTTTTTTGAAAATTTTTGAATAATTCCTAACATGGTCTACGAAGCCGCTTTCAAATCGATACTGTTTTTGGGCATATAAATCGTACAAAGTCTTTCTACTTTTGTAGATGCCAACAGTAGCCCATTCATTGAATTTAAAGTTATTATTGCATTTCCGTTTCTTTTGTATAAATGTTTTAGAGTACGCGTCTGAAATGGTAGTAAATAACTTATTATAATGACCATTAGGATCGCTGCCCGTGTAAGTTACTGCGCAAATTTTATTCTCTAAAGAACTTGTAAATTTATTGATTTTATGGGCTGTGATAGGTCTGCACATAATTAATCCATCACATGTACTACGTTTAGTGGAAAAGGTAACTAATTGACCGCAGTGATCAGAGGGTAATTTACTAAATACATTTTTATTATTTGGTTTTTGTTCACTAAAAACATTATCAATACATTTAGCAGATGTGGCAGTGAAGCGGGTTGGTTCCAAGAAGGCATTATCTAAGTTAAAACATTTAAATAGGTTAAGAAACTGTATTGTCACTGTGGAGCTAACTAATATGTCAATGTTAAAATCACCGCAAACAATTACTTTCTTATTACTTTTTGTAGCTACTATTAGAACTTCCTCCATTACATTCAGGAAATCCATAATACTACTGTTGGGTGGACTATAAATACAAATAACAATGTGTTCCTCAAGCTCGGCACAAGATACCTCAGCGCTCAAGAGAAAGTCTGACTATGTCATGGCGCTCCTTACAGCGATGACCATTTTTAACATATATTACAGAACCGCCTCTGATTGCAGACCCTCTCCTGAAGCAGCTCACCGCATTAAAATTGTTAAGACTGGGCATCAGCTCACCCTTCAAGATCCAATGCTCAGTCAAACACACAATATTAACATCCATTTTTTCATTAAATAGATCAATAATAAGTTCTTTGCCAGGAAGGCCCTGTATATTTTGGTGTACAATTTTTAATTCATTTGTCCTTCCTTTTGTCCTGTGGTTTAGTTTAAACCACATGAAGCGTCCACAGAATCATCATTACAAAAATTTGATGATTCTGTAGATTTTGTCAGATTTGTAAACAATGTAGTTTACCACAATGTAAACTCGTCCATTCTTTTATGTTGTTTGCTATCAAAGTAGCAATTCTTTTTTTATAAAGTCTAGAAAGATAAATATTATCTTTAGTCAAAAAACAATTTTTTATGAACAAATTTGTATCAAAAAATACAAACTTGTCATGACGACATGACATATTATGAACAATATTGTTCATCAAATGAATAAATTTATTCTTCTTTGGCGTCTGACAACTTAAATAGGGAAAAGCACAAAAAATTATTTTACCTACATTTAAATTATTCAGAGTACCTAGACCCTGAATAAGGTCTTGTTTACTAATATTTAAACTGTTTCCAACCATTATAACAATTGTAGATGTGTTGCTCAATTGTGTGTTTTTTATACAATTAATAATTTGTGAGTAGTTGGAATTGGGTAGACAATAATTTATTATATTTGATAAATTCTCACTAAACAGTTTACCCATGTTGCGTCCTATGCTGTCTGAAAAAATGACTGTGTTCTGGGGGCTACACATATCAACACCGACACTCTCCGGCATACTATCAGACAAGCCCCCAAGACATGGGGAGGGAACTACGGTACTACTGATACTTGACCCGTTAAGTATTCCACAGGTACATAAGTCTCCTGCGGATTTAATCATTTCCTCAATGTAATTAGCATCTTTAATTAATGATTCTGTAGCCATGACATGATCGGAGATTTGTCTGAGAGATTCAGTATTTTTTTCCAAAAGATTGGATACATTTTCCTCAAGCTGTGAGATTTGTTCCGTTAAGGTCTTGGTGTCAACACTATATAACTCCTGACTTTCCAGCAACTTACTTTCAGTTAATTCCAAACAAGAACACATATTTGAATATATTTTGATCCCAGATTTTATTATATGGGACTTTTTCTTATTAATGTTCATTTGGATTTTATTCTTTTTAATAATTTTATTTAATTTTCTGATTTTTCTGCATTTGTTGTGACTTAACCGAATAGATTGTTTATTAATTTCACATAGTGAGGTCTCACTTGTGAGATCAATCACTGAGTCTAAGAGAGGAGCGGAGGTACCTGAAATTATCTGGTCAAACATATTATTGACCTCTAAGGACTGCCGTGATTGTTCATAATGCTCTATTCGTCTTCGTGCCTCTCCTAGCTCTTTTTCTAATTTAATATTATGTCTAAGGACATCGCTATAAAGCCCGCCATACACTCGAGACTTGTCTTTTGGTGTGTACATAATGTTTTTTGTTTCATGTTTGAGTTTCTTTATTTTTCTTTGTCTGCTTGTGTCATAGACCTTATAATAAAATTTGTATCTGTATCAGTTATCAGATCCGGCCGGCAGGTTGTGCAGGAACAGAATTAAAACTACACCCTACATACATAATATATTATATATTAATATTTATATTTTATATATACTTTGTAGCAGTTATATTATTTATTTGAGAGCTAACAAAATATAAAATACAGAATCTACCGTTTAGATAAGAAAATTATAAGGAGACAAGAAAACATCGCTCATGGCGGAGCGGACGGCGGTCGAACTCCCAGTTTCGGCGCGAGAGAGCGGGCATGCAGCTGACAAAAAAGGCGGGAAGCTCTGCCATTGGTCGTTCGAGACAGAACGACAACCGTTTAAAGGAAAATAGACAAAGCACGCGGCGCTACGCATGGTGATAGGCTGCGGCCGACGAGGCCGCCAACCTTAGCATAAAATAGGGTTGGGGTATGTCTGATAAAAATAGTGATGCGCGCTACATCCTCCTCCTCCAAGTCACGACATCGCCCCGAGAGTGAGTTGGTAACATCAGAAAGCGCGACTATCTTTTAGCTTTACGTGGCCGTCCTCGCAAACGGCGAGGTTGGACGGGCTCTACATTTTCGACACTACTATAAATAAGACAAGTCAGATCTGACGCGTGATAACGACCTATATGTTGACCCTGACTATCCACCAGCTCATAGGACGTAGGACTGATTACCTTGTTAATTGTGTAAGACCCATCTCTCTGCGGCATGAACTTTCTAGTCAAACCCTTGGTTGCATTGCACGCATGGTCAACAGTACCTGATCCCCAACTTTGAAAACTGGAGATGGTCTCCTAGAGGAATCACCATGGTCTTTCTTTTGATCTTGATGCTTTTCGACCCGATCGCGTATATCCTTTAAGGAATAGACGAATTTTGTAAGATAGGGCGTTACCTGAGGTACGAAGGCTTCCTTGGCCAATATAGCCCGCAAGTCATGCTGGACGTCGAAGGGCGTCCGCATTTCACGGCCATACATCATGTACGCGGGCGTAATGCCTGTGGTGGCACAAGTAGCGGAATTAAGAGCAAAACGTACCTGAGGTAAGAACTGTGGCCAACTGCGATGCTCATTCTTGACCAACATCGCTAGCTGAACCTTCAGATCACGGTTCTTGCGTTCAGCTGGGTTGGCTTCGGGATGATAGAGGGGTATCAAATTCTGCTTGATACCAAATAAAAACATACATTGCTGCATTACTGCAGACACAAATTGCACCCCATTGTCTGAGATGACACGTCTGGGAAACCCATAACGCATGAAATACTCCTCTATCATTAACTTTGCACAAACCTCAGCTGTAGCCTCCTTGAGAGCGAACAATTCTACCCAGCGGGTGGCAGTATCCTCGATGAGGAATACCCACTTTTCGCCATTCTCAGCTTCAGGGAGTGGACCGAAAAGGTCGACGGCTAATACTTCACCTCTTTGGTGTAGTATCGGTGTTTGTAGTAATCCAGCGGGCTTCTGGTTTGAAAATTTGTAACGTTGGCATTCTATGCAATTCTTTAAATATTCTGTAACGTGTTTACGCATTCCTGTGAAATAGTACCGCTGCCTGATGCGATTGATGGTACGATCCACGCCTTGGTGGCCAGCAGTAGGGGTGTCATGAAATTCTTTCATTACCTCTTGAAGCATAGATGCTGGAACTACTAGTTGTGGCTCCTCAGAATCCGATTCTGGAGCGTGACGATAAAGTACACCCTGTTCCATTAAGTAACCGCGTTCTAACCAGCGAGAAGAAGTCGTTGGGTCAGTGAAGTTCTCTATGTCATTAATGATCTTGGTTACCTCAGGATCCTGCAGCTGGGCGGTTCGAAGATCAACAGCACTTCTTCGAGGTAAGTCTATGATAACTGAACAGACTCCACATGCTTCTTTTGATGTTTCATCACAGATAGGGCGGCTAAGAGTATCAGCAACGACATTGCATTTACCAGGGGTGTATTCATATTGTATATCGAAGGCTTGTAATTTAAGGGCCCAACGCGTTAACCTGCCACTAGGAGACTTCAAGGTTAATAACCACCTAAGTGGCTGATGGTCGCTACGCAAAATTACTGGATGACCTTCGATATATGGGCGATACTTCTCTACTGCCCATACAACAGCAAGTGCTTCCCGCTCTGTAGTGGAATACTTACATTCGAGTGGAATGTTAGCAAACGACTAGAGTATTCAATGGGGTGAACATCATTCCCTTCCCCTTGCAGCAGGACAGCACCTAATGCATAATTACTAGCATCGGTATGAATTATAAAAGGTTTGCTGTGGTCCGCCTGTACAAGTACAGGAGCTGTAATGAGCCTTTTCTTCAGTTCGTTGAAAGCACTACGTTGGTCATCAGCCCAAACCCATGGCTCATTCTTCTTGGTGAGTTTGGTAAGTGGTTGGGCAATTTCAGAGAAACCGGGTACAAACTTCCTGAACCAGGAGCAAGTTTGTAAAAAGCTTTTCAGATGCTTCAGGTTAGACGGTTCCTTCATCTCCTGAATAGCCTGCACCTTGGACTCATCAGGCAAAATACCTTTGTGAGTAATAAGATGACCTAGATACTTAACTTGTTCACAAGCAAAATTACATTTCTCTCTATTGGCTCGTAGACCAAACAAGCGCAGACGATTAAAGATGGCGTCCAGGTCTTCTAAATGTTTTTGGAACGGTCCATCTGACAAAATTAACAGATCATCGAGATAGATCAGCAAGGTGACATCCTTTAAGGTGCTTCCAGATCTGAAACGGTCCATCAGCCTTTGGAAGGTTGCGGGGGCATTTTTTAAACCAAAGGGCATACGAAGGAAACGGAACACTCCCATGGGTGAAATGAAAGATGTCTTGTCTCTGTCAGCTGGAGCAACGCTGACCTGCCAGTAACCAGATCGAAGGTCGAGGGTACTCATGTAACCTTCCCTTTTAGTAGAATGAAGTAAATCCTCAATGACTGGCAGGGGGTAAGTATCACTTTTAGTAATAGCATTAAGGCGTTGGTAGTCAACACAGAATCTATATGTACCATCCTTCTTAGGGATGAGGAGGGCAGGTGCAGCCCATGCCGACTCGCACTCCTCAATCACTCCATCCTTCAACATCTTATTGATTTCTGCCTCCATGATTGACCGCTTAGCCGGTGTAAGGCGGTATGGTGGTACAGCAATTGGTGCATGATCACCTGTGTCAATATGATGCTCTGCGAAGCGGGTAGCCTCTCTTCCTAGCTGAAAGATGTCCTCATGGCGCTGGAGTAATTCAGTAAGTTGCTGGCGTTGATTCTGGGTAAGCGATAAGCCTTCATCAGCCCTTAATGTCATTGATGACACTGTGATTGAGTCGAGATTGAGTGTCGCTTGGTGATTTCTGATTTCCTTCATACTCAAGCGGGTAGGTCTGCGTGCATCCAGAGAAGCGCCAAGTTGAAGCAGAAAAATCAATAACCATACCTGCAGCGTTGAGGAAATCAATTCCCAGGAGTGTGTCGTTGTTGTCAGCATCAGGAAAAATCATGAAGTCTACTCGAACACTTCTATCTACAGTTATGGTGACGTTTACAGTTGCCACCAGGACCTCATGAGGATGCACAACACCGTCAGCTAGCTTCACGTTCACCTGTTTGGAACTAAAAGTAAGCCCCTTATCTCTAAAAATTTTATAAAGCTTATGTCCGGCAACCGAGCACTTTGCAGCGGTATCAACTAAAGCCATGCCTCGCATTCCAAGAATTGTAACACATAGCACAGACCTTTGCTGCGTAGAGCATGCAGTAGTCGTCTGTAAAACTTCAGACGCAGAGAGAGAAACCGCAGGCATAGCATCACCCAAAAAACCAGTGTTTGTCACCGTAGACACGGTGCTGTGAGAAACAGCTGAAGGTGTGAATTGATTAAAGCTAAAGCAGCAAGACCCATGAGCCGGTAAGATAGCAGGTGTATTCAACCTATTAGGTGGTTGTTTAAGATTAAGATCCAAAACAGGCAGAGATTTACCCTACTAGGTAATTGATTAATGTTAGGTTCTATAACAGTTACTGTACTAAATGTATTATTTATCAATTGTTTATCACTTGTCACATCCGAACGTGTCTCATTACAATAACCTGAATTGCAATCGGAGGTTTTAAGATGTAATCGTAAATTAAAATTATTAGTAACAAAAGCTTGGTCGCACAGCTGTTGCGACTGTAGGTATGACGATCTATAACTACTACTAGGTGACATCTCGCGAGAATTGACATCGAAAAAACTACTATTGATAGGTTTGATGTTATGACTTGGAGTAGAGAAAGTAGTAATTTGATCACTTACCGAACCCGATGAATCGTTGAATGTGAGAGATGCGAATGATACATTACTGTTACACGTAGGACATTGAGAGCGCATGAACCCTCTCGCACCGCAACCGTAACAAATAAGCGAACCCGACGATTTATCACTGTTATCACTATCATCGCACTTTTGTAACTTTTTACATTCTTCCCGTACGTGACCGTATTTTTTACAATAAACGCAACGCAGTTTCTTGTTCGATCGTTGATTGGAATCGGCGGTGACATCCACGGAATGTCGCGATGACGACGCTGCGCTCGCGGCTGGTGTCGGCGTCGCGCCGGCATGGGCGCTCGACCCCGTCGGGGCCCGAGCCGTGCTGCTGGCGCGGCGGCCGTCGTACGCCGTCGGTCTCGGTCGTCCTCTTAGCGGCGGACCGGACTGCTGATGGGTCTGCGTCCCCACCTCCTCCTCGATTTCAATAGACCGGGCGAGACGAAGCATGCCGGAGAAATTTTCGAACTCTTCTCTTCGTAAGCGTTTACGTATTCTTGTATCGAGTAAGCCGTAAACCATATCGACTTGCGCTCTTTCGGAAATATCGCCGACGGGAATCTTTGCAAGTAGTGCACGGCATCTCGCGACAAACACGTCGGTATTCTGGTCGCCTTGTTTCTGGTCGAACAGCTCTCTGTAGATGCGGTGTGGAGGTCGTTTATCGCCGTAAGTATTTTGTAGGAGTTCAATGACCCCGTCCCATGTTGTGATTTCTTTTTTGATCCCTTGGTACCATACTGCCGCGTTGTGAGTGAGCACCATTGAGAGCCCCCTGAGGGCGTTTTCCTCGGACACGTTATCGCAGTCCTTGTAACTTTGAATGCCGTCAATGAATGCTTTCACGGAGTCGCCGGCGTCACCGATGAATCTGGCGGTGCAATGCGTAAAAGTGCCGCTGCCGGCGGCGAATGCTGGTGTAGACGCGGGAGTTGGGGATGGCGGCTGGCGAATTACTCTCTCCAGTAGGCGCTCGAAGGTTTCAGTTTGGGACCTCTGGATGGCCGCCACCATGGCGGCGAGTTGTCCCGACGAAAAAACTGCGGCGTCGGCGCCCATTGCATCATCGAAGTCCGGGGCGACTTCGTCAGTAGCTTGCGCTGCTTCCTCCCTGCGTGTACGTGGCATGATGATGGAGAGCACACGCGGAACGTAGGTGTAGGTACGAAGACTTAGGGTTCACGGGTTAACTTTACTCGCACAACGTTGGGCAGCCACTTGTAGCAGTTATATTATTTATTTGAGTGCTAACAAAATATAAAATACAGAATCTACCGTTTAGACAAGAAAATTATAAGGACACAAGAAAACATCGCTCATGGCGGAGCGGACGGCGGTCGAACTCCCAGTTTCGGCGCGAGAGAGCGGGCATGCAGCTGACAAAAAAGGCGGGAAGCTCTGCCATTGGTCGTTCGAGACAGAACGACAACCGTTTAAAGGAAAATAGACAAAGCACGCGGCGCTACGCATGGTGATAGGCTGCGGCCGACGAGGCCGCCAACCTTAGCATAAAATAGGGTTGGGGTATGTCTGATAAAAATAGTGATGCGCGCTACAACTTTGATTATTTATTATATTTTAATTAACCCATTTATCTATATACAATGCAGCACTGTGAAAATATTTTTTTTATCCGAAACCTTCTGCTCTGCTGAGGGATCTGGTGACTCAAGTTTTGTTTCCTGTAATTCTACAATGACCTTGGGGCTTTTGTTGATAATACATTCCAAAATTTTCCATATAATTTTAATGTGTGTCATATCAATGCACAAAGCATTCCTGCGCAATACACAGACTTCATTGAAACGTTTTCTTCCGTGCACCTTGGCGCAATTCTTGTGTCCGAAACCTGGTTGAAACCAAATTTACCTTCGACTAGCTATTCGCTACCTGGCTTTATCTTAATACGAAACGATCGTGTCGGATCCCGGGGAGGCGGCGTTGCCATTTATTTAAGAAGTGATATACATTACCGTGTGCTCGCTATGTCACCTTCTGAAACGCCAGCAGCGAATATATATTTCTCTCATCACGATCTTATTTACGTTTCCTATAAAATTAAAGTTCCAAGACCAAAACCAACCATAATGAAACTCCGTTGCCTTTCCAAAATAAATAATGATGCTCTTACATCTGATGCAGCTAGGATAGATTGGTCTCCGGTATTGTCGGCTAATACAGTGGATGAAAAAATTGCTAGTTTTAATAACGAAGTGTTAACACTGTACGATAAACATGCACCCGTACGTGCCATCAAAATAAAGCGCCCTCCTGCACCATGGAACACGGAGGCGGTACGTATCGCCATGAGAAAACGAAATCGTGTCTTTAGAAAGTTTAAACGGGATCGTACTAACGAAAATTGGTGCTTATATAAGGCTGCAAGGAATCTCTGCAATAGATTTTGTAGAAATGCAAAACGCCAATATTTCTCCGACAACATAGAAAATGTTTCTCCAGTTAATATGTGGAAATTTCTTAATTCTCAGGGTATAGGTAAAGTACAGAAATCATGTTCAAAATTCCCTTTCACTTTGAATGAGCTTAACAATCATTTTTCCTCAGTTCCTCTTTTAGATGAAAATACAAAATTAGCTTCGATCTCTTCCATTCTTGCTTTGCCTTCTCCCGACGGTAGGCCATTTGAATTCTCAGCTGTCACTGAAGACGACGTATACAAAATCATTCATTCCATCTCATCTAATGCCGTTGATCCAGATCAAATAAGTCGTGTGATGTTAATACCAATCCTCTCTTATATCCTCCCTATCATCACCCATATTATTAATAACAGTTTCTCAGAAAATCGCTTTCCTCTATCATGGCTCATGGCCTATGTACGTCCTCCCAAAAATCCCAGATCCTACTCATTTGAATGGCGTACGTCCTATCTCCATACTTTCATTCTTATCGAAGGTCCTAGAAGCGTCTGCCTTTAACCAGTTATCAAAACATCTACTTGATAACCACCTTTTAAACAAATATCAATCTGGTTTTCCACCACTGCACTTCTTCGAGTTACAGAAGACATTAGAACGGGCATGGAACATAAACAAGTCACAATTTTAGTATTAATAGACTTTAGTAACGCATTTAATACTGTTGACATTGATATCCTTTTAGCCACCCTTTCCCGTTGCAACGTCTCTTCTTCAGTGATTTCTTGGTTCTCCAGTTATCTTCATGGACGCCGGCAACAGGTTCGTAACGGTACGGATGAATCAGATTGGTGCGAATTGAAAGCTGGCGTTCCACAAGGCGGTATTTTGTCTCCTATTTTGTTCTCAGTTTTCATAAACATGCTTTCATTATATATTAACTGTTTCTATCACTTCTATGCTGACGACTTGCAGCTTTATGTACAGACTAAATTTGATGACATGGAACAGGCCATTGATTTGCTGAATCATAACTTAAATGGAGTTCTAGACTGGTCTAATCGATTTGGCATTTCTGTTAATGTTAAAAAGTGTCAGGCTATAGTAGTTGGCAGTTTCTATCAGATTAATAATATTGACATCAACACCTTGCCACCGCTGATCTTTGACGGAACTATAATTGAATTTAGTACGACGGTTAAAAACCTTGGCCTACATATTGATACTAACTTACATTGGGATTCACACGTTGTTGCAACCAGTCGGAAAGTTTACAGTGTTCTGCATTATCTGCAACGCTTAAAACATTTTCTTCCAACAAAGACGAAGATTATGCTTGCCCAAGCACTTCTTCTGCCTATAATTGATTATGCTGATGTGTGTTATCTGGATTTAACTGAAGAGCATCTCAACAAATTAGAACGTCTTCTAAACAATTGTATCAGGTTTATATTCTGCCTTCGGAAGTACGATCATATTTCTGAATACCGTTCTCAGCTAAAATGGCTCCCCATCCGTAACCGTAGAAATCTTCACATTTTATGTCAGCTCTATACCATTCTCAATAATCAGCTTGGAAGCAGTTGGAAGTCTTTTTTAAGATAGTCTGGGGGACTATCTTAAAAAAGACTTCCAACTATTAAGTTCTACTCACGAAAAAATCCTACGTTCTTCAAATAAGTTAACTCTTGCTATCCCTTTTCACCGTTCAGGTTGTTGCGTAAACTAATGCTTGTTGATATAAATTAACACCCAAAATAGAAACAATGCCGACTAAAAGGAAGGGGTAGGTACTTACAGGTAATTTTTTGTGAATTTGGCTTGCTGTTAATCTTCTGTCCCCGGGGCACTGTTCCTTGTCTTAGAGGTGAATGAATTGAATAATTATCACACAGCAGTAATCACTTTTGGGTATTTTTGAGTATTTTTAATTTTGTTATGCGCGCGAGCTTGCGTGACTTCGATCTTTCTTCGACTACTTGTTGGCGCGACCGCCCGGGAGGGGGTTGCAATCTTGACGTGTAGATGTCACAGGAAGATACTAGATGGCGTTGTAGGTAAGGAAAAAGATTTTAGTCGGTTACCTAACATTTCCCCTCACCGAAATCAACATTGATTTCAAAATGGATAAACACAGAATAAATAATGTTTTGAGTACATATGATCAGTGTACCTGTTCGAGATAAAATAGGTATTATCTAGATATAGAATATTTTAAGTGGACTGTATAAATGTGGATATAAATATAAATATACTATATATAACCATAAATATTATTTAACTTTATTACTCAACTATATATATGTATGTTATATTGAATGAATTTGAAAATGATAATGTATCTATTCATCCTGCTCTTTTGGGAGAGAACTCAATTTAGTGACAGGGCGCTGCAGTCGCGAATTTTGCGTTCGAACGGTAACAACGCGAACCCTTCCATCAAGTCCGGGATGAATTTTTTCGACACGTCCTAGGCTCCATTGTTGGCATGGAATGTTGTCGTTATGGATCAAAACTAAGTCATCTACGGATAAGTTAGGTGTGTCAACTAGCCATTTTTGTCTTTGCTGCAATATATGTAGGTATTCACCTTTCCACCGACGCCAAAAATGCAGCGTGGCCTGCTGAATACATTGCCATCGCGTTAAGCGATTAAGAGACGTATTCGAGGAGTCGTAAGTAGGAGTCGACACTAATTGACGACCAACTAAAAAATTTCCTGGGGTCAAGACGTCGAATTCGTTGGGATCGTTTGACAAACTGCACAGAGGCCGCGAGTTTAAAATCGCTTCTATATTAGAAAATAAAGTGCACAGTTCTTCGAACGACAAAGCACGTGTACCAAGTACGCGTTTTAAATGATATTTAGCCGATTTAATTCCGGCTTCAAACATTCCGCCAAAATGACTTCCTGCCGGAGGATTATATTTCCACGTTACCTTCCTGACTGTAAACTTATCAGTTAGTTGATGTTGATTTTTATTGTAGAAGTCAAATAATTCATTGAAATGCTTGCCGGCAGCCACAAAATTTTTACCGTTATCGGAATAGACCGTATGCGGAAGGCCACGTCGAGCCGTAAATCGGTCGAATGCAGCCAAGAAGCATTCAGTAGTTAACGCAGAGACTACTTCGAGATGTACTGCTCGCGTTGAGTAACAAACAAAAAGACATAAATACGCCTTTGATATTTTTGCGTTACGTCGAGTTGACTCTTTAATGTAAAATGGACCTCCCATATCGACACCGACTGTGTGAAATGGGTATACATCTTGTAAACGGCATTTAGGTAAAGAATATCTTAGGTTGATTAATAGAGGGCCTATTTTTAAAGCATCTAATACATCTTGACAGACGAGACCGTATTATACACCTGGCAGCTACAATCCAATATCTTTGAGCTAGTATATTTTGAAGTGACCTAGGCCCAGTATGTAAATAGACAGTGTGATAATAGTCTATCAAAATATTAGTAAAGTGCGAATTTCACCCACTCGCCTCCTCCTCTCGGTCACAGCGAAAAACCTCGTACCGGGGGTCGAAATATTCTGAGCTGTAGAAACCATCATTTAACCAACTTTCCGTTATGCAAATTATGTCGTAATTATTATTTAAAGTTTCACGCAAAAACATCTCGTTCTTAGTTCGCAAGCCTCTCGCGTTTTGATAATAAATACTTAAGTGTTGTTTATTAGTCATTATTAATATATTTTACCAATATCAAATACAAGAAACAGATGTGCCACCAAGTCCCCAACAACAAACTCGAACAAATTAAGATAACAAGTACAGTCCGCTGCATGATAGTATTAACAGAATGTCGTGTGTAAAATATTTTTGTTCCGCTAGAAATAAAAGAAGTACAATAGGAAGAGTGTAATTTGTTATTTGTATGATTGGAGTTCATTTTGTAACAAACGTAAATGCATATTATAAACTTCATTACTATATTAATTACTGACTTTCCACAATTATAGAAAAAGCAAAGTCATTTGATTTTAACAAGATCACTTTCATTACCAATTAAAATAGGTTTCGAAGTATCATTTTTCCTAACAAATATCTTACAGTCTTTAATCCATATATACGCGAAACCACACTCCCTACCCAATTTACGCGCTTGATTGTACAGCAGTTTGTTATCGGGTGTAAGATGCTCGTTGACGAAGACTGGGCGCGCCGGGCCGTCGATATCCAAGTCGAGGGTAGTTAAGCCGCGTCTAGCGCGAACTGCCGTCATCACCTCAGATTTCTTATGACGTCGCGTAAACTTTACGATTATATTATTGGGAGATTGTGTATTTTCACCTGATGATTTTGCAAGTGGGAAACGACGCACACGATGGATATGGTCAATGTCTGTAGAAGACAAAGATATGCCTATTTTTCTCACAATGCATTGCATAATGTTCAGTAGATTTTCTGACTTTGTAAAAGGTACTCCACAAATCTCCAGATTGTTCATTCTGCCCTGCTGATCCTTGAGAGAAAGTTGCTTCGATAGGTCAGTTATGGTGACCTTACTATCACTTAGTTTAGTTTCCAAAGACTTTAATTTTGAGCTTAAATCTGTATTGTCCGACTTCAAGACTTTCATTTCCGCAAATTGTTTGTTTATTTTCCGACTCAATAATAGTGAAGATTTTTTTCAAGTCAATTATTTGTGAAGTGACACAGTCGAGGCGGTTAGTTAATTTATTAATATTCTCATTTTGCTGTTCAATCATACTTTTGAAAAATGTAGTCATATCATTACGAAAAGTTGCCAGTGAAGTATTGACGTCTGTAATTATATTTGAACGCATTTCCGTGAGCTTCTCATCCAATTTTCGATCAAAATCTTCGCCATCAAAATCGTGAGGATTCCTCCTCTTCCTAAAAGTCACCTGATGTTCCACATTCGAGTGGTCCGTGAGATTTGGCTGGGATCCACTGAGATGACGCGGCGGGCTGTGTTGAAGACTCATTTTTTAAATTAAGATTTTTAACACTAGAATACGTTGCAATGTAATGCGGTAGGTACGCTTAAACTTGTTACGCGCTGCGTGCGTGCAGTTGTCAACACTGTCGCGACGGAACTGACGAATTATGTTTGACAGGTTTGAGTTCTAATGGTTCACCTCTAAACTCATCAATTGTCCGCACCGGCCATGTTTGTCGTGGTTCATACAACCAGTGTGGGCCACGGAGCCACTGATCCGCGATCTCAAGTAATTGCGCCGGGGTGGCACCGCGAGAGCACACATCGGCGGGATTATCAGTACCATTGACGTGATACCACTGCAGCTCATATGGATTTTCATTAATTTTAGTAACCCTGTTAGCAATAAAGGTTTTTAACTTGAATGCAGGCGTATTTATCCACGTCAGTGCCACCGAACTGTCAGTGAACGCTAACACCTCATCGATCTGCACGTCTTTAGACAACATAGCCACCACATAGCATAGAACCTTTGACAATAAATGAGCAGCTATCAATTCAAGACGAGGGATTGATACTGTTTTTAAGGGCGAGACCTTAGATTTAGATAACAGTAAACTCACGTTCACATTCCCATGTGCATCCTGACTGCGAATATACACGGTGGCTGCGAATCCAGCCACTGAAGCATCACAAAAACCTACTACTTGAGCTACCGTATGGTGTTTGATAAAAAGATGCCGATTATGTCTCAATTTCGATAACAACGGTATTTGAGATGAAAAGGTTAACCATTCATCAAGTAAAGTCTTAGGGAGAGAATCATCCCATCCTAGTTGCGCGCACCATAGTTTTTGCATAAAATGCTTAGCAAGGAATGTGCATGGCGCAGCGAATCCCAAGGGATCAAATAGCTTAGCTATTTCAGAAAGCACCGAACGTTTCGTGACATTCGTTGTCATCTGTGTAGTACGGAAAGAAAATGCGTCTTCTTCCGGTAACCAATGTAAACCAAGGATTTTAATCGACAAGGTTTTACCATCATCAAATTGAACCGGGGGCTCGAGTTGATCGTTAGGCAGTTTATTGAGTACCTGAACGCTATTACTCGACCATTTACGCAATTCAAATCCGCCCAATTTGAGTAATTCAACAAGCTCTTGCTGAAGTTTCAATGCTTCTTCTACACTATCTACTGACCAAAGGAAATCGTCGACATAAAACCCTTCGCGCAGAGCGCGGGCAGCGTCGGGAAAGCGACTGCCTTCGTCCGCAGCTAACTGTTGCAACGTACGGATCGCCAAAAACGGGCTACTCACTACCCCGTACGTCACTGTGCACAGTTCGTACACCTTTATAGGTTCGCTGGGCGAATCACGCCACAGTATATGCTGAAATTTACGTTGAGATATATCAATCAATATACAACGGTACATCTTTGAAATGTCACCGCACAATGAAATTTCACGTAATCGAAAACGAATTAATAATTCCACAAGGTCAGCTTGCAGTTTTGGACCTGTGTATAAAACAGAATTTAAAGATTTATCGTTTGTAGTTGGACAGGAGGCGTCAAAAACTACACGAAGTTTTGTACTACTACTGTCAGGCTTGTGAACACAGTGGTGAGGGATTACGTACCCTGACTCCACTTGTGAGACGTCACCGACACAAACCATGTGACCGAGTGAAACGTACTCATCCATGAACTTTTTATACTCTCCTCGCAAAAGAGGTAAACGCGATAATTTTCGTTCTAAATTTTGATATCTTTTCAATGCAATTTGTTTCGAATCACCTAAATCAGCGTTTGGTTTAAACGGGTAACTCACCACGTATCGACCGGTACTATCCCGTTTATGTTCCTTAACAAACATATGTTCGGATATGACGTCTTCCGGGTTTTTAGGTAAGTCACAAGCTAAAGTTTCAGTCTCCCAAAAAGATTGAATTAAGTCATGAACCTCTGCTGAACTAGTAAACATGCAAGTCGACACATTTTGAGTATTATTATTTAATGTCATCTGACCGGTAATCACGTAACCAAACACACTACTTAACGCCAAAGGTAATCCCTGTCGTGACGGATGATATTTACCACCGTCATAAATTAATGGAAATACGTCACTGCCGAGCAGCATATCGATGCGGCTCGGGTAATAAAAGGTAGGGTCAGCTAACACCAAATGTTTATATTCGAATTTTAATTCTTCCGACAAATCGACCGATGGCATATCACCAGAAATTTTTGGAATTACTACCGTTTTAATATTGAAAATGGGGTTGTTGGATATGGTTGGTTTGATTTGACATAAAACCACACCTTGATCACGAACAGCTGTTCCTCCTAAACCCAACAACTGAGTGTTGCACTTTTGACGCGAAAATCCTAAACGTTGTGCACAATCATTTGTCATAAAACTGGTTTGAGAACCACTGTCGATCACTACACGTACGGGCTGATATTTGCCTAAAACATCAGATACATGAACAACCGCAGTACCTAAAATTACTGTGGACCCAGTAGAACACGTCAATGAAACTTGAGTCCCATGATTATTGTTAACATTATCATAACAAGAACGATCACTATCCGTACTCACTAAATTCATTTTAGAATCAACATGTAACGTGTGATGATGTTTACTTTTGCATACCGTACACGTTATCTTTGACGGACACTCGCTAAGCGCGTGACCTTGACGGAGACAGTTCTCGCACAAGCGGAGTTCCTTTATTTTGTTTACTCGTTGCACCGGTGTCAACGCAATGTATTCGTAACATTTATAAATTGAATGAAAAGGTTTATTGCAATACAAACAGCCTTTGTTTGTAGGCTCAGCCTTAACAGTGGCCGCATTACTAGCCAAACACGTTTTTGTATTGATATTTTTCGTGTTAGGTTTACCACTAGATTTATTTGAAAACGAAGACATAGACAACTTACTAACACCGGGCTTAAAGGTACTTGTACTTGTTGACATTTCTAACATACGGGTTTGATTGTTGACAAAATCGATTAATGTTCTAATAATAGGTATTTCCTTAGAATCAATTTTTTTGTTCGAATTCACGTCTAGAAACCGGGTCTAAATTACGAAGTCCGATATAACATAGAATAAATCCCGCTAAATCATTTATTTTCAACAATTCAAGGGCCTGAACACACTCCTGAAATGTTTCTAAAAATGAATTTAATCCGTTTACAGACTCATTAGGCAACGGCTTAAACGCAAACAACTTATCCAAATAACGCGTGGCTATAGCACGTTTGTTTTCGTACCTGTCACATAGACTTGTCCACACGATGGTATAATTATCATTCGATACAGGCAAACTTTTAACGATTTGAAGCGCAGGTCCGCTGACTACTGACAATAGATAATAGAATTTTTCGATATCGCCTATCGCAGTATTTGTATGGATCAAACTCGAAAATGTATCACGAAATGTAACCCAATTCTCTAATTTTCCATCAAAATGTACTAACTCGATTTTAGGTAAACGAGGCTGGGCGCCGCGTTCCGATCCGTTTTTTATTTCACTATGTTTCGACGATTTTGAGCACGATTCATCAAACTTTTGAAGTATTCGTTTTATCTCGAAATAAAGATCATCGAAAGCATGTACTTCCTGATCAGAAATAATATAATTCGGGTCACGTTTCAATTGCAACGCGGTAATTTCATCGACAATTTGTTCAAATATCCCACGCGTGGACTCGAGGTCAGTGACCCGCACGGACAATTTGCTAAGTTCGTAACTATTGTTCTCTACACTTTTAGCTAAATCATAATATTGTTGAACACGCCTAAAATATCGTTCTTTTCGACTAATAAGTGTATTAATTTTTTTTTCAAGTTCCGACAACGGAGCCATTGCCATTTTGAATTACGAACGAAAATGGTAGGTAGGTATAACGCGTGCCGCAACACAAAAATACACTAAATTGAGTCGTAAAGATATTAAATATGATAGAAATAGATAAGTATAGATGTATTACTACGTATATAACTATAATATTGCAACAAATAGAACTATTGAATGAATATTTGTGCAAAATATGAGTTGAATAAAACGTAAGTAGGTACCTACAAGGCGTAGGCTAACAAGTGAAATAATGTGTATTTATCTATTTTGATACCCTGTTGAAACGCCAATTACATACGGCTCGAAGAACCAAATTATGTTGCGTAAACTAATGCTTGTTGATATAAATTAACACCCAAAATAGAAACAATGCCGACTAAAAGGAAGGGGTAGGTACTTACAGGTAATTTTTTGTGAATTTGGCTTGCTGTTAATCTTCTGTCCCCGGGGCACTGTTCCTTGTCTTAGAGGTGAATGAATTGAATAATTATCACACAGCAGTAATCACTTTTGGGTATTTTTGAGTATTTTTAATTTTGTTATGCGCGCGAGCTTGCGTGACTTCGATCTTTCTTCGACTACTTGTTGGCGCGACCGCCCGGGAGGGGGTTGCAATCTTGACGTGTAGATGTCACAGGAAGATACTAGATGGCGTTGTAGGTAAGGAAAAGGATTTTAGTCGGTTACCTAACACAGGTATTGCCTCCAATTCTTTCGCCGTTATGGCTGTTAGGCTCTGGAATTCACTTCCCGAGTCCATTGGGACATCCCCAAGTCGTTCTAGTTTCAAATCGCGGGTATACGGGTTTTTCTTGAGTCGCGAGGGTATTTAATATCGCCTTTTCACTCATTTCGGTAATCGCTGCACCTATTTATTTATGTATATTGTGTAGCATACACGATCATAACGAACACACAAACATACATACACACAACCATACAAGCACGCACACTGACATCTGTCGTCTCGTTCCTACACTCCACGCAGTGTGCGGGGTGGGGAGCACAGTCTGTTACCCACCGCCGCAGAGTGAAGACGTGTTCGAGTGAGGTTAATGAGCCGATACACAAACTCGACAAATGGTTCCTTTTACGTAAAACATAATTACTTCATTTGTATGGATTAGTGACTACAACATTTTGGCGACGACGGAGAACTGTAAGTAATTAATTTGACCTATTAAACAAAAGGAATAAGTAATTCGTTAGGTTTTGTAAGTAAACAAACATATTTTTTCAATGTTATAAGTGTTTTTTAGATTCCTAACTATTTTAATTTATTTCAACCGCCAATAAAGTAGAATCAAACAAATGCTCGGATAGTTAATATTTTATGAACCTACCTTTTATTATTGTATCGTAACTCCAAGAAAAAAAAAACTGTTTTAAACTGTTTTTGTTCCACTGTATATACTATTAATTGTGATAAAGAATATAATAGACATTTTGCATACTTACCCACCATTTTACGAAATAAATCCATGGTTGTGTAAGATGAACAAATTTATCCTTGTTTTGTTTGCTCAGGATAAACTGGTTGTGCGTTAAACTCGGGTACCTACATATTTCGATTTGTACATAATGCTCCAGTGATCTAAGGGATAATTATGTATTGTGCAAGGCCGTCTAAACATGACATACAAAAATAAAAGATTCAATTATGTAAGTACCTCAATACCCGTGCCTATCCAGAGAGTAACAATAACAAAAGCGTAGGGACTGTAACTGTTAGTTAGTTAATGATGTTATCGGTAAAACATAAACAGTTATTAAGTTTAGACGTACGACACTACGCGTATATATATATATATATATATATATATATATATATATATATATATATATATATATATATATATATATATATATATATATATTTTAACAGTAAGAAGTAGTGCGATTGCGGCATATCGCTGTAAAGCCGCATTTCGATATTTGAGATTAGTTACAAAATATTAGTGACCTACCGTACAAAAAAAAAAAAAAAAATTTAATTGCGGATAATTGTGTTGTTGCGTAAATTTGCCATTGGTTTTTATTAATTTGACATAATAAGACCATGCATTTGATTGCGTTAATAGTATTTATAATTGTGATGTAAGGAATTAAGCATTAAATTGCGAGGCAAGGAATTAAGCATTAAATTGCGAGGCAAAAAATTAAGCATTAAATTGCTAGGCAAGAATTAAGCATTAAATTGCGAGGCAAAAAATTAAGCGTTAAATTGCGAGGCAAGGAATTAAGCTAGTAATAAATACACGGGACTTTACGAAATGCATTAAATTGCGTAACGCTATATCCCATTGCTTACAGGTAAACAGCAATGACGCAGGCGGTATTCACACTCGACAAGTTCGAATGCGAAGGTGATATAGGGTCAGTTGCGGTCCGATGGGAGCGATGGAAACGCGGGTTGTACATTTACTTGGAAGCAGCGGGAGTAGATACGGAAGAAAGGAAAAGAGCATGCTTACTTCATTTCGGTGGAGCTGACTTACAAGAGGTGTTCTACAATATACCCGGAGCGGACGCAAAGCCAAACGACGAAAACGGCGGCAAAGTATTCGATATTGCAATAGAAAAGTTAGACGAATACTTTGCTCCCAAGCAGAGTAAGGGTTTCGAGCGACACCTGTTTCGTCTTATACGTCAAGAACCACAAGAGAAATTTGACAAGTTTTTAGTAAGGTTAAGACATCAAGCTTAGCTTCAAAATGTCAATTTACAAATAAAGACGAACAAATAACCGAAAAATGCTTGTCGGATGACTTAAGGAAGAAAATATTGAAAAACGGCGACAAAATGACCCTTGACGACATTATATCCGAGGCCAATGCGCTGGAGGTTGTAGAGATACAGTTGGGCGATTTTGAAGGCAAGAAAATTGAAAATCACAGTGTCAACGAGGTAACTACGAAGCCAGACAAGTACAAGGATACAGGAGATAGACAAGACAGAGGTTGTGGCAGATGTGGTAGTAAGAAACATTTCGCACGAGATCCAAAATGCCCTGCAAGAACTAGAAAATGCAATAAGTGCGGAATCGTAGGCCATATTCAAATACGATGTCGAACAAGGGAAGCACAGAAAAGAAAACTAGAACAAGATGAAGCAACACGGAAAAATAATTCAAAAAAAAAAGCCAGAAGAACAAACAATGTAGAAGAAGCAGCCAATGTAGAATGTACAAGCAAGCAAATTGATTACATCTTCAACGTGAACACCGGCTCTACAGCATCATGCATGATTGGGGAAACGAAAGTAGATATGCTAATAGACTCTGGCTGCAACCACAATTTGATCACGGACAAAACCTGGCTCTTCATGAAAGAGAATAATTCAAAGGTCACCAATCAAAATAAAGACCCACAGAAGAAGTTTGTTGCGTATGGAAGCGGCACTCCTTTAAAATTACGGGGATCGTTTGAAGCGGAAATAGAATTAGGAAAGAGATCAGAAAATGCAACCTTTTATGTGATCTCTGGGGGCACCCAAAACCTACTCGGGAAAGTCACAGCTACTTCCCTAGGAGTCCTGAAAATTAATATACCAATGGACGTTAATAATGTGGAGACGACAGCCTTCCCGAAATTTAAAGATGTGCTCGTGGAGATTCCGATGGACGAGTCAGTAAAACCTGTCGCACAACCTTACCGCAGGATACCTATTCCTCTGGAAGCCAAAGTCGAACAGAAGATCAACGAATTATTGCAAGCTGACATAATTGAGGAGGTAAGAGGTCCCTCTAGTTGGGTCTCGCCGATCGTGCCGGTGCTCAAGGATAACGGGGACGTCCGCTTATGCGTTGATATGCGACGCGCGAATATGGCCATCAAACGGGAAAACCGTCCACTACCGACCATGGATCTACTTCTTCCTAAAATGAGAGAAGCTAAACTTTTCACAAAATTAGACATCAAGGACGCCTTCCATCATATTGAGCTTCACGCTGATTCAAGGCCGATAACTACATTTATAACGGGTAAGGGACTTTTCCGCTATAAAAGGATGATGTTTGGCATCAGCTGTGCGCCTGAAATCTTCCAAAAGACTTTGGAGAGGATACTTTTGGGCTGTGAAGGAGTCATCAATTTTATAGATGATATTTTGGTGTATGGAAAAGATCAAGCCGAACATGACGAACGGTTGAAGAAAGCCCTGAATGTCCTAAAAACGCACAATGTGCTCCTAAGGGAAGATAAATGCATTTATCGAGTGAAAAGTGTTCAGTTTTTAGGACACGAGCTCTCCGAAAACGGAATTAAACCGTTGGACAAATATTTGTCGGCAATCAAGAATTTTAGAGCACCTACCACCATTGCAGAACTACAAAGCTTTCTGGGGCTAGTGAACTTTGTTGGAAAATGGATTCCCCATTTATCTACAACTACAGAGCCTCTAAAGGCGCTAAGTACTCCGGCAGAAGGCCGGAAGAAACTCAGATATCACTGACTCCTGGAATGACATTCGGCAAGCAGCTTTTAATAAATTAAAAGCTTCACTTGCTGATATACCGCGGCTGGGCTATTATAACCCTAATGACAAGACAACAGTGATTGCAGATGCAAGTCCTGTAGGCTTGGGGGCAGTACTAGTCCAAACAAATAATAAAGGCTCTAGGATCATAGCATATGGGAACAAGACACTTACCGACTGCGAACGTAGATACTGCCAGACCGAGAAGGAGGCCCTCGCTTTGGTCTGGGCCATTGAACATTTTAATATGTTCCTATACGGGAAAGAATTCGACTTAGTAACGGACCACAAACCATTGGAGACAATATTTGGCCCCAAAGCCAAGCCGTGCGCCCGCATTGAGAGATGGGTCTTGAGACTTCAGTCCTATAAATTCAACATCAAATATAGCCCTGGCAAGAATAACATAGCAGACCCGCTGTCGAGGCTCTGCAAGCCCTCCACAAACCCACCACAGGTTGGAGTAGATTACGTGCAAAACGTGATAGAACAAGTAAGACCGACAGCTGTACCATTACAAGATATTATGGCACATTCTCGTCAAGATACGGAGATACAAGCAGTCAGGAATGGCCTTTACAACAACCAGTGGAGTGATCTCACCAAAGGCTATAAAGTATTCCAAGATGAGTTGTGTTTTTATGAAGACATCCTGCTAAGGGGGACTAAGATCGTAATGCCACAAAAACTTCGAGATCCGATATTGCGTATTGCACATGAGGGCCACCCAGGCATATGTGCCATGAAAACCAGTCTGAGGACTAAGGTCTGGTGGCCAAAATGCGATAGAGATGCTGAGAACTTTTGCAAGGCGTGCAAAGGTTGTGTTTTGGTCTCAACTCCTAATCCTCCTAACCCCATGAAAAGGAGAGAGTTACCTTCGGAACCATGGGTTGACACCGCAGTGGACCTGATGGGTCCATTACCTAGTTATGATTATATCTTCGTGATCGTGGACTATTACTCCCGATACAAGGAAGTGAAGGTATGTCGAACAATTACGAGCTCAGGTATTATCAACCAACTGAAGGACATTTTTAGTAGATTAGGTAATCCAGTGTCGATCACGGCTGACAACGGCCGTCAATTTACCAGTGAGGATTTCAAACTATTTTGTTCCGAAAGAAACATCAAGCTTTATAACACCATACCCTACTGGCCCCAACAAAACGGGGAAGTGGAGAGACAGAATAGGGACATCTTAAAACGCCTCAAAATCGCTCAAGCCGAGAAGAAAAATTGGAAGGAGTCTCTCCGGAAGTATATGGTTATGTACAACAGCACTCCCCACTCGGTAACCGGTAAAACTCCCTCGGAGTTATTCTTTAGGCGGCAATTCAGAGACAAATTACCGATGATACAAGATATGACGTATAGCTCGGAAGATTCAGAGATGAAAGATAGAGACAAAGAATTAAAAGAGAAAGGAAAGGAGTACGCAGACAGGAAAAGGCGAGCAGTGGATAGTGAATTGAGAATAGGGGAGAAGGTCTACGTAAAGAATATGCATAAAACCAACAAATTGAGTCTCAATTATGAGCCAACATCACATACTGTTGAGTCCAACAAAAATGGAGATGTAGAATTGCGCAATGATAACACAGGCCAAGTAGTTAGACGAAACATTTTGCACCTAAAACGAGTAGAAGGAGAGGTGTGGAAGGTAGATAACGGAACTGAAGATTTAGACGAAGACAATTCAAGCAGTAGTGAAACGGATTCTGATTAATTAATGTTATATACAGGAATTAAAACTAATACTGATGATTAGAAAATATATAAATAAAGTTGATTACAAATATGTAAATGAGTATATTTCAAAAAATTAAAATAAGGGAGGGATGTAGCATACACGATCATAACGAACACACAAACATACATACACACAACCATACAAGCACGCACACTGACATCTGTTGTCTCGTTCCTACACTCCACGCAGTGTGCGGGGTGGGGAGCACAGTCTGTTACCCACCGCCGCAGAGTGAAGACGTGTTCGAGTGAGGTTAATGAGCCGATACACAAACTCGACAAATGGTTCCTTATTACGTAAAACATAATTACTTCATTTGTATGGATTAGTGACTACAACATATTGTTTATCTATTGTAGTTTTTATGTACATATGTATATTATAATTATTTTATTTTATATTTTGTGTAGGTATAAATATATTTATTTAGTTTAACCCCACATGAAGTTCTCTGTAAGACCCAATGGTTGACTGGTAGATAATGCTTCTAGCATTAAGTCCGCCAATTGTGCTATACATTTGTATCTTGTGCAATGAAGTTTAAATAAATAAATAAATAATGTCCGGGTTTAATACTTCGCGCTGAACCTGATAGGCCTGTTGTGCCTGTTGTTCCATATTAAAGTTTCTACGATTATCTAACGAGAGCGCTTTGCGAGATTGTCTATTGGGCGGTCCCTGAGAACTAGACCTAGGGTAAAAAATCGTAAATATTACTAGGACTTAGGAAATATAGGAAAGTAGCACAAGATAGGTTTCTAGCGTACTTACAATATCATATCGACTCGTTACGTATCAATGTCTGGATACCTGGTGGTCGCTTCTCCGGCGGCGTAATCCTCGAAGTTCGTTTCGGAGTTTTCGAAAAAGCTTGAGAGTTTAACCAGTGGCGATTGGGAGCACCGATTTTTGGAGTCATAAAACCGATCGCGCACTGATTTCGAAAATCCTACCCACTGCGCCAATTACGTAGGCCGCAACCGGAGGTCTTAAAAAAAAATCAAAGTTTAATATAAAACTTTATTAAAATTAAAGAAATTACAAATTACAAACTTAATCTAGGTTCGACCGATGCTAGGAACGAAGTGAAGTCTTGCCGTTTCATCAAGTCACGTATCAAGCCGCGTGCTGCACTGTCAGCGTTTACTTCAGTTGCATCGAATGTTGAATGTCGCAATCCGTGGTGGCGTGATCTAGTCCATAGTGCCGTGTGCAAAGTTAGTGATGCGTCAGCATATTACCTTAGGGATGTCTACGTAACATGTGCAATAAAGAGTTTACAAACAAACAAACAATAATTAATCTGGACCATCGGCTGCATGGAACCTATAAATAAATTCACAACCAACGTTCTCCCGTAGCGGAGGGAAATGTAACATACCCATCATACCTAGTAAATAATCTGGAATATGATGATAAAACAAATGAAATAAAAGACAACTACTTAGAAAAACAAAAAAGAAAAAAGGAGAGAAGGCGTATCAAAATAAGCATTATCCTATCAAAACGCGACAGAAAACACAAAAAGGCGGACCGCATCAACTTCACCGATAATCTCAGAGTATAATAATGCAAACACAATGCAATAGAACGAAACCACGTCACAAAAAAACGGCCACTGTTGCCGAGGTTGAGTTAGAAGACATACATAGTATTGGGAGCAATGCCCCAAGCTCACGAAGTAAGTCAAAATAACGCGAGCTAAAGAAAAATATTAAATACCCTCGCGACTCAAGAAAAACCCGTATACCCGCGATTTGAAACTAGAACGACTTGGGGATGTCCCAATGGACTCGGGATGATTTCTTCTCAATTCTTCAATGAATTCCTTGCCTCGCAATTTAATGCTTAATTCCTTACATCACAATTATAAATACTATTAACGCAATCAAATGCATGGTCTTATTATGTCAAATTAATAAAAACCAATGGCAAATTTACGCCACAACACAATTATCCGCAATTAAATTTTTTTTTTTTTTTGTACGGTAGGTCACTAATATTTTGTAACTAATCTCAAATATCGAAATGCGGCTTTACAGCGATATGCCGCAATCGCACTACTTCTTACTGTTAAAATATATATACGCGTAGTGTCGTACGTCTAAACTTAATAACTGTTTATGTTTTACCGATAACATCATTAACTAACTAACAGTAACAGTCCCTACGCTTTTGTTATTGTTACTCTCTGGATAGGCACGGGTATTGAAGTACTTACATAATTGAATCTTTTATTTTTGTATGTCATGTTTAGACGGCCTTGCACAATACATAATTATCCCTTAGATCACTGGAGCATTATGTACAAATCGAAATATGTAGGTACCCGAGTTTAACGCACAACCAGTTTATCCTGAGCAAACAAAACAAGGATAAATTTGTTCATCTTACACAACCATGGATTTATTTCGTAAAATGGTGGGTAAGTATGCAAAATGTCTATTATATTCTTTATCACAATTAAAAGTATATACAGTGGAACAAAAACAGTTTAAAACAGTTTTTTTTTTCTTGGAGTTACGATACAATAATAAAAGGTAGGTTCATAAAATATTAACTATCCGAGCATTTGTTTGATTCTACTTTATTGGCGGTTGAAATAAATTAAAATAGTTAGGAATCTAAAAAACACTTATAACATTGAAAAAATATGTTTGTTTACTTACAAAACCTAACGAATTACTTATTCCTTTTGTTTAATAGGTCAAATTAATTACTTACAGTTCTCCGTCGTCGCCAAAATGTTGTAGTCACTAATCCATACAAATGAAGTAATTATGTTTTACGTAATAAAGAACCATTTGTCGAGTTTGTGTATCGGCTCATTAACCTCACTCGAACACGTCTTCACTCTGCGGCGGTGGGTAACAGACTGTGCTCCCCACCCCGCACACTGCGTGGAGTGTAGGAACGAGACGACAGATGTCAGTGTGCGTGCTTGTATGGTTGTGTGTATGTATGTTTGTGTGTTCGTTATGATCGTGTATTCTACACAATATACATAAATAAATAGGTGCAGCGATTACCGAAATGAGTGAAAAGGCGATATTAAATACCCTCGCGACTCAAGAAAAACCCGTATACCCGCGATTTGAAACTAGAACGACTTGGGGATGTCCCAATGGACTCGGGAAGTGAATTCCAGAGCCTAACAGCCATAACGGCGAAAGAATTGGAGGCAATACCTGAACGGTGAAAAGGGATAGCAAGAGTTAACTTATTTGAAGAACGTAGGATTTTTTCGTGAGTAGAACTTAATAGTTGGAAGTCTTTTTTAAGATAGTCCCCCAGACTATCTTAAAAAAGACTTCCAACTGCTTCCAAGCTGATTATTGAGAATGGTATAGAGCTGACATAAAATGTGAAGATTTCTACGGTTACGGATGGGGAGCCATTTTAGCTGAGAACGGTATTCAGAAATATGATCGTACTTCCGAAGGCAGAATATAAACCTGATACAATTGTTTAGAAGACGTTCTAATTTGTTGAGATGCTCTTCAGTTAAATCCAGATAACACACATCAGCATAATCAATTATAGGCAGAAGAAGTGCTTGGGCAAGCATAATCTTCGTCTTTGTTGGAAGAAAATGTTTTAAGCGTTGCAGATAATGCAGAACACTGTAAACTTTCCGACTGGTTGCAACAACGTGTGAATCCCAATGTAAGTTAGTATCAATATGTAGGCCAAGGTTTTTAACCGTCGTACTAAATTCAATTATAGTTCCGTCAAAGATCAGCGGTGGCAAGGTGTTGATGTCAATATTATTAATCTGATAGAAACTGCCAACTACTATAGCCTGACACTTTTTAACATTAACAGAAATGCCAAATCGATTAGACCAGTCTAGAACTCCATTTAAGTTATGATTCAGCAAATCAATGGCCTGTTCCATGTCATCAAATTTAGTCTGTACATAAAGCTGCAAGTCGTCAGCATAGAAGTGATAGAAACAGTTAATATATAATGAAAGCATGTTTATGAAAACTGAGAACAAAATAGGAGACAAAATACCGCCTTGTGGAACGCCAGCTTTCAATTCGCACCAATCTGATTCATCCGTACCGTTACGAACCTGTTGCCGGCGTCCATGAAGATAACTGGAGAACCAAGAAATCACTGAAGAAGAGACGTTGCAACGGGAAAGGGTGGCTAAAAGGATATCAATGTCAACAGTATTAAATGCGTTACTAAAGTCTATTAATACTAAAATTGTGACTTGTTTATGTTCCATGCCCGTTCTAATGTCTTCTGTAACTCGAAGAAGTGCAGTGGTGGAAAACCAGATTGATATTTGTTTAAAAGGTGGTTATCAAGTAGATGTTTTGATAACTGGTTAAAGGCAGACGCTTCTAGGACCTTCGATAAGAATGAAAGTATGGAGATAGGACGTACGCCATTCAAATGAGTAGGATCTGGGATTTTTGGGAGGACGTACATAGGCCATGAGCCATGATAGAGGAAAGCGATTTTCTGAGAAACTGTTATTAATAATATGGGTGATGATAGGGAGGATATAAGAGAGGATTGGTATTAACATCACACGACTTATTTGATCTGGATCAACGGCATTAGAGGAGATGGAATGAATGATTTTGTATACGTCGTCTTCAGTGACAGCTGAGAATTCAAATGGCCTACCGTCGGGAGAAGGCAAAGCAAGAATGGAAGAGATCGAAGCTAATTTTGTATTTTCATCTAAAAGAGGAACTGAGGAAAAATGATTGTTAAGCTCATTCAAAGTGAAAGGGAATTTTGAACATGATTTCTGTACTTTACCTATACCCTGAGAATTAAGAAATTTCCATATATTAACTGGAGAAACATTTTCTATGTTGTTGGAGAAATATTGGCGTTTTGCATTTCTACAAAATCTATTGCAGAAATGTGGTCAAAGGTAACTAAATAAAAATATATAAGTATATCTAAACATATGTGCCAGTCAATGCATTACTTGGAGACTACTTATCATAACTTATTTCATATTTCTTTTAGTACTGGGTGGATTACAAGGCAAAATTAAAAAAAAGGAATGCCGCTCTACTTTCATCCAGACGGCGAACCGGAGGAGGATCAGCTAATGAGCCACCTTTGTCCCAAATAGAGGATAAATTTTTATCCATACTAGGAGTAGATTTTGGTCAAGGTATGGCTGGAATCAGAGTGGATCCATTAACAGAGGTAAATAATTGAAATCATGTCAAAAATGAATGTGTATATATAATTGTTACTATTTTGTGTACTTTTAGGCACATACTGCAGTAACATCTGAACCTACATCACAGTCCATTTTAACAAGGGAAGGTATGGAACCTTCACTTGTACAACTCGAGGTGTTTGATGATGGTGCAGGACCTTCACATGAAGTGAATAGGCATATCGACACTGAGCAAGCCATATCGGAGGATCCCTTTCCTGCGGTAGTTGAGGGGGAGAGAGCAGAGAGAGAAGAGCCAGAATTATTGGCACCATCTCCCCAGCCTAGTGGACGCCGCAGCCGCAGCCGCAGCCGCCATGTTTTATCTCGGGAGGACGCTAGGCGTCTTCTCGTCCAGTCGGCCCAAGAAAAAACAGAGGCCAGTGTGCGTAGCAGTAATGCCATGGAGGGTGTGCACCGAAGCCTGGCACTTATTGCCAATAGTCTAAAAACGATACAAGATGATATACGGGATATAAAAAGGTAATGATAACATACTTTTCATCAAAAAATACTTTATTTTAAATGACTAATGACTAATATACATATTATAAAATTAATATTAGCTATTAGTGTTATTCTGAAATAAAATCTAAATAAAATAAAAATTATAATTTAATTTCCGTAAACTTGATTTTAGTAAGTAAAAATCCAAATACCTATGTATTACTGAGAAAATAAATAAAATAATAAGCACTAAAATTTTAATTATATAAAATGTCATTAAAAGTACTACATTATTATTTTCAGCATAATGTCTACCGCCTTTCCCAGAGCCGCTGAATGAGAGCGTTCCTCACGGCCACACCCTGCTGGAGTGCTATGTTACCACGCCCTCCTTCCGTCACTGGAATACTACTATGTGCAGAATAAATTGCCACTAATCGAGATTCTTCTTGTCTTTCTTCTGTAGTTAACTCTTGCGGAGGTAGCTTGGCTCCATTGCACATATTATGTAATATAACACATGAATTGACAATAGAACCAGCTACCTCTGGTTGATAGTGCAATCTTCTATGTAGTAGTAAACAACGGAATCGTGCTTTTAAAAGACCAATTGTGCGTTCAATTATATTTCTTGTATGCACATGCAAATTTGTATAATGTGCCTCTGGTGTATTTGGTGCTGCATTTAAAACAGGCGTCATCATGTACCGTCTTAATGGATATCCAGAGTCACCTGTAACACAGTTAAATTTTAACTTTTTTTATAATGAAGCTTTTTTTACAAGTTGATGATACTAGCACATCCACCATTATGCCTGCATTGTGGCGACAGTTTCATTTATATACTTCTTATGAAAATGCAAAATACTTACCAAGAAACCATACATTTTCATTATTACTTAGTTCTTCCATGTAGTCCTTTAAAGGATGACTAGACCAAATGAAAGAGTCATGAGTTGCACCTCCATGACTGGCATCAACACTTATAATTTGCATGTCAGCATCACAAACCTAGAAACAATGTAAATATTTAGTTTTTATATTTATTTACAACCAAATTACTTAGTTATTTAAGATATTCATTTTTGGGCAAAATTATGCCAATTATTAAAAGTTTACTTACTAATTGTACGTTTAGAGAATGGTAATCCTTTCTGCAAAAATATCTGTCTTCATGCTGGTTAGGACGCACAATAGCAACATGAGTGCCATCAATGCATCCTAATACTCCCGGAATATTAAACTTGTTATGAAATCTAAAACAAGGAACATATTATTTTTATTACCATAAGAAAATGCACGGGATACAATAAAATATTAGTATTTTTATTATATTTGTCTTGTATTAAGTTATTTTATATACCTTGTTTTTATTTTGTTTTGTTCATCACTATTATTAGGAAAGGGAATATATTTTTCTCTAAAATATGTATTATTTAGGCACTTTGAAATTTCATTTATGACAGTAGACACAGTTTGCTGAGCTACAAAATGCCCTTGAATCTTTCCTGTAGGTCTTTGATAAGACCCTGTGGCAAAAAATGACAAAGCAGTCAAAACCTGAAAAAAGCAAATACGTAAGTGAAGATAACACAAAGAATCCCCCATATAGATGCACTTTATTCTCATTATGATACATATTCTAAATAAAAGTTTTCTAGGTTAACCTTTGTCTCCACCGACAAGTCAGTAGCTTTTTGTGGTGTTTTAAGGAAAGGTCGAATCTCTTCACATAAATCGCGAGCTAGTGTTTTGTTCAATCGGTACTCCTTAACAAATTGAGCATCCGTGTATATTTCAAACGGATCACATTGATCCCGTAATCGTCTATGCCGCTTCTTTGCTGCCTGCTTCCTCCGAACTTCCGGTGGTCACGCGAGTAAGACCTGTTATTTGTTGCTCCTGAAAAAAGTGAATATTTAGTGCAGTATTTCCAAGTGAAAACAGGCTGAGAATCATAATCTCAACCTTCTCCGGCAAACGACACTGAATCTAACGTAATAACGTCACTATTTCACCACAAAACGATATCTCAATTTTGCCAAAATCCAATAACTGAAACATTTTGAATTTAACTTTTATGTTTTTACGAAATTCAACCAATAAGGGCAAATTTAACATTTAAACCACATCCCACAAAACTTTCGTCACAGCCGGCCGGCATACATACATACGTCAATTGAATGACATGACGTTGACATTGACACATAATAACAAATAATATTTACTTTTATAAAGGAGATGGCCCAATTGAAGTATGGACGACTGCCCTGGAATGTATACACAAAA
The DNA here is from genome assembly GCF_032362555.1 of Amyelois transitella. Classification (NCBI taxonomy): domain Eukaryota; kingdom Metazoa; phylum Arthropoda; class Insecta; order Lepidoptera; family Pyralidae; genus Amyelois; species Amyelois transitella. The sequence goes on from NC_083536.1 coordinate 1,136,459, forward strand.
CAACTATTCTTATATAATCTTGAATCACTGTATATTCATATTTTGTATAAAAAAAGTTTCAGGAACTTGTCAAATGTCTACAATCTTAAAAATAAACTTCCTCATCTACTGGCTCAATTAATCAACAAACTTCTTATAAAATGCTTTTGCTATAAGTTTTTATTCAGGAGTTTTTACTGTCGCATACACATTACACATCACTTAACTAGTCTGGTGCGAACATGAATCAACGTACCATTGCAGTTTGTATTTATTTGTGGTATATAAGTGGTACTAGTTGTTGCCCCGCGGCTTCGCCCGCGTGGTTATTCTTTATATTAAAGAAATATATATTTATTTGTAATGCATGTGAGAATTTTATCAACACAAACAACAGCATGTATTCAAATACACTCTGAACTGAACATATAGTAGATTTTTTTTTCTAAATATTTATGCAGAACTAAATGTATTGCAACAGATAAGATACAGAAAAAGAAAACATTTATTTGGATTGCAATAAACACATTTAACAATATATTTTTTTTTAAAGTACCTATAGGTATATTCTATAGAATGTGCCAGCTGCTTCTCATCCTGCGCAGATCGTAAAAGCTGGTCTAGAGAATGAGTCACCGTGGTTTATGACAGGGGATGCGACAAGCAATCCATCACTATTTCGAATTCTTGATTTAACAATACGCCCCAACAACTTGATAAATGTGACCTTTGTGTTTTATGGCAACAGGTCTGTCTATCCCCCAAACACGTGAGACTATCATGTATGCTAATCCTAAAAATCTTACTTGTCTTTATCCCTTAGGCTATACAAAATCTAACGCCATATTTAGCAAGTCCATGAGGCGTATAGTTAAAAACAGGAAATCAAAATAGTGATGGATTGCTAGCAGCATCGGCTATCATGATACACCCATTTGATTTAGGTTTAAGGGGCTCCCTTATGTGAAACTAGTGCCACCGCCGACTAAAAATCATTACTCAAAACAAAATAAATAAACAATTATAATTATAAATATCAGATAAAAAGCTCAACGAAACAACGAACGGATGAACGAACGAGTGACGTCTGAAAGATGTTCAATTCAAATGTAACTTCGCGTCGGTCTGACCAGTGTTGCCAGATCATAAAATCAATTTTTAATAAATATATATTTTTATCGATTTAAGTAACACAATCAATTCCAAATGTACAGCAAAAATTATTTTTAAAGTAAAAAATATAGATTGTTATTAAATATACCTAAACATATTAAAGCGGTCCCAAAATAACGCTTCTTACTAATCGTATATACTGTACATGTTCATAAATATCGATTAAACGAAATCAGTAATCGTACGGGAAGTTAATAAAAACTTTTGAATGGCAACACTTAACTCGTTGTTGTCAAGGAAGCCATGATAGGAAGTGAAATAAGATTAAGAATCTTTTATTATAGAAAATCATTTTGACAAGTTCTTGGAAAAAAATTAATACGTGATAATTAATAAATTAATATTTCAGTATTATAGGAAAATACCAATTATGTATACGTTTCTAGGGCAGTTTTGGGCCATCTCCTTTGGGTTCCTGCATATTTGCCAGTCAAAATGTTCCGTTCCAATACAAACAAATCTTTTAGATACACATAAATGGACTCAGAAAATATTACTTCTAGGCGACCAATGGATTTCGAATGCGCTAGATGCAATAAAAAAATAACGAGCAGACAGAAAATGAATTGTTCATGCTGCAAAAAATTTTTCCATGTCGACTGTGTCAATGTTACATTTGCACGTTTTCGGATTATGACCAAAGAAAACAAAACAAATTGGAAATGTCTTAGTTGTATTAACATGAACAAATTGCCCAAAACGAGATGTTCGACTTCGACTGAATCTCCCATTACAACCACGCCTATTACATCTAAAACTAGTAGTCCAACACCCATCTCTTTAAAAGAAAACGTCACCGCTAAAAATGATAATGACTATCGAATTAATTTGGAGATTTCAAATTCGTTTGAATCGTTATCGGATGAGGCTGAGAAAGAGCTGGAAGAATCCCTTGAACCCTCTTATACTCTAAACAGAAGCTGCCCGGAATTGCAATCGACAGATATAAACAAGTTAGAGCAATTAGAAGAAGAAAATAAATGTCTTAAGGATAAATTAGGCATTGCAGAAAATGAAATAGATAACATCCTACAGGACAATTCATACCTTAAGAACCTAATAATAACCTACGAGTTAAAAATAAGTAAATTGACTCACATTTGTAGTAACTCAACCTCGAAGAAGAAGAAGATGAACTCCACACTTAAAGAAAAACGTCAAAGTCTAAATCAATTCCGATTGGATCTCTCTATGGACTCGCAAAACACACCGCAGCCGCAGTCAGCACTTCAAATACATCAAACAAAACAGGAAGAAACTACAGATGTCACCACTAGTCCCAAAAACGAAGTTTCAAAGTGTAACCAGAGGCCTAAAATATATCTTTTTGGTGGCGAAATAGCCTGCGGATTAACAGAGAAAATCATTAAAAAAAGAACTAATAAATGGAATGACATTTATGACGTAATAGGATTTATAAAACCCTATGCGACATCAAGGGATATTTTAAATAGCTGCAAACCCTCAAATATTTCGAGCCAGGACATTGTTGTGATATCTGTCGGCACAATGGACAAAAATCCATACGCATTGACATCTGAATTATCTAACATTTTGACTAGACTTAAGGACAATAAGGTTATTTTATTAAGTGTTTCCTATAATGATTATTTAAATGTAAAAAAAATTAATAACGAATTAGCATTCATTGCTATGAATTTTCCAAATTGTACATTTTTAAATATTGATTATAACAAATCTCATGACATTCTTGAATATTTGTCCATTAAAATTAACGTTGAAATTGACTACCAACGTTATGTTTGTGATTTCATTCAAAATATATCATCATTATATAAAAATAATTTAAATTTAGAAAAAAATAATAGTACAAAAATTAATCCACAAAAGAAAATTACGGACTATTTTTCTATCATCTCAGATAATCACAATAGAACAAAAAAGCTAAAGCAAAGGGGCAAACTTGATTATTTCTCAAGAGTAACTAAACACATTTCAGCCAATAAATTAGATGGAGATGAGTTTTTTCGGGTGTAATGATGTTAAATTATTGAATGTACACGACTCTAAACAATACAAGAACACAACAAGCATTTATTACCAAAATGTATGTGGTGTTAACTCTAATAAAGATGAACTAGAACAGTACATTGAGAATTTGTCTCATATACCCAGCTTTATTTGCATCTATGAGCATTTTTTGAATAATATCTCTATTCGAATGTTAAGCTTCACAAACTATAAATTAATAACACATTTTGTAAGGACTAAAAAAAAGAGAGGAGGATCATTAGTCTTAGCTAGCAATAATAGAGATGTAGAAGAGTTGAAAGTATGTAAACAATTAAGTAAACCCGAACATTTTGAAATATGCGGCGTTAGAGATGTAGACACTAATATGTATATTTTTTGTTGTTACAATAATAATACCAATTTTAATGAATTCATACAACGATTTGAAGCATTTCTACAGCACTTCTTCAAGAAAAAATGTTTAATTACTGGGCCTTTAATGTAAATTTACTGAATGATGGAACGGGTAATGATAAAAACAAGACGGAGTTTATAAACTTGCTGACATCTTATAATTTCAGACATTTGGTAGATGATATTACATTTACTAGAAATGGAATGGTGTCTTGCATAAATAATGTCTTGACTAACATGACAGAGGATATTCCAATCTATACAGAAATTGACCATAACGGTCTGTCAGACGGACATGCTTGTATAATTAGTCATATTGCGGGTAACAATGAAAAAAATGAAAAATGGCGTGAAAAGGTGGCGTTAATGGAAAAAAGATCTTTTAACAAAAATAATGATAATCACTTCAGACAAGAACTTTCACATACAGACTGGACAAACTTAGGCATTAACACTTTTATACAAACACTAGTAAGAATTTTTAAAAAGTGTTTTCGAAAAAGGAAAATAAAAATTAATCTTAAACCACACAAGAAAGTAAAGTGGATTACGAAAGGAATCCGAATATCCCGTAAAATGAAAAGAGTCTTGTGCATATTAGACAAAAACACCAATCATTCAAGCATTTATTTACGATTATAAGGCCAAGTATCTGAGAATATATAAAAGAGTCATTAGATCTGCTAAAAGACTAAGTGTGCAAAAAAATGTCATTAATCATATCAACTCGAATAAACGCGTCTGGGAAATAGTTAATGACCGACTAAATAAAAATAAATCGGAAACCTCTCGAAATAATATCATGACTATAAAAAATAATGATCATGTAATCGTAGACCCTCAAATTATAGCTGATACTTTTTCTAATATGTTTGATCATGGAAAACAGAAATCTACTGGTAATATAGAAACATCGGAAGAATTATTAATGGTATCTGGTAGCGAGACGACATCCCAATGTCACTATCCACCGGTTACTGAAACTGAAATAATAGATATTGTAAAAAAAATGGATAACAAAAAATCGGTGGGATGTGATGAAATGCCAATATCTATAATAAAAAATAACATTGACCTCTTGGCTAAACCTTTGACATTTTTTTATAATAACTGTTATGAAAATAATTTATTCCCTGACCAATTAAAAATAGCGAAAATAATCCCTATTTATAAAAAAGGATCCAAAATGGACCCAATAAATTATCGAGCCATAGCGTTGTTGCCTATTCTATCCAAAATTTTTGAAAAAATTATTAAATGTCGTATTGTCAGTCATTTGAAGGCCAAAAAAATTCTAAATCCAAGACAATTCGGATATCAGGAAAGCATTGGTACCGCAGATGCTATGGACACAATTATTGACGATGTGACTGATAAACTAAATAAAATAATTAAAGTTGGTGGCGTCTTTTTAGATCTCAGTTCCGCTTTCGACTCAGTGGATCACAATATTCTATTAATGAAATTAAATTTTTATGGTATTCAAGGTAAAACCTTGAATTTATTAAAGTCATACCTAAGTAATAGACAACAATTTGTTGAGATAAGAGATGTAAATGGAGAATTTCTGAATTCCACAAAAACATCTAAATTGATTAGAGTCAGTAGAGGAGTTCCGCAAGGTTCTATTTTAGGACCTATTTTGTTTATAATCTTTATCAATGACCTAATAAATTATATGACATTATCGCAACCTGACATTAAATTAGTTATATTTGCTGACGACACAAATGCTATTGTATGGGATGAAAATATTGACGCTCTGAACAGAAAGATGAATACAATCATGACATTATTTTATAATTGGTTTACAGCAAACAATCTTAAACTTAATACTTCTAAGACCAAAGTTATGCTATTTAAAACGACCGCCAATCATAGAGATAAGCTTGACGTAAAATTAAACAATGAGGATCTAATTTCGGTGGCAGTTGTGAAATTTCTCGGTATACATATCAACGAGTTTTTGAATTGGAAAGAGGAATTAAATGCCGTTGAACATAGTATCAGTAGTGCTTGCTGCGCGCTTAGAACTTTGCGAGACGAATTAACTACAGACCAATTGAAATCGCTGTACTAGGGTGATGGCACCAGTAATCGACATGTACCCAGTGATCGACATCTAACCTAGTCTTAAGGAAAAAATAAGAGTTATATTTTGATTTCCCGTCATGGCAACACTTAATCATAGACAACAGGACTCCCTCTGTCGTCACAAAACAGAACTTTGGGCTCGGCCATTTGTTTTCAAAATGGCGAGCTAAATATTACTGTCACCGTTTGTGTTCCTTAGCTAATCCGATTTTATTAGCGAAATCCATAACAAGGTAAGTTGAAAATCTTCATTTTATTTTTAATTTAACGTAACTGTATCAAAGTGCGTATTGATTTCTGAGACTGATATTAAATAAGCTAAAGTAATTATATGTCATTGCGACGATTTATAGATTTGGAGGTTATTAAAAATCGATGTCGATAACTAGTTCCGTGAAATTTTATTTTTCCAGTTTTCGACATATGTCGATATTTATTTTATTTTTATTTTTTTAATTCGATTTAAGATCTTGGCTTCTTGTTTAGTGCTTTATTATTCTGTGTTTTAATCATAAATATTTTAGATTGCTTACCATTAATCGACACTGTCGATGACTGGGTGTCGAATGGTTTTCATATTATTTTGTTTCCAGATGGCACCCAGAAAAAATTATACGTCCGAGCAAATGGCTAAAGCTGTTGATGCTGTCCGCAAAGGCGAAAAAGTTGCCGTTGCAGCTCGAAGATTTGGAGTGCCCAGAATCACACTGCACGATAAGTTATCTGGAAAAACTCAAATTAACTGTACAATGGGGCCCAGTACAGTGCTTTCAAAAATGCATTTAGAAATTTTAGAAAAATGGTTGATAACAATGCCACTAAAACGCTTTCCGATTTGTAGAGACTCCTTACTAGATAGTGTCCAGAAAATTATAATAGATCAAAAGATTCCCAATCCATTCACAGATAATAGACCTGGAAAGAAATGGTATCTTGCTTTTTTAAAAAGGCACCCTAATTTGGCGGAAAAATACCTGAGAATTTGTCAATTGCTCGTGATAACGTCTCGGAAAAAGATATAAGAAATTGGTTTCAAGAAGTTGAAAGTTACTTAGAAGAAAATAATCTAAAGGATATTTTAAAAGATCCTAACAGAATTTTTAATGCGGATGAAAGTGCATTTTTTTATCACCGAAACCAGGCCCTGTTCTTGCACAGAAAGGTCAAAAACATTTGTATACTTCATGCGGTGATGACAAAGAAAACCTAACGGTTTTGTTTACTGGCAATGCTGCTGGCGTCCTTGCCCCGCCAATGATAGTTTTTAGCTATGAAAGGGTTCCCACATATATTGCATCCACTGTACCTGAAGATTGGGCGATAGGGAAATCCGAAAGCGGGTGGATGTGTAGCAGCACATTTTATGAATATGTCGTAAATATTTTTAACCCATGGCTTGAACAAAATATGATTCAAAAACCAATAATTTTTTTTATAGATGGCCATAAATCACATCTTACCTTACACTTGTCGAATTTTTGTTCAGAACACGGAATAGAAGTTGTTGCGCTGTATCCTAATTCTACTCACCTGTTGCAGCCAATGGACTTAGCAGTTTTTAGGCCACTAAAATTATTCTGGAAGAAGACTGTCAACGAATGGAAAATGGAAAATCTGGGCCAAAACGTTAAAAAAGAAAATTTTGCTCCACTGCTGAAAAAAGCTATAGAAAAATTAACTCCTGATTGCATTAAAAACGGATTCAGGGCCGGAGGCTTGTTTCCATTTGGTCCCGATTATATCGATATGTCCAAAATCAAAAACAGAGAAGAAGCTTCAGTTATTCAGTCCAATCCAGCATTAACAGAATTTGTTAAATATTTAGAAAAAGAGATAATTGGTGTTTTTTCAGAAGAGAAGTTAGCTATGTTTCAGAATCTGTTCTATAAAAAAAGAGACACAGTTGAAAGTGACCTTCCCGAGGAAGACACCGCTTTGTACGTTATATGGGCCAAGAACAAATCTAAATGCTACTCTGACGACTGTGCAAGTTCATGCAACATCCTGCCGACATCTGAAGTTATTGAGTCACATTCGCCATCAACCCTGGAACCGATTAATATTTCAATGGATATTATAGACCATGTATCTCACTCCGAGACGGTAGTGGCTGAAAAAGAAGTTATAGACTTCGGAAACTCTTTAACACCTCAAAATTATTCTTTAGCCTCAGTTGAAGATATAAGAGAACAATCACCTATTATTGTTGACAGCGGTTTTGGAGGGGTTAATCAAAATCTTGAAGTTGAAGATTTTAATACATTGCAGAGAGTTGTTGAGTGTACGCCCAAAAAGATATCTACAATTACTCATCCTCCGTCACCATCAATACTTCAGCTTCCCAGTGATCCAGCTGTTACTGAAAGAAATGGCATACCCCAACCTGAAATAATAACGACGGCAAACAGTCAGTGGGCAGTAGACAACACAATCACGTCGAGCATTGTTCCCGAAAATAGATCACCTTTTTTGACTCCAGACAGACCAACACGCGCACCTATTTCAAGAACTATTCATACAGATAAAATAGCACCCACAAAAAAAAACGATGGATGATGCATTAGGTATTATAGTACCATCACCTTTTAAAAAGTTTCTTTTTTGGCCGGAAGACGATATAAATAAAAAGAAAAAAAGAATAAAGAGAGAAAAAATACCAGCAGCAGTAACAAGCAAGGCATGGCGCGAATACCATGAAAAAAAAGAAAATGAGAAAAAAAGGCAACAAAAAGAAAAAGAAGAACGAGCAAGAAAACGACAAGAAAAAAAGGAGTTGAAAGAAAACAATGCAGAAAACAAAAAGAAAACCATTTCTAAAAAAAATAAAAAGAAGATACCCCGAATTGAATCATCTTCAGAAGAGTCAAGTTTAGAGATTGAGTTTGCTGAAAGTGATTGCAGCTATGCTGAAGATAATATTTCGGAAGATAATGACAGAGAAAATATAATCAACAAAATCAGTAAATCAGTTAACAGTTAAAGAAAACCATTAAAACGTAAAAAACCAGTGTCTCCCACCACCACTGACTCTGATTTTGACATAGATGCCTCATGCTCACTTAGCACACTTACTACTAAGAAGAAAGTAAGTAAAACTAGACAAACAAATAAAATTACTTCAGGATGTTACGTAATAGTAACGTACGAAAATAAATACTTTCCCGGGAAGGTAGAAAAGGTAGAGAATAATCTATTCGAAGTTAGTGCAATGGTTTTGTCAATGGGCAACACCTTTAGATGGCCTGAAAAACCAGATAAAATATGGTACATATTTGATCAAATAATTGAAAAAATTGATACACCCGTGCGTCTCAACAATAGAGGGTTTTATAAAATCAAAGAAATGCAAAAGTATTTACCTGACATATATAATTAAGGATCTCAGTAAAAATATGTGATATATAAATATATATATATAATATAAAATTTGGTAAAACGTTAGGTATATATATACTTACTTGGATAAAATATGTGATCGTTTTATAGAACTTAGTTGCTCACTCACTTGTTTGTTCCTAACAGAGATATACATGTCGCGTCGACGGTGGCCGGAGGCGACTTCGGAGGCTCATTGTAAACATTTGTTTCCTCATTATTCATTTCGTGGGCGTTGAGTGGGTAATAAGTTAACAAACGCCGACGGCCTCTGTGGCGCAGCGGTAGCGCGCTTGTCTGTGTCACCGGAGGTCCCGGGTTCGAATCCCGGCAAGGGCATGATGAGAAACGAACTTTCTCTGATTGGCCTGGGTCTTGGATGTTTATCTATATAAGTATTTATTATAAAAATATAGTATCGTTGAGTTAGTATCTCGTAACACAAGTCTCGAACTTACTTCGAGGCTAACTCAATCTGTGTTTAATTTGTCCCGTATATATTTATTTATTAAACGCCATTGAATGTTTTCTTAGCGCAAAATCCATCTAGCTACGCCATCTATCGACGATCATATGAAACTTATGCTACAGAGATGCTCCCATTATCCGACATACATATTTATTTAAAGGTAAGAGTCACTAGTTCTTCACTTAATTATTTTTCTACTTAATATATATTTTATATAGGTAGTATTTTAAGGTTAACGTCAGACTGATTAGTAAGTTCTACAAAAGAAACATTATTTAAATTACGAAGATCTCCTTAGATTACAGTTAATGTTAACATAGATATTATGAGTCATTTTGATTTATATTTTTTATAATTGCAAAATGCAATACAGTAGGTTGAACATCTGCTATCTACCTTCACTATTGTTCCGTAGGTTACGGATTTTTATGGTTAAAGTAATTTGTAAGCATTGGTGCTACACGCTACATGTTTAACTTGAAGAAGAATTAGATTGATATTTTTGAGAAACAGTAGTTAGGTATATTGAAATGAATTCTATAAATGTTATAAACATCAACGTTAAAAAAGTTCGTTACTTATTTATTTGTAAGTAGTTTAAGTTGTCAGACTGAATTTTAATTTTGTAGCATTTGTACGCATTTCTGATATTTGTAATTTTAAGTTGTAAGACTGATTATTAAATTTTGTAATAATTTGTACGCATTTGTGATATTAGGACGCATTATGTGAAATAAATACTTAACTAAATATTTTACTGTCTTTAATTACTGGTTTTTCCTATTTTTACGACATCATTGTCGATAACAGGATGTTGATAACTGGGTAGGTGTCGATAAGTGGTAGTCGATCGTTGGATTTTGAATGTCGATAACTGGAGATTCTGATGATTTTTTAAATTTAATTTATATTCTAATAACCATTATTAATTAATTTAAAATTTGCAGCACATATTATTCTTATACTATTTCTTTATGATTTTCACCAACTTCAATGGTTCTTGGTATTATAGATTTTGAGTAATCGCTATTCATTGAACATGATGCTCTAAAAGTGTTGATTACTGGTGCCGTCACCCTATGCCATGGTTGAATCAAGATTGCGCTATAGTATTAAATACTGGGGTAGAAGCTATAACTACAATATAACGAAAGCTTTTGTAGCGCAAAAAAGGGCAATACGTACCATGGTAAGAATACCACCATGGGAGTCATGTAAAGAACATTTTAAAAAGCTCCAAATACTAACTGTTCCTTCTCTGTACATATTTGTAATTTTAAGCGATTTTATTAAAAATAGAGCTGCATATGAAACAGAAGAGGAAATGTTATTGAGAGAAAGCACTAGACGGAAAGATTTACCACGAATAATTACTCCAACGCTACAAATTGTGACACATTGTCCGCGAAATCAGACAGTACTTTTATATAATAAATTGCCGAAAGAATTAAAAGTGGAGCGAAATCGTTCCAAATTTAAAAATAACTTAAGATCATTACTGCTGAAGAGGTGTTGTTATAGTGTAGACTAGCTGTTGCCCGCGACTTCGTCCGCGTAGGTAAAGTTCGAGTTGAATCTTAATCATATAGTCAGATACAGACAGACAGACAAAAAATGTAAAACAAAATTCTCTATCCGTTTCAGTCAAAATATTGAATGTACAGACAAAATATTTTTACCGTTTTATTATATGTAGTAATTTGATTTTCAAATTTTTTATATAAAATACTAAAACAACACAAAAAAAATATTTTTATTAAAAATTGATATCTTGTTTTTGTTGGGACTCGAACTTGGACCGCCAACTTCACAGTCTCATGCGCTAACCACTGGACCATCGAAGCCGTTGCGATGGTGTCGAAATTAAAGTAGACTACATATGTACATATGGTGACATCTATACCCCTTGCGGGGTAGACAGAGCCAACAGGCTTGAAAAAACTGAATGGCCACGTTCAGCTATTTGGCTTAATGATAGAATTAAGATTCAAATAGCGACAGGTTGCTCGCCCATCGCCTAAAAAAGAATCCCAAGTTTGTAAGCCTATCCCTTAGTCGCCTTTCACTTGTATTTATATGTTATAGATATTATGCTGTCGTTCAATGATAAATGACTTTAAATTTTAAGTTTCGTAACTTATTTGCAGGCAAACTCATGCCTTGAATTCATTCAAATGTCGATAACTTTTTTTTAGTGAACCGATTTTGACGAAACAAACTTTAAATGTTATTCTGAGTCAAAACAAAGCAATTAGTGAAAGTTTCAAGTAAATCGGTTCAGTACTTTCGGAGATAATCGTGATCATACATACAGACAGACAAGAAATTCAAAAAAAATATTTTTGCTTTCTATTATTCATTTTAAGTGTCCCTCTATCCATTTCAGCCAAAAATACTAAATGTACAGACAAAATATTTTTACTATTTTATTATATGTTAATTTGATTTTCAAATCTATATATATAAAACTCTTCCGTTACTGAGTGACTGACTGACAGACAACGCACAGTCGAAACTACTGGTCGTAGACAGCTGAAATTTGGAATGTAGGTTCCTTGGGATATGTAGGGGAGCACTAAGAAAGGATTTTTGGAAATTCAACCCCCAAAGGGGGGAAAAGGGGTAAAAACGTTTCTATGAAAAATCTTATTCCTTGGGTTTATAAACTTGAAACTTGGCATGAACACGTACATAGGCAAGTAAATATGTTTGACATTATAAGTTTTTTCAAACTACCCTCCAATCGTGATTTAGGGGGAGCGATTGGGTAACTGATTTATTAACGCACAGCCGAAACCGCTCGGTATAGGAGCCTGAGATTTTGAACAGAGGTTCCTTTAGTAACATAAGTGAGCACTAAGAAGGGATTTTTGAAATGTCAACCCCCAAGGGGGGGAAACGGGATAAACTGAGCCGGGGCTGCGGGAAAGTTCTAACGAGATACCGTGGCCCCGGAACGCAAAGGGCAACTGAAGGAACGAGGTGGGTTTTAGTCAGTAAAAGTCTGACACTTCCTTCCGTTCCACCCAGAGCGGGAGAGGTCATTTGATGATTTCCCATCCTTTAAAAAAAAGACTTTGTATGACAACTTTCAGTCGTCTCTTTAACATACATAATAACATACATAATTATGTACATACATGCATAACATTAATAACATCACGCCTTTAAATCCCTATTTTGTGTTAACACTACCCATACAAACAGCTAAAAGGAAACAAGTGAAGAGACGAAATTTGTCCGCATCCATTTTCACCTAAATTCTTAACGTTAATGAGATTTACTTTTTATTATCAGGTCAACCTAATAGCCTCACATGTACGTATAACTTCGTAAGAATTTTCTTTCAACTCCTAACCGTTGAGGAGTTGTACCTTCCATCATCAGCTCATTCACATGGGATGATGACTATCAGACGCAAATACTTAAACAGAAGGAAATCCTGTAAGGCCTCTTCGTCCTATAAATCCTGTTTTTTTTTCTTTTGAGACGATGATTTTGTCTCGCTTTACTTTTTCTATATAGATTTGTATGTATACTAATATTATAAAGAGGAACAATCTATTTTTTTATATGTTTGTTTGTTTACACATGTAATCGATAAACTCCGAAACTACTGAATCGATTTCAAACATTCACCATTAGAAAACTACATCATCCCTGAGTACCTAACACAGGCTATATTTAATTCCAGTTGTAACAAGATTTCAGCCTGTGGAAGAAAAAGCCCTGTCGAGATCATTAAAAAACGCTATATATAACCGAATTACACGTGGGCGAAGCCGCGGGCGGAAAGCTAGTTTTTTATATAAAATACTAAAACAACACAAAAAAATATTTTTATTAAAAATTGATATCTTGTTTTTGTTGGGACTCGAACTTGGACCGCCAACTTCACAGTCTCATGCGCTAACCACTGGACCATCGAAGCCGTTGCGATGGTGTCGAAATTAAAGTAGACTACATATGTACATATGGTGACATCTATACCCCTTGCGGGGTAGACAGAGCCAACAGGCTTGAAAAAACTGAATGGCCACGTTCAGCTATTTGGCTTAATGATAGAATTAAGATTCAAATAGCGACAGGTTGCTCGCCCATCGCCTAAAAAAGAATCCCAAGTTTGTAAGCCTATCCCTTAGTCGCCTTTCACTTGTATTTATATGTTATAGGTATTATGCTGTCGTTCAATGATAAATGACTTTAAATTTTAAGTTTCGTAACTTATTTGCAGGCAAACTCATGCCTTGAATTCATTCAAATGTCGATAACTTTTTTTTAGTGAACCGATTTTGACGAAACAAACTTTAAATGTTATTCTGAGTCAAAACAAAGCAATTAGTGAAAGTTTCAAGTAAATCGGTTCAGTACTTTCGGAGATAATCGTGATCATACATACAGACAGACAAGAAATTCAAAAAAAATATTTTTGCTTTCTATTATTCATTTTAAGTGTCCCTCTATCCATTTCAGCCAAAAATACTAAATGTACAGACAAAATATTTTTACTATTTTATTATATGTATAGATATGTATAGATAGATGATTTTTAAATTTATTTATTTTTTTTGACATTTGAATTCTACATTATTTTTGACATTTGATATTAGAATGTTATTATATTATATTTGGGCTTGGTAATTAATTGTATAGATTTTTAATTGTGTACATTCAGTCAGAAAAGTATCGGGAATGGATTATTTATTTATGGTTCCAAATTCAAATTTTTGTTTTTTTTGTTGTTGTTAGATTGGCACAACTGTTTTCCATTTTGGCGCGGAGTTTGAGTTGCATCTGTTGTTTACATTAAATACAGTGCTATTTTTAGTTATATCATATCTAGTGTGTATTGCTAATTTCATAATGGATAAAAACATCGAACAAAGAGTTTGTCTTAAATTTTGCATTGCCAATGGAATATCGTGTTCGGAGTCACTGAAAATGTTACAGAAGGCTTACGGTGAATCGACTTTATCAAAAACTCGTGCTTATGAGTGGTACAAAGCGTTCAAAAGCGGTCGAGATGTGATGGAAGATTTGCCTCGCTCTGGTAGGCCATCAACGTCTGCAACTGAAGTTAACATCGCAAAAGTGAAGGAAATAGTGACTGAAAATCCTCATTCAACTTTGAGAGAGATAGCCACCGAACTTTCTGTATCTCACGAGTCGATCCGTACCATTTTAACTAATAAATTGGGTATGAAACATGTTGCCGCTCGGCTAGTCCCAAAAGACCTGAATTTTTTTCAAAAACTCAATCGCATGAGAGTCGCTGAGGACATGCTAGAACGAGTCAATTCCGACCCAACATTCATGAAACGCATTGTTACTGGTGACGAGACGTGGGTTTACGAGTTTGACATGCAAACTAGTCAACAAGCTTCGGAGTGGCGCCTTCCAACTGAACCGAAACCGAAAAAACCACGCCAAAGTCGTTCAAAAGTCAAAGTAATGTTGACTGTTTTCTTTGACTATCGCGGTGTTGTGCACTCGGAATTCTTGCCGGAAGGTCAAACGGTAAATAAGGAATATTATTTGAGTGTTATGCGGCGTTTAAGAGAGCAAATCCGACGAAAAAGGCCAGATTTGTGGAAAGAAAATTCTTGGATTTTGCACCATGATAATGCACCTTCGCACAAGGCCATCATTGTGAACGAATTTTTAACCAAACACTCAACAAATACCATCGAGCAACCACCATATTCACCAGATATGGCTCCAGCCGACTTTTTTCTTTTTCCTAAACTCAAATTACCACTTCGTGGCACCCGTTTTCAATCGGTAGAAGACATAAAAGAGAATTCGCGGCGAGAACTGACCTC
Organism: Amyelois transitella; assembly: GCF_032362555.1. Lineage (NCBI taxonomy): Eukaryota > Metazoa > Arthropoda > Insecta > Lepidoptera > Pyralidae > Amyelois > Amyelois transitella. Next base: position 1,151,759 of record NC_083536.1, read on the forward strand.
AATTCCGGAAACAGCGTTTAAAAAATGTTTTGATGATTGGATTATTCGTTGGCGTAAGTGTATCGTTTCTAAAGGAGCATATTTTGAAGGTGATAAAATAAATTTGGATGAATAACAAACAGTTTGTGTATTATTGATCTTTTCCTGCTACTTTCTTGACAGAGTAGTATGTAATGAATTTTTTCTTTCGAATGCACATTGCATTTTTTTTTCTTTCGAATGCACGTTGTTTCTGAAATAAATTGAATTGAAAAAAAAAAAAAATAATACACTATCTTCATGGTCGTCTTCTTCTGTAGTATAGGTATCACTTAAGATATAATAAATTAAATATTAAAGACATTGGTTATATTATGATGTCATAGTTTGGAATGCATGCAAGTCCTTATAAGGCATAGTTGATAAAACATTATTGTTTATATTTAAGATCCGTACATCGGAATGTTAGGTACTCTTTTGAGGCACCGCTATTTGAATTAATATTTTATTTTATTATTAAATGTAAACATCCAACCACCCACTTAGGAGGGTGACGTGTATTACTAGTATATAAGTTCCCTTATAATCAAATAAAAGTTAGTTACAACACAGCTCGTACTTGTTTTACTTGTGTCCCGATCACCCATCAACACATGGCGACCCTGCCAGTGCGCGCGCGTCCAGTTACTTAGCTCGAATCTGAGAGGACCTTCCAAATATAGTATATGACTAAATTCCAATCTATCTCGATATGTAATTTACGATGGGGAATCATCAAACTGCTCCAGTCCCGCCTGCCTCTAGCACACCTCCCGAGATTTATACTCAATTGGGAAAAAACAATTTAATTGAGCAACATTATTTAAGCCAAGGACTTAATAATATAAATTTATACCTCTGTATTGTGGTAGTTGCTGGATTTCTAATTATCATTTTTGTATTGATTCGTTATATCAATACCTGTTTAAACAAAAGAATTGAGAAACGTGCACAGGGAGAAATATTTAAACAACAAGTAAGAAACTAAAATGGAAAGATACATTAAGGCCGTAGAAGAAGAAATAAAGATATTGTGTGAGTCGTATAATCTCTTTTGTCAAGGCACAAACGTTACCAAGGAAGAAGGGCGCACAGCGATAGTAACATATGTGGAAGGACAAAAAGGTCACTATCGGTGGAGTCCCGAGAATATGACAGCAAAAATATTTGCGGATATTTCTAGACTATTGGACGTAGAGTTTGAAGATGGGACTAAAGGTATAGCCCAGATGTCCGTAATCTACGAGGGAAAGTTATTATTTATATGGAAAATCGTGTGGGAAAGAGACAGCACATATGCTGAGTGGTGAAAAGTGTTAAAGTGCGTGTGAAAAGTGCACCTATGGACTCTAGGTGATATAAATTGTAAGTATATTAACTAGCCTTTATATTCATTAATTATGTTCTTATATTATGTATCATCAATTTACTTTATAAAAGTGAGTAAGATCTATGGCAGATATAGAACAGTTAATTGAAGGGTTAAAAGATATTAGAACGTATTTAATTAAATTGGGACCAGCACGACGTAAAACTCAGAATTTAGAGATAAAAATTAAAGACGTGGAACAAAATTATTTAAAATTTAATGAATTAATTAAAAATTATAGTGATCTTATAAAATCTGGTACTATTGACGAAAAAGTAGTAAAAAACATTAATAAAGTAAGTGCAATATACATAGATTTATATGATAACATTAAAAATTTATTTACTGAAAAGAATCAAGAAGACATGGAAACTTTTAATATTAAAACAGCTTTAGGATTAATACCTGTAATGACAGAGGATGAAAAAGCTATTCAACAATTAATTGATAATATTGAGTACTATAGCTCAATGTTAACTAAACCGGAGTGTATATCAAAATTGATACAATTTATTTTAAAAAGCAGGTTAACACAATCCGCGAAACTAAAACTAAATAATGACTATCCTACTATTGTCGCATTGTTGAATGATATGAAGAGTAATTTACTTGCAAAAAAAAGTGCTAACGCAGTACAAACAAAATTACATAACGCAAGACAAAATAGTGTATCTATTTCCGAATTTGGACAAGAATTATCGGAACTTTTCGTTAAATTAACAATTGCACAAGCCAATGGTAATTCCGATGACTATAAAACATTAAGAGCAATTAATGAGAAAATGGCAATTAAAAAATTTGCTGATGGGTTGCGAAATCGTAGGATTAGCACCATAATCGCAGCTAGAAATTTTGACTCCCTTAAAGATGCCATTCAGGCAGCAGTAGATGAAGAAACAACTGCACCAGGAGCACCTGAAGGTGTAAGTTTATTCTATCGTAATAACACACATAGAGGAACCTATCGTCATGCAGTAGGCAATAATCAACAGAGAGGTAATTTCAGGGGAAATTATTATAAGACATTCAATACTACTACAAATCGAAATAACAGTAATAATATGCGCTATAACCAGAAATTTCAACGAGGTTATAACGCATCAAAAAGTTTCCGGGGAAGAAATACTTCAAGTGGATACAATAGAGGTATTAATAGAGGTATCAATAGATATCAAAACAATAGGAGCAATCATCAAAATACATATAAAAATACGGGAAATATTAACATGCTTAGTAGTACATCAGGTAATATAAATAGTGAAGAGAATTTACAACTTGATGAGTTTTTTCGTGAATAATAATCACATATTTACAGTCGGCAATTCAATGACTATAGAGTTATATTGTAATGGTAACTTAAACACTTGGTTGATTGACTCAGGAGCCACGATATCAGCAATTAAATATGAATATATTAAGAAACATAACATAAAAATGCATTTTAGTGATTTACAAATCTGTGGAATTGGAGGTAATATAAAAGCAATAGGATATACTTATTTACGATTACAATTAGGGAATGACGTTATTACTCAAAAGGTTTATGTTTTCAATTCCTTACCATGTATTACAACAGGCATTCTTGGACATGATTTCTTATACAAAAATAAAGCCATACTTAATTATGAAACAGATACAATTTCGATTGCATTGAATAATCGCAAATTAATAACGTTAAAATTAAAGAATAAGTCATGTTACACATTAACACCACGTTCAGAATCTATTGTATATGTGAGATGTAACATAAATAAAGATTGTGTAGTTTGTGCTAAAGAATTAAATGAAGGAGTATTTATCGCTAGCACTATTGCCAAACCTATTGATGGAAAAATACCTATCTTAATTTTAAATACTACGAATAAAGAAATAAAATTAGACAAAATAAATACCACAGTACACGACCTTGATGATTACAATTATTGCAAATTCGAAAAACCTAATGAAATTAATGCTGATAGAGTTAAAACGTTGTTTACTCAGTTGAATTTCAATCATTTAAATACGGAAGAAAAAAAGGAATTAAATAAAATATGTGCCAAAAACGCCGATGTTTTTCAATTACCAAATGATAAATTAACCGTCACAACATTATGTAAACAGTCGATACAATTAAAACCAAATATTGATCCAGTATATACAAAAAATTATAGGTTGCCACAAACACAAAAAAAAGAATTAGATAAACAAATAGATAAAATGTTAAAGGATGGAATAATAGAACCAACAAGAAGTGAATGGTCTAGTCCCGTATTATTAGTACCAAAGAAAGTTGATCCATCGGGCGAAAAGAAATGGCGCCTTGTTATTGATTACAGAAAACTTAATGACAGGATCCAGGATGATAAATTCCCTCTGCCTAACATAACCGAAATATTAGATTCCTTATCTGGTTCTATTTATTTCAGTCATTTAGATCTTTTTTCTGGTTATTACCAACAGGAACTCGAAAAAGAATCAAGAAAATTTACAGCGTTTTGCTCAGGCCAGTATCAAATGACTCGATTACCTATGGGTCTAAAAATTAGCCCAGGTGCATTTAGCAGAATGATAACATTAGCTATGTCAGGTTTAACGTACGAAAAATGCTTCGTGTATTTAGATGATATAGTGGTTTTCGGCCGAAATTTAGAAAATCATAATAGTAATTTAATAAGTGTTCTTGAAAGATTAAGAAAAGTTAACTTGAAATTAAATCCAGTAAAATGCGAGTTCCTAAAGAAGGAACTACTATACTTAGGTCATGTAGTAACAGCTGAAGGAATTTTACCAGATCCAGGCAAAATAGAAGCGATTCGTAATTACCCAACACCAAACAACGAAAAAGAGGTAAAAAGTTTTGTTGCTTTGGCAAATTATTACAGGAAATTTATACCCAAGTTCGCAGAAAAGGCTTACCCATTAACCCAGTTAAGTAAAAAAAATATTAAATTTCATTGGGACAAGAATTGCCAAAATGCTTTTTGTAGTTTAAAGAAAGCAATAAGTTCCCCGCCGGTATTGCAATATCCAAATTTCAGTGAAAACAACGAATTTATTTTACAAACAGATGCATCAGGATATGCTATAGGTGCGGTTCTTTCAAATAATGACGATCGCCCAATAGCTTTTGCAAGCCGAAATTTAAATAAATCTGAACTAAATTATGCTACCATAGAAAAAGAACTTCTTGCTATAGTATGGGCAATCAAATATTTCAGACCATATTTATATGGTACACATTTTAAAATAAAAACAGATCATAAACCTTTAATTTATCTTTTTAACATGAAAGATCCCTCTAGTCGTTTAACAAAGTTTAGACTTCTTTTAGAAGAATATGATTTCACTGTAGAGTACATAAAAGGAAAAGAAAACATAGTGGCAGATGCTTTATCACGTACGAAAATCACTGTTAAAGATTTAAAAGAAATGAATGAATGTATAAATGTCATGACGAGAGCAATGAGAAATAGAATGGCAAAACAATCGAGCCAAAATATGAATCAGGAGAACAACTGTAGGACTGATCACCCGAAAGTTGTAGATATTAACTCCAAAATAAATGGATGTGTCGAATTACGTTTTCTAAACGTTACTGAGCTCAGAAAAATAAAAGCATTAATGCGCAGTAAAAACTATGATATTCAAGAACTAGGAAATTTTACATACGTTAAAAATCAAAATACTCTTTATATTAAACCACTTTCCTCAGAACAAAAGGTACGAGATACCCTTGTGAAGGAACTTGGTATAGCATGTGAAAAATGGAAAATAAATCAAATAACTGTTATTAAAGATAATAACAATAAAATGATAGTAGAAAAGCTAGCTAATGAAATAAAAAACGATGTTAATTGGACTAGTCCACAGTTATGTATACTAAAAAATGTATCAAGAGTAGAAAATAAAGACGATAAGAAGGTAATATTAAATGATTTCCATTTACTACCCACTAGCGGTCACGCAGGGATTAAAAGAATGTATAACAATATAAAAAGACGTTATTTTTGGATAGGACTAGAAGACGATATTAAAAATTTTGTGAAAAAATGTTCTAAATGTCAAAAAGAAAAGTTTTCTTTGTATACTAAGGAACCTATGACTATCACAACCACAGCCAGCACTGCATTCCAGAAAATTTTCTTAGATGTTGTTGGACCCTTAGACACAGATACAAAGAACTTTTCTTACATTTTAACCCTTCAATGCGACTTAACGAAATATATTGAAGCCTACCCATTAGTGACGAAAGGTTCAAAAGAAATCGCTGAAACTCTAGTAAGTAATTTTATACTACGTTATGGTGTTCCAGAAATGATAACAACCGACAGGGGTTCCGAATTCACTTCAACTATTTTTCAAGAAGTATGCAAATTGTTACAAATAAAAAAGAATACATCTACAGCATATCATCATCAAAGTATTGGGGCATTAGAAAACACCCATAAAAGTCTTGGCGCTTATCTTCGAATACAAACTGATAATAATCCAGAACATTGGAGTAAGTGGCTACCATTTTGGTGCTTCGCTTACAATACTTCAGTTCATACTGAGACAAAATTTACACCATTTGAATTAGTATTTGGTAAAAAGTGTAACCTACCTAGTAATTTAACATCTCAGATTGAACCTCTGTATAATCATGAAAATTATCCAATGGAACTTCGTTATAGGCTTCAAATATCTCAAAGAGATGCTAGGGAAAATTTAATTAAGTCTAAAATTGTAAGAAAAGAAAAGTATGATAAGTATATTAAGCCAACAGTATATAAACCAAATGATGACATACTTATAAGAAATGAAAATAGAAATAAGTTTACTAGCATATTTTCAGGTCCATATAAAGTTGTGAGAGAGTTAAGTCCAAATGTAGAGATAATAAAAAATGGCAAGATAGATGTAGTTCATAAGAATCGTACTAAGAGATATATACCCGATACTAATTGTACTAGTTAAAAAAAAAAAAAAAAATAATGATAATAAAAAAAATATATATATATACATACATATATTTTTTTTTGTAATCGGTGGAGATGTAGTATAGGTATCACTTAAGATATAATAAATTAAATATTAAAGACATTGGTTATATTATGATGTCATAGTTTGGAATGCATGCAAGTCCTTATAAGGCATAGTTGATAAAACATTATTGTTTATATTTAAGATCCGTACATCGGAATGTTAGGTACTCTTTTGAGGCACCGCTATTTGAATTAATATTTTATTTTATTATTAAATGTAAACATCCAACCACCCACTTAGGAGGGTGACGTGTATTACTAGTATATAAGTTCCCTTATAATCAAATAAAAGTTAGTTACAACACAGCTCGTACTTGTTTTACTTGTGTCCCGATCACCCATCAACACACTTCTTCCAAGTATTCAAAGATCTCGTATTCATTAGCCATACCAAACGTTGTTTTATATATATCACGTAAACAAACACCTTCAACAACGTAACTAACACAGTGAACACTTTATGCTTACTTATTTCAACTCTCATAAGTTTTTCAAGTGGTTTGTAAGCATTGAAGGAATCACACTCAATATGAAAAAAGTTTTGTTTCCATGGCATCCGACCAACTTTTTCAAGATCGCAAAAATTGACGTAATAACAATATTACTAGTTGTCAAATAACGGCTTATAGTACGAAATTGAATGAACGTTTCGTTGTGACGTCATCAAAACTGCTAAGAAATGTAAGCTTAAAGTAATATTGTTTTCTAAGTGTCATGGTACAAATTTCAAAAGTAATATTGAAACAATACTGCTACAAGACATTATGGTAAGCCTGATGTTGTTTTTAGTGCAAACTTTACACCGTTGAGATTTTCTATTCGGAATGAGTTTTGGCATATATAAGTAAACGTAAAGGGTTACTATTAAGGCTTTGCCTTTGTGAAGTATGCGGTATAATGCTCAATATAGGAGGGCGACAGTGAAAGTTTTTAGAACTGGCCATTTGTTATTTATATACTTAATAAAAAAAATAATTCGGATATCAAAAATGGAACTCTTTAGCAATAATAATGAGTAAAAATTTCATTCAATCGTTATTATTTTAGCAATTTGGCGGCAAAGTGAAAATAATTCGTGCCAAAAATATGAATTTAACGCAAGAAAATTTTCGTGCAATGATTTTTTATGACTTTCGGTGTAAGTTAACTCAACAAGTAATTTACAATAGACTTCGATTGGCTATTGATAATGAAGCCCTATCTCGTGCCACTGTTTACAACTGGTTCAATGAATTTAAGCGAGGTCGGTCTAATCTCACCGATGATCTGCGTGAGGGACGGCCTTCTACGGCGACGACTGAAGAAAACATCAGTGTTGTGCGGCGTATGATAGAGGCTGACAAAAGAGTTACCTATCAGCAGATTCGGACAAGTCTAGGCATTGGTATGAACCAAATCCATAAAATCCTCCATGAACATTTAGAGGTCAGGAAGCTTTGTGCCTGGTGGATACCCCATAATTTGACTGAGGCCCAAAAACTCCGTCGTGTTAATTGGTGCCGTGATATGATTGAAAAATTTAACGGAGGTGACTCAAATGCCGTATCCGACATACTTACGGGTGACGAAAGCTGGATTTATTGTTATGATCCAGAAACTAAAAGGCAGTCAGCCCATCGAGGAGTTGCCCACAAAAGTGAAGAGAGGTCGAAGTGTGGGAAAAAAGATGGTGGCTTCGTTCTTCGGAAGGACATGCCATTACGCAACAATGCTTTAGAGGATCAAAAAACAGTTAATGCAGAGTGGTACACCAATATTTGTTTGCCACTTGTCTTTGAAAAAGTTCGGGAGAAACGACCTCGTAGCAGAATCCTCCTTCATCACGACAACGCCTCGGCGCACACCGCCAGGCGAACCATCTACTTTTTAGAGACATCAAATGTGGAATTACTAGGTCACCCGCCATACAGCCCCGACCTTGCACCTTGTGATTTCTATTTATTCCCCAAAATAAAAGAAAATCTGCCAATCTAAGGTCTGCCGCGCCGATGGATGCATGGCTAGGGGCGAGCCTAGTCTCGAGCGTGCCACTTCCGCCATGGGGTTGGGCGACCCCCAGGTAATGGCTAGCCTTACCCTGGCATGCGGGGCTCTGCTGGGGCGGACAAAATTTTTCCCTAGCGTCTCGTGGGAATCGCATTATGAACCTTAAAAAGCATATAAATGGCGGCGATGGTGTCCGCACCCCATCACGTCTCGTTCCCGGCGGGAGCGGTATGCGGTCTGCTGAAAGCCGCTTTGCGACGATGAATGTAAGAGGAGGAATGAAGGATAAGATTGAGGAAGTATGCCAGATGATGGATGAAAGACGTTTGGATGTGTTGTGCGTGAATGAAACGAAGCGGAAAGGATGCGACGCGACGCAGCACGGCCCTTACACGGCGTATTGGTCTGGAATTTCCAGTACCAGCCGAGGCTGTCAAGGGGTCGGTCTAATTCTTTCTGCACGAATGGCTGAGTGCGTGAATGAGTATGAGTGTGTCAGCCCTCGTCTTCTATGGATTAGGCTGAAAGTTGGAATCACTCGGATCTTCGTTCTAGGTGTTTATGCACCTTGGGATGTGGGTTCGAGGGGTACAACATCAGCAAAAAGCGAAAACGAGGAGTTCTGGAATAGTGTAAGAGAAGTATTGAAAGTTACCAAGCCAAATGAGAAGATTATTATGTTAGGTGATTTTAATGGATGGGTGGGTGTAAAGCGTGATGGATATGAAAAGGTGCTTGGTGCGTTTGGTGACGAAAAGGTGAATGATAATGGAAGAAGTGTATTAGAAATTTGTCTAGAGTGGGATCTTTTTGTGTCGAACTCAATGTTTCAACATAAAGAGATCCACACCTACACAAGAGTGGAAGGTATTTTAAAAAGTATGATAGACTTTGTGATTGTAGATGAAAGATTGAAGAACAAAGTGCTGGATACCCGTGCATATCGCGGTGCTGGCATTGACTCGGACCATTTACTGGTGATATCCCGGATAAGGGGTATCTTCAATCGCTGGCGGCACAGGGTAAGGGAGCAAACCAGCGCTTTGGAAAGAGTAAAAGTAGAAAATTTGCAAGATATGGATGTAGGTAAGAGGTATATATCAATAGACTGAAGGATGAATTTGAAGATTTAGATGAAATGAGCGATATTGAAGATGGATGGAAGGAATTTAAAGAAAGAATTGTGAAAGTAGCTGTTGAAGTGTGTGGTGTAAGTAGAAGAAGGAAAGGAAAAAATCACAAAAATGCGTGGATGAGTAAAGATGTGCAAGAACTTGTGCGATTAAAGAAGAAAGCATGGCTGGATTTGTTAGCAGCAAAAGCTAACTTAAGAATGCAAGAGGTTATAGATGAAGATGTGAATGAAGCACGTAAGGAATATAAGAAAATGAAAGATTTGGTTAAGAAAGCTGTGATTAGAAAGAAAGAAGAGTATAAAGAGGATTTTGATAAAAGGCTATCAGAAGACTTTCAGTCAAATCTGAAAGTATTCTGGAAATCCGTAAGGTCAGCCCGAGGAAATACTATAACCAGAGAGCTGACTAGGATCAGATGCCAGGATGGTAGCGTTGTGAAAGGAGAAGAATGTGTACTAAAGATATGGAAGGACTATTTTGAAAGTTTATTTGAAAAAAAGGAAGGAAATAAGAAAGATTTCTGCTATAGCGAAGAAAAAGAGAATGAGATGGAAGGCGAAATTGAAATGTTCGAAATTGTGGAAGCACTTAAGAGTATGAAAGCGGGAAAGGCTGCTGGGTGTGATAGAGTGTCGGTCGAGATGCTTAAAGCAGGAAAAGGCGTAGTAGCTAGTCAGTTGTACTGCCTTTTCAATTTGTGTTGGAGAAGCGGCCGAGTACCAAAAGATTGGTGTAAGGCTGTTATCGTGCCACTTTACAAAGGAAAAGGGTCACAGCTGGACTGCAAAAATTATCGTGGTATAAGCCTGCTTAGCGTCGTCGGCAAATTGTATGCTAAGGTATTGATTAATAGAGTCAGGAATGAAACTGATGACAAAATATGGGATGCTCAAGCGGGATTTCGAAAGGGAATGGGATGTACTGATCAGGTCTTTTCCTTGCGGTGCATAGCCGAAAAGTTTTTGGCCAAGAGTCAAAAAGTCTATTGCACATTCGTAGATCTGGAAAAGGCCTATGACAGAGTTGAGAGGAATGAATTGTGGTCAGCACTTTCTATGCATGGGGTGAGCAGTCTCTTAATACGAGCACTGAAATCCTTATATGAGGATTCGAGTGCTTGTGTCAGGATAAACGGAGCGCACACTGAGTGGTTTAAGATTGAGAAAGGCGTTAGGCAAGGATGTGTTGCGTCACCGTGGCTGTTCAACCTATTTATGGATAGCTGTTTGACAGATTTGAAAGAGTCTAAAAGTGGATTAAGGATGAATGAGTTACTCGTCAAATGTCTGCTCTATGCCGACGATCAGGTTATACTGGCGTCATCAGCGGAGGAGTTACAGGAGATGGTAAACTGTATGCATGAAGCTTTAAAAGAGAAAGGAATGAAAGTGAACGTAAGTAAAACTAAAACACTGGTTTTTGAAATGGAGAAAGAAATGACAGCATGTAATATTTTGATTGGAGGAGAAAAAGTGGAGCAAGTGAAAGAGTTTGTATATCTAGGATCAAAGTTTACATCAGATGGCAAGTATGATAGTGATATTGAAAGGAGAGTGAACGCGGGGAACATGGTGAATGGAGCTTTGCATGCCTTTATGAGCAGTCAGAAACTATCCAAAAAGGCTCGACTGGCTGTGCACAGGGGCGTGTTGGTCCCGACATTAATGTATGGGAGTGAAAGTTGGGTATGGCAAAAGAAGCATGAAAGCAGAATAAATGCAGTGGAAATGAGAGCGTTAAGGAGTATGATGGGTGTGAAATTGAGTGACAGGATAAGGAACAGCGTGATAAGGGAATGTTGTGATGTGAAAGAAGATGTAGTTACAGGAATAGAAAAGGGTATGTTAAGATGGTTCGGTCATGTGGAGAGGATGAATGAAAGCAGGTTGACTAAGCAGATATACAAGGAGAGTGTGGAGGGAAAGTTCGGAGTGGGAAGACCTAGACGAACGTATCTTGATCAAATTAAGGACGTCCTGGTAAAGGGTCAGGTCAAAAGTACCCGAAACCGCCGAGCTTGTATGAAGAGAGTTATGAATGTGGACGAAGCGAAAGAAGTATGCAGAGATCGTGGCAAGTGGAAAGAGGTAGTCTCTGCCTACCCCTCCGGGAAAGAGGCGTGATTTTATGTATGTATGTATGTAATAAAAGAAAAACTTCGCGGTAAACGTTTTGTGAACGCTGAGGAAGCAGTCACTGCGTTTGAAAGGGCCGTCGAAGAGACACCTAAGGAAGAGTGGGCAAGGTGCTTCTCCCAATGGTTCCATCGGATGCAGCGATGTATTGACGTAAAGGGACACTATTTTTAAAAGATATAATAAAACTAATATTATAGTAGAATGCTCAGTTTTTGATTTTCTAAAAACTTTCAGTTTCACCCTCGTATCAGCTGGCGGTTTATGTTTGCCTATAAGTTGCCGTATCACATTCAACTGGAATTGCGCTAAATCAAGTTTTGGCATGCTTAAGGCGTTGTAAATAAAAAAATAATTTAATAAATGCATGTCGAAAATATGGAATCCTAGCTTTTTGTGCCATTTAACAGTCTTTCTCATAATCGTTAATGAGCTTATCATCATATCTTTTCTATCAACTGATCCCATATTTTTACTATAATCGATCACACACTTAGGCTTCATTTTCGGTAGACCGGTAACGTGATAGATTTTTTCAGATGGCACAATTTTAGTGTCGTGAACTGTACTTAACATTATAACATTTTTTTTGTCTTTCCTTTTAATGCCATAAGCGAGCTACAGTAATAGGAATCCACTTCGCCTTTCCATTTTTTTTTTAAATTTTGGCATACTACGCCTAGATACTTTAGCCGTGCCACATGCGTAAGTTTTCTTATTTTTTTAATACTTCCACAGTGAAGGACTACTGTACCAGTTGTCAACATATAAGCACCGGTTACAATCAAAGTAGTCTTGAAGGATTTTTATTACGACAGACCCACTTTTGGATATCCAATTCCGGAATATCCGCAACATCAGTGGTTGCACCATAATATACTAAAAAGTCCACTATGCAGCCAGTTTCAACATCGCATAATACAAAAAGCTTTATGCCAAATCTATTTGGTTTTCTGGGCGCATATTGCTTAAAAACAAGGCGCCCTTTAAAAGGAACGATACTTTCATCGATACACAAATTTTTGTGAGGAATCAATGATTCTTTATATGAGCCGTTAAATATCAAAAGAGACCAAGTCCAAATAGGTCAATTAGGAGAAAATCGACTTTATTTTATTTTTACAGTTTATTGCAGTATCCCTAAATCTCTTTACGATATTTTTAGTCTGTACTTTGTGATTGACATCTTTGTCGAACATTTTAACAGTGTAAATGAAGCGGATTCTTAATAAAATAATAATTTTGATTGGATATAGGTAACACTTAACAAAATAAGCCAAGTCCACAGGACTGACTTGTTTTGATAAATTTTGATAGAGGATAATTTGAAAAATGTTTGATATTGTCACTGACAAAGGGCGGACTAAGGTAGCTAGAATACAAAACAACTTGACATAAAATAAAAGCAACTATGAGTAGATTTTTTTTTATTTGGAAACTTAAAAAAACAATTAAACAAACACTGAACGCTTACAAGGGAAAAACGGTTTAGGGGTCTTTGGTAGAGTTGTAAAGTGACCGTCAGGTTATATCTGACCGTGTAATCTGACCGAGCACATAGGATACTTATTCAATTTGACCGTCACTTATTGTCATTTATTGTCAGCAACGTCAGAAATGTTTTTTTGTACGTAAATTAACTCTTATTAAGTAAAAATCGCAAGTTTAAGAATCATCAAAGCTAATTAAATGTAGTTCATTGCAACACAGTAGTAATTTAATCGAGTTAACATCACTGTTTAATAAAAAATTCAGTTTGTTGATTAAATAAAATAAAAATCTGCAAAAAAAAATTTTGTATATTTTAAATAATCATTGCCATATACTTATTTTACATTTGGTACATTTTAATTCAGTCATCTTTGTCTGATAATTCTATTTGACTCTCTCCTTCGTCTTCATCCTCTTCGTCTACTTCGCTTTCTCTACCAACAACAAAGTCCAATTCAGTGTCTGAATAATCTTCAGTGTTATTTTCCACGTCTTCTAAATATTTTAAATTTTGCCTCACTGTGATGAGTTTACGAACGCGATCCTGTTGAAGTCTGTTTCTGGACTTAGTGTGTGTGTTCTCCAATTTCTTTCCGCAGCTGCTGAACTTGGCGGAACGCTTAGTACTCTATAAGCGATAGTAAATAATTTTTGTGTAGATGCGAAACTCTGCCACCACAAATGAGGGGCTAACGGTTCAGTTGTTACCCATGCAGAATGTCACTTGCCAAAGTACCCGGTTTTTGTTCTAAATTCGGCTGCATTCGTCATTATAGCCACAGGATCCTTACCAAGAAATCGCGCTTGGTCATATATAAAATTGTTGGCCACGGCTTCTAGGTCATCGTTCAAGCCCGAACCCATAAACTTAGGATACAATATATTAGCAGCTAAGTGAATTGGTCGAAGGCAAAAGTCCCTCCGTTTTGTAATTGCCTGTCTGATAACATGTTTTTCTTGGTCTTCAAATATTGTTGAGGATTGAAGTCCATCTTCAACAGACGCTTCTAACTTCATAAACATGGCAGGAACTTTTGAGACTCTTGTATTATCAGAATCGGACTTTGTTATTGCATCTGCAATAGGTTTCAAAACTTTAATGATATTCTTCACGAAATTCCATATATCATCGTCAAGTAAAGCAATCATGATGTTATTCTCTATATTTATTTCGTCAGGAACAGCAAGTGCCTTCAAAGCGTCTTGATTATAATCGAATGACTGCAGGGATATAACAACACTGTTCCATCTTGTTTTGCATTGAAGTTTTAGTGATTGCTTTAAATTTCCGTAAAGTGTGGCTTGTATTTTCTCAAAATATGATAAAGCTCTGTGTTTATTTTTCACATATTTTATAATCTTTGTTACCTTGTCAACTGTATTTTTTATAGTAGGCAATTTATCAATATCTTTAAAGATTAAATTTAGAGCATGAGCCACACATCCAATGCAAGCTATATTCGGATATTTGGTTTGAATAAGTCGCCATGCTGCTTTCATGTTTTTTGCATTATCAGTGATTAATGCTACAATTTTGGCGGGCTCAACCTCTTCTATAACTTTTGATATTTCAGAACTCAAATATTCAGCTGTTTCCTTTTCACATTCCGGGTATACACATTTAAAGAATATGGGTTTTGGTGTAGAAATAATGCAATTTATAACACCTTTCCCGTTAATATTTGTCCACCCATCTATTATAATGGATACAGCAGCAGACTTTCGTATCTCTTCATCAATCTGATTTTTAAGTCTAGAATATTCTGCGTCCAATAATTTGTTACTCAAACAATATCTTGAAGGTGGTTGATAGTCAGAATTCAGAGACTTTAAAGCCTTCTTCCAGTACTTTGATTCAAGTAGGTGTAGTGGTGCTCCAGATGCATATAAAGCCCTTGCAATGTCTGCGTCGATATCGTCTTTCTTAATTAGAGCACTGGTGCTTTCGTCGGCTAATTTATCAATAACGTTAGAGGAAGATTCGGTATGATCAAACGAAAATCGCGTATTGTCATCACAGGAAACCATGTTTGAATTCTCCGAGTCGATGCCAAAAGATGTACTTGGTTTTGGACTTGGGCTCAATGAATCCCTTGAAGCCTGCAGACTTTTTTCTTTAGGCAATTCTTTAGATGACGATTTCTTCGTAAATCTTTTTTTTTATATCAATAGGACACTTTTTACATTTTGTGATGGGTAGCACCATCCGCGTTGCATGCGAATTTCTGTATTCAGTGTTGCAATGAATGCAAATCACATGTTTTTTTTGGTCCACACTACCAATAACTTGATACTGGTCCCAAATTTTACCCGCGTGTTTGGGCATTTTATCAATCAAATGGCGAAAACAAATGTGGCACGCGCGTCTGTTTTTCGTAATAGTTCGAAATGAGTGCCTGCGTGTCTCACTTGGGAATGTTAAAAAATAATCGATTATGTAAATAATAGATTAAAAATCAATCTTTTTTAAAGTAAAAATCGATTGTGATACGTGATTTTTTTTTAATTAATAATCGATTTTTATGATCATTCATTTTTTATATTTCATAAATGCACTCCGACATTACGTTTGGTCTTCTGGCTTGGAGCCCGGAACGTGAACTGCTAATACTATCATAGCTCCATAATATTACATTAACACCATCTGTGCATTCTTTCTGTGTTTTTAAAACAGTTTAGATGATTCATTTAATCAAACATTCACTAGATGGAGTTAGTCGATAAACTGTATTTAACCGACATTCAGTTGATATGTAATTCATTATCCGTTGTTGAAACTTCATTTTTCAAACTTGATTGTTTTAACACTTTAATTTGTGTTGATTATATATAAGAACTTAATGTTTCTGTTGTTTATTTTAAATTAATAAATTTATTGATATAATTTATATGGCGTTTATTATGACATTAATTGAAAAATTAGGAAAAAAAAATAATATAAATATAATAAAATCGATTATTTTCTTATGAAAAATCGATTATTTATTAATAGATTTTTCATACTTGAGAAATAAGACTCTTACTTAATGGTGCGTGCGCATATTAATAAATAATGACGTGTGAGAGACTATCGTATTAAACCCTAAGTAATCCGTAGACCATGTCGGTTTACAAAGTAAATAGATACCTATCCTTTAATATTCATAAAGATATAACATACATACATATGGTCACGTCTATATCCCTTGCAGGGTAGACAGAGCCAACAGTCTTGAAAAGACTGAATGGCCACGTTCAGCTATTTGGCTTAATGATAGAATTGAGATTCAACTAGTGACAGGTTGCTAGCCCATCGCCTAAAAAAGAATCCCAACTTTGTCAGCCTATCCCTTAGTCGCCTTTTACGACATCCATGGGAAAGAGATGGAGTGATCCTATTCTTTTTTGTATTGGTGCCGGGAACCACACGGCACAAAGATATAAATATATAAATACATAAAGATACAAATTTGAGTAATATGTAATATTTAACGACATAATATTCGTACTAAGTAAAGAATACTATATCTGACCAACATGACAATAAATGTCCAATGTGACCGGTCATTTATTATAAATGACGGACGCTTATTGTATGTGACCGTCAGTTTACAACACTAGTCTTTGGTCATGGTTTCCTTTCGTCATCATTTTAACTCCCATACAAGTAGTTTACTTTGGTCATCGAAAACAATGGATTTTTTTTTGGGATGATAAAAGGAAACCATGACCAAAGACCCCTAACCCGGAAAAACATATAAACATTAAACAAAATCTAATATTTCTTCAATATCATTTTCATGACATTCATCATTTTTAGGAATTTCAAGTTAAGTATGATCTCTAGAAAGAACATTTTTATAATATTTCAAAATATCTTAATCTTCCCAGTCGGAGCCATAATTTTTAGACAGTAATTTTTTTACATCGGTCAACTTTGATTCATTGACCACAACACCCAACTGAACTTGGCAAGCAACCATCTGTGCAAAAGTTTTGGTGGGACGCAGTATTGACTTGAACACACCTGTGTCGCTTTTGTATGAAATTTCACCTCTTGCTCAGACATTACGAGTTCTTTTACCTCTTCTTAAAATTACTCTCTTTATCTTAGTCATTTGAAAGTGCCACTTACTAGTAGCCTTGACTGTTTCACCAACGGCAGATCTAAAATCATAAACTGGTATTTCTGTACCCAATTTATAAACAGTTGCATTTGTGCCTATTAAATCTTCATATTCTTTTGGATCTACTATTGTTTCCAGCTTACGTATTTGGGTCTCTGTTAGTGCAAATACCCGATCAGCTGGAATAAATGAGTGACCTGTAACTGGAAAAATAATTTTGACGGTTTTTAATGAAGGCGGAGCTTCTTGAAGCCATTTGCTTGCCATGCTGATTAAAAATGAATTTATATTTTGGCTTCCGCAACCGTCGGCCATTAATCGAACGGTATTGATATTTTTAATGTCCAGTGAATTCAGACAGTGTAATAATGCACTGCAGATTTCATTAGAAGATTTTGAAGTAACATCTTCAGTCCAAACGTATGCTTTAACATTTTACTTTTGAAGTTTCGAATGCGAAGAACCTATTGCAGCTGTAAAATTGTACAGGTAAAGTTGGCTCGACTGGCTGTGCACAGGGGTGTGTTGGTCCCGACATTAATGTATGGGAGTGAAAGTTGGGTATGGCAAAAGAAGCACGAAAGCAGAATAAATGCAGTGGAAATGAGAGCGTTAAGGAGTATGTTGGGTGTGAAATTGAGTGACCGGATAAGGAACCGCGTGATAAGGGAATGTTGTGATGTGAAAGAAGATGTAGTTACAGGAATAGAAAAGGGTATGTTGAGATGGTTCGGTCATGTGGAGAGGATGAATGAAAACAGGTTGACTAAGCAGATATACATGGAGAGTGTGGAGGGAAAGGTCGGGGTGGGAAGACCTAGACGAACATATCTTGATCAAATTATGGACGTCCTGGTGAAGGGTCAGGTCAAAAGTACCCGAAACCGCCGAGCTTGCATGAAGAGAATTATGAATGTGGATGAAGCAAAGGAAGTATGCAGGGATCGTGGCAAGTGGAAAGAGGTAGTCTCTGCCTACCCCTCCGGGAAAGAGGCGTGATTTTATGTATGTATGTATGTATGTAAGTTGACTATTTTTCTGATAGGCAAAACTAACAATGATCAAATCTTCTTTTTCCTCCCTTAGTTTGTAAAAAAAGGCTTTTGCTCTCAATTTGTGTATGCGTAGGTCAATCATAAGTTTCTGTTTGTTAGCCGGTATCTTTTCGTGCTTTATTTGTTCTTGTAACTGCAAACAGGTCGAGCATACATCTTTTCTAGGGGTTCCAAAACCTATGTTGAAATTTCGGTTAAAAACTTTTCTGAAAAATGAATTCGTTACAGACATTCCTGGTGAAGCTTGATCGTTGTAAATTTGAAACATTTTTGTAATGTTAAGAGATGGGTCAAAATATATTCGATGTTTGATTTTTCCTCGAATATGATGTATTTCAGGGGGCTCAAATTTTTTAATAAATCCAATAACAGCTTCTTTTCTAGCTCTGAATTCAAATTCTTTGCGATCTCTACCTCGTTTTTCGGCGGCCACACAGCCTGACTGCCAATGTCTTTCCAAGACACCTTTGAGACGACTTGGTTTTATTCGCAGAATACTCAGAAAGGCTTGTCGGCATACCTGTACCTTCTCCTTTGATTTATTCTTCCGTAAAAAGTATTGAACGGACTTTGGCTTTTTGGGTCTACTATTATCTTTTGAGCGTGATCTTTTAGAGGGTATTGTTTTGCAATATTGCAGTATGAAATTATCTTGGTCTGTCTTATTTTTTGAGTGATAAAAGTTATGATGAAACTTAAAAATGTCATTTGACGTGAGATACGGGATATATATTTGCTTTTTGTTATGTTAACATGTTGGTTTTATAGGCAGTCCAGTTGCTGAGTATCTGAAAAAAATTGAAATTGTTTTTCACTATAGAACACATAATTTTGATTTTTAAGTAGAACACACAAAACTCAACGTGTTTACAAAGTTTTATCTCAATCGATACATACATTGCAAACATACATAGGGTCACGTCTTTATCCCTTACGAGGCAGACAGAGCCTTAACCCTTAAGACCTTGTAACACTGCTTTAAAAAGATATAATTTGTACCTAAAACAGATTGTTGGAGCATAAGTCAGTACTTATATTATTTTTGTGTCTTAAGTATACTTTTTAACATACTAGCAACCCGCCCAACTTCGCTTGGGGTTATGTATTATACATGTAAACTTTAAATCTCTATATCTATTAAAAAACTGCATCAAAATCCGTTGCATAGTTTTATAGTTTTAAGTATACATAGGGACAGAGAAAGCGACTTAGTTTTAAATTATGTAGTGATTAGTTGGGATCGGGATAAAAAAATCAACATATGATAATAATAACCTTGAACTGAAATGATTAATTAATTTACCTACACAAAACTGCCCCGAAAACAACCGACCGCTTTCATCCTTAAAATACGTCCCTGGATAAGATTAAGTTATGTCGAAGTATGGCATCAAAAACTTACCGTTTTTGCTTAAGTTTCTATCGTTTTGTTGAACTTTTTAGTATCACTCTTTTCCTTGCTAAATCTGGAGGCACTGTTTGTATTTTATTCATCACTAGCGACCCGCCCCGGCTTCGCACGGATGCACAGCCGATACTAAATATATCTCTATTAGAACTAACTAAAGGACCGCCCGCAAAGCGGCTAACTAAGTCTTGCTCCCGGCAAAAGTGTCACTTCTGCCTGCAGTCCCGCAGTGCAACCTGTTGTTTTAGGATACATAACCAAAATTATTATAGAGCTTCTCTATAAACAATATTTGATGTTGAATAATTTTCAGCTAACAAAATATACTGATGGTCGGGAGCCCCGACCCTTGATATGGCACCGTAAAGTTGCCCATGCGTAAAACATCCTTTTCGTAAATCAATTCCTACTAATTTGAATGTTTGGCCTTGTGATTTGTTTATTGTTAGTGCGAAAGAAATTTTTACTGGAAATTGGAGCCTTTTGAAAGGTATTGGCAAATTAGTTTACCTTACT
The DNA here is from genome assembly GCF_032362555.1 of Amyelois transitella. NCBI lineage: Eukaryota > Metazoa > Arthropoda > Insecta > Lepidoptera > Pyralidae > Amyelois > Amyelois transitella. The sequence goes on from NC_083536.1 coordinate 1,171,985, forward strand.
CATAGATCTAAACACCCCTTTCCCGCACGCGTACCCCTGGCCTTGGTGACGTCCACTTCGCAACGGGCCGTGCAGCAGAAATCGTAATATTTTAATTTCACCACAACTTCAAAACCAAACGTCCAATTTTAATCATTCAAAGACCAAATATTACCTACATAAACTGTACTTATTGATGAAATTATTTTGATAAGGATTAATAGCATGAGTAAAAAAAACGCGTGTTAATGTAGACCAAAAAAAATTCAAGATTTTTAAATAAAAATGTGGTTGTTGTGCCTCACTCGAAATAGATAGGTATAGTGTGTCGCGGACTTTTTTGTAGATATTTATAAGATCTACAATTAATTAAAACATTTTATGGTTCTATCTTTTGTAGTTTAGGCAGCGCACAGTGGGAACTTTGACTACTTTTCATCTCATAAATCCATAACTTTTTTGTTAATGATGATATCAACGTGATTTTTTTTCCTGATAATCTTCGATATTGTATGTACAATTAAATAACATACACTTTTTAATTGAAAGTTTATTAATAGTAGTAATAAAAAATGTAGAACAAACATAAGTACATAATTTGTAGACTTACATCTATGTATGTCACAAGAAATATGAATAGAAATAAAATAAAATAACTTCGTCAAATATCAAGACAATATAAAAATATAGCTTAACAGTCATTCAAGAGCTCTATAGCTTCATCAAAAAGTTCCAAATATTTTTTATTGTAAGATTTTCTCAAACATGAAATATATGGATCAGAGGTATATAAAAGTGTGTGTAAAACATCTTCGTTTCAAATTCAAATTCTTTATTTTTCTCTACACAAACTTAAATCAAAATAGGTATACAAAAGTTAGCTATAACTATACAAAGTAAGTTTGTGAGAGACTGGAGTCTGAACTAAGCAAGGCTTGTATCTCAGTACACCAGCCTCTCCCCACAAAGAGTACTTATATAACTAACGAATATAATAGAATAAACATATAACAGCGGAATGAATTAGAGAAAATTAAACCTATTATAACAAAACAGCAAAAGGATTTTTTTTTTAATTTTTTTTTTTTAGTATTAACATTATTAATAAGATTTCGCCTTATTTAGTATTTAAATTAATGGATGTAAAAGGTTCTCTGTCTGTTCGTAGTCGAGACCCAGCAGGAAATTTGTAATGGTTTTTTTACATGAATATTTTGGAAGTTGATATAGACTTAAATTACGGTTCGCTTTGTTATAAAGAAAAGGGCCCAGATAACAGTAAAATCTACGGGCGAATGCCGTATTAAGATGTGGACTCCAAATATAAGGTGGACGGTGGTGATTGACGGGCACAATTGGTTTACTTTCTTGGTGTTGCTTTAAGATGGAATTTAGAATAAAAAGTTGGCGGACGGTAAGAATTTGGGATTGAAGGTAAAGGTCTCGGGTAGGGAAAAGAATGGGCTTGAACAAACAGACTTTTAGGACCGCCCTCTGAGCGCGCTCAAGAACGAGGAGAGCAGACTTACAGGTCCCACCCCATGATACGATACCATATGTAAGTATAGACTGGCAGAGTGCCACATAAACCATTTTGACAACATTCGGCTCTGCTACGTGTCGAAGTTTCTTAAACACGTACATTAATTTGCGTACCCTGCCAGCAGTACTCTTTATATGGGCCTCAAATGTGAGTCTACTGTCCAAATTTACGCCAAGGTACTTGACGGTGTGAACTATGTTAATGTAGGGACAGGAGCAGGATGTACGAGATCGATTAGGATGGGAGTGCGCAGTTATTTTGAAAGGGGTGAAGTTGTTTGGAGTGGTGTATATGGAAAAGGTAATATAACCGGTTTTTTGTACATTTAGAGTTAATAAATTGGAGCGCAACCAGGATGATACTACATCAAATCCTGCCTGCGCGCAACAAAAGGCTTGCTCCCAAGTTTTACCAGAAAAAAGGAGTGCATTATCATCAGCGTAGGAAATAATTTTACAGTTGGGGAGTGTGAGAGAGCAGAGGTCATTGATATATATTAAGAAGAGGGAAGGACCTAGTATATTTCCCTGTGGAACTCCGTAGGTAGTAGGAATGTAGGTACTAGAATGTGTGTCAATAACCACGCACTGCTTACGGCCACTAAGGTAGCTTTCGAACAAAGCTAGTTGTGTACCGCGGATGCCAATGGCCTCCAGCCTCTCAAGTAGTATTGGAGTCGAAACCGTGTCGAAAGCCTTAGCTAAATCCAAAAAGACTCCAAGGCACTTTTCGTGATTGTCCAAGTTCTTAACAATGTGAGTAGTGAGTTCCTGTACAGCATCAGATGCTGATTTCTGAGCCCTGAAGCCAAATTGATTGGGAGAGAGTAGATTCTTATCCTCTAGAAAACTCACAAGACGCTTGTTTATTAGGCGCTCCAGGATTTTGGACAATGCTGAAAGTATAGATATCGGACGGTAATTACTGACACTGCCACGGTCACCGCCCTTAAAGATGGGATGGATAATAGCCTTTTTAAAAGCGGAAGGAAAAACACCCTTAGACAGACTGAGATTACAAATATGGGTTATAGGTACTGCCTTAGTGTAGTGCCTTATAGTTACGCCTTAACAGAGCCGAGGGAATGTTGTCCCAGCCAGCAGCGCAATTATCTCTAAGTGACAGAATGGTTGATTCTACTTCCTCAGTTGAAGTCTCAAGCAGGACAAAAGATTGAGGCGGGGGAGTTGTGACGGGAGTACGATTGGAATAGTTAGAATGACCTCTGGTTAAAATGTCTTCCGCAAGTGATTTGCCTATCTCAGCAAAGTAGATGTTAGCTTGATTTATAGACTTCTCAGGAGTAGAATTGGAATGAAGGAGGTCATTTGGTCTGTCTGATTTTTTATCTATATTTGTAACGTCCTTAATGACGTTCCAAAGTTTTTTCGTATTTGCGCCTGCGTTGAGGAGTCGAGATTTTTCATAAGACTTTCTTATATTAAGTAGTAGAGAATTGCAAAAATTGCGGTATCGATTATAAGTGGTGCGCAAAATAGTATTTTCAGGTTGGGATTTAAGCTGGGAGTGCATTTTGTCTCTATTATTTACACATTTGAGAAGACCGGGTGTCATCCAGGGCTTTAGGATTCTGCGACGGCGGGAGGTAGTTACCACGACAGTATGTGCCGCGACAGCTGACTGGAGGACACCAATAAAAACGTCAGTTACTTGTTCGGGGTCTGGGCACTCAAGAACTGAAGAAAAGTCTGTAGTAGAAAGGAATTTGGAAAGGCCGTCATGATCCGTTCTATCAAACCTTTTTTGTGGAATATAATTGTTTTTCTTGTGAAACGTAAACCGCACTGTGATCAGTAATGGTCGATTGTATAACGAGACAAAGTGTCTTTTGGGGGGATTTAAGGATTGCATGATCAAGGCACGTAGCGGAAGGGAATCTGGTGGGAAATGTGTGTGTTTGAAGGAAGCCATGATATGCAAGTAAGTTCAAGTAATCCTCAGCATCAGAATCCAGCCGATCAGGAGTGATGTTTATATTTATGTATGATTATAGGAATCAGAACATTTTTATAATTTTGTAGCAAATCAAGCAGTGAGTTAATGGAATTCAGAAAAGTGGTTTTGTTTGTGAAGGCACAGGGTCTATTGATACCCAATATAGCAGTATCAGAGTTAGGCTTAATTAAAAGAGCACTAGCTTCAGCTAAATTGGGCTCTTCTATGGTGATTCCTGAAATACAATTCTTATAATATACTAGCACGCCATCGTTTTTATTTACGGGGTTAGAAGAGGAGACAGTCGAGTAACCAGAAAGCGAAGGAAATATGGGGTTTGAGTCTAGGAAGCATTCGGTCAGGATGATTATGTCAGGGGTGTCAAAATTAGCAAGTAGTATTTTTAAGTGACTAAAATTCGTATGAATGCTTCGAATGTTTTGCATTAGAATTTTTAGTGTTTTGGGTATTTAAATAACTTTGAACTTCACGGGGATCGCATAGGAAGGAGGATGCAACAGTGACGTTGTCAATGTTGCGAATTAGTTGGTTACTGTTTGAATCGAATTTTGTTTTTAGTTACGGTGATAATTATACTGCCTTCACAGCGTAATGGCGTGGTAAATGGAATATTATTAAGGGGAGGTATTACTTGTGATAGCACATGTAGGTGGTTGGACTTTATTACTATTATTGTTAAATACAAAATGGTGACATAATAAGAATGCAACAAGACTTGAATTGAGTTAAGATTGGGAGTGCTGGATAGCGTTAATATCATGATACGGGGAAGCCATATTGTGTGGTATAGGTGTTGGGAATTAAGTAAACCGTGGTATTTTAGGATTAGGGGTATAGTAATTATTGAAGTATGCAAGTCACTAGTTATGTAATGTGAGCAAGGTAGTGTATCATTACAGAAGCAGGACAGAGAAGTGTGGTACTCTGTTAATACATGCATATAGGCATAGAGATTAGGCATAAAACTATGATGTCCTGTTAATACTAATTCTTTATAAAAACAATAAGTAAAACTTAAACTACTATTAATACTAATGGGATTAAATGCACACAATATGTGAAGCACTAGTTTTTTGGCTGGGCCCCGGAAAGTTGACTCTCGGAAGACACGACGACCGCCTTGGTGTTGTCCTCTTTCCTTAGTAGGACTCGCCCGCCAGAGGTCCAGCAATACTTGTAGTTACCAGTTTTTGCATACTCGCGGGCCAGGTAGAAAATCCGCCGTGCTTGTGCCGTCAGGTGCTCGCCGATGTAGATTGGGTGCTGCGTACCTCCCACAATGGTTGAGTTGAGTCTATTGTTGGGGTTGCGCTTGTTATATTCCTTGAAAGCCTGCAGGACCTTGGTTTTCAAAATCATCGAGTTAAGTCTGCAGATAATAGTAGTGTTGTCCGTCTTGGAGGGCAGACGGTAAATATCGTAAATGTCCGATGTAGACATATTAATCGAGAGCTCGTTGAAAATGCGTGTAGTAACGGTAAGCATGTCGTCTAGCGATGGATTATTATTCGAGAGTCTAATATTACGTAATTCTAATGTGTTTGATCGGGAGCGTCGGTCCATATCTTCAGTGATGGTTTCCAACTTAGCTATATGCTCGAGAGTTGCGTGTGACTGAGCTTGCTGTCCGCTGAGCTGTTGGAGAACTTCGTCATATTTTATGGATAAAAACTCAATTGATTTTTCCAATTCGCTATGCGACGCAAGTATTTCTGAGTTTTGCCGCATGAGGTCCTGCATAGAAGTATTTATTTGTGATAATTTAGAATCAGATTCCTGACGCCATTCGGTTATGATATTAATGAATTTGACAATTTTGGACTCATCAGAGGTTTGCCCGCCGCATTCACATCTTTTCCTTTTCAATCGCTGGGTTATATTACTATCCTTCATTGGAGAAGTGATTTCCTTTGTAGATTCAAATTAGGAGTTGAACCATAATGGGACTCCAATTTCGAAGGACTGCGAATCATTCTGAATATTATAATATAGAAAGTGTGCAGTATGAATTCAAGTCTAGATTGTTTGTTATTGTAAAATTCTATAGATAAGAACAGCACGTAGCTATAACCCGCTATTCAAAACTTCAATGAGAGAATTGTAAAATGCAAGCGGAAATTAAATATTCACCATTGGGTCATTAGTTTGACACGCCCAAGATTAGCTTGCTTATGCGCAGGTGGGTGTTACCGGAGATAAGCCAATAAAGTTCTTCCGCACGACGTAATAAATCAATGAGAGCGCGAAAAATAGATATATCTCACTCACTTGATGCCGTCCTTGTTATGCACACAGTCGGGTAGCGGAAATATCCTTACACTTCTGCAGGCCAACTCTTGACTTTGATTCGATCTTGATATTCGATCTCGATTCGATCTCGACAAAATCTGATATTGATCACAAAACGGTACTCTTGAGCCGAATCGAATCGAAATCGAGATCGAGTTGAAATCAACCTAAAATGGCGATCCGTTAACCATTTCCGGGTGATGACGTAATCTACATCGAATGAAAGGTTCTTTATAGTGACACTACTATTTAAAATTTTAAATTTACAATGACTACTTTTCTTCCAAAAACACATATATTTTGAAAAGTTTCTGTAAATACAAGCTTTTTTACATCAAATAAGGGCACAATAACTAGTGAAACGTTACTAATTTTTGATCAAACTAAAGAATTTTGTTGGATTAATAAATACCTTTGCACAATTTTTAAAAAAGAACTTTGACAGTGACATTACATAGAGAAAGGGGCGCGCGTTTATAAAAAATTTTAGTAAAAACAGAAAACTTTCAAGTGCTTGGAATGTTTGAAAAAATGTTTAAGTGGTTTTGTGGTGCCTTTTCAACAGAATTTATCTTATTTATTGATATGGGTTTTAAAAGTAAGTCAAAGAGTGAGCCTCGTTTGTTCACACGTCTAATATTTTTACTTCATCTGTTATATTTCCTTTAATACGCTATCAAAACTTTTTGAACATGAGTCAAAATGCAAGGCCTACATATCCCCAGTTGGAAGCTTTGGTGAATTTTTTGGAGGAAAATCCAGGAATAGCTAAAGGTCATCTGCGTTCCGCTCAAGCAAAGTGGGAGACTAAAAGAAAATGGGAAGAAATTACCATTACGCTAAATGCTATGGGAGGGACGCAAAAAGATGCCAAAGGTTGGACAAAGGTAAGATGTTTAATGCATGATATATAAATAATTAAATATTGCTAGTAGTTTCATTGTGAAGATAATGTTGATGCATTTTTCTATGGATATTTACAAGTTTCTTTATTCAATCATAAATGTTTTATTAAAAAAGTATCAATATGCAGGGTATTATACTACTTTTTGCAAAGTATGTGCATAATGTTAATGGTTATTTATTCGTTTTCAGTTTTGGACTGACAAAAAATATGCCCTAAAGAAAGTTTTAGGGCAGCGGAATGCTGATGCCAACCGAACCGGAGGTGGTAGACCTGCCAACTTACCTCCACTCACATGTATAGAGGAGAGAATGGTTGCTATTCTTGGTGGCAGGGGTTTTGCAGAAGGGGACTCTCAGTTCAGTGTTCCAATACTACCATCTCAGGTGATAATTTTTATTAAAGAATAAATTAAAATAGCAAAGAGAGATCGCATAAAATTTTGCATTTAAAATATTTTCTTAGTTATTCCACAATCCTTTGCCCCTCAGTGCTAAATTGATCAAAGAACTTATTGGTACATGCAGATTATAACCATGGAGTTGATAAATTTGTTTTTCTATTGTTAAACTAATTCTGAATTATTGTAATTAGGACCAACCATCAACCAGCCAGCCATTGCCAGCCAGTGTAACATCAACACCACTAGGACAACAGGAAGATTCTATCGTCTTACCTCTACCGGGAAGTCCAGCCCACTCTCCACTTTTAGCCTCTATGCAATCTAGTAAGTTTGTCTTTCTATTTTATGCAACGGGAGTACAAACTTTGGATTTCTTCCCCTTTTTCAACTAGACGAAATCTATATAATTATATATATATAATATGATAATATGAAATTAATTACCTAAAGATTTATGTTATGTTAGTTAATAAATAAAGTTTACCAATATTATGTTTTAATTTTACAGCCCCGAGAAGAAGCCCTCGAATTCGAGCCTGGTTGAGTCGTCAAGCTGCCAGAACAACAGTAGACCGACATAGTCGATCTCAACTTCAAATTGAAAGAGATCGCCTTGTTTCCATTGAAGAGAAGCGGGTGGAGGCAGAGCTTCTTCAGGCTAGAGCGTTGCAAGAGAATATGTCTGGACTTGCTGCAGCTTGCAATAATATAGCTGAAGCCATATCAATATTTGGGGAAAGACTGGTCAATGTTGTAGAATCTTTTATGCAATCACATTAAAGTTTCTACAATAAAACGAAGTAGTTTTTGGATTTATGGATATGGATGGTATTGCTGTTTATTTGTTGTTTTTCTTTCTTATTCCATGTTATAACTAGTAGATTGCATTAGTATTATTTGACAAATACAAATGTTATCAGAAATACTTTGTAATGTGAACCATATTTTTAAGTGTTACAATTATTTTTACTGAATGATTTTTGCAATTAAATTAATAGCATAGAGTAGTAGTAGTATAAATGTATAAAATAAAACAATATTAATATGATATATCTTTATTAATTTGTTCGTCTCCTCGTCCACAACGTATTAACTATGCGTTGCCGGGCTTCAACTCCTCTGCGCAGTTCCAGCGTGGCTCCAGGGCTGTGCGCATGCGCGGCGGCGCTTGGCGCGGGCTCCGACGATGGCTGCTGCGCGGTGCCGGACGACAGCAAGGGGTTAACTTCGCTGGGGGAGGGGATGCGTGCTGTGTTACACATATTATGTAGCACACAACATGCGTTTATTATTTTTGAAACCATGTCTGGTTTATAATGAAGCACCCTATGCTTCAGCAAACACCGCCAGCGTGCCTTTAATAACCCTATTGTTCGTTCCACTCTGTTACGAGCTGAACAGTGTATTTCTGTATAGTATTCCTCTGAAGAACCAGCTGCAGCATTGACAATTGGTGTCATCATGTACTCTCTTTGTGCATACCCTGAGTCACCTGCAAATATTAACAAGATGTCATTATTTAAGTTCAGCTTAGTACTTAGACTGGGCACTAACGCTTAACAGCTGAGGAAGCATCTAGGAAAATATTCTAATAAAAATTTTCCAATCATAGAAATAAAAAATGTAAATAAATAATAAAAATAAACACTTACCTAACAAACACACTGTCTCCCCTTGGTTCACTAAATAAATTAGGTGATTTTTGATCGCATGTTGGTTTAAGATGTGTGAATCATGGGTAGCACCACCAAAACACGCATCTACACTTATAATATTTAGATCAAAATCACATATCTGAAACAATTAAAAAATTAATATATCTTTTAACAGTGGCAACCTATACATTCACAAATTACTTCATTTGGTAAGGTATAGTTAATTTAAATGATCTTACAATTTGCACATTTCTGGAATGGTAGTGTTTTCGGTTGAAATACCAATCCTCATTCTCTGACGGTCTTACCATGGCCACATGTGTTCCATCTACGCAACCAATAACACCCGGTATTCCATATTTTTCATAGAATCTAAAATTTAAAAAAAAAATTTAAGAAATGTAATACAGTGGAATCCGGTTATAACGACGGTCAAGGGACCAGTGATATTACGTCGTAATAACCGGAAGTCGTACTAAACAATCATTTTTTTTTTTAATAATCATATACAAAATTTATGTACATACGTATTAATACGTATTAAGGTGACTAACAGACAAAAAAAAAAACATTGAATTAAAAATATTTATTTATTTCACATATAATAATATGCATACCTATATATACGGTACAGAAGTGTACTAAGAAGGAAAAGAAATGAGATTAATCAATAAGTAATTTAAAACAACGCAACACCTACTGCAAAAAGTCGGTAATTTTTGATTGTTTTTGTTTTTTATTTTTATAGTAAGAAGTACGGACTGCATTATGCAATTGAGACAGATGAAACTTTTTTCTTCAATAGAGAAACTTTTTCGCTAAGCCATTGTAGTACGCGCACTCACTTGTCACCCGCAAATTAGGAAATGTAACATAAACAAAACAGACAGTCCGCGATGCATGGGCTAGGTAGGTGCGCGGGGCGGGGATAGCTTCTATTATGTACCTATAACTTAGATTTGTTTGTAAACACGTCGACGCACGTCGTTATAACCGGACAATGTGCGTTGAATTCCGTCGTTAAAAGCGGTCGGTCGTTATAAGCGGAGTCGTAATAAACGAATGTACTTTCATAGTGGCTCGATACGAAACCAAACATATGTCTATAGTTGCGTCGCTAAAAACGGTTGGTTGTTATATGCGAAGTCGTACTAAACGGATTCTACTGTATTATGTACTTATTATAAAATGTATGTTTCCTACATACATTTTCCTATAAGAAAATTTTATTGTAACTACTTACTTCATCTTTATAGCATTCCGTTCATTAAAATTAGTAGGGAACTTTATATATTTTTGTAGAATTACTATTTGGTTGAACGCATCGGTCACCTCTTTGATACACCTTGAGACTGACTGCTGTGACATTGCAGTACCATAGTTCCTTCCTACGATACGTTGTTAACTACCTGTTGCATAAAAAGAGAGAGCAACCAATATCTAAAACAAGAAGAAAATTTAAAGATTTAGGTTAGTTTAGATTTTAGAACTAGAACTAATAAACTATAAAGAATCAAAAACTTGCCTTAAATTTTATGGGAATATCACTTCTGCGAGAAGGTGCCTTTAAGTATGGGGAAAGCACCTCCACAAGCTCCAAAAAAATTTCTTTTGTTATGCGATAGTTTGCCACAAATTCTTCATCGCCAATTTCTATAGCTGCTGCACAATAACGAGCTATTTGCGTTCTTCTTCTTCTTTGGCGTGCGTCAACTCTCTCAGCTTCATCCAATAAATTTAATTGTGCTGCAAGTCGAGCCATCCTGCTATCAATCCACAAAACAAAGTTGTAGACAAAAAATTGCAAATATTTCCCAGCACTTTCACTCACGAAGAAAGATTATTGTATCTCAAAGCATTATTGTTAAAGAAACTTACCTATTTTCTATAATTTAATATTTAAAACACACTTTTGATTTCAAAAAAGTAGCGTCTTGTGAATCGAGTGATTTGACGTATGTTTTCGATTTAAACATGAGCATAACTCGATCTCGATAGTGTCGAGAGTAAGGACATAACGGCGGTTTTCGATTTCAAGTAGTTCACTATTCGACCACAACTCGATTGGCGCTTCAGTCGTTTTCCAGAGTACCAAATTACTGATTCTCGATGTCAACTCGATTTTGATCGTAACTCGACCGCGTCAAGAGTAACCCTGCTGTGCGCCTGGTGATTCGTTTCACTTTTCTTTACGAATTTTTGATTTAAAATATTTAAAAAAATAATTTGTGAGTGATTATTGTGAACACGTCTAAGCCGCTAGACATCCGAGAGGGGAGAGGGGGGTCGTTTGTAGCTGTCCTCGAACATTTTCTTGCATGATGAAGCCTGAACTGCCTGTAGTCTTTGTTTCGTGACTCCTGAGCGTCTTCTGAAAGTTGTCCAATAGGCAAAACTGAGAAATGTCGTATAATACTTTCACCATGAATTAACACCTTGTGCACCGAAGATGGCATATAATACCATTTATATTTATTAACATAAGCTGTGCTGTATCAATGTGACGTGATGTATGACGGCCTCTGTGGCGCAGCGGTAATACGCTTGTCTGTGACACCGGGGGTTCCGGGTTCGAATCCCGGCCAGGGCATGATGAGAAAAGAACTTTTTCTGATTGGCCTGGGTCTTGGATGTTTATCTATATAAGTATTTATTATAAAATATAGTATCGTTGAGTTAGTATCTCGAACTTACTTCGAGGCTAACTCAATCTGTGTAATTTGTCCCGTATATATTTATTTATTTATTTATTTATCAAATGCATATTGACCAAATTTCGTGGTATCAATACCTCTACCGCTTGACATAACCTGAAGTATTATATATGTACAATCGTTTAATTAATTCCTCATCTATACCAGTGATTTCTGATGAACATTGGTAATTTTGAAAAAATCTCCTGGCCGTATTACCATCATTAGTGTTGCCAGTAATTTGCTTTGGTTTATCTATATTTAATCGAAGTTCTTCTCTGAACCTTCTTTGTACATAAGCCTTCTTTTCCTTTTTTAAATTTTTGTTCTCTGTAGTTGTGGCAGACCATTTTGCAAATCCTAAATTGTAAGATAAATGTAAAATAAGTTCCATAAATCTGATCCAACAATGCAAAGTTGAAAGTCCATATTGATAAGAAGCTTCGTCGACAGGTTTGTTTTGAACTTTTTCTAAATTGTTCATCTCTGTTGGTCTTGCACCGCAAATGGTACATACAGCACTCGATGAAGTTTCTGATAAAACCTGAGCCACTTTACCGTCAATCATAGTTAAAAATAACGTGTGTTTTATTTCAATACCTTCTCCATTAAGATTAATTAGGGAAGGACTTAGAGCTGAAATTTGAGCATTAATTTCGTCGACTACTTGTTTCGTCTTCTCTGGAGTCTCTTTTGAAAATTCTATCAAAATAGGTCGGCAAAATCTGACTGATGATGGAGCAGGATTACACCACAAAACTTCATTAGTATTGGTATCAATAAGTCTCAGGGGCACAAGGGATGATATAAATAAATTAGAGTCTGAAATCAACTCGCTCTCTTCAGGCAGGACTTGTTTGTATTCGCTTTGTGCACTTGATCCATCACAGCCCCATTTGGAATGTAATGTTAAGTGAGTTGAACCATCTTTATAAACATCACTAATTTTTAAAAGCCTAGCTGAAGTGTGATCTAAAAGATCTTGCAATTTGATGTTTGCTTTGATGTTTGTTATTTCAATGCTCGATTCTAGCGGATAGCACATCCGTTTAGCTTCACGAATCAACTTGTATGAAGGAAATAATAAGCAGTTTTTTATGATCAAACAATTCCTCATATTTTCATACTGTGATTTACTCAGATGTAATTCTATGAAGATGCTGAGAGCTTCTTCTTTTGAATAAGCAGTTACCTGTTCGTTAAGAAGACTCTTGCGTATTTCACTCTTCTTTTCTGCCGGCAACATTCGTAAAACTTCAACAATGAAGGCTACTAATCTTCTACTTCGCCTTGAGACCTTAAGCCTTGTATGTATGAGTTCAATATAAAATCGAGCCCACATGTATCAAGCAATTCCTTGTTTTTACGTTTCTTTGTACTTTCTGAACAATCTTCATACGTTTTAGAAGGTCTTCCCCTTTTTCCTGCTGATGACGAAGGTTCCGATTGGCATGTAGGATCTTCTAGCTTCATAGTAAATTTACCATCCAGCCAACTGCTGTTTTGACTTAAAAACTGATCTTTCTTTCGACCCGCTTTAGTATAGCGTTGTCGAGTTATGAACTAACTGAGTTATGAAAGACTTTTGAATACTGGCAATGATTTTTCCTATGTTTGCTTCTGAAAATTCGGTGAAATTGTTTCGTATATAGTTTGATAAAGAATCAACATAATTTGTATCACTATCAATCAATATGAGACTTAAGTCGCGTCTGGTGCACGAAAATTCACTCATTGTGGAGAGTAAGTATTAACAAACTTTTGCGTATGACAAAAAATAATGACGAACTGTAACGTTTCATGAACAACTCCCTATTTTATACTAAATAATGAAGTAAGACGTGTGCAAAACTATTTGTTAAAAATTTATTTATCATAGCTTTTGCCCGCGGCTTCGCCCGCGCAAATGTATTTTAGATTATAAGGATATGCCATAAAATTGCACCCATTTTTTAATCCCGTATCGTGCGGGACTTTATAAATTTTTATACTATTAAACTCCGAACAAGATCTTTTAACAAAACCTAGAAATTTAAGAGCCTTTTTAACAATGTAATTAATATGTTTCTCGTAAGACATTTCAGAATCATGTATGACTCCTAGGTTTTTGACCTCCTTTACTTGATTCAAATTTTGATTTTTTTAAAGTATAAACATTTAAAACTGGATTAAATTTTCTCGTAAACGAAATGGTTAAGCACTTATCTGCATTAAGATCATGTTTATTAATGCGACAGTACCTATCAAATCTGTTAAGGTCCTCTTGAAGCAGTTGACAATCCGAAACGTCATTAATACTTTTAAATATCTTCATATCGTCGGCGTACATTAAAAATTTAGAGTGAACAAAACATGAGCCAACATCATTAATAAAAATGTTAAAGACTAAAGGTCCCAAAAGGGAACCCTGGGGTACACCTGATGGTACATGTCGCCATTCAGAGGAAAAACCATTAACCGCAACGGCCTGTGACCGATTTTCTATATAGGATACGAACCAACGATAAAGATTGCCATGAATTCCTGCAAGGTAAAGTTTTTGTAATAGAATGTCATGGTGTATGCGGTCAAATGCCTTACTATAGTCAGTAAATACAGCATCTACTTAACCTCCGGCGTCCATATTGTGTGTAACAAAGTCTGTAAAAGTCAAAAGATTAGTAGTAGTTGATCGCTTCTTTAAAAAACCATGTTGCTCTTCCATGAATGTGTTGAAAAGTGCATGATAAACATCCGCATGAACCAATTTTTCAAGAACTTTTACAAATATGCATAATTTGGATATCGGTCTATAATTCTTTATATCATTTTTATTACCACTCTTGTGCACAGGTGTGATAAATGCACTTTTCCATTTTGACAACACCTTCATTAATTGATCGCTGGAAGAGAATGCACAACGGGCGAACTAGACCACCCGCACATCCAATTATAAGCCTTACGTCAATCCCGTCAGGTCCAGCACCCTTGAATTTATCGAGATCTTTTAAAAGTATCAGAACAAGATCATAATTTATTTTTACGTCGCTAATAGTTGAGGAACTTGACTCATCCGAGCCAGTGTGCAAAGCATGAGCATTAGGTACGGAATTATCAAGGAAATTGGACTGAAAGTAAGTAGCAGTAGATGTTTATTGGGAATTCTGGGACACTTTTGTGTCCCAGAATTCCCAATAAACAAAATTCGATTCATTCTAAACACAAAACATTAGTCGAATGCACTCACCTGACTCCATTATAAAATTGATAAGAATCACCCGCGAGCTCGTGGAAAGATCACACACTTCCTAATTCCTAACTGATGATCGGTTGAAAGCACCGTGGTAAGTAACTTTCTGCGAGCCCGTGGTAAGATCACGCACCGACCACACTTCCTAATTCCTAACTGATGATCGGTTGAAAGCACCATGGTAAGTAACTTTCTGCGAGCCCGTGGTAAGATCACGCACCGACCATACTTCCTAATTCCTAACTGATGATTGGCTGGAAGAAACCGTGGTAAGTAAACTTCCTGCGAGCCCATGGTAAGATCACGCACCAACCACACTTCCTAATTCCTAACTGATGATTGGCTGGAAGAAACCGTGGTAAGTAAACTTTCTGCGAGCCCATGGTAGGATCATGCACCAACCACACTTCCTTATTCACTTTGGTTAACAATAATAGCAGAAACTTTAAATTATAAATAAACAGACCGACATTATAATCTTAATAAATTATCACACACAACACAACATCACAACTTAGTTCTTAGCAACAAAATGGTCTAATGTACGAACGAGTGAAATACGCAAAGTAAGCAGATACACAGTAATTAAGGGTGTTTACACACTTACTGAGTAAACACTTTTATATCAATTGTAATTTGTTTGAAAGACAAAACCACTTTCAAGTATGTACTCATAGGTATATGTACTAGAATTTGGGCTACATTCCAGCTTTCTTATGGTTACGTACTATTGCTATATTAAGCACCGTGTTAGTTAAGTCTACGTAATCAATATTATTATTAGAGAATAACATGAATCCCCATTGAAACTTGTAGATGTAATTGGACAACCGCTACCTACTTAAAGATTTCATAGGTATGTATGTAACACAGAATATCAATACCATACTTTGAGTTTGTAAGTAAATTAAGTGTGTAGTCGTCCTAATAACAATATGCAAACATGCAAATGCAATATAATAAAAATTATGTCTAAGCATTAGCGGATGTGCTTTGTAGAATGACGATGATCGAATATCAAAGTAAGTTTTGTAACAAAATACATAATTTGTTTATACCGATCTCTCATCCGCCGTGTGGTTCCTGGCACCAATGAAAAATAGGACCTCTCCATCTCTTTCCCATGGATGTCGCAAGAGGCGAGTAAGAAATAGGCTTCAGCGTGGTCTGTCAGCCTTTCAAGGTTGTTGGCTCTGTCTACCCCGTCAGGAATGTAGACGTGATTACATGGATGGATGGACTATTTCTCATTAGAGCGTGTTCCTGGTTGCATCCTCAAGGGTATGGCTTGGGAGCCCGGGGTCCGCTACATTTTGTTTATACCAATATTAAATGTTTCTCAAAGCTTTCAACGCATACATTTTACATTAAAACCTTGTTCATGAATTTCTTAATTTTAATCTAATTAATATTGATTTTGAATGGGAAAAAAAATCATTATAAATCCTATGTCTCCATCGTTCTCATAAATTATATTTTGAAAAAATTGTGGGCTCTGTCTACCCCAAAAGAGATATGGGCGTGATTATACATAATTATGTATGTATATCCTATATAAATCGGTTGAATAGTTTATGCGATAAAAATATTTTCTATGATGACTTGCTTTAGGAAAGAATTAGGCTAATAAAGTTTGAAGTCTTTTATATTATGAGCTATCAACTTGCTACTATTTGAATCTCTATTCTATCATAACCCTTACAGTTAATGTGACCTTTCAGTCTTTTTAAATCTGTTAGCTCTGTCTACCCCTGATTAATGGTTACTAACATAGTTTACCCATTAATCACCTCTTACAATGCCCGCAGGCAGATATTGGGTGGTGTTTTTCTACTCTGTCAGCACCACACGATTCCTGATATTTTAATATTATTCTTGTACAGCAAATTATGTAGTCATTGTATTCGAATGCAATGATGACCCTCGTGACATAGTGGTTAACAAGTCTGCCCGTAACTTGAGGTCTCGGGTTCGATCACAACTGAATTAAGATATACTTACATTTTTTTTACATTTAAGTATCTGGATCTGGGATTTATATATTCTGCTTACATTATGATTCGATTTTATCTTCAAACCAAATGTTGGAGATAAGTATTTTTAAAATAAATTGATAGTTGACAATATTATCATCTTTACTTAGTACTCAAATTATAAAAATTAAAATATTAATACATGTATCGGTTTGAACTACGTATTTTTTTTTAAATATAAACCTAACTTTTTTATCAAGTATTAAAAAAAATATATACCTTCACCGTTAGTTGTTAAGGTTCACATTAGTCTAAGATATTGATTATCAATAATTAAATTCAGAATCAACCTACGCTTGACCAATTTTTTTGATGAGCAAGTGATATTTTCTGTTTAAATAGTCGGGCAATGAAGAAAATTAAATTATTATTTGTGAGTGCTCCGGAACCGCTGCGCCAAAAGAACTGCTGTATAAATACTGCATATTTTTCATAAATTTGAAAAATGTTAGTAAGTATTAAATATGTATTTTCATCTTTGGTGAAATTTACATTTTTATTTTTCAGGTACTTAAGAATGTATCAAATCTTAAAATTTTAATATCTTTTACAGGTCTGACTCAGAATTCGAAGCCTCGTCAGTGTTATCTGCTGTAGCTCCCCCAAAGAAAGCGAGCAAGAAAACGAGCCAGCGCAAAACCGTTGCTGCGAAGCAGACCCGAGACATATCGCCTTATCCAGAAATTGTTCGTAGCTTGGCTGCTGGATCGAAGCGCAAAGCTACGTCACCACCACCTGATTTTACCTCAACGAACAGGTAAATAATATAACTCCTTTCTTTTTTTTTGTCGCAAAAACATCGATTTACATTTTGTTCATCATTACTTTATTAATTTATTTTCTTGTTTAGGAAAAAATGCTTATCTTCATGCAGAACGTATAGAAGCCGGTCAGGGCTTGTTAACTCAACACAATTTTTCCTATGTCTCTTACTTGCAAAAAAATAATTATTAAAATATATTAAAAAAATAAAAATATTTTTTATATTTACAGAACAAAAAAGAACATTTTTAACATCCTCCAAGCAGAGGAAGCCGGTTGCAGCAAACCAAGGAATCGCGGTGGAGAAGTAACGTCAAGTTTCTCCAGCAAAGTTTCGACGGGGACCTCTCGACGTGCTTTGAAGACCGAGGGTGATTATTTTGTGGATCTTAAGGTCTACAAAACACAGGATTACGTGAACAACCCTGCTGATGCTCGTTATAAAAAGGCTCTTATAACGGTGAAGCTACAGTGTGATGAATCCACAAAGTCTTGGGAATCACTACAAGCCTTCCTAGGACGAGCTTGGAGTCTATTTGAGGAGGTAGAACCCGTGTTCTATAGTCACAAGGTTAATTTTAAGTAAAAAAATAAGATTCCTTCCTTCGGCATAAATTACCTATTACTTTTGTGTTAATTTTCGTCTTAAATGTTTTCAATGTAAGTAGTGTAATAAGTAATAAATCATTAATTATTCCTTTATTTTGGATTCAAGTTTCATCAAAAAATCCTTTAACATGCCTTTCTGTACTGTGTGTAACTCATCTATACACAATAAATCATGGGTTGGTCATTTGAGAAGCAATTTACATAAAAAGAATAATCATACTATAAAATATGATGATGGTATAGAAATGGTCAGCACTGCATTTCGAAATCGTATTTTAACTTATAAGATAATAGCGAATACTGAATCTCAATCATCCTCTTTAGATGTATTTTTTAATGAAATTCATGATAAGTTAAAATCGCTTTTAGATAAATACCTGGGACAACACACGTGTGTGAAAGTGAATTTTGAATTATTTGGTACATTCGTACAATTCAAAGATAACTCGCAATCAGTTAAGTCATTTATTACCAAAAACAAAATATTATATTTTGATTATGATTTCAACAAATTGTATTTAGAGACAGTTTTGAAATTTAAAAATAGTATTGAGGAATTCGAACATCGCGACAGTGGGTGGTCATTTTTAAACATTTTATATATGGAGGTCAATCTTAATAAATACCAACCTCTAGCCGGTTCCAGTTTTATAAGTTTACCTAAATCAATTTAATCTAAAAAAGCATGTTTAAATATTATGAATAAGGATCAGTATTGCTTTTTATGGTGCGTGACAGCAGCTTTATATCCAACCAAGAAACGGCCTAACCGAATATCCACATTTTTACGATCTTTTTGATACAAGCGGTATGTCATTTCCTGTTACTTTTCATGACATAAAAATTTTTGAAAAAAATAACTCAAATATTAAGTTTATCATATATGGTTTAAAAATAACAAATCTATTGTAGGCCCTTTATACAAATCAGAAATGGATAGGAACAGAAATTTCAAAATTATACATTTACTCTTTTTAGAAAATAAAAATTCCTCTCATTATTGTTTAATAAAAGACTGTTCTAGACTTTTTAGAAGTCAAATCACATCACATCACGGTAAGGTTTATTTTTATGATTTTTGTTTACTAAATTTGGGAACTTTAGAAGAAGTTGACACTCATCCATGTGGAGGTGTAGTGACCGTTTTGCCTGACAACGGGTCACTGATACAATTTAAAAATTATGAGCGTAAACAAAATATGCCCTTTTGTATTTATGCTGATTTTGAATCAATGCTCCAAACTAACGCTGACATAAGCTGCTCTTCTAATAACACTATGACTTTGAACAAACACATACCTATAGCGTTTGCATACCATATTGTTTGTTGTGACAATACTGACTATAATAGTTACGTATCATACCGCGGCCCAGACTGTGCAAGAAGGTTTGTAGAGTCTATTATCAAAGACGTAAAGAAAATATATGATATAGTTAACGAACCAGTCCCAATGATATTTACTGATGATGATGAAACGGAGTTTATCAAAGCAACTCGCTGCCATATTTGTAACAACTTTGTATTTTCGGACCGGGTACGCGACCATTGTCATGTTACCGGTCGCTACAGAGGACCTGCCCACCCACAATGCAATTTGCAATTTAAACGTTTGTACCCATCTTTTTCCACAACCTAGCCGGTTATGACTGTCACTTATTCATTAAAGCTTTGGCTGAAGTTCCTGGTGACATAAAAATTATACCCAAAACTAAAAAAAACTATGTTTCATTCACCAAATTTGTACCGGTTTCAAATGATCAGTTTTATCAGCTTCGTTTTGTTGATTCATTTAAATTTCTAGCTACAAGTTTAAGTAAATTATCAGACACTTTAGAACCAGATGACTTTAAATACCTTAAAAATTTTTACCCCTGTGATGAGAAATTTCAGTTACTTACTCGTAAAGGTGTATATCCGTACGATTACATGAGCTCATGGGAACGTTATCAAGAAAGTCAACTTCCACCAAAAGAATTATTTTACAGTTCGCTGAATGACGAACATATCTCCGATGAGGATTACAGGCATGCGAATTTACTTTGGTCAAACTTTAAAATTTCTGACCTAGGTTCATATACGGATCTCTATTTGAAAACTGATGTGCTATTACTATCAGATATTTTTGAAAATTTTCGTCGGACTTGCAAACAGCATTATCAGTTGGATCCAGCATTTTATTTGACCGCACCTAGTCTATCTTTTGATGCAATGTTGCTTAAAACAGGCGTTCAGTTAGAGCTTATCAATGATTTATCTATGATTCGAATGTTACAACAGGGCATTCGCGGCGGTGTGTGCCTATGTTCCCATAGACATGCTAAAGCAAATAATTCTTTCTTACCTGATTACAAACCCTTAGAGCCTACATCGTATATTACTTATATCGACTGCAACAATTTATATGGGTTCAGTATGTGTCAATATTTACCATTATCCAATTTTAGGTTTCTTAATCAAAATGAAATCAATACATTGGATATAATTCAAGTAGAAAATGATGCTGACTATGGGTTTATACTAGAGGTAGACCTAGTTTATCCTAAGCACTTGCATAATTTACATAATGATTTACCATTTTGTCCAGAAAAATGCATTCCACCTGGTGGTAAAAATCACAAACTCATTCCGAATTTATATGATAAATTTTATTATGTATGTAATTCATTACATTCATTTAAAAACTTGTTTAAAACATGGACTGATTTTGAAAAAAATACATAGGGTAATAACATTTAGACAAAGACCGTATTTAAAACAATATATTGATTTGAATACTACTTTAAGACAAAAAAGTTCATCCGCTTTTGAACAAGATTTTTTTAAACTGTTGAACAACAGCGTTTTTGGAAAAACTTTAGAAAACAATGAGAAGCGAGTTAATGTGCACCTGGTTAATCAGTGGGATGATAATGAAAATCTTACTAAAAAAAGAAATTGTGCTCAAAAACTTATCGCACGTCCAAATTTCCACAGTGCAACAGTTTTTTCTGATAATTTAGTAGCTGTTCAATTAAACCCTGAAGAAATTATTTTGAACAAACCCATTTACATTGGTTTTACTGTTTTAGAACTTTCTAAAAGTCATATGTATGATTTTCATTACTCAGTTATACAACCCCATTACAAAAGTCATGTTAAGATGTGTTACACTGATACAGATAGTTTTATATATCATATAAAAACAAATAATTTTTATTATGATTTAAAAAAATACTTTTTACATTATTTTGATACTAGTAATTGTGAAAGTAATGAATATAGTTTACCAATTCAAAATAAAAAAGTTCCTGGTCTATTTAAACTTGAAATGGGGACTAAAGTTATAACCGAATTTGTTGGACTTCGATCGAAGTTATGTTGTATTAAAACCACCAATAGCACAATAAAAAAAGAAATTAAGAGAAACATTGTGCGTGATTTTAATGTATCGGATTATGAAAAATCTCTGCATGAAGGTAACGTAATTCGTAAAACAAATATTTTATTTAAATCAATTAAACATGAATTATTTACATGTGCCGTAAATAAAATTGCTTTATCAGCTGATGATGATAAGAGAGCCATTTCAAAGAATAAGATTTCGACTAAAGCATGGGGGCACACAAGTATATTTAATTTTTAACAGGTTTTGAAAATGGATACTTATTTGTTAAATTTAAATGTTTTAAAAAAACATACATATTTGTAACATATTTCATATTTTGTTTATATTCTAAGTCAGAAAATGTCTGTATTGTTTGTAAATATGTAGGAAAAAGAATAAAATGGGTATAATAAAATAATAAATTGTTTTATCAATTCATATTTTAAAATAAAAAGTTTTATAAAGAAAGTAATGACGAAAGAATACTATGAACATGCTCACAAGGGATAAATTACATAAATTGAGCCCTACAGTAAGTTGTAAACTTGAGTCGCAAAATACTAACTCAACAATACTATATTTTGTTGATTCACGTATAGAAAACCATACTCGGGACAAACTGAAAAAAAGATCGGACCCGAGGTCTCCGTGTCTCAGTTCAGCTTGATAACCGCTGAGCCACGGAGCTCGTCAAACCGCTGTGTGGACGAAGCGTTCTGTGCACGTATTCATTGTAATAAATTGTTTGTTTGTTTGTTTGTAAACTCTTTATTGCACATAAAAATAAATATAACAAATTACAAAACAGTTATTGGATTTAGAAGAATATGCACAATGGCGGACTTATCCCCGATGGGATTTCTTCCAGTCAACCAAAATATGAAGGAAAATCCAAAATTTAAAAGGCAGCGCACATAAAAAGCAATGAAGATGCTATATAATAAACAGTACATTTCTACATAATTAAAAATAAACATACATAAATAATATATATATATATAAACTTACATATTTATGAGTACACTCAATTGTTAGATGCATCAGAATACAGTCTTTTGATAAGTGATTTAAAAGAACTAAGGTTAAGAGCAGATCTCGTATCTTGTGGGAGGTTATTCCAAAGCTGAGCGGAACGAACACTAAAAGACAAGCCATAAGTCCGAGAAGAATAAGGAGGAATAAGTAATTTAGGATTATTGTGAGATCGCATGCGACTATCCGTCTCACGGAACGAGAAATTTTTATGAAGATAGTGAGGAAATGAAGGATTAAAAAGGACATTAAACAAGAGAGATAGTGTGTGAACATTACGTCTAAGGCGAATTGGGAGCCAATTCAATTGGCGACGAAACTCAGAAACATGATCAAATTTGCGAAGACCGAAAACAAAGCGTAAGCCCTGGTTCTGTAAACGCTCCAGTTTGTCAAGCAACTCTTCAGTAACATTTAGACAAGCAACATCGGAATAATCAAGAAGAGGAAAGAGAAGTGATTGTACAAGTAAAATTTTAGTGGCGGTGGGTAAAAATTTTTGCATTCGGCGAAGTGAATGTAACGACACATACATCTTACGGCTGATTTCATTGATATAGGGACTCCACGAGAGAGTTTGGTCCATGATGACACCCAGATTAGTCACTTTGGAAGATAAAGGAATAATATTGTTATCCAGAACCAAACTAGGAACCATCATATTTGCAAATCTTGAAATATAATGTGGGCTACCTATAACAATAGCCTGAGACTTGGCAGCGTTAACCAAAAGACCAAAACGGCTTGACCAATCTGCAATCCTTTCCAAATCCAAATTTATGGTACTAAAAGCATCGTGAATATTATCCAAACTGGCAGACGCATAGATCTGCAAGTCATCGGCATAAAGATGAAAATTAGAGGAAAGAGACGCAGTAATACCATCAATGAAAATCGAGAACAGAACCGGAGAAAGAATGCCACCCTGCGGAACACCAGCCACTAGATCACACCAGTCCGAAAAGCCATCATTCAGTTTTACACGTTGTCGACGTCCAGTTAGATAAGATGAAAACCAACAAAGGGAATTAGAGGAAAAATTTAAAGAACGTAGTATTTCAATCAAGACATCAAAATCAACTGTATTAAAAGCGCTTGTAAAATCTAAAAGGACGAGTACGGTAAGCTGTTTATTATCAATATTTAAACGTATGTCGTCCGTTATCTTCACCAGAGCTGTCGTAGTACTATGGCCACATTTAAAACCCGATTGAAAGGAACTTAACATATTGTAACGTGATAAGTGTGCACTTAACTGTTGATGGATATGATATTCTAAGATTTTCGAAAGTACAGAGAGAATAGAAATAGGACGTAAGTGAGATGGACAAAGAGGTTTTTTTTTAGGAAGAGGAATTATTAGAGCGTGTTTCCAAGCAGTCGGGTAGACACCCGTTGAGATAGAACAGTTTATAATATCTGTAATAAAAGGGGCAATAAATTCTGCAATTGGTTTAATCATATCAAGAGATATAGCGTCTTCCCCAACCGCCCTAGACTTTATGGACTTTATTAATTTTATTACGTCGTCAGCGGTAATTTCGTTTATACAAAAAGAGGGGTAATCATAGGCAGGATTAGCAGCTAGACCAGCAAGCGTAGCCTGTTTAAGGACTGATGGAAAATTCCGAGGTGAAGAACAAAAGTGCCTATTCAAATCATTGACGTCCATAACAAAACTCTCGTCAGGCCCACGCTTACCGAAACCCAGACCCCTCAAAAACTTCCATAGTTTACCAGGTGGATAGTTTTCTACATTTGAGTGGATGTAATTTCGCTTAGCCTCCCTACACTTTTTATTACAATGATTGCGAAGATATATAGTAAATAAGCAGAATGACTTTCCACAGACGGGCATTGGCGCAATCTTAACTTGGCTCTGTCTCTTCTGGCCATGCATTTTTTGATTTCGGGTGTGAGCCAAGGAGCTGGGTTATATTTAATACGAACAGGATGAATAGGAGCATGCTTATCAAAGAGCAATAACAAAATTTCATAGAATTTAGAGACTTTCAAATTAACATCTGGAGCAATCAAAAGAGCGTTCCAGTCCGCATTATTAAAATCAGTTAAAAATGACTGTTCATCAATTGCCGTGAAATCACGACGGAATATAAATTTGTGTCTACGCTTAGGAGAACGCAATTTGAAAGACGCATAAATAAGATCATGAGCCGAGAAACACACTGCATTAATTTGCCCATGCGCTGACACAAGATCCGGGGAAGAAGTGATTATTAGATCAAGAAGAGATGGAGGACCATTGTGTGGAAAATGAGTAGCATTAAGAGGAAGGCAATGTAAATCTAAGGAATGAAGAAGAGAAAGGAGAGATCTTGATCTAGAATCATTTTTAATAAGACAGGTATTAAAATCCCCCATTATAATAATATGTTCAAAACGAGTACGGAAATCCGCCAAAAGAAGCTCAAAAGAATCAAAGTAATTTATATGAAGAGATGGGCTATAGTAAACACCTAGAAGAATTTTAATATGAGAAAGAGTAATTTCTAGGAAAAGATGTTCAGGATTTTCGTGAACAGATGGAGATTGAGATAAAATTTGGCATGGTATATCGTCTCGAAGTAAATAGCTACTCCACCACACCTCACCATTCTAGAAACACCATTAGTGACGATTTCGTAAGTCCTATCATTTCTGATAAGTTTGAAACCAGAATGTACCCTACATTGTAGAAGGAAGGGAAGGTTTTAGAAAGGTTTCCGAAATGAGAATAGCGTGAATGGAAGAATTAGAAAAGTTTGATAATAAATCATGGTAATGCTCAGGTAAGCTTTGGGCATTTATATGTATAACATTAAAGTCCTTTGAAAAAGAAGAAAAGGTAATGTTCAAGTTATCACCTAAACATGGTTCAAAATCATTAACACTGTGTAGGCTGTCCGACGAAGGTGAAAGAGAAAAATATTCATCATCAGAACTGTCGCCAAAAACATTAGACATTGAGCGTAACAATAAATAAATAAAATAAACTATTTAAAAATAATATACAAAAATTAATATACAGTATACAAAACCAAATCAAATACCAAAGATTCCATCATCAACTTGCCAGACATATTTAAAAAGAGACAATAAAAAAAAACAAATGTCAACTGCCATAGTGACAGTAAATGTCATTGACAGTAAAGTAACAAAACTCACTGTCAATTATAGCACATGTCATCTCCTTACTGTACTGTGAATGTGAACATAACCAGATGTAGGTACAATTAAAAACATATTGAAAACAAAGATAAATAATGTTGGTGGCATACAAATTACAATAGTACAGTCTTACCTTACAAAGTGAACAGGAAAAACAAATAATTATTCAGCGCACCCAGTTATTTTCTAGTTGTTTTCGCTTGTAGCCGAGCACTATGTGGACGAGGCTTATTACTGGGCGGAACGGCATTAGACGAGGGTTGTATACCACGTACAGGCTCATTACACTTTGCTGCAGCAAGCTCTTCAGTAATGTCATGCAGCTCCGACAACGTAGTGATTTTCCTTCTTGTATTCTTGGCGGTTACAACAACGATCTTCCCATCACTCGTCCAACAGCCATGTACTCCCAATGCCTTACGCGCGTCGACGAATACTGCATGTCGTGTTGCCGTAAGAAACTCAGATATAGTCAAACCGCTACCCTTTAAAAGCTTCTTCGCCGTCCATATTGCCAACCGAGTAGACGAATTCGCACAGCGGATAAAAACTGGTCGAGGCTTATCTGTCTTGGGGATCTTGCCCATACGCCAACATGCATCAAATGAATTGGGAGATACATTGACTTTAATCTTCTCACAACAAATCCTTTGGAGGTCCGCACTAATATCTTCATCCCTGTTCTCATTGAGGCCATGCAACAGAAGAATATTTGCACGCGATCTCATTTCGAAGCCATCAAGCACAGAAAATACCAACTCTAACTGCTGGCTTAGCCTGGATACAGCCTTCCAAATGAAGTCTTTAAAGGAGTGGTACTCACTAGCAAGAACCGCTGTTTCATCCTGGGATCTCTGACTTCCAAGAGCCTCTTCAAAAGAAGACATCTTAGAAGCAAACATGTTCTTCAGTTCGCTCATGTCCTTGCACAGAGTGGAGAGAGAGTCCATAGTGATGATAATAATTATTAAGTCCAAAAGTGATAAATGCCTTTGAAAAATAGTCTGGCAAGATAATAATCAAGGTAAATTATAACATGAAGTAGAAAAAATTGTATTAATAAATTAAAATTATATTATTTATAAATTAAACTAATGGAGCACTTATGAATATGTGTTTACTTTTTGATAGCTACCGCCAAAAAAAAAAGTTATTGATAGACCTTGGTATCTAATTACAACATGAATGAACGTGTTCTAACGTGAACAGTAATTTGAACGACTATGACACAAAACATTTTAGCAAGGACAAAATCGCGCTGCGCATGAATTTTTATTTGAATGCAGTGCGCAAACTGTACGTGACATGTATCACTTTTGTACGATCAAGCGCATAGTTCACACCACAGGACGTTGCTTCCAATAAATTTAAGTATTTAAAAACTAAAACAATGGTATGTTGCTTTATATATTTAATTGTTTCTTATAGATATAAGATTGATTTAATGTTATTCTAAATTTATGTTTTTTTACAGACGCCGCAATACGTAGATGATGTGACTACGAATTCAGATAATGAAACATTTATTCCCGATTCTTTTGAACATGCTCAACGTCTATCAGATGGATTGACTGAGGAATTAATTAAAATACAAGCTTTTCAAAAATCAAAAGCAAAGGCGCGTGAACAGAAGGTACCAAAAAATTTATTTCTTTATTATTAATTTAAATAAGATAAACACTATTTTTCCATGTTAGCCTGGTCGGGGATCAAACCCGTTTTATTAGAATAATTGTTATGTGTATTTTTATTTTTGTTACAGACAACAGGACGCGATATCGCTATCTTTCCAGACAGTGAAACATTAATACCAGAGTCATTTCAATGTCCTCGAGATTCGTTTGGATTCTCCGAAAAACTTTTCAAGATACAGAGTAGTCCCACCGAACAATCAAAATTAAGTACTCATAAACGGAAAATGAAGTTAAAGGGGGGTCGCAATAAGGTAGATTTTTCCAAAAAGATTGTCAAATCACATGTTCCCCATCAATCGTTTGTGATAAAAAGTGCTCCCCACAAAGGTCTTAGACTGATCAAGATTCAAGTGCTTGACTTAGAGTGTAATCAAGTAATAAGTGACTGTCTTCAGGACGATAGGGTCTTATTGAGCTCTCAATATGTGGTAAAAGATGTTGGTGATGAAATTATGGACCAGACTGAAAAAATTATTAGTAATATTTCAAAAAAAATTTGTAACTATAGTTATACCAATTGGTTTTAAAATTATATATAAATGTATATCAATTAATGTAATTTCCTTTATCAGTTTTCATGTCATTGTGTTATTTTTTACAGATTTGTGTTGAAATGAAATGAAATGAAATTTATTTATTAACATTTAGGTTTGCTACAATTGGTTATACAATTGGTCCCACACTAGGCAACATGCCTGTCCTATGGTAACCAATGTTATAGAACATATATATAATGTTAAAAGTAGCCGACAATAAGTTTACAGGAGTTAATAGTTACATGCTATACAAGACATTAATCAAACTTCTAAATTACATAGATATCGTTTGTTTAAAGGAAAAAAGGTGAAAAAAGAAAACAAATATATAAATTACAAGTGAAGATGCTTCGCAGGACCTGACAGTAAATTAGACTGGAGTTTGTAAAAACTGTTCAGTATCAATATAATCCCATTTAATTAGGAGCGATTTAATTTGGTGCTTACATTTAAAAATGCTCGAGCTTCTGATGTTCGTAAGACGCGCTATTTTGTTATATACAAAGTTCGAAATGAACGGGCTAAACCGATGGGCAAACTTAGTATTCACACACGGCAAGTTAACCATGAATATTCGTTTCCTAAGCATATCTTGATAGTTTGGTAGTTTCAAAACTAATTTGTGTTTATTCAGAGCTAACCTTAGAATGAATAGTTTTCGAACGCTTAGTACCTCGGCCTCTTCATATAGAAGGGTTGTAGCGTGACGATATGGCTTTCGAAACATAACTTTTAGTACAGCTCTCTGTGCATTTGCCTAGTTCTTTGCCTGTGTTATTTGCCTAGTATCAATAAACGTAAAATTTAAAAGATATGTGCCTTTATTTTATAGTTTAATTAGGAACCATAACCTAAATAAATTAAAAAAAAAACACAGTATATTTTATTCAGTAAAATATTTTTATTATTCGAAAAATCTTATTATAATTTAAATAAAGAATTAAACACAAAATTGTCTTGACACCACTTTTTTAAACAGAGTGCATTTTTCAAAGCACACCTTTTTTTATGATGAACACAATTTAACACCTGATTATTCTCCTCACAATAATCCTCATATAATTTAAGTAATTTAGGACAACCCTTTTCACCCAGTTCTATAATTTCACAATCGTTTCATAACTCTTGAATCTATACAATCTTCTCATTTCCTTTAATTAAGACATTTTTACTTTTTAAATATGGAATTATAACTCGCCGGAATTCTCGATAATCGATAAACCCTTCATACCAATGTAGTCCCAGATTATTTTCTAACCATCGAACTCGCTTTTTTTCTTCATCAGAAAGAGTTTTAAAAGAATAAGGTGCTTTAACCAAGAAAGTTTGTGTGTATTCCTTAGTTGCAATCGAAAATTCCTTAATAATAAAATTATTTTTCAAATCCTTAAACCCTTGTAAATCTATGATTATTGTATTAGCATTCATGATAACTTCTTAACAATATTGCTCAATGGCTTGTATTCAAATATGCAATCGTTTAGTATCAGACAATATGCAGCCGTTTGATCGGGTATTTATTTATTTATTTATTTACTAATTTATGTACACAGAAAACATCGAGACTGATAAACACAAGAAACAAAATTACAAAGGTTCTGCTTATTTCAAAAGAAATCTCTTCCAGCAGACCCGAGATAGGAAACATAATGGAAAGGGTGACAGGCGTGTACTCCACTCACACAACTAATAATAGACATACATAAACAAATAAGTACATATATAAAATATAATAAAATACATATATAAATACAAAATAATAAACTTACATAAAATATGTACAATATATACCAAATTAGCAAGGCTTGGAAAGGTAATAATTTTTAATTAATTTTTTAAATTGGGACAGGGATTTAGAGTCACGTATCTCGGGAGGCAATGAGTTCCTGTTAGTAATTGAACGCAACCCTTGTTTAGTTCATGTAGCTGCCACTACGTGGCGCCAACTGTCTATGGTACGATAGAAATGGTCTGCCATGTTGTATTCTCTTCCCGCGGTACTTGTAACCGAACTATAGTTGTGTTTGCAATAAACTAAATATTATTTCTAATCAAAGTTGTTATTTACCGAAAAAAACCTTTATGGTAGCAGAGCGTAGTTCTGTAATAAATAACAAAGATAAGAAATACCGATATTCCGCAAGTTTACCGGCAAAACAGTTACCGAGTTCAAGTTGAGGTTAAGAAAAAACGACAAGACATGTGTGAAATTTTTTCAGTATCTTTCAAGATGAGCTCTCATGGTCAAATGTTCAATTTAGAGAAACTCACTGGACGTGAAAACTTTGCTACATGGAAGTTTGCAGCAAAAACTTATTTAGAACATGAAGATTTGTGGCAATGTGTTGAACCGGGTCCCGAGAAAAGTGTGAATGCTACCAAAGACGTCAAGGCCAAGGCTAAGTTGATATTACTTCTGGATCCACAGATATATGTACATGTACAGAACTGCCAAACAGCCAAACAAGTGTGGGATAATCTACTTAAGGCCTTTGATGACCGAGGACTGACCAGAAAAGTTGGTCTCCTAAAAGATTTAGTCAACACATCTCTAGAGTCATGCAGCGGTGTTGAAGACTTTATAAGTAAAATCATGACTACAGCACACAAGCTCAGGAATATTGGCTTTGAAGTAAACGATGAGTGGCTCGGAACCCTCATGCTGGCAGGCCTTCCAGATGTATATGCTCCCATGATCATGGGACTGGAGAGTTCGGGTATTGAAATAAGTGCTGATCTTGTGAAAACAAAACTTCTACAAGAAATAAAGACAACTGATAATAGTGCTGCTTTCTTTACAAACTCAAAGAAGACCAATAACAATCAAAAGCCATCACAATATAAGGGCCCTCGGTGTTTCAAATGTAATAAATATGGGCACTTTGCCAAGTTTTGTAAGAGCGCTGAGAAAACAAATAAAAATGAGCACAAAAGTGAAGAGAGGTCAAGTTTTGTCGCAGCTTTTTCAGCTACAGTAGGAGAAGAGAAAGATAAGTGGTATATTGACTCCGGTGCATCCATGCATATGACAAGCAGAGCTGATTGGATGTACAACGTCACAGCACCATCAGTAAATAGCATCACAGTGGCCAACAGAGAACCACTGCCGGTAAAAGGACTTGGTTGCATAGATATTTACCTGTCACAGGGCAATAAGATACAGGTAAAAAATGTCCTATATGTTCCTGGATTGGCAACCAATCTGCTTTCTGTAAGTACCATAGTTAAATGTGGTCATAAAGTAACATTTAATGACACAGGCTGTGATATACATGATATAAGTGGAAAATATGTGTGTTCTGCTACATTGAAAAACAAGTTGTATGTACTAGAAACCAAAAGTAACTGTGAAACAGCTCACTTAACTTCAGATGGAGAAAATATTAATAGCATTGATTTGTGGCATTTCAGGATGGCTCATTTGCATGTTTCCGCTGTAAGCAAATTACCAGACTGTGCAGATGGTGTGACTCTGACTCCAGCTAGTAGTAATGTCACCAGATGTATCCAATGCTGTGAAGGTAAACAAGCCAGGCTGCCATTTAAAAATACAGGTACCAGGGCAACTCAACCTTTGGAAGTTATTCATTCGGATTTATGTGGGCCAATGGAGAACTTGTCACATGCAGGTATGAAATATTTCATAACTTTTATTGATGACTATACCAGAATGGTGCATGTTTATTTTATGAAAGATAAATTGAATGTTTTGGAAATATTTAAGGATTTTAAGTTAAAAGCAGAAAATAAATTAAGCTATAAAATTAAAACCATTAGAACAGACAATGGTACAGAATATTGCAATGTGCACTTTGAAAAATATTTATCTAACAGTGGTATAACTCATCAAACCTCAACACCCTATACGCCTCAGCATAATGGCATGGCAGAAAGAATGAACCGCACCCTTGTTGAGCGAGCGCGATGCATGTTGTTTTATGCAAATCTAAACAAACGTTTTTGGGCTGAAGCCATAGCTACGGCAGCTTATATTGTTAACAGATCTCCTACCAAATCTTTAGGATATAAGACACCCTATGAAATGTGGACTAGCAAAAAACCCAATCTGTCGCACATGAGAATATTTGGGTCAGAAGCTATGGTACACATACCAAAGGAAAAACGGCATAAATGGGACAAAAAATCAAACCGAATGATATTAGTT
Source organism: Amyelois transitella (assembly GCF_032362555.1). Lineage (NCBI taxonomy): Eukaryota > Metazoa > Arthropoda > Insecta > Lepidoptera > Pyralidae > Amyelois > Amyelois transitella. Next base: position 1,204,021 of record NC_083536.1, read on the forward strand.
GGGTATTGTGAGACTTCCAAAGGATATCGTTTATTTGATCCGAAATCAAGTAAAATACTCATTAGTAGAGATGTAATATTCTTTGAAAAATTACAAAATAAAACACAACAAGCTACCAACATCAATCCACCATTGGATGATCACTCCGAAGAGTCAGCTGTGTCTTCACCATCTCCCAGTAAGTCAGATACATACTCCGGCATTGGGCAGGCTGATGAAGACAACTCTAGTGAATATGAGACTGATGTTGGTGACCTTGATGAGAGTTATCAGCCTCCAAAGAATATATCTCCTCAGCAAATTGGACGTATGAATCTGAGAAATCGTAACAAAGCAGAGAAGCATGTAAGTGAAAGTAATATGTACTGTATGTTTACTGACTTGTCTGACCCACAGTCTGTAGAGGAAGCACTGTCGTCACCACACGCTTCTCAGTGGAGAAAGGCCATGGATGAGGAATATAGCTCACTGATTAAAAACAAGACATGGACCTTGACTGATCTTCCTCCTAGCAAAAGAGCTTTGCCTTCAAAGTGGGTGTTTAAGACCAAGTCAGATCAAGATGGCAATATTGTTCGATACAAGGCGAGGCTAGTCATAAAAGGTTATATTCAGCGTAAAGGAATAGACTACGAAGAAATTTATTCACCTGTAGCAAGGTACACTACTCTGCGTTACTTATTTGCTCTGGCTGCTAGATTTAATTTTGATATTGATCAGATGGATGCCGTATCTGCATTCCTACAAGGGGAAATAGATAAAGAGATATATATGGAACAACCAGAATTATATAATGAAGGTTCCCAAGTATGTTATTTGCACAAATCCATTTATGGACTAAAACAAGCAAGTAGACTTTGGAACATAAAACTCAATAAAGTCTTGCTTGAAATAGGAATGTTACAATGTAAAACAGACCCATGTGTTTATTATAATATGGAAAAGAATACATTCATTGCTGTATGGGTTGATGATCTGATTTTATTTACATCTCAATTGTCCGTGAAAAACAAGATTAAAGAACAATTAAAAATTAACTTCGATATGAAAGATCTTGGGAGTGCCAATAATTGTGTTGGGTTGCACATAATAAGAAAAGGAAATGCAGTTATGTTGAATCAGAAGAAATATATTGAAGAAATTTTAGCTAAATTTGGAATGACTGATTGTAAGCCTGCAAAAACCCCTGTAGAAGTGGGATTAAAGTTCTCTGAAGATGACAGTGTATGTGACAATCCATATCAACAGGCAATAGGATCACTCTTATATGTGGCACAATGTACAAGACCAGACATATCATTTACAGTCAATATGTTAAGTAGATATAATAAAGAACCTAAGACAGGACACTGGATTGCTGTCAAAAGAGTGTTGAGATACTTACAGGGCACCAAAGATTTAATGCTAGTATACACCAAAGATGGTGATGGAACAATTGCAGCATACTGCGACGCTGACTGGGCAAGTGACATGCATGACCGCAAGTCATACACTGGTAATGTTTTTATTTTACAGAATGGTGCTATCTCATGGTGTTCACGCAAGCAGGCAACTGTGGCACTCTCAACAGCTGAGGCAGAGTACATGTCCATGTCCTCTGCCACCCAGGAAGCTCTCTGGCTGCAGCAACTACATGTGGAGCTTGGACAGCAACAGGCCAGCCCGATCATTATTAATTGTGATAATCAAAGTGCAATAAGACTAGCTAATAATGATTGTTATTTGCCAAGAACCAAACATATTGATATTAGGTATCATTTTCTCAGAGACCAAGTTAATAAGTGTAAAGTTAAATTTAATTTTTGTAAAAGTAGTGAAATGGTAGCCGATATTTTAACCAAGGGTACAACTTTAGAAAAGCTCTTGTTTTGTGTAAACGGAATGGGCTTGCGTTCAGGGGTGGATGTTAGTAATTGAACGCAACCCTTGTTTAGTTCATGTAGCTGCCACTACGTGGCGCCAACTGTCTATGGTACGATAGAAATGGTCTGCTATGTTGTATTCTCTTCCCGCGGTACTTGTAACCGAACTATAGTTGTGTTTGCAATAAACTAAATATTATTTCTAATCAAAGTTGTTATTTACCGAAAAAAACCTTTAGTTCCACAATCTAACAGCATGGACAGAGAAGGAGTTGGAGAAAGTGGCCGTACGATGCGTAGGGAATTTAAGCATGGTCCTACGATGAGACCTACATGGAGTATCGACAGGACAAGCAAAGGTGAAGCGGTTGCGCAAATATGAGGGGTAAGCAGGATTATAGAGAATATTGTAAAGAAGGCAAAGTATTCTCATATTTCTACGCAGACGAATAGGCAGCCAGTTTAGTTGCCTGCGAAACTCCGAGACGTGATCATACTTCTTGAGGCCAAAAATGAATCGGATACACAAATTCTGTAGACGTTCCAGTTTATCAAGGAGTTCCTCGGTAGCATCCAAAAAGCACGCGTCAGCATAGTCGAGGAGAGGAAGAATGAGGGATTGACATAAGGAAACTTTAGTTTGGAATGGCAAAAAATTTTGGAGACATTTCATAGTGTGGAAGGAATAGTGTACCTTGCGACTAACCTCGTGAACGTGCTTCGACCAGCTAAGTGTGGAATCAAAAATAACACCGAGGTTCTTCGCAGTTTCCGCAAAAGATATAACCAAACCATCCAGAAGTACTTAATGGGGGTAAGTCACACAGGTCAATACGACTGCGCAAATGCTTACCACCAATGAGCATAGCCTGAGATTTCGATGGATTTATTAATAACCCAAAAGAGCTAGCCCAGCGACTCAGCTTGTATAAGTCATCGTTCATGGAAGCCACAGTTGTCTCAACCTCATCAGCCAAGCAATGCCGATAAAGCTGCAAATCGTCTGCATAGAGATGTATACTAGAAGAAAGAATATTAGAAACAGTATTAATAAACACAGAGAAGAGCAAAGGAGAAAGAACACCACCCTGGGGTACACCAGCACTGAGCTCACGCCAGTCAGAGGAGATCTCTCCGAGGCGAACACACTGCGAGCGACCCCGAAGGTAGGAAGAAAACCAGGTAAGAGCAACAGGTGACACGTTAATAGACCGGAGAATTCCGAGAAGGACATCAAAATCAACAGAGTTGAAGGCACTGCTGAAATCGAGAAGAACAATCAAAGTTAGGGATTTGTTCTCCATAGCCCAGCGGATGTCATCGGTGACATTAAGCAAAGCCGTCACAGTACTATGTCCCGCACGGAAACCTGACTGATAAGGATTAATTATGTTGTTATGATTTAAAAAATAAGATAACTGCCTTTGAACAATCAGCTCAGAAACTTTAGATAAAAAGGGTAAGATAGATATAGGTCTAAGCTGTGAAAGTGATGAAGGATTAGAGACTTTAGGTAAGGGAATGACATGAGCTAGTTTCCAAGACGCAGGGAAATATCCGGAAGTTAGGGAGAAGTTAAATATATGAGTAACAACAGAAAGAATAGCAGGGAGAAGGAGCGTTATCATTTTTGCAGAGATCTGATCATCCCCAGCCGCGTTAGAAGTGACATGAAAAATAAATCTTTCAACTTCATCCTCAGTAACACATGAAAACTCAAAGGCAGGGTAAGGCGGAACAGGAAGTTTGGATAGTTGATTCAATGTGTCAGATTTAGAAGCGGAAGACAGAGCAACAGGCGGAAGAGAAAAATGTCTGTTAATGTCGTTTGGGTCTAAGTTACTGTGATCAAGAACCGAAGATTTACCAATACCCACAGATCTAAGAAACCTCCAGACATCAGCAGGGCTACGACCAACGAGAGAATCATGAAAATACCTTCTTTTAGCATCCCTACACATACGACTGCAGCGATTGCGAAGAACCTTGAAAAGAGAGAGATTGTGTTCAGTCGGATGACGCTTATACCTGCGCTTGGCTTTATCTCTTCGTGCCATAGTTTCTTTAATTTCGCTAGAAAGCCACGGTTCAGGGTTTCGTTTCGCCTTAATACGTCTGAGGGGAGCATGTATATTGTAAATGTTGATTACAGCATTGTTAAAGCATTCCACCTTCGCATCAACATTATCACTGTTATAAATAGGAGACCAGTCAATATTCATAGCCTCTTGATGAAATTTCTCCAAGTTTATACCCTTAAAATTACGACGGAAAATATAATGAGGAACCCTCTTAGGGGGAGAAATACAATAGGATAAATATAGAAGGTCATGATAAGAAAAAGGGGCAGTAAGTTGACCATGGCACGCCACCAAATCGCAGGAAGATACAATTATAAGGTCAAGGAGAGAGGGTTTACGGTTAGGCACGTGGTGGGTAGTCGAAAGAGGTGAAATGTGAAGATTATAGGATGTTAAAAGGTCTTGAAGTCGGTGAGTCCGTAAGTCATTTTTGACGAGGCATGTATTAAGGTCACCCATCAGAATTACATGCTTATAATTAGGGCAAAATTCATTGAGGAGATTGTCAAGGGAATCAAAATAATCAATGCGAAGGCTTGGACTGTAGTAAACTGCTAAAAGTATTTTTGTATGATGAAGATTTATTTCAATAAAAAGGTGTTCAGCAGATTCAGAGTGAGCAGGAGAGGCGCTAAGCAGTTGATAAGGAATATTATCACGTAGATAGATCGCAACACCGCCACATTGCTTACCCACTCTATCATTGCGCAACAGAATAAAACCTGGTATGACGAAGTGAGAAGAAGGGAGAGAAGGCTTAAGAAAGGATTCGGAAATCAACAAGGTGTCAAGATGAGCACAATCAATAGAGGCGATGAGATTAGAATAATGTCCAGGAACACTTTGGGCGTTGATATGTGCGAGATTGAGATTACGAGGGTAAATGGAAAAAAGGGAGGAGAGTTGGTCATGTAGACTGTGACTGTCAGATGCACGCGTGAAGGACTCGTTACCACCCGCGCTGACAAAACTATCAGATGAGGAGCAACTGAAATAGCTGTCATCAAAGTCAATGAGGATATCATCTGCCATGCTAGATAAAATATATAGAAAATAAACAAAAATATATAAAAATAAAATATAAAACAAAAATACTGAAAGCAAAAATAAAATAATAAAAACCCTGACACATTGCGGGCTGCCAAACTCACCAAATGCTCACGGGTATGTTGAAAGAGACTTAACAAAAAATAATAAAAAAAAACACATTCATTGCCACAGTTGAAAAAAAAAAGCCAAGGAAGAAAAAAATAAAAATGACATGTCGGTGAAAAAGCATGTCATTGTCAACTAAACGTCACGGATTATAAACAATGTGGATACAATACTTTCATTAGTGAAACGGTTAAAGTAAAATAAATTACAAAATAAAAATATTTAAAGGTACCGTGCCTGTAGCAATAAAAGTTAAAATTACCTACTACGACGTAAATTGAAAATTCACAAAGGTATTCAAGAACCACTCACATGGAGAAAAAGAAACAAGACAAAATGAAATAAAAAAAAAAATGCAACAAGTAAATAAAGATACAGGGTCCAGTAAAAGAAAACTGATGCACAGGCGAAGTAAATCACTTATGGCGCCGGGTTTTCCTATAGACCTGCTGTGAACTCTCGGTACCGCCGGTGCCAGTCATTCCTGTGGCCGATGGATAATCTTCAATCAGTTTCTTAACCTCCGCCAATGTATCCACTTTGCGTCTTGTCTTATCGGGGAGCAGGACAACAATTCTTCCCTCCACAGACCAGCAGCTTTTGATTCCAAAATGCTTACGAGCGGTGGTGAAGGCCAGATGCCTTGGCCTAGTCAGGAATTCTGACATAGTAATACCAGAACCTTTAAGACCAGTTTTGTTATCCCAAACATGGTGACGGTGCTCCATAGCAGCAAATCTAACGAGCACAGGGCGGGGTTTAGAACCAGGGGAGCCAAGACGGTGGCAGGCTTGCAGCTTGTCCCGTGGGAAGTCTGGTAACTTCAGTTTAACGGAGATGACTCGAAGAACTGAGTCATTAAGATTCTCATTCTTCTCCTCGGGAAGCCCATGAAATAGAAGCACTTTTCTACGCATTACCATCTCATGCCTGTCCTGTGCCAGTGTCAATAGTTCAAACTGAGTTTTTATTCTTGAAATGGCACCCCAGATGACAGACTTAAATTCAGTGTACTCACGGAATAATGTGGCAATATCAGGATCAGGATCAGAAAACTGGACCTGCTGCCAGGTCCAGTTTTCATCCCTTCTAACTTCCTGTCATACTCTGCCATGCGGGAAGTGAAGAATTTCTCAAGGTCTTCCAAATTACTTGAGAGTTGTGCTTCCATTGTGTAAAAATATATGTGAACTTCCAGATGTGAATATAGAAAAAAAATACCAAAGCGAAATGCTAAGGAAATATTATGTAGTGAGAGCAGGTGAGTTTGGCAGTAAGAATATTTAATTATTTAAAGCTATTTTGGATGTTTACTATTTTTAAAAACAAAAACAAATGCAGCTCAAATAAAAGCAACTTTGTGCTCTGCCTACCCACAAAGGAAAAAGTATGTCTTGGTCAGATTCGAATTCAACTCTCACATCAATTGATCCCTTTAACATTTCATGCTGTCGTGAACAGTCTATAACAAATAACGGAGCTATGTCTCTAAATTCTTTTAATCCCATCAACGGCTCCGCTCGGCGACTATGATAAGACTGATGAAATCTTGCGTATTGTTCATATATTAATGAATATCTGTTGTCTGAGAAACTAATATTTAAACCTTCATACGGATAATATGAAGAATTTAGAAATACTCTTACGTCTCGAATATGACAATGGTCGAACTCTGCCATCGACATTGTTGCATTACTTTTACGGTTTGTTTGTAAAGCAATAATAACAAATCTTGGTTTCTCCAACTGTGATGAAGTTTTAATGGACCAAGTATGTTTCTTGGTTTTGGGTAACAATGGGTACTCATACAAATCCCAGTTATGAAACGCTAAGGTTATCGCTCGATCTCTTTCTAAATGTTTAAGTAAATTGATTCTTTCACGGTCCGACACTCGAACATGAGGAACTCGCCAAACTATTTTATTTATAATTATATCTTCGACAATTTCTCCAGAACTTAGTAATAAGGAATTGAGATTTGTATTACTTCTCAATAGTACTAATTCATGTTTACAGTTCATTATGATTTTTTCATAATCTTCTGCAAAACCTAATATTTTATTTAACGGTATATACACAGAAAATCCTCCATCGGAGGTAATGCCTGAAGGAGACCAACCCCAAACTTTTGCGCTTTTGGATTCATTTTCGTTCAATGATAGATAAGATTTTATTGTTGTGGTAATACCTGCATTTTTAATCTTATCTATTTCTATCCCATTTAGTTCATATCTTATATCTTGAAATAGAAATAAATAGTACAGGGTTGTTTACGAAATGCACACTCGGCACTTTTTCTTTGCCAGCGTTATTTTGTTTATACACATCGATTCTGCCCTCAATATACAAACAGCTGAGTGCAGGCAACACATACAAGTCTTGTTGATTAATCGGTATCCGTATTTCATCATTTTACATAAGGCTTATACGAATGATATTCAAAACTTTCTATGCTATTGTCGTAAGACGCGGGTTGGCATATATTTAAAATGTTCATATTAACAAACCTAGTAGCCTTAAAAAGTCTTTATTTTTTTTTGTTAGTTTTTTTTTAAGTCGCGGCGATGTTTCTTTGTGAGGTGATCCTTTAGGACTGAGTCTTTTAATAGGAGTGAAGGTGTTTTTATGAAAATTTAACATTTTGGTTTAAAGTGCAAATACAACTGTACTTCTTCACCGCGTAAGTTAATTTGCTTGTTTTCTGCGTCTAACAACCTTATATTGAGTGAATTTATTGAGCTCTGATTGACAGGAAAGTAAATTAAATTCTTAGGTATTTCAATAATTCTGTAACCAGGGGGTACGTTAGGCACAAATTCATAAATAATATGGCTTGCTTTTCCGTTCACAAATGATCCGCTGATAACATCACATTCGATGCGTACGATAGTTGTTGCTAAAATGCTGACAGGATGCTGAGATTCAGTACTTATATTAGCTTTGATTGATTCTCTATTAAATCCTAATATTTTTCCGATTGAATTATTTTTATTAAAGTGTACATCTTTGGAACAAAAAATTCTTGTTTTTAACGTATTATTATTACAACCCAATTTCAACGCTGCATTCTTTATCTTACTTTTGAGATAATCTTGAAACTCATACGATCCTTCAGGAATTTCAATAACTTTATCTTTTCCATAGTAAAATAGTAGATGTTTATTGGGAATTCTGGGACACTTTTGTGTCCCAGAATTCCCAATAAACAAAATTCGATTTATTCTAACCACAAAACATTAGTCGAATACACTCACCTGACTCCATTATAAAATTGATAAGAATCACCCGCGAGCTCGTGGAAAGATCACACACCGAACACACTTTTTACACATAACTGTTCAACGGTTGGAAGCACCGTGGTTAGTAAGTTCCTGCGAGCCCTTGGTAAGATCACGCACCGATAACACTTCCTAATTCCTAACTGATGATCGGTTGAAAGCACCGTGGTAAGTAACTTTCTGCGAGCCCGTGGTAAGATCACGCACCGACCACACTTCCTAATTCCTAACTGATGATCGGTTGAAAGCACCATGGTAAGTAACTTTCTGCGAGCCCGTGGTAAGATCACGCACCGACCATACTTCCTAATTCCTAACTGATGATTGGCTGGAAGAAACCGTGGTAAGTAAACTTCCTGCGAGCCCATGGTAAGATCACGCACCAACCACACTTCCTAATTCCTAACTGATGATTGGCTGGAAGAAACCGTGGTAAGTAAACTTCCTGCGAGCCCGTGGTAAGATCACGCACCAACCACACTTCCTAATTCCTAACTGATGATTGGCTGGAAGAAACCGTGGTAAGTAAACTTCCTGCGAGCCCGTGGTAAGATCACGCGCCAACCATACTTCCTAAGTTCACTTTGTTTAACAATAATAGCAGAAACTTTAAATTATAAATAAACAGACCGACATTATAATCTTAATAAATTATCACACACAACACAACATCACAACTTAGTTCTTAGCAACAAAATGGTCTAATGTACGAACGAGTGAAATACGCAAAGTAAGCAGATACACAGTAATTAAGGGTGTTTACACACTTACTGAGTAAACACTTTTATATCAATTGTAATTTGTTTGAAAGACAAAACCACCTTCAGGTATGTACTCATAGGTATATGTACTATTTGTGCTACATTCCAGCTTTCTTATGGTTACGTACTATTGCTATATCAAGCACCGTGTTAGTTAAGTCTACGTAATCAATATTATTATTAGAGAATAACATGAATCCCTATTGAAACTTGTAGATGTAATTGGACAACCGCTACCTATTTAAGGATTTCATAGGTATGTATGTAACACAGAATATCAATACCATACTTTGAGTTTGTAAGTAAATTAAGTGTGTAGTCGTCCTAATAACAATATGCAGACATGCAAATGCAATATAATAAAAATTATGTTTAAGCATTAGCGGATGTGCTTTGTAGAATGACGATGATCGAATATCAAAGTAAGTTTTGTAACAAAATACATAATTTGTTTATACCGATCTCTCATCCGCCGTGTGGTTCCTGGCACCAATGAAAAATAGGACCTCTCCATCTCTTTCCCATGGATGTCACAAGAGGCGAGAAAGAAATAGGCTTCAACGTGGTCTGTCAGCCTTTCAAGGTTGTTGGCTCTGTCTACCCCGTCAGGAATGTAGACGTGATTATATGGATGGATGGACTATTTCTCATTAGAGCGTGTTCCTGGTTGCATCCTCAAGGGTATGGCTTGGGAGCCCGGGGTCCGCTAAATTTTGTTTATACCAATATTAAATGTTTCTCAAAGCTTTTAAAGCATACATTTTACATTAAAACCTTATTCATGAATTTCTTCATTTTAATCTAATTAATATTGATTTTGAATGGGGTATGGTAATCATTATAAATCCTATGTCTCCATCGTTCTCATAAATTATATAATCTATATTTTGAAAAAAATGTGGGCTCTGTCTACCCTAAAAGAGATATGGGTGTGATTATACATATTATTATGTACGTATATCCTATATAAATCGGTTGAATAGTTTATGCGATAAAAATATTTTCTATTCATAACAAACAATATTATCTATGATGACTTGCTTTAGGAAAGAATTAGGCTAATAAAGTTAGAATTCTCTTTGTATATGATGGGCTATCAACTTGCCACTATTTGAATCTCAATTCTATCATAACTTTTACAGTTAAATGTGACCTACAGTCTTTTCAAAACTGTTAGCTCTGTCTACCCCTGATTAATGGTTACTAACATAGTTTATCCATTGTCAAAGACAACGACCAGGGTTGAAGACTTTTTAATGTTCAACCCACAATGTCTCTCCTAATGGATGTCGTAAAAGGCGACTAAGGGATAGGCTTACAAACTTGGGATTCTTTTTTAGGCGATGGGCTAGCAACCTGTCACTATTTGAATCTCAATTCTATCATTAAACCAAATAGTTGAACGTGGCCATTCAGTCTTTTCAAGACTGTTGGCTCTGTCTACCCCGCAAGGGATATAGACGTGACCATATGTATGTATGTGTATGTACCTACAATGTTTCATACAAGAAGAACAACATCCAATGACCTCCCCCTTAATCACCTCTTACAATGCCTGCAGGCAGATATTGGGTGGTGTTATTCTACTCTGTCAGCACCACACGATTCCTGATATAAAATATTATTCTTGTACAGTAAATTATGTAGTCATCATATTCGAATGCAATGATGACCCTCGTGACATAGTGGTTAACAAGTCTGACCGTAACTTTTGGTCTCGGGTTCGATCACAACTGAATTAAGATATAATTTTATTTTCACATTTAAGTTTCTGGATTTGGAATTTATATATTCTGCTTACAATATGATTCGATTTTATCTTCAAACCAAATGTAGGAGGTAAGTATTTTAAAAAATAGATTGATAGTTGACTCTGTTATCATCTTTACTTAGTACTTGAATTATAAAAATTAAAATATTAATACATGTATCGGTTTGAACTACGTATTTTTATTTAATGTAAACCTAACTTTTTTATCAAGTATTAAAAAAATATATACCTTCACCGTTAGTTGTTAAGGTTCACATTAGTCTAAGATATTGATTATCAATAATTAAATTCAGAATCAACCTACGCTTGACCAATTTTTTTGATGAGCAAGTGATATTTTCTGTTTAAATAGTCGGGCAATGAAGAAAATTAAATTATTATTTGTGAGCGAACGATTATGACACAAAACATTTTGTGAAAGCCAAAATCACGCTGCGCATGCATTTTTGCTTGTAATATTAGTTGTGCAGCGCGCAAACTGTATGACATTTTGTACCATCTAGCGCAAAGTCTACACCACAGGATGTTGCTTCCTATAAATATAAGTATTTAAACAATGGTAAGTTGTTTTATATATTTAATTGTTTTTTATAGATATAAGATTGATTTGATGTTATTCTAAACTTGTGTTTTTTTACAGACGCCGCAATACGTAGATGATGTGACTGCGAATTCAGATAATGAAACATTTATTCCAGATTCTTTTGAACTTGCTCAACGTCTATCAGATGGATTGAGTGAGGAATTATTTAAAATACAAGCTTTCGAAAAATCAAAATCAAAGCAAAGCATGAACAGAAGGTACCTGAAAATTTCTTTCTTTATTATTGATTTAAATAAGAAGGGATAAACCATACAGATTGAGCTAGCCCCATAGTAAGTGGTAAACTTGTGTCGCAGGATAAGTACTAACCTAACGATACTATAATTTTTAATAAATCCCACCCAGGTCTACCTGAAAAACACTATTTTTCCATGTTAGCCTGGTCGGGGATCAAACCCGTTTTATTAGAATTATTGTTATGTGTATTTTTATTTTTTGTTACAGACAACAGGATGCGATAGATCTTTCCAGATAGTGAAACATTAATACCAGAGTCATTTCAATGTCTTCGAGATTCGTTTGGAATCTCCGAAGAACTTTTCAAGATACAGTCGTCCCACCGAACCATCAAAATTAAGTACTCATACACGGAAAATGAAGTTAAAGGGGGTCGCAATAAGGTAGATTTTTCCAAAAAGATTGTCACATCACATGTTCCCCGTCAATCGTTTGTGATAAAAAGTGCTCCCGACAAAGGTCTTAAGACTGATCAAGATTCAAGTGCTTGACTTAGAGTGTAATCAAGTAATAAGTGACGGTTTTCAGGACGATAGGGTCTTATTGAGCTCTCAATATGTGGTAAAAGATGGTGGTGATGAAATTATGGACCAGACTGAAAAAAATATTAGAAATATTAAAAAAAAATTGTAACTATAGTTATACTAATTGGTTTTAAAATTATATATTAAAACGTATGTAATTTCCTTTATCAGTTTTTATGTCATTGTGTTATTTTTTTACAGATTTGTGTTATTTGCCTAGTATCAATAAACGTAAAATTTAAAAGATATGTGCCTTTATTTTATAGTTTAATTAGGAACCATAACCTAAATAATAATAATAAGAACACAGTATATTTTTTTTTCAGTAAATATTTTTATTATTCGAAAAATGTTATTATAATTGAAATAAAGAATTAAACACAAAATTGTCTTGACACCACTTTTTTAAACAGAGTGCATTTCTCAAAGCACACGTTTTTTTATGATGAACACAATTTAACACCTGATTATTCTCCTCACAATAATCCTCATATAATTTAAGTAATTTAGGACAACCCTTTTCACCCAGTTCTATAATTTCACAATCGTTGCATAACTCTTGAATCCATACAATCTTCTCATTTCCTTTAACTAAGACAATTTTACTTTTTAAATATGGAATTATAACTCGCCGGAATTCTCGATAATCGATAAACCCTTCATACCAATGTAGTCCTCGATTATTTTCTAACCATCGAACTCGCTTTTTTTCTTCATCAGAAAGAGTTTTAAAAGAATAAGGTGCTTTAACCAAGAAAGTTTGTGTGTATTCCATAGTTGCAATCGAAAATTCCTTAATAATAAAATTATTTTTCAAATCCTTAAACCCTTGTAAATCTATGATTATTGTATTAGCATTCATGATAACTTCTTTACAATATTGCTCAATGGCTTGTATTCAAATATGCAATCGTTCAGTATCAGACAATATGCAGCCGTTTGATCGGGTATGTCTTGGTCAGATTCGAATTCAACTCTCACATCAATTGATCCCTTTAACATTTCATGCTGTCGTGAACAGTCTATAACAAATAACGGAGCTATGTCTCTAAATTCTTTTAATCCCATCAACGGCTCCGCTCGGCGACTATGATAAGACTGATGAAATCTTGCGTATTGTTCATATATTAATGAATATCTGTTGTCTGCGAAACTAATATTTAAACCTTCATACGGATAATATGAAGAATTTGGTCTGCTTCGAGCACGCGTTGAGTGCGGACGTGTTTCGGAGCGCTCCGCGAAAAAATTGAAAAATTATGTGCAAAATTTTTTAAAAAGTTTAAAAATAAGTGTCTTCGCGTGTCAGTGACCCGGTGATAGTGATCAGGACCTAAACAGCTTCTTGGGCTGAACTAGGATCGGGTGGATTTCTCCAGATTGACCACGTGTCCATTGGGAGGTGCCACGCTGAAGATAAAGATAGCAGATAGACATAGAAGACAGACCCTAGCCTGAACACGAACCGCAGGACAGCGCCTTTACAGGCTACTTGTAAATAGCATCTTTTAAGTTTTAACCCCTGACTTCTCAATATCATTTTATTTTTACACTTTACAATTTTAAAAGTTTATACAACTTTTACAAATTTACTTTTTAACAATGATCCGCACACCAAGGTCGGTGACTTTCAAAAAAACTCTCACATATTGTGAGAATAATACATCGCCCACCCAACTGCCTGACGACCCATCTGCCGACTCATCCCCTTTAGAATCCGCCAACTATGTAACCCCCAGGACCAAAAGCAGGTACATACAATTTCTTCCCAAAACGCCTTACCTAAAAGAAGACGAGCGCAGGAAAATCCTGACGGATGAAGACAGGAACGAGCTGTGCGGTCAGATAAGGGATCTCCTGGATGCAGTCAAAGAAGAGGTCGAATTAGCACTGAAACTGAAAAGAACTACCAAAGATTCAGTCAAAAGTAAGATCCAACAGGCAGATGACCTCGTCTGTAACCTGGGAGCATGCCAGGAGATCAAGAATATGACGCCGGGACAGCGACCAAGCGTCAGGACTCAAACTTCCCCCACCCCTCAGAAGGAGACAAAAATAGGGGATCTGGAAGAATTCTTGAGGCCGATCATGGACAGATTAGAAGAAAACTCCAAAAGTATATTGGAAATAAAGGAGTTAATTGGTAGCCGGAGCGAGGACAATACCAGGACAACCACACGTGCTCCAACGTATTCGCAGGTCGCGGCCAAACCGAAGGAGGCACCCGTCACCCTACACTCCGTTATTGTCAATGACAAGGACGGAGTGGAAACGGGTGACGAGGTATTGGATAGGATCCGAGATGTAGCGGGAGAGGGCGGGGACTGGATTCGTATAGAAAGAGTGAGGAAAACCAGAGACCGAAAAGTTATCATATCTTGCAAAACTAAAGAAGGAAGAGAAAAACTAAAGAAAAGAATTAATAACATTCAAAAATTGACGGTCAAAGATATCGAAAATAAAAACCCACTCTTAATTTTTAAAAATGTACTTAGGAAAAACTCAAACGATCAAATAACAGGAAAACTATTAGACCAAAATAACAAGATTTTTAAAACACTGGAAGAGAATGACAAAAATATTGAAATTAAATTCAGAAAGAAATCCAGGAACCCACTGTTGGAGCACGTGGTGGCAAGTGTCCCTCCCAAGTTGTGGCGAGCAGTGGTCGAGGCCGGCTCAGTGCGCATCGATATGCAGCGGATCCAGGCGGAGGATTACTCTCCGCTGGTCCAGTGTTCGATGTGCCTGGGCTACGGCCACGGCAGGCGCCACTGCAAGGAGACGGCTGAACGGTGCAGCCATTGTGGTGGTGAGCACCAGAGGGAGGCGTGCCAGGGCTGGATGGCGGGAGCCGTCCCATCGTGCCTGAACTGCCGCGCGGACAGGAATGCGGTGAGTGATCACAACGCCTTTAGTTCCGTGTGTCAGGTCAGGCAAAGGTGGGAGGCTCTCGCCAGATCCAGGATAGCATACGCGTAAGCATGGTGTATATGTTTTCCCGTACGCGTCGAGGCAATCCTGTATTGTCGATTCAATGAACAAGTTAAGCATTGAAAAACGCAATAATTTAAGGCATGCCAAGGCGCGTGCGTGGAGGTCAGGGACAAAATGCGGTGCGCTAGCAAACGTGCGTATGTGGCTTCGTACCAACGAATAATAACTATCCGTTGGCGCGAAGGCACGCGCAGTTTGTGAATATGCAAATAAAACATCGTACACAAGTGACAGTGCTCAATTTTATCAGTTATGTTTAAGGTCTTGGTGTTGTGATATTTATAGTTAGTAATATAAGCTTAAGAGTAAGATTTTAATTGTGTTGTTGTTTTACAGTATGACCAATGTATAAAAGTAAATGTGAGATAGGTTAATATACATTGTTTTAACTAAATAAGTATACAAAGAAATGACAAAGAACCCTACAAAGATAGGGGAAAAAAAAAATAGCAAATCATGCTAAGTAAAAGATAGGGTGTCTGTAGAAAAAAAACACATAAAATGGTGATTAGATTTAAGTTTTGACCAGTACAATAAAATATGTTAAGTATTACAAAGGTGACAGAATGAAGAATAACGAATATAAATATAACTAAATCAGTACACAAACAAAACTAGTTATAAGAAAATATGATAATATATAAAACCTGTGTATGCAAACAAATACCGACACAGGCGGTACTTTAAAAAAGTAAGTGAAATAAAGCAAAAATTAAAAATAAGAGAACAAATTTGGTAATAAGTGTTGAATAGCTTAGAATAGACATAAGAAGTATGACGGTAAAAACTAATAATAAATTAATAAATTTATAAAAAATTAATAAACTATGTAATAGAAGCAGACTTTTATGTGTAGCATAATATTAAGAAAGTTTGTCATATAATAGGTAAACAACCATGTCTAAAAATGTCTTTGTCACCCACACAAAGAGATACTGGAAATAAACTCCCTCTGGGTGTGGTGTAACACCCAGAGGAAAACTAAAAAAAAAAAAAAAAAAAAATATGAAGAATTTAGAAATACTCTTACGTCTCGAATATGACAATGGTCGAACTCTGCCATCGACATTGTTGCATTACTTTTACGGTTTGTTTGTAAAGCAATAATAACAAATCTTGGTTTCTCCAACTGTGATGAAGTTTTAATGGACCAAGTATGTTTCCTGGTTTTGGGTAACAATGGGTACTCATACAAATCCCAGTTACGAAACGCTAAGGTTATCATACATACATACATACATAAAATCACGCCTCTTTCCCGGAGGGGTAGGCAGAGACTACCTCTTTCCACTTGCCACGATCTCTGCATACTTCTTTCGCTTCGTCCACATTCATAACTCTCTTCATACAAGCTCGGCGGTTTCGGGTAGTTTTGACCTGACCCTTTACCAGGACGTCCTTAATTTGATCAAGATACGTTCGTCTAGGTCTTCCCACTCCGACCTTTCCCTCCACACTCTCCTTGTATATCTGCTTAGTCAACCTGCTTTCATTCATCCTCTCCACATGACCGAACCATCTTAACATACCCTTTTCTATTCCTGTAACTACATCTTCTTTCACATCACAACATTCCCTTATCACGCTGTTCCTTATCCTGTCACTCAATTTCACACCCATCATACTCCTTAACGCTCTCATTTCCACTGCATTTATTCTGCTTTCATGCTTCTTTTGCCATACCCAACTTTCACTCCCATACATTAATGTCGGGACCAACACGCCCCTGTGCACAGCCAGTCGAGCCTTTTTGGATAGTTTCTGACTGCTCATAAAGGCATGCAAAGCTCCATTCACCATGTTCCCCGCGTTCACTCTCCTTTCAATATCACTATCATACTTGCCATCTGATGTAAACTTTGATCCTAGATATACAAACTCTTTCACTTGCTCCACTTTTTCTCCTCCAATCAAAATATTACATGCTGTCATTTCTTTCTCCATTTCAAAAACCAGTGTTTTAGTTTTACTTACGTTCACTTTCATTCCTTTCTCTTTTAAAGCTTCATGCATACAGTTTACCATCTCCTGTAACTCCTCCGCTGATGACGCCAGTATAACCTGATCGTCGGCATAGAGCAGACATTTGACGAGTAACTCATTCATCCTTAATCCACTTTTAGACTCTTTCAAATCTGTCAAACAGCTATCCATAAATAGGTTGAACAGCCACGGTGACGCAACACATCCTTGCCTAACACCTTTCTCAATCTTAAACCACTCAGTGTGCGCTCCGTTTATCCTGACACAAGCACTCGAATCCTCATATAAGGATTTCAGTGCTCGTATTAAGAGACTGCTCACCCCATGCATAGAAAGTGCTGACCACAATTCATTCCTCTCAACTCTGTCATAGGCCTTTTCCAGATCTACGAATGTGCAATAGACTTTTTGACTCTTGGCCAAAAACTTTTCGGCTATGCACCGCAAGGAAAAGACCTGATCAGTACATCCCATTCCCTTTCGAAATCCCGCTTGAGCATCCCATATTTTGTCATCAGTTTCATTCCTGACTCTATTAATCAATACCTTAGCATACAATTTGCCGACGACGCTAAGCAGGCTTATACCACGATAATTTTTGCAGTCCAGCTGTGACCCTTTTCCTTTGTAAAGTGGCACGATAACAGCCTTACACCAATCTTTTGGTACTCGGCCGCTTCTCCAACACAAATTGAAAAGGCAGTACAACTGACTAGCTACTACGCCTTTTCCTGCTTTAAGCATCTCGACCGACACTCTATCACACCCAGCAGCCTTTCCCGCTTTCATACTCTTAAGTGCTTCCACAATTTCGAACATTTCAATTTCGCCTTCCATCTCATTCTCTTTTTCTTCGCTATAGCAGAAATCTTTCTTATTTCCTTCCTTTTTTTCAAATAAACATTCAAAATAGTCCTTCCATATCTTTAGTACACATTCTTCTCCTTTCACAACGCTACCATCCTGGCATCTGATCCTAGTCAGCTCTCTGGTTATAGTATTTCCTCGGGCTGACCTTACGGATTTCCAGAATACTTTCAGATTTGACTGAAAGTCTTCTGATAGCCTTTTATCAAAATCCTCTTTATACTCTTCTTTCTTTCTAATCACAGCTTTCTTAACCAAATCTTTCATTTTCTTATATTCCTTACGTGCTTCATTCACATCTTCATCTATAACCTCTTGCATTCTTAAGTTAGCTTTTGCTGCTAACAAATCCAGCCATGCTTTTTTCTTTAATCGCACAAGTTCTTGCACATCTTTACTCATCCACGCATTTTTGTGATTTTTTCCTTTCCTTCTTCTACTTACACCACACACTTCAACAGCTACTTTCACAATTCTTTCTTTAAATTCCTTCCATCCATCTTCAATATCGCTCATTTCCTCTTCAAATTCATCCTTCAGTCTATTAATATACTTCTTACCTACATCCATATCTTGCAAATTTTCTACTTTTATTCTTTCCAAAGCGCTGGTTTGCTCCCTTACCCTGTGCCGCCAGCGATTGAAGATACCCCTTATCCGGGATATCACCAGTAAATGGTCCGAGTCAATGCCAGCACCGCGATATGCACGGGTATCCAGCACTTTGTTCTTCAATCTTTCATCTACAATCATAAAGTCTATCATACTTTTTAAAATACCTTCCACTCTTGTGTAGGTGTGGATCTCTTTATGTTGAAACATTGAGTTCGACACAAAAAGATCCCACTCTAGACAAATTTCTAATACACTTCTTCCATTATCATTCACCTTTTCGTCACCAAACGCACCAAGCACCTTTTCATATCCATCACGCTTTACACCCACCCATCCATTAAAATCACCTAACATAATAATCTTCTCATTTGGCTTGGTAACTTTCAATACTTCTCTTACACTATTCCAGAACTCCTCGTTTTCGCTTTTTGCTGATGTTGTACCCCTCGAACCCACATCCCAAGGTGCATAAACACCTAGAACGAAGATCCGAGTGATTCCAACTTTCAGCCTAATCCATAGAAGACGAGGGCTGACACACTCATACTCATTCACGCACTCAGCCATTCGTGCAGAAAGAATTAGACCGACCCCTTGACAGCCTCGGCTGGTACTGGAAATTCCAGACCAATACGCCGTGTAAGGGCCGTGCTGCGTCGCGTCGCATCCTTTCCGCTTCGTTTCATTCACGCACAACACATCCAAACGTCTTTCATCCATCATCTGGCATACTTCCTTAATCTTATCCTTCATTCCTCCTCTTACGTTCATCGTCGCAAAGCGGCTTTCAGCAGACCGCATACCGCTCCCGCCGGGAACGAGACGTGATGGGGTGCGGACACCATCGCCGCCATTTATATGCTTTTTAAGGTTCATAATGCGATTCCCACGAGACGCTAGGGAAAAATTTTGTCCGCCCCAGCAGAGCCCCGCATGCCAGGGTAAGGCTAGCCATTACCTGGGGGTCGCCCAACCCCATGGCGGAAGTGGCACGCTCGAGACTAGGCTCGCCCCTAGCCATGCATCCATCGGCGCGGCAGACCTTAGATTGGCAGGGATTTACATTAAAGAGGAATCCCAAGTCTATCCCTTAGTCGGCTCTTACGACATCCGTGGGAAAGAGATGGAGTGGTCCTATTCTTTTGTAATGGTGCCGGGAACCACACGGCGTGTATTTACAATTAAAACTATTAAAATTATTATGAAAATCCCTACAATTATGCTAAGGTTATCGCTCGATCTTTTTCTAAATGTTTAAGTAAATTGATTCTTTCACGGTCCGACACTCGAACATGAGGAACTCGCCAAACTATTTTATTTATAATTATATCTTCGACAATTTCTCCAGAACTTAGTAATAAGGAATTGAGATTTGTATTACTTCTCAATAGTACTAATTCATGTTTACAGTTCATTATGATTTTTTCATAATCTTCTGCAAAACCTAATATTTTATTTAACGGTATATACACAGAAAATCCTCCATCGGTGGTAATGCCTGAAGGAGACCAACCCCAAACTTTTGCGCTTTTGGATTCATTTTCATTCAATGAAAGATAAGATTTAATTGTTGTGGTAATGCCTGCATTTTTAACCTTATCTATTTCTATCCCATTTAGTTCATATCTTATATCTTGAAATATAAATAGTACAGGGTTGTTTACGAAATGCACACTCGGCACTTTTTCTTTGCTAGCGTTATTTTGTTTATACACATCGACTCTGCCCTCAATATACAAACAGCTGAGTGCAGGCAACACATACAAGTCTTGTTGATTAATCGGTATCCGTATTTCATCATTTTTGTTTAAACTTAAACATAAGGCTTGTACGAATGATATTCAAAACTTTCTATGCTATTGTCGTAAGACGCTGGTTGGCATATATTTAAAATGTTCATATTCAACAAACCTAGTAGCCTTGAAAAGTCTTTATTTTTCTTTGTTAGTTTTTTTTTAATTCGCAGCGATGTTTCTTTGTGAGGTGATCCTTTAGGACTGAGTCTTTTTATAGGAGTGAAGGTGTTTTTATGAAAATTTAACATTTTGGTTTAAAGTGCAAATACAACTGAACTTCTTCACCGCGTAAGTTAATTTGCTTGTTTTCTGCGTCTAACAACCTTATATTGAGTGAATTTATTGAGCTCTGATTGACAGGAAAGTAAATTAAATTCTTAGGTATTTCAATAATTCTGTAACCAGGGGTACGTTAGGCACAAATTCATAAATAATATGGCTTGCTTTTCCGTTTACAAATGATCCGCTGATAACATCACATTCGATGCGTACGATAGTTGTAGCTAAAATGCTGACAGGATGCTGAGATTCTGCACTTATATTAGCTTTGATTGATTCTCTATTAAATCCTAATATTTTTCCGATTGAATTATTTTTATTAAAGTGTACATCTTTGGAACAAAAAATTCTTGTTTTTAACGTATTATTATTACAACTCAATTTCAACGCTGCATTCTTTATATTACTTTTCAGATAATCACAAATATCTTGAAACTCATACGATCCTTCAGGAATTTCAATAACTTCATCTTTTCCATAGTAAAATTTGTTATTTTTTGCGTCTATGTTAGGTATAGAATTAAATGTAGAAAAATACAAAAGCCCACATTCGTACTCTCCATTCAGTTGTAATGTAGGGGAATAGTTAGTTGTTAAAAATTCTCCTCTGCCTGTTATTGACACAGTGAAAGACATTATTATACTGATACAAATATATTTTTATTATATTATTTATACAAATGATGTTACCAAAATTCTTTTAAAAACTTTAAACAAAGGTGTCCACAGTTTACAGTACCATAAGATTGATATTGCAAATAATTATAATTTATAGTTAATGGACTTAAATAATTTACTAGTTCCAATGGTGGTTTTAAATCACCAAAACTATCAAAACATTCACAGTAATTAATATATTTAACGTAGGCTACCCAATGTGTTCCAGGATTGTCAGAACTATCTAAATTTAATATAGCACACTCAATTTTTTTTGGTTTCCGAGGAAGAGTATCTCTCATATACACTCCGCGAAAGTAAGGAATATCAATAGCATGTTCCATTATATCTAAATTGGTTAGTGCTCGTCTGGGTAGCCGCTTTTTCAGTTTTTTGAAGGACTTAGATATAATCCTGCTCCCTTTTTATATGGTTTTATATACAAAGCCTTTCCTAAAGCAACAGATTCCATCATCTTGTTATGTCGTTTAGACTCTTCAAAGTTTTTCTGAGCTACTTTGTAATCATTAACAGCCTTTGCTATACCTGCCGCGCCACCAGCAAGAGAACCTAAAGCTGACAGACCGGCAAAGATGGGAATGAGCGGTAAAAAGCCTCCGCATTTAGGAATGGGTATACATCGTGGTAAACGTGTACGTGATCCGTTATTTTTAGAAAATAGTCTTTTTGCGGTTGCATATGCACAGTTTATAGTTGAACGCTTGTCCTTTGATTTAATATTTTTAAGCTTAGATTGTATATTTTTCACTACTTTCATAAATGAACGAACTCCAGCGCCAGCTTTGAGTTTTGCTTTCATTGCATTTTTTACAATCCATGAAGCCAATTTTTCTCCTTTTCCAGCACTCTTCGATTTTATTCTCTTCTTAGCCATATTCAAAAGGTCTAAATCTGCTTTATGTCGAATGTTTAAATCCTTATTATTATATGCAATATCGTGGTACATACAAGCTTCATCCAATTTATTTATACCTCGGTCACCTCTCAATAATCGTTTTTGAAGTTTAGTACCTGGTCCACAAAACTGATATCCAGGAATATGTAGTTCGAAAGGTAAATTATTGATGACGTTATTTAAAATACCTCTTCCCTTCTTCATAGATATTCTTAAAATGAAGATATTTATTATGACGCTCACTTTATATTACAATAGTAATGCATTCTTGTCCACCCAACTATTTTCTTTTTCACATAAACCTAACCACTTTACATAAAGTTTATTACCTTTTCGTTTAATAACTTTTTCAATAAGATAAAGTTCTGGAAATTTCGTTTTTTGTAATTCATATTCATAAAAAGCTCCCAAAATTTTCTGTTTATGTTTGTCTTCTAATAGGTATGTCGGTGGATTCCTATCATTTACCTTGACAATAACGAATATTTCTGTCGACCAGTTGGGAGTGTATCCTTTATAGAAATCACCTTTAAATTTACTTATCCGAACACTATCACCAACCTGGAACTTAGGTTTGCGATATAAAACTCGTTTTTGTGCACGCAATATGTTACATCTAACATCTATCTGGTTTACTTTATTTACGTCGACAGGTTTAAATTTAGTAGTACGGTGAGTAGTATTGTTATATTTTTCTACAACGGAATTTAAATTTGGTCCTAACCATTTATAACAACCATACAAACTAAAAATTTTGTAAAGATTATATTTTATTGTACGAATAACTCTTTCCACAATAGAAGCTTTTTTAGTGGAGTAAGTGGAATAATGATTAATGTCATATTTCTTACACAATTTATTAAAAGCATCATTATAAAATTCTTTGCCTAAATCAGTTTGTAAATTTATAGGTTTTCGTTTTGAACGAGATAAAATTTCAAACATTGCTTTTGTCACACATTTTTTGTTTTTTGATTTTATAGGATATGTCCACACATATTTTGTAAAAGTATCTATTACAACTAAAACATATTTATATCTTTTGTTAAAATAAGAATATTTCTGAAAATCCATAAGATCAGCTTGCCATAAGTCGTCTATTCCTTTTATAATTGTAAATCATACATACATACATAAAATCACGCCTCTTTCCCGGAGGGGTAGGCAGAGACTACCTCTTTCCACTTGCCACGATCTCTGCATACTTCTTTCGCTTCGTCCACATTCATAACTCTCTTCATACAAGCTCGGCGGTTTCGGGTACTTTTGACCTGACCCTTTACCAGGACGTCCTTAATTTGATCAAGATACGTTCGTCTAGGTCTTCCCACTCCGACCTTTCCCTCCACACTCTCCTTGTATATCTGCTTAGTCAACCTGCTTTCATTCATCCTCTCCACATGACCGAACCATCTTAACATACCCTTTTCTATTCCTGTAACTACATCTTCTTTCACATCACAACATTCCCTTATCACGCTGTTCCTTATCCTGTCACTCAATTTCACACCCATCATACTCCTTAACGCTCTCATTTCCACTGCATTTATTCTGCTTTCATGCTTCTTTTGCCATACCCAACTTTCACTCCCATACATTAATGTCGGGACCAACACGCCCCTGTGCACAGCCAGTCGAGCCTTTTTGGATAGTTTCTGACTGCTCATAAAGGCATGCAAAGCTCCATTCACCATGTTCCCCGCGTTCACTCTCCTTTCAATATCACTATCATACTTGCCATCTGATGTAAACTTTGATCCTAGATATACAAACTCTTTCACTTGCTCCACTTTTTCTCCTCCAATCAAAATATTACATGCTGTCATTTCTTTCTCCATTTCAAAAACCAGTGTTTTAGTTTTACTTACGTTCACTTTCATTCCTTTCTCTTTTAAAGCTTCATGCATACAGTTTACCATCTCCTGTAACTCCTCCGCTGATGACGCCAGTATAACCTGATCGTCGGCATAGAGCAGACATTTGACGAGTAACTCATTCATCCTTAATCCACTTTTAGACTCTTTCAAATCTGTCAAACAGCTATCCATAAATAGGTTGAACAGCCACGGTGACGCAACACATCCTTGCCTAACGCCTTTCTCAATCTTAAACCACTCAGTGTGCGCTCCGTTTATCCTGACACAAGCACTCGAATCCTCATATAAGGATTTCAGTGCTCGTATTAAGAGACTGCTCACCCCATGCATAGAAAGTGCTGACCACAATTCATTCCTCTCAACTCTGTCATAGGCCTTTTCCAGATCTACGAATGTGCAATAGACTTTTTGACTCTTGGCCAAAAACTTTTCGGCTATGCACCGCAAGGAAAAGACCTGATCAGTACATCCCATTCCCTTTCGAAATCCCGCTTGAGCATCCCATATTTTGTCATCAGTTTCATTCCTGACTCTATTAATCAATACCTTAGCATACAATTTGCCGACGACACTAAGCAGGCTTATACCACGATAATTTTTGCAGTCCAGCTGTGACCCTTTTCCTTTGTAAAGTGGCACGATAACAGCCTTACACCAATCTTTTGGTACTCGGCCGCTTTTCCAACACAAATTGAAAAGGCAGTACAACTGACTAGCTACTACGCCTTTTCCTGCTTTAAGCATCTCGACCGACACTCTATCACACCCAGCAGCCTTTCCCGCTTTCATACTCTTAAGTGCTTCCACAATTTCGAACATTTCAATTTCGCCTTCCATCTCATTCTCTTTTTCTTCGCTATAGCAGAAATCTTTCTTATTTCCTTCCTTTTTTTCAAATAAACTTTCAAAATAGTCCTTCCATATCTTTAGTACACATTCTTCTCCTTTCACAACGCTACCATCCTGGCATCTGATCCTAGTCAGCTCTCTGGTTATAGTATTTCCTCGGGCTGACCTTACGGATTTCCAGAATACTTTCAGATTTGACTGAAAGTCTTCTGATAGCCTTTTATCAAAATCCTCTTTATACTCTTCTTTCTTTCTAATCACAGCTTTCTTAACCAAATCTTTCATTTTCTTATATTCCTTACGTGCTTCATTCACATCTTCATCTATAACCTCTTGCATTCTTAAGTTAGCTTTTGCTGCTAACAAATCCAGCCATGCTTTCTTCTTTAATCGCACAAGTTCTTGCACATCTTTACTCATCCACGCATTTTTGTGATTTTTTCCTTTCCTTCTTCTACTTACACCACACACTTCAACAGCTACTTTCACAATTCTTTCTTTAAATTCCTTCCATCCATCTTCAATATCGCTCATTTCCTCTAAATCTTCAAATTCATCCTTCAGTCTATTAATATACTTCTTACCTACATCCATATCTTGCAAATTTTCTACTTTTACTCTTTCCAAAGCGCTGGTTTGCTCCCTTACCCTGTGCCGCCAGCGATTGAAGATACCCCTTATCCGGGATATCACCAGTAAATGGTCCGAGTCAATGCCAGCACCGCGATATGCACGGGTATCCAGCACTTTGTTCTTCAATCTTTCATCTACAATCACAAAGTCTATCATACTTTTTAAAATACCTTCCACTCTTGTGTAGGTGTGGATCTCTTTATGTTGAAACATTGAGTTCGACACAAAAAGATCCCACTCTAGACAAATTTCTAATACACTTCTTCCATTATCATTCACCTTTTCGTCACCAAACGCACCAAGCACCTTTTCATATCCATCACGCTTTACACCCACCCATCCATTAAAATCACCTAACATAATAATCTTCTCATTTGGCTTGGTAACTTTCAATACTTCTCTTACACTATTCCAGAACTCCTCGTTTTCGCTTTTTGCTGATGTTGTACCCCTCGAACCCACATCCCAAGGTGCATAAACACCTAGAACGAAGATCCGAGTGATTCCAACTTTCAGCCTAATCCATAGAAGACGAGGGCTGACACACTCATACTCATTCACGCACTCAGCCATTCGTGCAGAAAGAATTAGACCGACCCCTTGACAGCCTCGGCTGGTACTGGAAATTCCAGACCAATACGCCGTGTAAGGGCCGTGCTGCGTCGCGTCGCATCCTTTCCGCTTCGTTTCATTCACGCACAACACATCCAAACGTCTTTCATCCATCATCTGGCATACTTCCTCAATTTTATCCTTCATTCCTCCTCTTACATTCATCGTCGCAAAGCGGCTTTCAGCAGACCGCATACCGCTCCCGCCGGGAACGAGACGTGATGGGGTGCGGACACCATCGCCGCCATTTATATGCTTTTTAAGGTTCATAATGCGATTCCCACGAGACGCTAGGGAAAAATTTTGTCCGCCCCAGCAGAGCCCCGCATGCCAGGGTAAGGCTAGCCATTACCTGGGGGTCGCCCAACCCCATGGCGGAAGTGGCACGCTCGAGACTAGGCTCGCCCCTAGCCATGCATCATTCATCATTCATTCATCATCATTCATCATTGTAAATCGACGAGGAAAATTTCTTCTTGCTGCTTTATGAATTTCATCCACTATGTTTTTTTTGCTCATTGTGTTGGTTCAATTTAAGTTCAATCAAATTATCTATTTCTTGCTTTGTATAAAACGATTTTGACAAACGGTCTGATGTAGCTTTTTCCAATTTTTTTAAATATACTTGTATATTATCATTAACCACTCTTATTTCTTTTCTTAACTCTTGTAGTATATTATCGACGTATGCTTTGTTCACTGCTTCATCGGCTTCATTTGGAGATGAAAGACCTTTTAATTTAGATGTTTTCAAATCATAGTGTCCAGCATCAGTTTTCACCAATGTATCGTTTAAAGTGTCGATAAATTCCAATAATCGCAAACGTTTATGGACGTGATGACCGAACTTATCTTCATTCATTGCTGTCTAGATGATTAGAGATCTCGAATTATACTGCTCATTTTCTGTGGCGATAGCTGTTTATGTTCTATATTTATAATTCCAGCTTCTCGTAATTCTTCTATGACTGCAATAATTTCATTATCTACACCACTATTGCCCGCCGCTCGTGATCCTAACAACAATTTTAATCGTTCTACCAGTTCGTTGGGATCATCCCAATAAACATAATCAGTATATTTTTTTACTTTTTTCAGAAGTGGAATACCTTTTCCTTGAGGGAGACTTTCTACACTTGAAGTAATATTTTTAAAAAATTTAAATAAAGGCTTAATAACATTAATGTATTTAAAACCTTTGTTACTGTTTATAGGTTAAGATGACTCATAATTACGTCGATGTGCATTAGTATGAATTAGTAACAATTTATAATTTTGCAAGTCCTCCTCTCTGATTTTTTCTAGATCAGGTTTCCTTTTAAATAGTAACTCTCTTAAACCATCTGTCTTCTTTAAAATTCGAGTTCCTATTTTCAGAATGTTATCATTATCGAAAACACGAATATTGCCAAGCATTAGTTTTCCCCGCTCATGTCTTACTCCAAAAGGTATAGCATCCATTACTTCTGATGATGTAGACCACGACAAAGTTTGACGATTATCTGGAGAAGACGCAATAGATTTGAACGAACCTTCACTGACATTATGATCTTCAGAAGGTGTGGAAATTAAAGTTTTGTTGTAATTATTAGGAAAGTCGCTTTCAGAAACAGTGTCATTCGATTCTTCATTGGATGAATAAGACGATGTACTTTCATTTTTACATTTTTTCCCAACAGAGGGAATGTAATTATTTTTATTCTCAACCCACTTTTCATTATTTTTATTGGTTATCAAATTAAGGGGATCAACAATAGGTTTCAAAATTTTCTCCAGTGCCATATTATTTACGTTTTTTGTATCGTTAATCATCCCCACTTTTCTTTTAACAGCTGCTGCTGACTTAACTATTTGTTTTTTAAATGTTTTTTCCATTTTACTGCTTGATATTGTGTTCAGTCGCAGATCACACTTTAAAGTGACCTTTCATTATCACTACATTGTATTAAGTATGTTAATCTAGAACTATAAAAGTGTCAAATGCTGACCTATAACATCCTTTGTTTTTATCACAATCCTTATTAATAACAAGATTATTAAAAGGCTTTTTCCAAACTTTTGAACACATTTCACGAAATTGATTCCATGACATATCAGACCCAACATGCTCATCATAAACATGTTTCAAATTAATGTCATCTTGTTTAAATAATACAATCAAATTGGAATTGTCTCTCACTAGTTGTTTAGGTATTTTTGTATATGTTTGATTAATATAAAAACAATCAATTTTCTTATGTCGACCCATAGCAAAATAATCTCTAATGCTGTTCTTATTTTCGCAAGCTACATCATCAAATATTATAATTGA
Source organism: Amyelois transitella (assembly GCF_032362555.1). NCBI lineage: Eukaryota > Metazoa > Arthropoda > Insecta > Lepidoptera > Pyralidae > Amyelois > Amyelois transitella. The sequence goes on from NC_083536.1 coordinate 1,232,686, forward strand.
ATCAGGTAGCGCTTTGTGAGGACTCAAAATTTCACAATTGTGATTGTATTTATGAAAGGTTGTACCAGAAACCATGTTCATAACTTTCTCTAAAAATAAGTATTTTGCTTGATATAAAGATTTTGAATAAACATATAAGTTACAAAATCGTGGTGCCGTGTGGTTCCCGGCACTATTACAAAAAAGAATAGGACCACTCCATCTCTTTCCCATGGATGTCGTAAAAGGCGACTAAGGGATAGGCTTATAAACTTAGGATTCCTCTTTTAGGCGATGGGCTAGCAACCTGTCACTATTTGAATCCCGGTTCTATCATTAAGCCAAATAGCTGAACGTGGCCATTCAGTCTTTTCAAGACTGTTGGCTCTGTCTACCCCGCAAGGGATATAGACGTGATCATATGTATGTATGTATGTATCGTGGACCATCTGTATGTAACAATAAACTTATTACTAAGTTGGTTTTTCCACAATTTGATGGACCACAAACGATACAACGTATTGTGTTCGGCAGAAAGTTTCCGTGTCGTTTTGGTTCTTGTGATGAAGCAGGACAAATACAATCTAATTTTAGTGAGTCTTTTTGTTTTACAAATTTCATTTCAAATTATTAGCATGTGCTTAAACTCGTCTGCAGTACTCAACGAATTTGAGCGAAATGAATTTAGGTTTAACGAATAAACACGTTTTATAATTTGTTTGTTTGATGTAAAGTCTTGTTGGTAGAACAGGAATCAGGAAAGTACAACAAAATAATGTTTCGATGGTTTGAATGAATCATGTGTAAAAAGTGTGTCCGGTGTGTGATCTTTCCACGAGCTCGCGGGTGATTCTTATCAATTTTATAATGGAGTCAGGTGAGTGCATTCGACTAATTTTTTTTTTGGTGAGAATGAATCGAATTTTGTTTATTGGGAATTCTGGGACACTTTTGTGTCCCAGAATTCCCAATAAACATCTGCTGTAGTCTAAAATTCGATTATGTGTAGTATTCCTGTGAGAATTAAATTGATTGAGATTACATTCAGTTAACGTTTAAAAAAATAACAATTGTGAATCACCAATTATTCCGCTAGGTTGATAAGAATTAATGTCACCCTGCCATTCGATATTACTCAAATTGAAATCCCCCATTATCAAAAATAAGTCGTTCGGATACAAACTAAAAATATACGACAATTTTTCAGAAAAATTTGCAAGTTGTAAGTTGAAAGAATTTCCCAAGTTTTCTTTACACAAGTATATTGTACAAACGTGCAGTTTAACATCATTTTTGTTAAAAATATTATTGTCTTTATTGTTGAGTGTTATCGTTATCCATAAATCCTCAGCCGACGAACGCCACTCAGGCCGCTCGACAACCGATAGTCCCCGATGTACTGCTAGCAGGACACCTCCATAAAGCTCATTTGTCAATGCATAATTTCTATCCCGCCTGAATACTACATAACGGTCGTCGAATAGCTCACTATCGCTCAAACCATCAAGTAGCCATGTCTCAGTCAACGAGATAATATCATAATTTGATAAAAGAAGGTTGCGTTTAAATATATGCGTTTTAGTACGTAGCCCTCGAGTATTTTGATAAGATGCTACTATATTCCGTGAATCCATATTATATCCAACACACTAATAAAACTACTGTGAACCTTTATACTAATATTCATATTAATAGTCCAATATTGTAAAATACTAGGATAATAAATGCCAAACAATTCCAAGCAACAACGCAACACGAAATTTAATACCAATTCATCCTGCGCAATATTTAAAGAATACTTTTCCGAAGGGTAATAGCATCTGGCGACTACGTTAAATAAAATAGCAATAAAAAATGTAAGTGGAAATATGTGTATAAAATAATCAAAGCAAATAATGTTATTGTTGTAACTACGGCAAGGTTTTGTAGCAAGTAAAAAATAGGAATGCAGGGTAACATAAAATAATGTTAACTTTCGAATAGCGCGAGAGATAGGCAAATAAAAATTTAAGTTGTATAAAGTGCGTGCGAGACTCGACTTTAAACCATCGCTTAAGCGGTTACTAATGCGAGAGAACTGCGTAGCTTGAGAATGCATATAAAGTATACAAAAGCGTGGCGACAAGCTGGCTACGCCGCAACTACCGACGTAACATTCAAAGCGATAAAGGAAACAAAAGGTTCGGTATGTGCCAATGACTCTCAAATCGGATAGAACTTCAACAACGTAATTTAAATATAACACAACATAATATATATGACGTATTACATAAAAAAGTAAATTAAATAGTGAAGAAACTTGCACACATATATAACTCAAACTAATTTCAATAGGTCTCTTTCGTTCCTTAAGACAAAAAATGGTATACATGTAATATAGTGGTAAATATAATGAATTATTAAAGTAAGTTAAACTATTTTTGAAAGGTCCCCTTCGCTTCTTATAAAAAATATAGGCGTCGTGTCTGACTTCCGGGCCATGATTTTTTAATGTTTCACCCAAATATAGCGGAAATCCTTCTCCCGGGCCAGTGCCCTCGCTTTACTTAAAAGGATTTTGTTTCTCTGGGTGAGGTGATCATTCACGTAGAACTGTCCCATAGTAGAAAAGCCCAAGTTGTTGATTTTGAGCCTATCACTCTTCCGCGCTGATGCCACCAAATCTTCCTTTATATACCTACTAGCTGTGCCCGCGACTTCATCCGCATGGAATTGTTATTTTGACCATCATTTAAGCCCTCAAGGATGAATAATTTTCCCCGTTTTTTTCCACATAGTCCATTTTTTGTTTTCTCGTTAAAGTTGCAGCGTGATGTTATATAGCCTAAAGCCTTCCTCGATAAATGGTATATTCAACGCAAAAATAATTTTTCATTTCGAATCAGTAGTTCCTAAGATTAGCGCGTTCAAACAAACAAACTCTTCAGCTTTATAATGTTAGTAAGTATAGCTATACTATAGATTATGCAAAAAAATTGATGTACCTACGTGAGTGCTTGTTTGAGGATGCTATTCAATCACGCAAATTCTATTGGATGGATTTTGATGAAACTTACGTACACGGGAAGAATAATGCCTGGAATAGAACATAGTTTATTTTTCTTACAAAAGCAAAGCTCGGAAGCGCAGCTGTTAAAAAACGAATAAATTCTAAAGACAAAAAAAGGAAATTATAATAATGGAAAGTTAAAGTACCTATCTCTTTGTTTACAACATTTGCTGTCTTGCCCATTGGAGACATCACAAATTAACTGTCACAGCTGGTGACCCGCGAGCAAGCGACGTAGAGCTGTCCGTGTGAGAAGCAAATCGTCCTGAGGTCGACTCCGGCTGCTCCAAGTGTTTGACCTTGCGATTTGTTAATTGTCATCGCGAAACATATAGCCATTGGAAACTGTACACGCTTAATTAGAAATGGAAAGTTGTTGGGAATGAGGGGAATGCGCGGTATAAAAACAATTTCACCAGCTGCACAACCAGTAAGAATTTTAGCTTCTATTATAATGTTATGAAGCGACACCACTTTAAGGCAGTCCCATTACAAAATGGAATGTCTACTTTTAGAGCAATTGTATGCGCGGGCAGTCCAGATGCCGAAAGTGAATTAAGGAACTCTACCGAATAATTATCTAATTTTGCCAGCGGCTACAATCGCGTTATTTCTTAAATTCTCGAGGCGCCATCTCGTATCGGATGGTCAAAAAATAAATATCTAAACCACGGGAACTAAATCAATGGTGAAATGGTAAGTACTGGCGTTATTACATGTGTGTTATTCCTGCTAATCTTGAGGAGCATGGCAACCGTCGCCGATGCGGGGCGCGTCAAACTACCTACATAAAAAAAAATTCTTCTCAAAGATGTGGTGAAACGGTAAGTGCTGGCGAAACTAAATCAATGAATAAAAGAAGTTTTAATTATATAATTAATTAAAAATTTTGCCAGCGGCTACAATTGTGTTATTTCTTAAATTCTCATGAGGCGCCATCTCGTATCGGGTGGGCAAAAAATAAATATCTAAACCACGGGAACTAAATAAATAAACAAAGCATAATTAATTTAATCAATAAAATGCTATTTTTTCAATCATAATAAATATGATAATTAATTATTTATAGCTTTTATATCGATTCAAAAATGACGAAGTTCCATACAAACTTGCACCCCCTATTTCATTCCCTTGGGATAGAATTTCAGGATAAAAAGTAGCCTATATTCTAATCCAGGTTACTAACTATATCTGTGCCAAATTTCGTTCAGATCCGTTCGGTAGATTTTGCGTGATGCGCGTACAAACATACAGACAGACAGACGGACAGACAGACAGACAGACAAAAATTCAAAAAAAATTGTTTTGGCTTCTATTGACCCTAAAAAGATCCCTTACAATATTTTTTCTTAAATATCTTCAATGTACAGACAATGTTCAGTTACAGTTTTATTATATGTATGGATTATTAAAGGCGATGATAATTGGCTTTTCAGCATTGGGGAGACGTGTGGGGATCCGAGCAATATAGCTTAGGTCCTCCTTCTTAAAATGGAAATTGCTCAACTCACCAACCTTCTATGCTATATCAAATAAGTTTTCATTTTTCTTCAAAGGGATGCCACGAATTTCCACGTTATTGGCCCTTGCCAACTGGTCCCTCTCCTCCAACTCCTGGTCCTGTAAGGTTGGGATCTCATTAACCATCTTCTCAACACCTGAGTCACGGATCTCTATGGCCGAAAAAGCTGCGGTGAAGTCACCAATAACGTTATGAGCCAATTCAATAGAATTTTTTAGTTCTGTCATCTCCGACTTGATGGTTTTAACGTCCTCCACTAATGTCTTCAATGACCCGAGATCAAAAACTATCCGGTTTAACTGTTCCTGCATCTTATCCAATTGAGACGGAGCAGGGGATAAAGGCGCCGGTGAAAGAGATCCAGTTTTGCAAGAGGGACAGCGCCAAGTATTTTTTCGATCCCCCAGTCTTCGATATCCATGTTCGGTAATTCCGGCACACGTGAAATCATATTGCTTATTGCAAACTCTGCACACGGGGCCGTCCGTGTGTTTATTATTGCAACTTGCACAAATTACGTAGGCCGCAACCGGAGGTCTTAAAAAAAATCAAAGTTTAATATAAAACTTTATTAAAATTAAAGAAATTACAAATTACAAACTTAATCTAGGTTCGACCGATGTTAGGAACGAAGTGAAGTGTCGGGGGCCCGAAGTCTTGCCGTTTCATCAAGTCACGTATCCAGCCGCGTGCTGCACTGTCAGCGTTTACTTCAGTTGCATGGAATGTTGAATGTCGCAATCCGTGGTGGCGTGATCTAGTCCGTAGTGCCGTGTGCAAAGTTGGTGATGCGTCAGCATATTGCCTTAGGGATGTCTATGTAACACCTCCACCCTTAGAACAGCAACTATTTTAGAATTTTAAGAGAAAATGTTGCTGGTATCTGAGATTTATCTTGAGTTGGTTTGGGATGAATCTCAGCGTATGTGGGTTCTTCATTTTCATCTTTAGAGTTGTTGCTCTTATTTCCAAGACGAGATGTCCTTTTGCTTAATAGGTATCTTCGTATAAGTACTCCGGATATGAATAGGAGCACTATGACTGTGACGCTGTAGAACGGTAATGTGGTATGGTAAATGCTGGCAGATGAATTTTCTTTAAGGGTAATGGATGTTTGATGTAATACTCTCTCTTGGGCTGCTTGTAGTCCTTGCAGATTTATAGAGTTGAGATGTAACGTGAGTTCATGAGTCTTTGTGAGCTTCTCATGAGTAGATATCTGTATTATCTTCATGGGTTGTCCTTCGGCATGATCATTGATGTTAACTATGGCGATATCTCTGGTATGTAGGCGGCAACCACGCGGAATTGTTACTAAATAGCTGCCGTGTAACGTTAACGCAGTTTGTTACCGCTTCTTCTGCACTGACGCCTTGGAAGCGGCAGTAAACTTAGTTTTTAAGTAATTTATTTGACGTCAACCAAGTTGTTAAACCATACGACAATTATTAAGCGATATAATAATATCCTATAATAATGAATAAAAATTTTGAATTTTTTTTTTTGAATTTTACTGTAATCTTCACGACCGCAGGAAAGTTGAACTTGAGTCGGGCGAGGTAGAGCAAGTGCATAGTGTCTATCATCCAGCTTCTCTATGGCTTCTTTCGCTAGTGAGATGTTAGTTTGTTCGCAAGATTTATCCAAGGTTTGAGTTGAGATAAGCTTGAATACGCAGTCGGGTTCAGTCTTGATTTGATGATTGAATCTTTCTTCGCAGATGTAACGAGTCGATAACTTCGGGCATTCAGCCTCTATGTACACGTAGGAATTACTACTTGTGGCTACTAAAGGGAAAGGGGGGATGATAACTAAATTGTTCTTATTAGGCATGATAGAGAGCTTAAAAATGTCATACATATCTGGGGATACTATAGGCACTTTAAAAACTATTACTATCTGTTCATTACTATAGTAACAGGCTGGTTTTATTATATTGTAATATTCTCTAACTTCTATATCTAAGACTCGGTCGTTACTATATATTAGTCGTAACCTTTTAATCATATTTCCCAATATATCGTAACCTAACATAGAGTGATGCGTACTAGACGCTGTCACAAAAGCAAGCATATTTTCTATTCTAATTAATTCTATAGTTACATCCTCTACATTCTCACTGATAATAGCAAGCAACTGAGAGAATCTAGCTAATCTTAACATGATATCTTCTCTGTAATTTGTAGTCTGTAATAAGAGGTATAATGTTTCATTTACTTTACTCTGGTTTTCAATTATTTGTAAAATAACTTTCTTATGTTGGTCCATCCAGTCCTTATTGAGACTAATATGACTATTTAATTCTGTGGCAATTTTATGCTGATTTTCTTTAAGAACTGTAATAGCTTCATTATATCTCAAAGCGTCAGAATGATCTAAATTACCAGTAATACTCTTTATAACAGAACCCAGTCCGTCTATAAGACCTCGCTTAACGCGATTTGGTTTTAAGCTTTCTAACTGGTACATCGCTTTATTCAGTTTTTTATGAAGATATTCAACTTGTAAAGCAAAGAGATAAGTGCTATCATTACCTAACGCGTGTATGGTTTCGTTAAGCTGAGTATAAACTAAGTTAATTTTGTCTTCTATGTCGTTAATATCTACGTATTGTAAAAAGGTATGGTAGTGGGTTATAAAGGTAGCACGGCCTAACTTAAATGGTAGTAGTCCAGGTCCATTGTCCATGCTCTCAAGTTTTATCTCTTGAGCTTGAGTCGGATAGGTGCTGAACGTCATCAGTAGTAGAGTCCTGTAACAAGTTAGCGCTCTTAGGGACTCGTTTCAAGCGAGACTTAGCAACAGGTCCGCGTTTCTTAGAGGTGTATATATGTATAGGTAAGTCTGCTAGTACTTTGTCGTGGGTGTAACGTGCAGCTAACTTTTGACGGCTAGCAAATGGGTTTTTTATGAAAACTTGTTGCTCCGGGGCATATTCTACTTCGGGTTCTCGAGTCTTATTCCTATTCTCTATGAGTTTAGATCTTTCAGCAAGAGCAGAGTCATTAATTAATTCATACAATTTTCTTATCTGATCTCTATGGTTCTGAATGTATTGTTGCATTAAGATTGGTGTCAAGTCAACGTCAGTAGGGTCTCTGGGGTCCAAATGTCCTAATATTACGTCATAAGGTCTACACTTAGTGAATGAATGGACTGAACTGTTATAGGCAAGAATCGCGTATGGCATTAGATTAATTATATGTTCATCATGTTTCTGAAGCCGTAGAATGCGGAGATGTTCAAGTAGGGTTAGATGTAAGCGTTCAATATTCCCGTTATCATTAGGCGAATGGGCTAACGTTTTATGATGTACTATTTTATGAAGCTTAACAAACTCAGTGAACATCTGGTTAGTAAATTCTGTGCCTTGATCAGTTACTATGGTGAGAGGAAGGCCATGATGAGTGCAAAATGTTAATAAGGCTTGTATTACACTAATAGCAGTACCATCTCTTAGTAGGTAGGCCTGTGCGTACTTAGAGAAAACGTCTATAATGGTAAGATATTTCTCAGATTGAGCGGTAAAAAGATCCATATGGACTATTTCAAAAGGTTTAGTGGCAGGTGGTACAATGCAAAACTGAGGTCTGATTGGATTGCGTTCATATTTAGCCTGGCCACAGATAGTACAGTTATTAATGAATTTAGTTACATGATCTCTTAACTTAGGCCAGTAATATTTAGTAGATAAAGATAAGTAACACTCATTTATCCCACGATGGTTCGTTTTACCTTCGTGGTAGTGTTTAATTAGTTCCTGTTGGTGGAGATAGTCCTTAACATTTTCTATTTCTTTTTTGCACAATACTAGATTCATGGAAGAGCTTTTAAACTTATCTTGTAATATGGGCACAATAGCGTACATACCAAGGGGAGGAGTTATTAATAAAGCTGTTTTTACTTTAGGATTTACGTATTCTTTTATTGCATTAACAAGATCTTCTTCTATGTTAGATTCAGAAAGTTGTACGGATGTCCGAGTGTGGGTGTCAAATGGTTTAGTAACAGTCGGTTTCCTTTTAATGTCACCTACGATAGTAAGACAAAGCTGCCTATTGAATTTATTAAGAGGGTTCATCTGTAATGGGTACTTCGAGTATAGGATGTTCTTGGCTCGTATGTGCAGTTACGGTAGATGAATTACCTAAAGAAGGAGCCTTTTCCGTGGGGTTACCTACAAGAGAACCTAACTCTTCGTTATAGATTTCTACACGAGAGAGGGCATCTGCATTGGTGTTATATTTGCCTTTTTTATATATAACTGAATAGTCATATTCGCTGAGCTTTAGGCGCCAACGAGTTAATCTGGAGTTAGGCTCCTTTAAGTTCATAATCCACTGGAGTGGTTTATGATCTGTGTAAATTTTGAACTTGCGCCCAAAAAGATACGGCCTGAAATATTTTGTGGCCCAAACAATTGCCAGGAGTTCTTTTTCAATGGTGCTGTAATTCATCTCACTCTCATTTAGAGTACGAGACGCATAAGATATAGGTTTATCAGAACCTATGGGTCCTTGAGAGAGGACAGCTCCTATAGCTACATTCGAAGCATCCGTAGTTAAAATAAATTCCTTAGTAAAGTCTGGGTATCTAAGTACAGGGTCATTTGTCAGTAATGTCTTACATTTTTCAAAGCAGTTAGTATATTCGGAGTCTAGTGTGATTTTACAACCCTTTTTTAAACATTTAGTGAGAGGTTTCGTAATACGTGCGAAGTCGGGAATGAATTTGCGATAATAGCCTAAGAGGCCAAGAAATTGCTTTATCTCCTTCGGTGTCCTGGGTAAGGGGTACTTTTGGATAGCAGCTATTTTATCAGGGTTAGGCTTAATACCTTCACCACTGATTATATGTCCAAGATATGCGGTTTCTAGTTTGAGAAATTCGGACTTATCCATCTGTATCTTAAAATTGGACTCTCGCAGTCTCTGGAAAACTTTCTCTAGATTTGTTACATGCTCCTGAAGGGAAGTGCTAAAGACTACGATATCATCCAAATAAACTAAGCAGATAACGTTCTGAAGGCCGCGGAGGACATTGTCCATTACCCGCTGAAAAGTGGAAGGGGAATTCTTCAGTCCCATGGGCATACGAAGAAATTCAAAGTGTCCGTGTTCGACGTTAAAAGCGGTCTTAGGGATATCTTCTGGATTCATTTCTACCTGGTAAAATCCTGATGCTAAATCTAGAGTAGTGAAATATTGGCATTTTCCAAGCTTATCAAGGACATCTGAAATATTGGGGATAGGGTATTTGTCGTCTATAGTCTTCTCATTCAATTTACGAAAGTCAACCACGAGACGCCATTTCTTTTTACCGGAAGCATCGGCTTTCTTTGGAACTACCCAAATAGGCGAGCTCCATGCTGAGTCTGAAGGCCTGATGATGCCTTGCTCCAGCATCTTAGTTATCTGATCACTTACTTCTTGCCGGTGCACAAAAGGGTATCTATAACTTTTGGTGTAAATAGGGATTTCATCTTTGGTTCTAATGGAATGTTTTATTTTATTAGTAAAAGTTAATTTTTCGCCATCGATATAAAAAACGTCAGCATATTGGGCACAAAGAGATAATAAGTTAGCCTTTTCTTCCTCATTAAGATGGTCAGTGCGTAATTTTGACAATACTTCCTGCACTCGCGGGCTAGGCGGGCTTGTGTAAACGCCCTCAACGTTAAATAGAGAGGCTTGCACGGGGTTATCTAACGAAAAGACGATGTCATTATGAGTAGGGTTTTCAACCTCGACTAAACCACGATTATTTTTAACTGTAGTAAGGCATTCATGGATGATGCAATTACATATAAGTTGCTCCTCTACTATGACGTCACCGTCAGTAGTGTTAAGAGGCATACGAATTATTTTTTTAGTGTTAGCGGGAATTATACCTTCATAAAGATTTACGTTACGGGAATTCAACAAGTTGATGGGGTTGCTAGCATTTTTTGTATGTAATATTTGCTCTTTAAGATCTATTCGAGCCTCCCATTGGGTAAGGGTGTCTAACCCTACTAACCCATCAAAGTGATCATGAAATTTATACACATAAAATTTTATATCTTCAGGAGTTTTCAACTCATTAAAACTAGGTATTAAGATTGAATGTTCGTTTCTTACAGAACCTTGAATATTATGTATCTCAAAAGGTTCGTATGTTAATGATACATGGGGGTAGTATTTTTGAATAGCTTCGGGGCTTAAAAGTGATATGTTAGCCCCTGTATCGATTAATAGATTCAAAGGGGGGTTCTCTATGTGAATATAAGGTAGGCATCGTTGTGTTTGAAGGTTAATTTCTATTTTGGCTTTTTTATAATTGCATCCTCCCGAAAATCCTCATGACAACTTGAGCTAGGGCCTGGCTGAGGCTCCGAAGGCTCTGTCAAAACCGGCAACTCATAAGACGTGTCTGGCTGTGGTTGAGTTTCATAGTAGTTAAAGTAATCGTTGTAAGTCGTATCGTAATCGTAATAATCGGGTGTATAGTAGTCATAGGAGTTATCGTAATAGTCATATGTCTCACAGTCATTTATATTAACGTCGCGTGATTTAAAATAATTTGTAGGGGGTGGATTTCCAAATTTCGTCCAATCGTGACCGGTTGGAGGCAAATGTCGCGGGACGAAGTGGCTCACACCACTCATAGGACGTGGGCCCGGGTTACTATTAGGTACATTTCGCGGGGGTAGCCTAAATGCATTACTCTGTGGGCTATAATTAGGTGGTAGTGCGCGGAACATTTGCTGGGTGCGCGTTGGCATGCGGAAAGGGGGTTGGTTACCCTGGGGGTTAGGCCTAAAATGTGGTTGTACTGGCGGTTGCATATTACGTTGAAAATTATTACTGTGTTGACCAAAAGCTGGAAAAGTAAATGGTTTAGGTGTAGAAAAGTTAGGGGTATGTGCAGGTGGCATATTAAAATTATTTGTAGGCATAAATAAGGGTTGAAAACCTTTAGGCAAAGCGTTATTATTACGTTGCTGCAAGTACATCACATTTGTTTCCTCCTGCACATATTCTAACGCTTTCTCAATTGTATCAGGTCGCATACACCTAATGCGGGACCCTAGAGGTTCTCTAAGGCCACGCACAAACGCCTGCATAGTAAGTTTCTTATATAGGGTGCGTTTGGCTTCAATGGTGGTGTATACGGTCTCATGCAATGTCACATAAGTCATTATAATACTAAAAAGCGATTGACAACGTTCATAAAATTCCTGGGGAGTACTTTGCCCTTGAGATTGTAAAGCTAGGTCATTATAGAGGGCTGTTTCATCCCTTTGATCAGAAAAATTATTAATTAACACAGTTCTTATGCCGTTCCAATTGTCAGGTATGCCATTTGAGTTGATGGTTCTTGCGGCATTACCTGTCACTTTATTGAGAATACCATTTATTACAGACAAATTATTTAACTCAGACCCTGGCTCAGACCTCACATAGGTTGCAACTAATTGATCACATATACGAATAAATCGTGTTAAGATGTTAGGATTTCCATCAAAATCCGGGACAAGCCGTAAGGCCTTAAATATAATGTCCGGGTTTAATACTTCGCGCTGAGCCTGATAGGCCTGTTGTGCCTGTTGTTCCATATTTAAGTTTCTACGATTATCTAACGAGAGCGCCCTGCGAGATTGCCTATTGGGCGGTCCCTGAGAACTAGACCTAGGGTAAAAAATCGTGAATATTACTAGGACTTAGGAAATATAGGAAAGTAGCACAAGATAGATTTCTAGCGTACTTACAATATCATGTCGACTCGTTACGTATCAATGTCTGGATACCTGGTGGTCGCTTCTCCGGCGGCGTAGTCCTCGAAGTTCGTTTCGGAGTTTTCGAAAAAGCTTGAGAGCTCAACCAGCGGCGATTGGGAGCACCGATTTTTGGAGTCAGAAAACCGATCGCGCACTGATTTCGAAAATCCTACCCACTGCGCCAATTACGTAGGCCGCAACCGGAGGTCTTAAAAAAAATCAAAGTTTAATATAAAACTTTATTAAAATTAAAGAAATTACAAATTACAAACTTAATCTAGGTTCGACCGATGTTAGGAACGAAGTGAAGTGTCGGGGGCCCGAAGTCTTGCCGTTTCATCAAGTCACGTATCCAGCCGCGTGCTGCACTGTCAGCGTTTACTTCAGTTGCATGGAATGTTGAATGTCGCAATCCGTGGTGGCGTGATCTAGTCCGTAGTGCCGTGTGCAAAGTTGGTGATGCGTCAGCATATTGCCTTAGGGATGTCTATGTAACACACACGTAAACATTGCGATATTGAATACGTAGACCGAGAGCGTAACAAATAATTCAACAGACAAGCGTGCGTTCACTAACGGTGCCGTGGGGCGGCGTTGTGAGAGTATGTAACGACTGCAAGACGTTAAGGCAAAAATTCATAAACACCGCGCAGACGTCATTCAGACGTTAAGAAAAAATAACATTAATACCGACCTTGCGTCCGTGAGACGTCGAGTGCAGCGTGGCGGGAAACGTGTGCACCTTACGCGCTCTGGCGCCACACTGCGGGACAGCGTACAGGGAGGGGGGAAGGTACTGTGAGGGACGAGGGTGTATCCAGCCTACCGGCCAAAATATGAATGCGAAAAGGTATGGCAACGTCTGTGAGACGTCACTACGGTAGTTAAAGGTTAATCAGTACATCGTCATTATGAATACATATATTTTTCATTTTAATCAAACTAAGTGTTTGCATTCTCTGACCGGACGCTAGTGCTATGAGAGTAACAGTTTTCATAGCCATATTCGAAAGATTGACTGATTCACAGGGATAAAATCTTTCAAGATAATTCAAAACAATAACTGGGTTCCAAGTTACACTGTACTTAGGAGTAGGTGTTCTCAGCCGATACACACCTTTTAAAAATCTATTAACGGACACATTTGTTGTAATATGTTTGCCTAAAATAAGTGAAAGGGCTGAACGTCGGGTATTGAGTGAACTATAGCCAATACCAGACTCAAAACCTTCTGTTAGAAAAGATATGACATTAATAATCGATGAATCAAAAAAGTCTATTGAATTAACCGTGCAAAACTGCCACCATGCTTTAAGACTTGAATTATACTGGGAAATTGTATAAAGTGTTGGTGTTCACCCTTGATATGCTGATAGTATTGTAAGAGTTCTGGTTTAGATTTTGATGTTTAAGTATAGGTTTGTTCCTGTTCTATGTAAAACAGAAGAGTTCTGATTGCCTAGACATACAAAATATTTTTTCTAAATGTTTTAATAACATCGATAATTTCATCAAAGTATTGATGTTTACCCTTGATATGCTGATAGTGTTATGAGAGTTCTGGATCAGATTTTACTGTTTTTGTATAGATCTGTTGATGTTCTAGGTAAAACAGAAGAGTTCTGATTACCTAGACTTACAAAATATTTTTTTTCTAGATGTTTAATTAACATCGATAATTTCATCAAAGTATGGATGTTCACCCTTGATATGCTGATAGTATTGTGAGAGTTCTGGTCTAGGTTTTGATGTTTTTGTATAGGTGTATACTTGTTCTTTATAAAACATAAGAGTTCTGATTGCCTAGACTTACAAGGTATTTTTTTTCTAGATGTTTTAATAACATCGATAATTTCATCAAAGTATTGAAGTTCACCCTTGATATGCTGATAGTATTGTAAGAGTTCTGGTCTAGGTTTTGATGTTTTTTTATAGGTATATACCTGTTCTTTGTAAAACAGAAGAGTTCTGATTGCCTAGGCTTACAGAATATTTTTTTCTAGATGTTTTAATAACACCGATAATTTCATCAAAGTATTGACTTTTACCCTTGATATGCTGATAGTATTATGAGAGTTCTGGATCAGATTTAGCTGTTTTTGTATAGATCTGATGATGTTCTAGGTAAAACAGAAGAGTTTTGATTACCTAGACTTACAAAATATTTTTTTTCTAGATGTTTTAATAACATCGATAATTTCATTAAAGTATTGATGTTCACCCTTGATATGCTGATAGTATTGTTAGAGTTCTGTTCTAGATTTTGATGTTTTTGTATAGGTATATACCTGTTCTATGTAAAGCAGAAGAGTTTTGATTGCCTAGACTTACAAAATATTTTTTTTCTACATGTTTTAATAACAACGATAAGTTCATCAAAGTACTGATATGGTGATAGTATTGTGAGTGATTGATGTTTCTGTAATAAAAAATGTTTTTATTTGTCATGATTTATGATTTTTATGAGTTACACTTCTACAGTATTATTGCAGTTTGTATTTTGCTAGAATAAAATGTTTACTCTTTCGAAAGAATTTCATATAATAGCGTTAAATTGAACTTTCATCCGTCTTGGGCTTGTTTTTATTCTCACACAGTTTTTTATTTCAATATTTATTTTGATTTGGTGTACAAGACTTAAAACAAGAAAGTTTTTTTCTTCTGTAACAGCTAAATAAATATATTATTCAATTTTGTGAAATCATGTCGTCTAGGTACATGTTCCCATTAATATTTTTTTCCGAAGCAAATAAACCAGAACATTTTTGTTAGAAGTACCTAGAACTATAAAAGTGATCCTTATGAATAATTAACAACCAAAAAAATTGCAATTGGTTCGAAATGATATGCTACCGGAAGTTGGCATATCATTTTTTCAAATTTTTAAAAAAAATTCATTTTACTAGAACTTTTTCTGAAAACCACCAGGAACTATAGAACTATTGTGGATGCGCGTAGAACTTTTATAAAAATTTGATATGCTGAAAGTTGTTATGCCAACTTCACCAACATGAAAGCGGGCCGTTTCTCAGGTAGCACGAAGTACGGGTACATAAAAAATTAAGTTACGTACGTTAAAGTAGCAAAGATCGTTTTCAAATATGTTTTTGAGTATATAAAGTTGTTGTTATTAAGTTAAAATTGACTATTGCCAGACACTTTCCGTGGGCCATTACTGCTACCAGACGTCTTGAATATTATTAAAAAATTTAGTACTTAAACTACGTTATAGTAGCAAGGCTAAATTTTATATATGTCATTTTAGGTATAATTTTAAGACCCCTTGTATACGGACAGACCAAACCGAAGGGCCATTCGTCCCCCCAGACGCCATTAAACTTTCCCTGTAAGTGCGAGAGTGATGGCATTATTCATACGCATGAATGTGAGTGAGAACACTATATTGTTCCAAAAGATTTTATACATTAACGCCCTTATATTTAACGCGTGCTACTGACCTAAAATTAAAAAAAAATATTGAATATTAAAAATACTTGGAGTGTTAGGAAGATGAGGAACATTATTTTGGGTATTATTTCAAGAATAGAATAATAAAATAT
Source organism: Amyelois transitella (assembly GCF_032362555.1). Lineage (NCBI taxonomy): Eukaryota > Metazoa > Arthropoda > Insecta > Lepidoptera > Pyralidae > Amyelois > Amyelois transitella. The sequence continues at coordinate 1,248,555 of NC_083536.1, forward strand.
TATATGGTGTTCTCTATAAAAATTTATTTTAAATGTTATGATATTCACAATTTATTATGAAAAAAAAATTATTATATTCGTAGTTATTTATCTTCATTATCATTATCATCATTGTTCGAGTTCTTACTTCCCTCATCAAATTCACATTCGAATCGAATATTTAACTGCACGGTCATATATTCGTTGTGTGCGCGATGACAGCGCCCCTAGTGGCCACAACTATTCAGGACTTGTAATCTGTCAAATCATGTTAACTAGATGATGAGATATTTTTGTGATATTGATTTTCGACTAGTTTTTCAACGAAATTGAAAAAAATGGATATTATAATACGTACGAGATTTGAATCTATTAAGCATAAAATACATTTCCAACCTCAAACTGAGCAAAAAAGGGGAAAAATTAGTATTAGCACAGCATGTGAGAGAAGTGGAAGAGCTAATTAGATGAAGTTCCTGTGAATAAATTTCTTAGTCGTACTGATGAAGAATGTGAACAAATCTACGCTTCTACAGTCTCTCGCGACTCATCTGGTCGCTATTGCACCGTGTTACCATTTGCTAAGGATCCCAGTAGCTTAGGCAACTCGTACACTGTTGCTCATCGCCGTTTATTGGTACTGGAACGTAGACTAAGCGACACAGATTTACGTGTGAGCTATAACGCCGCTATTATGGATTACATTAAATAACAAATACTTAGGTCCAGTGTTACCATCGGACGAGTCTGATGGAGGTTATATAATTCCTCACCACCCAGTTGTCAGATTGGACAAACAGACTACTAAAGTCAGGGTTGTTTTGGACGCGAGTGCTCAATGTCATAATGGTGTATCTCTCAATTATATTTTACACACTGGACCCAATCTTCAAGCTGTTTATTTTTATTATTGCTTAATTTTCATCTATTTCCAGTGGCTATAACTGCAGATATAAGGCAGATATATTTTCAGATACTTGTAACTGACGAACATCAAAAATATCAAAAAATGTTCTTTCGATTTGACCCTTCTGAACTGATTCGTATGTTCAAGTTCAACAGAGTGATGTGTGGACTTAGTTCGAGCCCATTTGTTGCAATGCGCACAGTTCGTCAACTTTGTAATGATGAACGTTCCAATTTTCCTATAGCAGCGGCTATAGCAGAAAAGGAGCTCTATATGGATGATTTAGCTAGTTCAATTTTAAATGAATCAGATGCTGTCGAAGCTTCCTCACAGTTGATTAAAATGTTTAAATCAGGTGGTTTTGATTTAGTTAAATGGTCGAGTAACTCTAAAATGGTACTTGATAATATTCCGCTACCGCTAAGACTTTCACAACAAGTAGAGTTTGATAAATCCGCTTCTCTTAAAATATAAGGGCTGGAATGGCAGCCGGAGAGTGACATATTTGATTTTAAAATAAATAACGATGATCGCTCCTGTACCAAACGATCCATACTTTC